>NC_134266.1:57669274-58338760 GCF_031893055.1 Leptodactylus fuscus | reverse complement strand
CACTTTAACAGAGAAACTATGGAAACAGAAACGCTACAATATATCTGAGTGACATGAATAGGATGTTTCTATTTCCATGAAGGTAGGTCAAGGGATTTGCCAGATTGTTGTGTTAATACATTTCATTAATTGTGACCACTAAAGCCTGATGGCCATGGTCAGTCAGAGACAGTAAAGATCCTCTAAATGATAAAAAAAAGCCAGCGATTGATTCCTATGAAAGTGAATATGTAATAAAATATCCAACTTAATTAATTAGACAATATAAGATAAAGGTAACTAAAAACTATTTTATTCTGAAGCCGGTGTCTTCCGAATCCAGTCAAATTTGGTCCTGGCTCGGTGGTATCTTGGTAGTTACTTATTCCCTTACAGTAATCATACACTTTAGATAAACGTAATCTGAACTCTTCAGGTGCTACGAGGGGGTGCCCCGATTCTTTCCGCAATAGGCTTGCTTCCTACTAAAGACCCATGCACACACAGATGAGCTCCATGTACACTTGTATGGTGGTAGTCGGGAGGCATAACTGCAAGGCCACATTTAGGGTCAGGGTTATTTTGCTACTGCTGCCTTTACCTTCTTTGTGTGTTTGATTTTCTGAGGGCTTAGTTTCTCTAAATCTTCCTGGATTTCTTTTACCTATTAAATATACAAATAAAAGATAGTCAACAATATAAATGCAGTATCCTAAGAGAAAAAGAGGTTTCCATGGCATTCACCATCCAGAATAAAAGGAAGTCATTATTTTCATGGCACATATACACCGTTTTAGAGAACAGAGCCATCGGCCTTCAGCTGTTTCACACCGTAAGGCTTTGAGAACGTGTTGTGTACTATGTAAAACTGCCTTAGGTCAACTGCTGTGAGTTTATTCCCTCGACCTGTATTTACACTCCATGCGAATAATGATGAACTTTTATACTGCATGGAGAGAACAATGGAAACATCTTTTCCTGTATGGAAATGATCTAGATTTTACATGTCGCTGGGCACTGCTGTGGATTTGCTGCTCTCCACTTAGTAACTGATCATTGAACCAAGAAGCGTCCCGTTTCCTTGTGAATATAAATGTATTATCTACTGTTTCCTCACAATAAATAAATCAAAAACGAATAAATTAAAGGCGTTTTACAACTGTAGACATTTATTCCCCTTCCCATAAAAAGTAAATGGAGCCACATGCCAGCACTGAGAACCCCAGCAACCAGACACATACCCTGCGGATAGAGGATAAATGTCTAGAGTTCGGACAACCCCTTTAAGAAACAAACAATCTTCCTTAAATAACTAAGTTTGCTTGAAGTGAATAAAATGGGGAAGCCAATGCCATCATTTGTTGTTATCACTTTGCAATAGTTTGCTATAGCAAAACAGAAAAACCTCAAGTTGTCCATCAGTAAAAGTTGGCTTATGGCAACATTTTGGGTAGAAACTATATACACATTTTGTTTTTTGATAGTAGTACAGTTACAGACAAATGCAGCCAGAATTCACTGTATTCAAACAAATGCTCATTCTATCGTGTGTATGTAAGGGCTCGTTCACACGGAGTAAACGCGGCACGCAATGTGGTACGTTTATGGGACGTGTACACCGCGTTTTTTTACAGTGTGCGCATACGCCGCGTTAACGCCGCGTACACGCGGCGTATGCGCGCACCGTAAAAAAACACGGCGTACACGTCCCGTAAACGCGCCACATTGCGTGGCGCGTTTACTCCGTGTGAACGAGCCCTAAGGGTGTAAGGGTTGTTACCTGCTGCTGCAAGACATATAGCATCCTGGCTGATCGAGCCGCTCGCTCCTGCTGGCGTATGCGGCCTCGGACTTCTTCTAATGGATCTAACAAATCTCCACGGTGATCTGAAAGAAGGGTCAGGGAAAACATGTGAATATGCATTCAGCTACTACTCAGAATCAAACAGGAAATATTACATGAAATATGATGAACACGTTTCTTTACATTTTATTTATAGATTGAAGATACATCAATAAATCTTTATGCATAGATCTATATAGTCATAAGGAACGGCATGTTATATATAAACTTATGAAGAGAGCAGCGGTCACCATTCACATTCCAGATGCTTTAGTGACACAACATCAGCAATGCCACATATCTGCCCAAAAGTAGTTTTCTGGGCCTTAGCATGAGCCTTCAATATCATATAGTTTGTGAAATATCTCAGTTTTCAAGTGTTCAACTTCAATAGCCCCTAGTGAGCTTATTAAAGGGGCCATGGCGATGCAGTCATCTTCACTTTGTCTTCATTGCCATTATCAGAAACCGAACCCTTACTTTAGTAGTGGTGGTATACAGTTATTCAGGTCATTGCTTCTCCGTTCCATTCTAATTAATACCAAACACATCCACTACTAAATGTAAGGAGCTGGACCTGGTAAACATTGAAGGTAAAACTCAGAGCTCACTAATATGCCACAGCTTCTGAAATATCTTCCCCCGTGATTCTTTAATAAATTGCCAATATGGCGTTACTATTCCTGGTCAGTAAGTCTACCACTGTCAGCACTCACTGGACAGTATGGAAGTCTGTAACACACAGTTAGCAGTTAACTCATACATTATAACAGAGGATGTAGAAAAGATACTCAATACTTGTTATATATAAGGAAGTACAATGATTCATTAAAACAAATATGTCAGGAGAGGTGATAGGGGCTGTTTTTGTCTCCAGGTACAGCACTACTCCTGTGTATATCTTGTGCCAAGTATTGCAGCTCAGACATCTTCACTTACATAGGGCTATGCACTGTTCCCAGTGTTATAAAAAGCAGGAAAATATATTCTTAGCTCAGACAAGTCATCTCTCAATACTAAAAAATCTGTCTATACATGATATACACTCACCGGCCACTTTATTAGGTACACCATGCTAGTAACGGGTTGGACCCCCTTTTGCCTTCAGAACTGCCTCAATTCTTCGTGGCATAGATTCAACAAGGTGCTGGAAGCATTCCTCAGAGATTTTGGTCCATATTGACATGATGGCATCACACAGTTGCCGCAGATTTGTCGGCTGCACATCCATGATGCGAATCTCCCGTTCCACCACATCCCAAAGATGCTCTATTGGATTGAGATCTGGTGACTGTGGAGGCCATTGGAGTACAGTGAACTCATTGTCATGTTCAAGAAACCAGTCTGAGATGATTCCAGCTTTATGACATGGCGCATTATCCTGCTGAAAGTAGCCATCAGATGTTGGGTACATTGTGGTCATAAAGGGATGGACATGGTCAGCAACAATACTCAGGTAGGCTTTGGCGTTGCAACGATGCTCAATTGGTACCAAGGGGCCCAAAGAGTGCCAAGAAAATATTCCCCACACCATGACACCACCACCACCAGCCTGAACCATTGATACAAGGCAGGATGGATCCATGCTTTCATGTTGTTGACGCCAAATTCTGACCCTACCATCCGAATGTTGCAGAAGAAATTGAGACTCATCAGACCAGGCAACGTTTTTCCAATCTTCAATTGTCCAATTTCGATGAGTTTGTGCAAATTGTAGCCTCAGTTTCCTGTTCTTAGCTGAAAGGAGTGGCACCCGGTGTGGTCTTCTGCTGCTGTAGCCCATCTGCCTCAAAGTTCGACGTACTGTGCGTTCAGAGATGCTCTTCTGGCTACCTTGGTTGTAACGGGTGGCTATTTGAGTCACTGTTGCCTTTCTATCAGCTCGAACCAGTCTGGCCATTCTCCTCTGACCTCTGGCATCAACAACACATTTCCGCCCACAGAACTGCCGCTCACTGGATGTTTTTTGATTTTTCGGACCATTCTCTGTAAACCCTAGAGATGGTTGTGCGTGAAAATCCCAGTAGATCAGCAGTTTCTGAAATACTCAGACCAGCCCTTCTGGCACCAACAACCATGCCACGTTCAAAGGCACTCAAATCACCTTTCTTCCCCATACTGATGCTCGGTTTGAACTGCAGGAGATTGTCTTGACCATGTCTACATGCCTAAATGCACTGAGTTGCCGCCATGTGATTGGCTGATTAGAAATTAAGTGTTAACGAGCAGTTGGACAGGTGTACCTAATAAAGTGGCCGGTGAGTGTATGTATAGTCAATATACCTTTTGCCTTCTTCTTACATGAGCTGCCATTCTGGACTGATGCAGAGCGCTGGATGAAAGTCTAAAGGCATGCTTCCCAAACTACACTGCTGTTGGTCAGTCATAGGAGAAGGAAGGCTGAGGTCAATTTGAAAGACATCCAGGAGACCAGAACAGAAGAACTGAGGCAGCATGGGAGTAATGGAGGGTACCAGGGTATGTGGCCTCTACATGGGTCACATATAGTCAGATTTTATACTTATGGACCAACTCTTGATACACAGAGAAAATGTTCGGGCAAGGTATTTAAGGTATTGCTGTATGAGACATAGTTATGTAAAACATAGAAGCCTTCTAAAATCCAGCAAAAACAACTAATTTCTTACCTTTCTTAGCAAGTTCTTCAATTTTCTTCATGTAAGTGTGCAGTTCTTTCTGTAGACGCCTCACCTCATGCTCATTGGGGTCCATTGCTTTTTTAGGACTGGCTCCAGGACCAGGATCCCTTGTAGGTGGTGAATCTGAGACACCCATGACTATCCTGCTCCGATCTGGGGTATAAACATATACTGTGGCCCCAGATCTGGTCACTTCATGTTTTATTGAATTGCTGACCTTGTACTCTTTGCTTGGCAGCTTCTTTTGAATCTTGTCAGGACTGTCTGCCGCACCCCTTGCTTTTGGATGTGGTTGGCCATTCGGTTCTATCTTCTCTCTTAAATGCTTCCGTTTCACATCACGCTTGGCAAGTTGGACAGCAAGGTTCAGCCGCTCCTCAGAGACAATACTGAATGACACAGATGAACAGGAATTCTGGAGCGAATCTTCAGCTGTTAAATTGTCTGTAGACTTATTCTGAGGTGTTGAAATCTTCTCTATTATGATAGGAGAGGGGTTCGCATACTGTGCAGCTAAATTAGTTGGGTGTGTTATGACATCCATGTTAAATCGAAGCTGTAAGAAAAAAAAAAAAAAAAACTATATTTTGTCCCATAGAATTGTCCTCTTCTAGTCAAGCATTCAATTCAGCATTTCCTGGGAAAGCCAGAGGACAGCTAAAAGGGCTACCATTAGAGAAATTCACAAGTGGAGTATTTTTCTGTGTCAGACTTGGCCACAGTGAATCATCAGCAAAAATCTTCATGTGTTGCATTTGGATGTCAATGAAGGTTTGAGTAACGTATATAGCGTTTAACCCTTCAACTGAGCACATGGACCTCCTTCCTAACATGTAACAACTATGACAGGTCTTTTTTCCAGGATGATATTGATGGCAGAGATGTAGGATCAGATGAATGAGTGAGTGAGTGCGTAGGGGGCCACTTAGCAGTGAGTGCCACAGCATCTACAATGAATTCCAGGCTCAATGCAATATACTGGGGCAATGTATTGGCACACCATTGCGGCATCCCACTCCTGAATAGGCCTGGATGAATGGGCCTAACCAGGAGGGAGTCTCGAGCGCAGACCCTGCGGCAAGATAGAGCAAGACGCTTCTTTATTCTGCATCCTGCTGCGATCTCTGCCTCTCTTTGGGAGGCAGATTTTGGAGGAATCTGCTCTGGATTCAGAGATGGAATCCATCCCCAAATCCGCAGCAAATTCCTCCATGGGAACTGACCCTTACAGAGATGGGTATCCAGTAGGGTCACTGTGCAGGCAAAACATACAGGTATCCCCGTGCTAAAACAATGCTGCAGCCACTTAATACTCAGGGTCGGGGGTCCCAGTGGTCAGGACTCCACCGATCATGAAGTGATGGCATAGGTGAGCAATACTTTATCAGATAGGGATATACCTTTACACAGGATACACAGCAAATCACAACTCACCTGTGTCCCCTTTTTACGATTCCCCGGAGGATCAAACGATCCACCTGTCAGCCGCTCCAGATCCATGACTAAAGACGGTCTATAGTGCCGAGTCTATGAGAGCCGGCTTGTCATCAGTCCAGGTTGTCAGCCGCTTCCCCACACCCTCACTGGCCCTGGAATCAATAAGGCGGCTCCACTACGGACACACATGGTCCTTCTCCATGTCTCCTCTTCTTATACATTGTCAACCTCTACGTTCTCCCACTATAGAGCAGTTGAAACAAGCGCCATGACAACTGCTTACCAACTACGGGTACCCACCCGGCCCAAACTTGACAGCAAATCAGTTACGCGGCGGGAATACATGAACGTGCGCGGTAGTTAATAATAAAGTTTATTCATTTTGAATCATTTGATGGAAAAAAATGTAACGTCTCCACATTTGAACTGACCACGAAGACTGTATCGTCACTTCAATAGTTATTTCATTTCTATAACGCTGCATTTTGTTTGCCATCAGAACATCTTGCCAGTAAATACCTGAATAAAGATGGCCGCCAAGGCTTCATTACCGTACCTAGTCATAGGAAGCTTTGTTTATGGTTGTAAAATGTACCTCCATGAAAGCTATAAAGACTGTGACGTTTACAATATGGGCTTTATTGAAATAAAAGGCGTATTGTGTAGAATGTGTTGCCCTTACTTACTTCACTAAAGATGGCCGCCAACACCTCACTGTCATGTTTATACGTACTAGAGGCAGCCGACCCCTCCTAAGTTCATTCAGTGTTGCTGACTCTAGTCTGGCAGCTGCTATGGCGAGCTACACAGAAGTGAAGGTGCAAGGCTATGAGGCGTATATACAGGAAGTGGAGAAGCACAAGGGGAAGATGGTCTTCGCTTTGTTCTGTGGGGATAAGACTAAGGAGGGGGTGAGCTGGTGCCCGGACTGTGTGACAGGTACTGCCATGGTCGCCCTCATTACTACAACTGGCCATAGACCCTAAGCAAAGTCTACTGACACATGAATGGCTGCTGCTCCAGCTGACACTGACCCAGCATAGACCATTTTGGAGCAAGCCTTATCTTTCACTATTTCTTCTTTAGATTTCAGGAGCCATAACTTTTTTTATATTATTTTTCTGTTGGCATATCTGTGTAAGGGCTTCTTCATTGCGGGATGAGATGTATTTTTTAATCAGCGCATCATTGTTAGTGTTCAGGCATCTGGGAGGATTGATGCTTTCATTGGTGTCTTTTGGGGGCTTTCTGATTACTTTTCATGAGTTTATCAGTGGATGGATGAACACAAACGATTTTGGCATTATTTATACAGTTAAAAGTAATATAATTAGTTTGTAGTTCAGGCTAAGGTTGTGATACCATATATGTGTAATTTATTTTATTTTTGTGAACATGATCCTGTGGCCATTGCATCTGCAGTGTTTCTGAACCTATTCAGTCATGTCCATGTTCGCGAAGATACCTTAAGGAGGAGTAACTCCAGCAGGTAATGGGCCCTTACTTACCTATCTTCACTCCTGCTCATGGCCACTGGCATTTCCCATTCTGCGGAGGTGGCTGTGAGCAGGAGCTGGGATCGGTAAAGTAAGGCCATGGGCCCACGAACTTCTATCATTGTATTTGGGGGGGGGAGGTCTTCTCAAACACCCCACACACACCTTCCCCCCAGTCTAATGATCGAAAGACTAGGAGAGGTGAGGAAACATAAAAAGCACTGTTAGGGTGCATTCACACTACGGAACGCCAGCGTGTATCACGGCCGCTCCCCATAGAAATGAATGGACTGCTTTTTTCCATTCATTTCTATGGGGAGCGCTCGCATGCCGGCTCCCATAGAAATTAATGGGAAGTGTCCGGCAGCCCTGCTGTAACGCCGGCGTGTACGGCCGTGACACACGCTGGCGTTCCGTAGTGTGAATGCACCCTTACTTACCTTTCCTGCGCTACAGGCCTACTTGGTGACGTCCCAGACGTCACTTGGGCCAGGCTTGAATCCTTGCGCATCGCGACGCAAACCTGGCTCACGTGAAATCCCATCCATCATTGAAGATGGCTGACATCAGCAGGGAGTGTGCTGTAGTACAGAGATGGTAAGTAAGGCCAGTTCACACGGAGTAAAATGGCGTGTATTTTGAAGTGTAATTTTACACGTGTACTGACTTCATGTAAAAAAATACACGTGTAAAATGTCATTGAAGTCAATGGGAGTCTTATTTTACATGTGTAAAATTACACTCCAAAATACACACCATTTAACTCCGTGTGAACTGGCCCTAACAGTTTTTTTTTTTATGTTTGTACCCTCCCCTGGGTCTCAGATCATTATACTCTGGGGTCCACAATGGGACATAATACTGTGTGCAGGGGCCACTATGGGGTATAATAATGTGTGCAGGAATTTGTGAAGGGGGGGGGGGTCGGTCAGTCAGGGTCTTAGGGGGGGGCAGTCGGTTGGGGGGGGGCAAAAGCTGCCGTCGTTTTCGTAGATATAATTGACAAGCTGTGATTTACAAATCTGGAACGGCTTTGCAAATCGCAGCGTGTCCGCACTGCGTTTTTTTTTCCTGCAAATTGGGCATGGGATTCGCATGAATCCCATCCCCTTTGCTTGCACTGTAAAACGCCGCAATTTTTCCCGCAGCGTCTCCGCTGCGGGCAAATCGCAGAGTTTACGCCCAGTGGGGCCCCAGCCTAATGATGCAAATACTCTCAGTAAATCAAAAGTTGTCTGAAAGTTTAGTTACGCTTTCAGACTTCCCTTCAAATGATTTTCTTTATTTTATATTTTTTTTAATTCTATTGGAGGGGCCTTTACTTTTTTTCTCTTCTACCGATTGCAACATTTATTCGTTACCAAAATGTAGAAGTAACTCTTCTACTAAGTCCAAGGGTATTGAGTAATCTTTTGCTCTTGAAGAATGTGTCAAAGGTCCCAGTGATTACCCGAGCATTGAGATTAATCATTTCTGGAATGTTTTTGCAGAATATATTTTTACTATTATAATATTTATTTTTTTTGTATCAGTAAAATGTTGGAACGCTTGAGTGTACTATGTTCCCAGTGTAGTAAATTCCTATGAATAGCAGTAAAAAAGGAGTGGATAATGCCTAGCAGCACCACAGTTGCAGCAAGCAGAAAACACATGGGCATTGGTGTTAAGTCTCAAATAAGCAGTTTACGATTTGTTAACGCCACTTCCAACCATAAAGGTCACAAGTGCCATTTTTACGCAGCCCTGGCTAGGTTTCATAAAGTGGACCAGGGGCAGCACCAGATTTATGCCAGTTTTTGGGGGTAAGTGAAGGCAAAAATCTTAACCGTGGTGCACAGATCCCAGAGACGGTACACCAAGTACATGACAAGGGATTTGCCTCACCATAATTTAAAGGGGTTGCCCAGGAATTACAGGTTTCTGCTAGAGGCTGGGGAAGGTGATAAATATAATGTTAAAAAACATACTCACTTGTCCCTGGTATTCCAGTGTGCTCCACCACGGTCCAGCATTGCACGTGACCACAGAGGCCAATTAACCGGTTAAAGAAAGGAGTGGGGATGTGACTGGCATACGTCACCTGTGATGTCCAATGCCCTTTCATTGGGCCCCTGATTGACCACAGCGGTCATGTGCGGCCAGGACTTCTCCCGGTACAAGCCCTGGGTCGTGGTTGGAATGGATTATGGTGGACCACTGTGACAGGTGAGTTAGGATTTTTTTTATTTTATTTTTCACCTTCTCTGGTCTTCTTGCACAAATCAAATACCTGGACAACCCCTTAAAGTGTCACCTTCTCTAGCACAGGGGACGTCAAGACCAGCATAATTCAGATAGGACAAAATAATATGTATAAAGTATTCTCTAGCAAAATAGCGCTCAAACAATGACAGGCCTGCACACACTTTGGAGTCGGGGATTTCTCCACACCTTACAGGAGTAAACGGTTCCTTGCCACAGATGGAGTGGTAGAGGTAGTTATTCAGATTTTTTTTTTTAACAGGTTTAAAGAGTGGTAATCACTAGAATGAAGGTGCTGTAAGATCGGTCACAATCCAATGCCCCTTTGCACTTTCTTGGAATCGGTCGGGGGTGAAGGAAGTGAGGTTGATGGTAGCCAAGAGGACGTTATAACTTAATGTGGCCTGCAGGCCCTATGTTCTAGTGATCCAAGAGGTGGGATGTAGGAACTCCACTCCAAGGAAAAAAACAAGGATTCACTAGTAATATCATTTCATGACATCATTGGAGCTCTGTGCCATATTTATCAATGCCTAGACATAGGACTTTGGAGGAGTCCTCTGATAAGGGCTACGTTCACCGCTCCCTGTAATGTGGCAAGTTGGCAAATATATATATATATATATATATATATATATATATATATATGTGTGTGTGTGTGTGTGTGTGTATATATATGTTATATATTCAATTTTATTTTATAAACTGATATTTAGAAGAATTTCGAGCCCCAAAACCTGAGTAAGGGCCATTGTTTCCCCTAGGAGTTCAGCCATGAAAAGCATTGTTTAGTCTGTATGACCAGTTACTACATTAGCAGGTAGGACTGCCAGCTACAGGGAAAGGTTAAGCCTCTCTGTCACTATGTTCTGGTAAATAAGTTTACCACTTTTTGTTATATAATTTGTTTTCATGGTGTGCTTATCTACACATGCCTTACAATTATCTGCATCTTGTTTTCTAGCTGAGCCGGTTGTGCGTAAGGAACTGACACATCTTCCTGAAGGATCTGTATTTATATATTGCCAAGTTGGAGAGAGAGCTTAGTAAGTAACTTTTGTTCTGCTGCTTCCTACCATTTATAGATTTGTCCCCTATAGGTACCAGGGAAATATATATTTAATGGTGTGAGTGTGTGTGTGTGTATGTGTGTGTGTATATATATATATATATATATATATATATATACACACACACACACACATATATAATTTTTTTTTGATGTACCGTATATACTCGAGTATAAGCCAAATTTTTCAGCACAGTTTTTGTGATTAAAAGCCCCCTCGGCTTATACTCAAGTCAGCAAAATATTTATTTATTTTTTTTCCTTTAGGAGGGGGGGGGGTCTATGACCAGTCACAATATAAAAGAAAGTGCAAAAAAAAAAAATAAATAAATAAAAGTTCTAAATCCCTCCTTTCCCTAGAATACATACAAAAGTAGAAAATGACTGTCAAACACATACACTTTAGGTATTCCTGTGTCTGAAAGTGCCTGGTCTACTGAATATAGGGGATCTGCAGTGCTCCTGTTCCATCGGGAAGGGGTTAATAGATGCACTGCAGATACCCTATATTCAGCCAGGCTGAATTCCAAGTGGTGGAAAAAAAAACAGTCCTCAAGCTCAGGGAAAGGGCAGACAGACAACCAAAACACCCCCTCCCTTTCCCAGCACCCAACAACTACTGCACCCAAAAACTCCGACCATTTTAATTTTTGAAATTTTCCAGTAGCTGCTGCATTTCCTCCCCTCGGCTTATACTTGAGTCAATACGTTTTCCCAGTTTTTTGTGGTAAAATTAGGGGCCTCGTCTTATATTCAGGTCGGCTTATAGTCGAGTATGTACGGTAAATAGGAAGACAGTGCCTCAGTCATGCTGCCCACTAGGGGAAGCCCCCTTTAACACTCCCATCATGGGAGACAGATTTGGATATTTTTCCCATGATCCCTCACAGTGGAGCGCAAATGGCTTAACCCCTTCCCGCCAATGGCACTTTTTGACTTCCTGACCAAGCTCGATTTTTCAAAACTGACATGTGTCACTTTATATGGCAATAACTTTGGAACGCTTTAACTTACCAAAGTGATTTTAAGATTGTTTTTTCGTAACACATTGTACTTCATGTTAGTGGTAAATTTTGATTGATATGTTTTGTGTTTAATTATGAAAAAATTTGAAGTTTGGTGGAAATTTTGAAAAATATGCATTTTATAAAGTTTGAAATGATGTACATTACATACAGATAGTCAGACCGCCAAAATTATATCATAAATCTCATGTTCCAGATCTCTGCTTTATGTCGGCATCAAACTTTAGGCGCCCTTTTACCGTATTTTTCGGACTATAAGACGCACTGGACTATAAGACGCACCTAGGTTTTAGAGGAGGAAAATAGGGAAAAAAAATTTTGAAGCAAAAACTGGTAAAATATTTAATATATGGGAGTTGTAGTTTTGCAACAGCTGCAAGGCCACATTGACAGGTGACCCTGCAGCTGTACGGGGATGCATAGAGCGTTTTTTTTGCGGGGCCAGCTGTACTTTTTAGTTATACCATTTTGGGGGATATCTATTGCTTAGATCACCTTGTATTGAAAAAAAAACAGGAGGTGATTTAGAACTTTTATTTATTTCATATTTTTAAAGCTTTTTTTTTTTTTTTTTTTTTTTTTTACTATTTTATTCCCCTCCCGGGGCTTGAACCTGCGGTCACTTGATCGCAAGTCCCATAGACGGCAATACAAGTGTATTGCCGTCTATGGGCCATTCTGTCTATTAGTATTACGGCTGGTCATAGAGACCAGCCGCAATACTAATATAGCCGTGACAGGCCGGGGAGCCTCATTAGGCTCCCGGCTGTCACCCGAACAGGTCGGCTCCTGCGATATCGCCGCGCAGGAGCCGGCCTGCAACTTCACAGGTACGGGGCCGGTGGGGACCGGCCCCGGGGGAGAAGGGGCCACCGATACTGACCCGGCATCCGCTGTACTAGAGAGGCGGATGCCGGGGAGGGATAGACGCCGGGGCCTGAGACATCGCTATGATCCTCTGCCCTGCATGAAGCCAGGACAGGGGAGCGCAGCGATGTCTCAGGCCCCGACGTCTATCACTTGCCGGCTTCCGCCTCTCTATTACAGCGGATGCCGGGCGCCACCTTCAGACTATAAGACGCACCCTTCTTTTCCCCAAAAATTTTGGGGAAAAAAAGTGCGTCTTATAGTCCGAAAAATACGGTAATTTTTACGGACATTATAAGATTTACAAGTGAAACAACAATATTCAAAATTTTCAAGAAATTTCCAAAACCCATTTTTTAAAGGGCCTAATCCAGTTATGAAGGGGTTTTGAAAGACCCTTGTATTAAAGCCCCCCATAAATCACCCCATTTTCAAAACTGCACCCCTTAAATAAGCCAAAACAACATATACCTAGTAGTTTAACCCTATAAGTGCTTAACAGGAATTAATACAAAATGGAGGTGAAATTTTCAAATTTGAATTTATTTTACTAATATTTTCGTTTAGCCCTAGAATTTGCACATTCACAAGGGGTTAAAGGAGAAAACGCATCCCACAATTTGTTAGGCACGTTCTCCCGACTACTATAGTACCCCACTTGTGGGTGTATACTAATAAATGGACGCACAGTGAGACACAGAAGGGAAGGCACGCCAAAGAGCTTTTAGAGGGCAGATCTGGCTGCGATCAGTTTCAGGAGCCATGTCGCATTTACAAAGCCCTTGAGGTGTCAAAACAGTGGAAACCTCTAGAAAGTGACCCCATTTTGAAAACCGCACCCCTCAAAGAATTTATCAAGTGATGTAGTGAGCATTAGTAACCCCGAAGTGAATGTGTAAGCTGTGCGGAATAAATTGGGTACACCAAATCCTATTTTATTTTCCCACTAGCTCCTATGACACGGACAGGGAAGAGGAGCATTCTGGGGGATCAGCGCTGGTGTATTATCTGTCATAAGCTCTAAATATGGGGTGTCCCCTGAAAACGCTCGCACCGCTTACACATTTCCTTCTAGTCGCAGCCACTTATGTCCTAATGATTTGGCGACTTTTAGGGTTTTTGTCTTCACATTGTACAAGCTAGATTTTTATTTTTATTTTCTGGCAATGTGGCCATATGAGGGCTTGTTGTTTGCGGTATTAGATGAGCTTCTCAATGCCACCATTTTGGGGCCTGTAACTTATTGACTACATTTTATTAACTCTTTCTGGGTGGGATGTAAAAGGAAACATCAATTCTGGCATTGCTTTTTAGCATTTATTTTTTTTCCCGCGCAGTGTACAGCATAAGTAACGTGTTACCTTTATTCTGCGGGTCGGTACGGTTACGGCGATACCTCATTTATATTATTTTTTAATGCTTTGCTATTTGTGCAGAATAAAATTCAATTTAGGGAAAAAAATCATTATTTTTGCATCGCCATCTTCTGAAAGACATAACATTTTTATTTTTCGCTAGACAGAGCTGGTTGAGGGCTTATTTTTTGCGGGAACACCTCTTCTTTTTATTGGTACCATTTTGGTTTTTATCTGACCATTTGATTACTTTTTATTGAGCATTTTGTAAGGGAAAGGTGGTGAATAATCATTATTTTGTGCGGTTTTCTACGTTTTTTTTTTTACGCCGTTCGGGTTAAATAATGTTTTAATTTTATTGTTCAGGTTATTACGGACGCGGTGATACCAAATATGCAATGTTTTTTTCTATTTTTCTTTATTTTACATAATAAAACATTTTATATGGGGAAAATGGGATTTTTGGGGCTTTATTTATTTATAATTTATTTTAAATTTATTTAAACTTTTTTATTTTTACTTTTTTCTAACTTTTTTTTTCTGTCCCCATGGGGGATTGAAGCAGTGATCGGCTGATCATCGCTTCACTACATATACACTGCAATACACGTGTTACACGTGTATTGCATTGTATAGGAAGCTGTCAGCCTGTGTGGATGCACAGGCTGACAGCTTCATTTACGGCAGGATCAGCCAGGTGCGAGGACGGGGTAAGTGAAGGGGCAGACCCGGGTTCACTGATCAGACCCCGGGCTGCCCCCTACGAACACCGGCACCCCCCGAAACCGGTGCGGGGGGTGCCGATCGGCACCATATGACACTGTAACCCCCGGAGGTGTCGGTGGTCATGTTGACCGCCGGCATATCCGGGGTTAACACCCACGATCGAACCCGGTTCCGACCGCGGGTGTTACAGGGCATTGTCAGCCGTGTATTACGGCTGACACCCGCTGTGCATGGTGCACACACAGTTTCTGTGTGCACACCATGCATCCGCAGTAATAGTACGGCGGTTTGCGGGAAGCCCTTCCCTGCAGCGCCGTACTATTACAGCGAATGTCGGGAAGGGATTAATAAGACTCCACACACCTATATGGTGGTCTCTCCCTAAGGAGTGACAATATCCCCTTAACCTATATATTTTGAGTCATATCCATGTTTTGCTTTATTTGAATTTCTCAGAGACAGCATTGACTGTAACCAATGCAGGTCTGCACTATGGCCCCACTGTATTCTACTTTCCTGAAATGAATATCACCAGTCTTGACTGCTGTAGCCTGTGTTAGGCTGCAGGGGTCACCTAACGCATATAGCCCAAGGACCTGTATACAGATGAACAGAGATGGCGCCACTGGAATAAGAAGCCCTAGGAGAGGTGAGTACTGGTTTGTAATGTTTCTGTTTACCCCACAAGCAGTAGTGTTAAATAAATAAATAATAATAATTAAAAAAAATGAAAAGGACAACCCCTTTAAGTCACTTTTCCACAGTATCGTACAGGCTCAACTCAGTCTGAGTACTATGTAGTTTAACTTCTGCAGCAAGAACCCACTTCATGTAGCTGGTTGGCCATCACTGTAAATTACTAACAAGTGAGTTTTGTATATACACATAACCGTCTAGCACTGCTTTGTCTCACTTGGTACCTAGCTTAAAGAGGACCTTTCATCTAATCGGGCACATGCAGTTTTATATACTGCTGGAAAGCTGACAGTGTGCTGAATTCAGCGCACTATCGGCTTTCCCGATCTGTGCCCGGTGTAAAGCGCTATCGGTCCCGGGACCGTAGCGCTTTAGTGTCAGAAGGGCGTTTCTGACAGTTAGCCAGGGACGCCCTTCTGCCCAGCAGCGCCTATCGCGCTGTGCTCTAAGACCGGGGAGGAACGCCCCCTCCCTCTGCTCACACAGCTTGTCCATAGACGAGTGTTATCAGGAGCGGGAGTGGGGAGTTCCTCCCCGCTCCACAGTACAGCGCGATAGGCGCTGCTAGGCAGAAGGGCGTCCCTGGCTAAGTGTCAGAAACGCCCTTCTGACACTAAAGCGCTACGGTCCCGGGACCGATAGCGCTTTACACCGGGCACAGATCGGGAAATTCAGCACACTGTCAGCTTTCCAGCAGTATATAAAACTGCCTGTGTCCGATCTGATGAAAGGTCCTCTTTAAAGCTGACACTTAAAGGGGTTGTCCAGGCAAAAATGGACAACCCTTTTAACTTTTAAATCAGCTGTGTCATTAAAAAAAAAAATTCATACTCACCTTCTGCTGCAGTGGCTTTTCCCAGGTCTCTTCCAGAGTTCCACTGATTGGCCTCAGCGGTCACATGACCACTGAGGCCAATCAGCGAAGAGCTTGCTACGTCACTATCTATGATATCACAGGTCCTTTTCTTGAGGCCTGCTGTCGCCAATGATTAGCCTCAGTGGTCACGTGACCTCTGATACCTATTAGCAGTTTCAGCAGAAGTCTGGAAGTGACCTGAGAGAAGCCACCAGGGAAGAAGAACCAGGATGTGCGGGAGGAGCATCGGGGAGTGTGTTTTTTTTGTTTTTTGTTTTTTTTTCAATGCCCCAGGCTGATTAAAAAGTTAAAAGGGTTGTCCATTTTTGCCTTGGCAACCCCTTTAAAGACTAGCCAGTGCCAGGTACTTTTTGGTACTTTTTCGCAGTGGAAAAACTAAAACGGTAATTGAGATTTTCAGTCTATGCCTGGGTCACTGCTCTTATCTGTATACTTACTGTTGTGATGCCACAAATGAATGCACCATTTAATATTTGAAAAAAAAAAAGCAAAGAAAGTTATTAGGGAAAACTGTACAACTGAAAGGACATTGAGTACCCTGCCTACACCGCCTTTAGCCTGAATACAAGATGAGATGTGGTTAGGTAGGGAGGCCTAGAGGTTCCATATGTTATCCACAACCATCCTGTTTCTTCCGTGCTGGTGTGAGGAGTACAGTGGAAGGAGTATAAAGTATTTTTACTTTACTTTTTTTTTTTTTTTTTTTTTTATTTAAATTTTAAAATTGCTGGCACAGATGTTTTTACAACAGAGCCTTTTGGGACACTAAACCCTCGGTCCATATATTTATTAAAATAAAATAAAACCCACTGTATCACCAGAAAAATACGCAAAAATTAAAGAAATAAGCAAATTTTCTAAAAACCCAAAAATGCGTTTAGCCATGAACTGGGGAAATGGCCGTGTCTTAGACTGTTTAACATAAAGGTAACTGCAGGTTCATCTTTACAGTCTGCTCATATATTGCACATTTTTTTTGCAGCTGGAAAGACCCAAACAATGAATTTAAGAAAAACTTAAAGCTGAAGGGCGTCCCTACACTTCTCAGGGTTGGTTCGGTAAGTCTTGTCTGTACGTAGCCTTCACATGATAACTGCTGTAACAGTATTTCTATGTCATATTGAGGCCACCATTTTGTAACTGGACACTGAGCGGTCAGACTTATTTTGACACATTTCATTTATTACAAGGGTTATATAGTGACCCAAAACATAAATGGTAAAAAATAACAGATGTATTACCTTGCCAAGCACTGTATGTTCTATTCCGATGCTTTCCAAGCCCCCTCCCATCTGCATCTGTCTATATCCTGGCCTTTTACATAAAATGAGGCCCGCCCCTATTGCACCATCTGCCTCGTTTTCATACAGCTAAAAAAGTTATTTTTCTCCAAATGTATGAAACTTTACATAAAGTACAAGGTATGTTAAATCTCACTATAATGTGCTCTCTATAGCAGTGCTGTCAGTTTAATATGCTGGGAGGAGGTGGTAATCCACATTTAAACTAAGGGTCAGTTCACACGTGAAAACCGCCTAGCTTATTTGTGCAAGGTTAAAAACCGCGGCGAGTTTTTTCAATGCGGTTTTTTGCATCCCGTGCGGTTTTTGACGCGGTTTTTCAAAAAAATGAGGCGCGTTTTTACTAGCAGTTTTTTCCTATTAAAAAAATATGTCCTATGAAAACCGCGCGGTTTTGTGTGCAAAAAAACGCGCGTTTTTTTACCGCGCGGTTTTCGCCTCCCATTCACTTCTATGCATTTCTTCAGGCGTTTTCCGCCTGAAGAAAGGTCATGTCGCTTCTTTTTTCCACTAGCGGCGATAAACCGCTAGGAGGGAAAAAAAAGCCAGCGGTCTACATAGACCACCATTGTAAAGGGGCGGTTTTTGAAGCGAAATCCGCTGTCAAAATCCGCCCCTTTGCCCATGTGTGAACTAGCCCTAAGTCTGCCAGGTCCAACATGACACCCAAACCAGCAGTGGTGCCATTTAGAGGCCTTTAATAGGAGCAGAAACATATATTTGTGACCACAAACTGATGAAGATAAGATAATCCTTTAATAGTCCCACATTGGGGAAATTTCAGCAATGCAAGGATAAACCTCTTTTATGGCTATGCCACTCAGCCAAGTACACAAGGCTAGACCTGATTTTCTGTGACTTAGAGCTACCTACCATTCTTATCATTGGTGGAGGTCTCAGGACTCCCAACAATCTAGAAATACCTGTCCAATGGATATCTGATAAAGGGGTATTCTGGTTAGAAGTGAGTGAGTGAATAAAAAGTTTTATGCGTTTTCTTCTCAGGCACATCATCTGACAGAAGGGGAGTGCCTCAAGTCTGATCTGATCCGGATGCTGTTCTGTGATGACTAAACAGCCTGGGACTTTGCCATTTGTATTCACTCCCTCTGTACATGGAGGATCAGTGATGTAAGGAGGGCGACATCAAAATTAATTGTGGTTCACATCAAAGATACATAATTGCATTCTCACTACATTCCGAAATCTGTCTGCTCAAGGGTTGTAGGTCTGCAGAGACTTCATCAAATGCAATAAAACAACATTTCTAGTAATGGCTGCCTGTTTTGTTTTGTTTTTTGTTTTGTTTTTTGTAATGACTTGTGCACGTTTATTGTGCACTATTTTATCTGTCTGTGCTTTGGCTCTATCATTTATACAAAGAGTGGGAATATTACTTGCATGTTTCAGATGTAAGTGGGAGTATTCTGGCAATGAAATGTTCTTACAAGACAAGCCAAACAGCAGCAATTTTTCAGATATTACCTTCCAGGCGCCTGGGATTTATCCAGCTGGAGGGGGATAATTTTATGAACCTCGATAGTTGTCCCATTAAAGTACTAGTTCACTGGCCATACAGAAAGGTCACATTCTAGACCAGTAACCATAAGACATATGCACAGGGCAAATACTTCTGTTAAAAGGGTTTTCTGGGCTAAGTATTAATGACCTATCCAAACAGAACATCATCCATTTGAGATAGTTGGGGCACCCTGGCCAAGCAGCTATTCTCACCACATTCAAGTGAATGGGAACTGATCTACTCTAACCTGGTTTGGCCACTACACTACAACAGCACTGTCTGGTTCGGAGCCATTTTCTTTGAAAAAAAAAAAAAAAAAAATCAACATTCAGTCTTTGTGATCAAGACTCGAGATCTTAAATTTGTAAAACATATACAAGTTCATTTTTTTGCCATTACAGCAAGAGGCAGTCTATGCGTCGTAACTGGTGGCTGCTAAGCAGAGGTACATGATATATATGATAGTACATCATAATGAAGTGGACTGCAGTCACATATGTGGTGCGGGGGTGGGGTTAGTGTTTTTCACTTCCCAATGGTGGTGTTCTGTGGTCGCTGCTCTGCCAGGGCTTGCTGTAGCCTCATCCTATTGAGAGAGTAATGCTGCCAATGTAAGATTTGCTGCTCATCAATGAACTTAGCGCACTGAATATTCACCAACTGCTTCTGAAAGTGTTCATACTGTAGTAACTCCAGCATGTGCAAGCTCTGGGGGCAACAATAAAAGTAAACCTGTTAGTGGCAGAATTGAAATAAATGTGGAGACACGCGGGCACCCTTATACCACAATTACCATATGTTGTCACTGTTTACACTGCTGCAGTGTATTCATATCTCTGGGCTCTATTCACATTTCTTTTAAGCTTCTTGAAAGAGTGCTAAGCCCATCCTATGACAAACGCCAACAGAGTCTGTTGGACCCCACCGACTTATGATGGTGTTTATCGGATTCCACTCTGTTATCCATAATTTTGCCTGAAATAAAAATGTGCTGCATGCTGCGCTACTATTTGCATCAAATATAACAGAAGCTCCTGACAGAACTGAGCTTATTGTAATAATTTTAGAGGGGGTCACACTCAGCAATGCCCATGATCAGATAGAGGAGCCCAAGTACACATCGCTATGGTGGTTGCTCTGGGGCTTAGCGACTGCAATTTTCAAGGACATGGCATCCGCCTTAATCATATGGCAGATGTCAGGAAGGGGTTATTTTTGGAGTAGGGCTTATATTTCTAGAATACTCAAAAAAAAAAAAAAAAACCTTCAAGATCTATTTTCAGGTAGGGCAAATTTTTGAAGAAATGGGTGCATTGTTTCCTTACAGCCCAACCATGGCTGGTAGCCCTGGATAGGTAGCAGGGGACAGAAGCTGGGGGATCATTTACAAATAGATACTGGTCTAAGATGTGAGACACATCTATCAGACATTAACGGCATCTTCTGTGGATTTGCCATAAATGTCTTTTGTGGGAAAGGCCTTTTAAGCCCTTTCCGACATCTGGTATGGTGGATGCTGGGTCTTTAAAGATGGCGGCCGCTCTGCTGCAGTGTGGCCACCGTAGTTACCAGATCCCCGCTATAATGTACAGCAGAGACCCAGAGCTAATGCCGTGATCAGTCTCCCCTTTCTCTAGAATACATATAAAACTAAAAAAAAAAAAATCACTGTGAAATACATACACATTAGTTATCCCGGTGTCTGAAAACGCCCGCTCTACAAACTTATAAAAATATTTATTCCATACTGTGAAAAAAAAAAAAATCGAAACTGCTGAAACACAGTTTTTTTTCACGTTTGTGTCACCTCTGATAAAAAGTGAACAAAGAAATAGGCATTCACTAAAATGGTCCTGCAAAAAAAAAAAAAGGCCCTGCATCCCTGTACACGGAAATCTAAAAAAGTTACACGTTAGAATATGACAACTTTAAGGAAACATTTTTTCTACAAAGTTTTAGATTTTTATTAAGGGGTTAAAATGTAAATAAAACTATAAAAATGTGGTATCCCTGAAATCGTACTGAAATATAGAATACAGGTGACATCATATTGGCTGAGTGAATGCTGTAAAAACGAAGTCTGTAACAAAGTCGCACAAATGCACTTTTTCTCCATTCTGATGAGGCCATCTTGAACTAGGAAATAGAGAGGGTACCCTAGAAAAACGGTTGTACTTAAGACAGGCCATCAATATTAGATCTGTAGGGGTCTGGCACCCAAAACTGTTTCACTGTATGCTTGAATATGGAAATTAAATACATAAATATATTACATTATAGTAATGGACGTCATTGCCTCTTCCAAAGTACAGGCAGGTCAGATTCTAATCTTCCATTACAAGTGCGCTCACACATTGTATTGTACTGCTTTGGTGGCACTATGGGGCCCTGGTTCTAGTGAGACTATGCCAATGAGGTAAATTGCTGACATGGAAGTCGCCGAGTAAATCTGGTCTCATCTGCACGACTGCACATGCTGAATAGTAGAAATGTCTCATTAACCCAGTAGTGGCACTCGCTCTATCCAGTCCGGATATGTCTCTTATATTTTTTCTAAGTGTATGCTTACCATTCATATCAAGGAACAATATTCATTGTATTATGAATCCATTGACATAAAAAGCAGAAGTGTTTTATTGTTGTTTTGTCTGACAGCTTCCCCGATGAAGTCAGTTCTTTGTAAGTGAATGTGGTTCAACCTTCAGGGAAGTTCTGTTATAAAATGTGATCCTAATGCATTTAATATGATATTAGAATAGAATATGGGTGTTACAGATTCTTAAAATATAACTTACACTAGACAAACGCCTGTACGGATTTGGCTGAGATTTCGCAGATACCTGGATATTTAGCCGGAAGGAAAGATAGGCCACCTCCCAAGGCGCGAACTCCCCCGACAGCCCCGCCGGGACCGGAGAAACGATACTCCGGCTCCGCTGTAGGGCCTCTGATGGCGTCCTCGCAGGTCTGTTCGCGGCGCTCCCATTGGTGTGAGGCAGGCTCTGGGTGGGCCTGTGGAGAAGCGGTGCAGCCCGATACGTCCAAGCCAGTTTGTGAGCAGGTCGCTTTCCGCTCTCCAACACGGCCAACATGGCGGCTACTCATGGCTCCGGAGTGCTGCATCCATGCTGCCTGCTCTGCCTGCCCAGACCACTATCTCGCCGGCGGCAGCGACTGTACAATCTCCCTCCGGACCCCACGCGGCTGCGCAGCGGCACTGAGCGACGGACACCGCCTGCATCGGCTTGGCCAGAGCGGTAAGTACAATGGGACACTGTAGGGTGCGGATAGGGGGAAAGAGGGGATTGTTTCTGGGAGGGGTTTAATGGTGGCAGGCGGGTGGGGGCCACGTGAGAGTCAGTGGGGTGCCGCAGGACAGAGGGGCTGGTGAGAGAGAGCCGGGGTGCAGCATGAGAGACGGGGGGGACCTGCGAGGTTGGGGTCGCCACGGGGGTGCTGCGGTGGAAGGGGGCCTGGCCCATGCAAGATAGAGGGGGGACGGGGGCGCCAGGGTAGGAAGGAGCGTCAGCCCCGGAAATCGAAGGGGTCAGGTGCGCGCGGGGGGGGGGGCAGACGCAGCCGGTAGGTAGAGAGACTGCGGTGCCCAGCGAGGGGCAATGGGGGCCGTGAGCGCGCAAGGGTTGGCACGTGTGCGCACTGTTAGGAGTATTTAGGTTCTTTACTTTCTATTTTTCTTACCTGGGGAGTTTTTGGCTGCGCAGTGTCTGGGGTGGCATCCTGGCGCTGCGGGGTTGTCCTGTCGTGGGTATTGGTGCACACCTTCTGACTTGCACGCGCGCACTGATGGTAGGCAGCTTTATTTCCTGGTGGATTAGTCTGTCCTCCCATTTGCACCTGGGAGGAGTGGTCTCTACTCTGTATTTAAACCCATGCCTCCCATGGTTCTGTGCTGAGTGTCGCTTTTACAGAGCTAGGCCTTAGCAGGAGGAGTAGGTGGTGTTCTGGGATAGAGGAAGTTCCGTGGTTGATTTTTGGGAGGTTTGGGTGAACGAGTTGGTTTGTGTGTTTTCCCTTCTGTGTTCACCAATCCTCCCTCTGTGTATAATTGACTGTGTGAGTGAATTGCCTTATCCTTTGATTTCTACTCAGTTTTCCTGTGTTTGTTTCCTAGTGTAAGGTTCCTTCCCATGTTGGTTTGGGGGAATCCTTTCCCACATTTTTCCTGTGTGCTGCTTGTGTTGTTAGTCAGCGCACACCCTTGTCAGTCCCTGTCAGTAGCAGCTTCACTTGTTCGTTAGGGGTGACCCCCTTTAGTCTCCAGTCCCTAGAGGTCTTATAGGGCATTCCTTCTCCCACTTCCCTCCAGGCCTACGGTATCAGTGAGAGAGGAGCTGTCGGGGTCAGGCTTAGCCTGAGTACAGCCGACCCACACCCGTGAGGCAGGGACCGGGATAGCTAGTGGGAGTAGTGCAGGGCGAGATTCCCTACTGCTATCCCTTAGCCCCGTTGCAGCTACCTGGACTGACATAACAGTACACTCAGCCGGTAAAAAAAAAAAAAAAAAAAAAAAAAAAAAAAAAAGGTTCGTTTGCATTATGACGGACCTGAAACAGTTGTACCAGGCGGTGCAGCAGATTTCCACTGAGATGGAGGGGATCAAGCTACGAATGGATGCCATCCAAGCTTCTGGCGTATCTCAAGTACAGCAGTTGGCTCAACACACAGCCTCTCAGGTGGAGGGCATACAGAGGCAGGTGAGTAGCTCCCCTGTGGGTCGGCCTCTGGAGCCAAAAGTCAGCTTACCTGAACCCTTCCGAGGTAAGAGGTCAGATTTTTTCCGATTTCAAAAGGACTGTCTTTTGTATTTCCGGCTACGGCCGTTTTCCTCCGGTTCTGAGGTACAGAGAGTTGGGATTATTATTACTTTATTGAGAGATGATCCCCTCATCTGGGCACATTCGTTACCAGCCGACTCAGCTTGCTTACTAACTGTAGAGGCGTTTTTCTCCACAATGGGGTTACTGTATGACGACCCAGACAGGGTACGCACGGCTGAGTATAACCTACGACGTGTGGTGCAAGGGGATCACGCTATAGAGAAATATTGCACAGAGTTTCGTAGGTGGGCAGCAGAAGTACACTGGAATGACCCCGCTCTACTTAGTCAGTTTGAGACAGGGCTCTCGGACCAGGTTAAAGACCATCTAGTTTCTCACCCTGTTCCGGGAGATCTAGATGAGGCCATGCAGCTGGCAATTAGAGTTGGACGGCGCCTCCGGGAGCGTGGAGACAAGAGTCCTGGGGGGCTTAGCCCTCCTCAACACTCTGTTTTTAGAGAGGACCCAGGGGAACAACCCATGCAGATTGGGGCCACTGTGCGAAGTGCAAGACCCAAGAGTGAAGGGTCTCGCACAGTACGCTGTTTTGTGTGTGGAGGGATGGGACATGTAGCAAGGGTATGCCCCTCCAGAGAATGGTTCGCCAAGGAGAGTAATAACCCCAGGTCTATTGAGGGTAAAGGGAGAAAACCTACTAAGGAGGGAGGTGTGCATATTTCCTGTACTCAGACTGCGGGGTTGACCCTTGAAGGATGGGTAAATGGGCAGAAGTGCCGGATTTTGGTTGATTGTGGTTCGGCAGTCAACCTTATTGACTCAGACTTTTGTGAGCAATTAAGGGTGAGTCCTTTGGTCTTGGAGTCTCAGATACCGGTGTGGGCTATTGATAAGACCCCTCTACAGCAAGCTGTCATCTCCAAACAGGTGGAGGGTTTGGAGTTTATTGTGGGTGGCCACAGGGAAGAGATTGACTTGTTCTTGTTGTCTAAGTTACCAGCACAAGTAGTTTTGGGGTGGCCCTGGCTGAAGCAGCATAACCCTATTATCAACTGGGAGACCGAGTCAGTAGTTTCTTGGGGGCAGGGGTGTAATGGTCGATGTCTGCCCATATCCGTTATGTCTTTGTCTATAGACAATTTGCCTCAAGAAATATGTGAGTTCAGGGAGGTCTTTGAGGAAAGGGCAGCCAAGACATTACCACCACATCGCACCTATGATTGCTCGATTAAATTTATACCAAATGCAGTGTTACCCAAGACAAGGTTGTACAATCTCACTATTCCGGAGAGGGAGGCGCTCAAAGAGTATATTGAGGGGAGTCTAGAGGTGGGGCATATTCGCCCATCTAAGTCCCCAGTAGCAGTGGGGTTTTTCTTTGTAAAGAAGAAAGATGGAGGGTTGCGCCCTTGTTTGGATTTTAGGGAGATTAACAAAATCACGGTGCGGAATCCCTATCCCATTCCGTTGATCTCGGATCTATTCAGCCAGATTACGGGAGCCCGCTGGTTTAGTAAAATAGATTTACGTGGGGCGTATAACTTGCTGAGAATCAAGAAGGGGGATGAGTGGAAAACAGCGTTTAACACACCCCTAGGACACTTTGAGAATCTTGTGATGCCTTTCGGTCTAACCAATGCGCCTGCGTTTTTTCAGAATTTTATTAATGATGTACTAAGTGCCGTCATAGGGAGGGGGGTTGTGGTCTATCTGGACGATATACTCATTTACACCCCGGATTTGGAGACTCATTGGGAGAGAGTAAGAGAGGTTTTAGATCTCCTGAGGGTTAACCAATTAAGTGCTAAGCTGGAGAAATGTGTGTTCGCGGTCAATAAATTATGTTTCCTTGGCTATATCCTATCGGACAAGGGGTTCGAGATGGACCCTGAGAAGGTCAGGGCAGTCTTGGAGTGGCCGCGACCCGAGAACCTAAAGGCGGTCCAACGGTTCTTGGGGTTCTCCAACTATTATCGCCAGTTTATCAAGGGATTTTCTGAGGTTGTGAAACCTATCTCGGACTTGACTAAGAAGGGGGCTGACTGTGCTAAGTGGTCGCCAGAGGCGCTAGCTGCGTTTGAAGAACTGAAGAAGCGATTCTCGTCCGCTCCCATTTTGAGACAGCCGGATGAGAGGTTGGCCTTCCGAGTGGAGGTGGATGCCTCCTCGGTGGGGGTGGGAGCAGTACTTTCTCAGGAGTTCGAGGAGGGTACGCATCCCTGTGCCTTCTTTTCTAAGAAATTCTCTGCCTCTGAACGGAATTATGACATCGGAGATAGGGAACTACTAGCAATAAAACTAGCGTTCGAACATTGGCGTCATTTCCTGGAGGGGGCCAGAAGGCCAGTCCAGGTATTTACTGACCACAAGAATTTGATTTATCTTGGGTCGGCGAAGAGATTAAATGCACGGCAGGCCAGATGGGCTCTATTTTTTGCGCGGTTCCATTTTAACGTGACTTATGTGCCGGGTTCAAAGAATGTTAAGGCTGATGCTTTATCCCGGTATATGTCGACTGAGGAGGAACGAGAGGCGCCTGCCACTATTCTTGGGGATGGAGTGGTGGTAGCAGTATTGGGCGCGAAATTGGAGAAGGCCTTGATCGAAGCGCAACACGCTGCACCTTCCAAGATACCTAGAAACAAGCTTTTTGTCCCAACTACTCTCCGACAAAGTCTCCTGAGGGAGTGTCACGAGTCGGTTCTTGCTGGTCACCCGGGGGTTTCAGAGACCATGAGATTGGTGTCTAGGAATTTTTGGTGGCCAGGGTGGAGTAAGGAGGTCTTGCAGTTTGTTCAAAATTGTTCGGTCTGTGCAAGAGCCAAGGCGTCGCATACCCGTCCCCACGGTCTTCTACATCCATTGGAACCTCCTAAGGCACCTTGGACTCATCTGTCTATGGATTTCATCACGGGCCTTCCGGTGTCTAAGGGTTTCACGGTCATTTGGGTAGTCGTTGACCGCTTCACGAAAATGTGCCATTTGATCCCGTTTTCCAGGCTGCCATGTGCCAAGACACTATCTGAGGCGTTTATTAAAGAAATTGTAAGGTTGCATGGTCTTCCTGAGGAGATCGTTTCGGACAGGGGACCGCAATTTGTGGCTAAATTCTGGCGGGCTTTTTGCAGCAGGTTGGGAGTTACACTGTCGTTTTCCTCCGGGTTTCACCCAGAGTCTAACGGACAAACAGAGAGGAAGAATCAGGATGTGGAACAGTTTTTGAGGTGTTTTGTTCGAGAGAACCAGAATAATTGGGCTGCCTTTCTCCCCCTGGCAGAATTTTCCCTAAACAACCATGATTCCAATGCCACAGGTACCACACCTTTTTTTGCTCCGGTGGTAGACATCCTGTTTTCGGAGTATTTTCTTCCATTTCTTCCCCAGTTCCGGAGGAGGAGCTATTTTCTAAAAAGCTGCAAGGGGTATGGTCCCGTATCCGAGAGAATCTGGTGCGGGCGTCGCACCAGGCTAAGGTCCAGGCGGATCGGAAGAGAGGAGAGTTGCAGTTCTTCCCTGGTGAGATGGTTTGGTTGTCCACCAAGAATATCAGGTTGAAGGTTCCTAGCAAGAAGCTGGGTCCCAGATTTGTGGGTCCTTTTAAGATCATCAAGATGGTAAATGAAGTGGCGGCGCAGCTGCAACTACCTAAAAGGTGGAAGATAAACCGGGTCTTCCATGTCTCCTTGTTAAAGAAGGCCAAGAAGGGAACGTCTCCAGTTAAGGTTCCACCAGTTTCTGAGTCCGGGGAGTATGAGATATCCCGAGTTCTGGATAGCAAATATGTTCGGGGGAAGCTATGGTATCTGGTGGCATGGAAGGGATACGGTCCTGAGGATAATTCTTGGGTCCTGGAGTCGGATGTGTCAGCTCCCAGACTCGTGGAGAAATTCCACAAGGAGTTCCCGAAGAAGGATGCTCCTAGAGAATCCGGAGTCTTCTCCTTGAGGGGAGGATCCTGTTAGGAGTATTTAGGTTCTTTACTTTCTATTTTTCTTACCTGGGGAGTTTTTGGCTGCGCAGTGTCTGGGGTGGCATCCTGGCGCTGCGGGGTTGTCCTGTCATGGGTATTGGTGCACACCTTCTGACTTGCACGTGCGCACTGATGGTAGGCAGCTTTATCTCCTGGTTGATTAGTCTGTCCTCCCATTTGCACCTGGGAGGAGTGGTCTCTACTCTGTATTTAAACCCATGCCTCCCATGGTTCTGTGCTGAGTGTCGCTTTTACAGAGCTAGGCCTTAGCAGGAGGAGTAGGTGGTGTTCTGGGATAGAGGAAGTTCCGTGGTTGATTTTTGGGAGGTTTGGGTGAACGAGTTGGTTTGTGTGTTTTCCCTTCTGTGTTCACCAATCCTCCCTCTGTGTATAATTGACTGTGTGAGTGAATTGCCTTATCCTTTGATTTCTACTCAGTTTCCCTGTGTTTGTTTCCTAGTGTAAGGTTCCTTCCCATATTGGTTTGGGGGAATCCTTTCCCACATTTTTCCTGTGTGCTGCTTGTGTTGTTAGTCAGCGCACACCCTTGTCAGTCCCTGTCAGTAGCAGCTTCACTTGTTCGTTAGGGGTGACCCCCTTTAGTCTCCAGTCCCTAGAGATCTTATAGGGCATTCCTTCTCCCACTTCCCTCCAGGCCTACGGTATCAGTGAGAGAGGAGCTGTCGGGGTCAGGCTTAGCCTGAGTACAGCCGACCCACACCCGTGAGGCAGGGACCGGGATAGCTAGTGGGAGTAGTGCAGGGCGAGATTCCCTACTGCTATCCCTTAGCCCCGTTGCAGCTACCTGGACTGACATAACACGCACCGCGAATCAGAAGCAACAGCGATTGTGTCCATATAAGCGGCAGTATAACACTGACAATTCAACATTCAGGGGATAAACATTGTCCCTGGGGTAAAGATAGCTAAGCAAACTCCTATAAGGGAAAGCGGGTTATGAGGGATAACCCCCCTTGCCATATAGGAGCCCTATTGAGGCTAAGTCCCCACGCAAGGGGCCACAGCTTAAAAGCATTGCGACAAAATCTGGGGTAGCAATGCATTGCCGTTTTACCCACAGCACTTTTCACAGAAAATCCTCAGTTTTCCTCTGCGGCCTTTCTGCCTCATTATACCTATACAAAAAATGCCAGCGTTTCCGCAGGCATAATTGACATGCTCCAATTTCAAAAAAGTGACGGTTTGTTACTTTGCTTTCTCATTAGCAACAATGATAACATTCAGTCATATTTGTAAGCCAATGGTTCTCCATCTGTTATGAAACTGCAACTCCCAGCATGCTTGCAGCTTCCAGCTTTTGCAACAGGTGGTGAGCCAAAGCTTTGGGATCACAGCTGTAGGTTTTCTGTTTTTGGCCACTAGATGTCAGCATATGTGAAATCAACAGTATTTAAAGTGTATATAAGGCACCAAAGTTATGTGCCAGAAATATTTATTTGAGTCATAAATTCAAAATGTGCAGGGAAAAAAAGTGACGTTTTTGGGAGTGTTTTTACAATTTTTGGATAAAACAGAAAAATGCTGCAAAACCTGCAACATGGAGCCTTACCACATGGTGTATTGACCAGTTTGGCCGCAGCAAGAACTGTGGCATTTCACAGTCCCTGCACAGTGGATGGGATTCTAGCGCAGAGGAAATTCTGCAAACTCCAAAAACATTGCATGTTAATTATACCTATGGAAACATTGTTGATTTCCATATAGGTATAATCGAAGAAGAAAGTTCGTAGAGGAAAAGTACTACAAGAAAAACTGAGATACGTTTCCACCATGATATTTCCCGCTGCTCTTTTTCGCTAGGGCCTGCTACATGGGGCCTTAATCTTAATGTGTCTTTTAGGGGGTTAATCTCCACCCCTTTATTTTGAGAATCCATACCAGCATATCAAGAACGTATGAAAATATTAGCCTAAACTAGTTGCACCACATTGCACCAAAGATGTACTAAATATGCGCCATGTTTATGCGATTGTTCTTCAACCATACTTAGGTTTTAACAGTCATTGAACAAAAATACACATGTTAACAATTATTTTTATTAGGTATTTCAAAATGAATTCATCACAATGAATTGTAAGCAGCGGGATGTTCGATGAGGGTTGAAGTGAAGAGAAGGGGAGATGGAAGAGAGAAAGAAGGGGTCTCCCTGTAGGACAATAACAGTGTCGAGGAGCAGTCCAGCTAAGGCTACAGGTTTGATAAAACGCCTCCTCTCATTCACAAATTATACTATGGAGTGAGTCCATTAACCAAGTCATCGTTGATTTTACCAAGTCCAAAGAGACAACAGATTTTTTCGAAGTTGTAGGAGATTTTTTGGTGGCTAGAAATAAAAAAGAAAAAAAAAAAAAACGTGGGCCTCTTAAAAACTAGCATGACTTTCTGATGTAACAAGGCTTGAGAGGGGACTGCCATAGACTGATCAAGGTCACTGTGTACAGCATATTATATATCCTCCTCCAAAAATCCTGGACCTTAGAACAATGCTGCCAAATATGTGTATGTGTCCCTGTGCCATCACAATAGGGGAAACAAAGAGGTGACTTTCTGCCCCCATTATACCTGTATGGTAATCACCAGCATTTCCATAGGTATAATTGAATAGCTCCGATTTTCAAAAACGCAACGTTTTTGGAAACACAGCTTTTCCGCTGCAGATATTTTTCTGCAATGTGTGGCTGTGATGAGCCAGAATCCCATCCAATTTGCAAATACTGTGAAACGCAATGGAACTCAATGCAACCCTATGGAACACAGATGTGGTAAGCACTTATGTCACAATAATGCACATTCTTTATATACCAAGCCTCTGCCAATCTGGTTCAGCCTTGGCACTTGCTTACAGTGAGTACCTAGCTCATGTAGTTGGATTTACAAGCAGGTATTATGTATACCATGTCTAATGCCGCAAAGAGTCAACTGAAATTAAAGGTAATATTATTGACTTTGGATTTCTTTCTTTGTGGCAATAATTACTATTGTATTTAGAGAAATATGGTTATCAAATTCTGCAGTAACCCTAGAAAATAACCTAAACCCCCCCCCCCCCCAAAAAAAAAAAAAAAAGTAAACCTGTATCAGTACATAGCCAATGATGTTTATGTATATGAAATTAATAATAAGTTTATAGAGATGTGGAAATGTATTGTCTCAGAAGCTTGATACAAATATATTAGGGAGCCTTCACGCAGAGTTTACGCTCCGCTCATTCTGAATGTAAACTCGTTCAGAATGAGCGACGTTAAAACAGATCCCATTGATTTCTATGTGTCGGCATACGCGCGCTACCCATTGAAATCAATGGCAGGCTTGTTTTTACCTATTGCTTTCAATGTGATACATGTAGCCATTATTCCAGAGTTCCCCCTAAAAAAAAAAAATCAAATTTAAGCACTATGAATACCCCTTGGAGACCCAGGGCAGGCTATTTTTGCATATATCTCTATATTGTATCAGTCATAGTGCAGAGTTTGTGAACTCCTGTGATTCTCCTCATGTGTGGGGCAATGGCCCTAGTTGTAATGTTGCCCACAAAGGTGCAGGGTTCATTGAGCAGAGACAGAAACAATAGTATCCAGGGAAGCAAGTGTGCGTGGTTCCCGTAAAGACATGAGGCTTCTGGGACTGAAAACAAACCCAGTAAGCTGGAGCTGCATGAAAAGGGTATGAGTTTAATTTAAAGTGAGTTTTACCAGAACCCAGCATATCAATCCAACCAGTGGCGTAACCAGGAATGGCGGGGCCCCATGGCGAACTTTTGACATGGGTCCCTCCCCCCCCCTTCCTGACCGACACCGAAGACCTTGACCGACCGCACCCCCCCCCCATGCCGCATTCCTGCGCGCTCTATTATGTCCCTCAGTGGCCCCTGCACACAGTATTACACCCCATTGTGGCCCCTGCACGCGGGATTATGCCCCATAATGAACACCCATGAACAATTTTTATACTCTGGGGTATTTTCAGACCCCAGAGTATAATAATCGGAGACCGAGGGGAGATACAGACATAAAAAAATGTTACTTACCTGTCTCCGGCTCCGCTGCAGTCTTTGGTGGTGTTGGCCATCTTTAATAACGCATGGATGTCACATGACACAGCAATTGCAGGCAAGTCTGAATACAAACAATGTGTAGAGTACTGATCCATCTACTGACATTGACCTCCCCCTCCTCCTAATACACAGATATCAGGACACTGTCCTCTCCCCTCCTCCACACCACACATACATACACACTCACACACACATTCTCCATTCTGCATCTCATATTACCCCTCCCCCTCAGTACCTAGCAGCACATCTCTCCTTTTCTTCATCTCTTCCAGGACTGTACGGGCTATAAAGACACGCCCACCTAGTCATGTGACAGCTGGCGTCACACAAGGTCCTGCAAGCTTTCCCCTGCTCTTATCGCAGTTACAACAGTTTGTCTGTGATAAGAGCGGGGGTAGCAGCCAGGGGTAGCTGTCACCGGGCCCCCTAATGTCCCAGGCCCTGTGGCAGCTGCCTCTGCTGCTATGGTGGTAGTTACGCCACTGAATCCAACCCAGATAGATAGGTTAGGATCACCTGAATCAAATAGAGATTTCCTTTGTGATGCAATAGCTCCATTGCTGAGATATCACTTTGTCAATATGCATTGCTCCAAAGCGCCAATTTGCACATTAACAAAAATAGTGATAGCAAGGCAACAGAGGCACCAATTCAGAAGGGAAGAGCACCATTTGATTCAGGTGACTCTATCCTATTTATGTATGAGACGGGGTTGATATACTGGGTCCTGGTACAGACTCCACATAAGGGAGCCTGCACAATGAGTTTACGCTCTCTCATTTTGAACGTAAAACTCGTTCAGAGTGAGCGGCGTAAAAAACAGATCCCATTGACTTGAATGGGTGCCGGCATACACGCGCTCCCCATTGAAATCAGTGGGAGACTTTTTTACCTATTGCTTTCAATAGGATTTGGCCCAAATGAATTGGTCTAGTCGGGAGGTAGTGTTGCGCCGTGGATTGCGTGGCTGAATTGGCCGCAGAATCCGTGTCAAGAAAGGGCAGGCGCTTCTTTTTTTCCGTGAGCGGGAACAAACTGCTCACAGAAAAAGGAACCCATTGAAGTCAATGGGAGGCGGTTTTTTGAGCCGGATTTTGACGCGAATTCTGCTTCAAAATCTGGACGAAAAAACCTTGTGTGAACCCGGCTTTACACAGATCTGCTGCATACCTACTGTATAACTTGGCAAATTCTTTTTATTATAACACATACGCTTTACCTAAAATATTGTTCCTGAACAGAAAGGATGATAACAAGTGCTCTATTTATGCAGCAACCAAACATGCAAGCTGAGGAAAAGTCCAAATGGCACTTACCGAGTATTGTTAAAAAAGAATATACTGCACCTACTGAACAGGATTTGAAAAAATTACAAGAGCAATGTAGAGTGTCTGAGACGATGAAAGCATCCTTCAGAAAAGTGACAGAGCAACGTATTCATAGTCAGCAGTGAGTATAAGTATTTGATGACATTCATAAAGACTGGGTTATTGTATGTTGGTCTTTGCTGAAACCCAGTGGAGGAAACCGGAGGATGGGAGTTGTAGTGGCGGATGCTGTGCCACCTGCTAGGCCAAGCACACTGTAGCAATCACTCCAGTCCCACTCCAGGGCCAGGCACTTTCAAGGGGGGTCCTGCAACGCTACCTGATAGTGGTGGTAGTAGTAGTATTCTGCCGGGGCACTTCCAGTTGGAGAGGGCGATCTCTCCATCTCTGTGCCGGTGTGGTGGTGTTCGGAAGGCCCTGAAGGTAAAGCAGGCATGACTCAGGAGGCCAGATGTGCAGTGAAACATGCTGGCAGGTTTCCGTCTCCTGCCCTTGTTTTGTGCAGGAAACGGAAACCTGCAGAACGGAGACCGGGTGCAGATGTGAACGAGCCCTTATCTGTCATCAGGAAAAACACGGATAGCATACTCATACTCAGTCGTCTGCAAGGGGCTTTATAGTCTGATCAGAGTATAAGCCTCTGGATCTCAGTTGGCATTAAAACCTAAAAAGTCATCTTGCATCATTGTATTATTATAGGAAGAAAATAAATCGACTGAGGGAGCAAAAGAAAGAGCTGAAACTTACAATATTACTCAATAGATCTCAACAAAATGCCCAGAAAGATCAAAAGAATGCCAAGAAGCTTTGTGAACTGACAGAAGCCGTGGAACATTATAACCATCTTATAGAAGTGCAGAACGATCTCATCAGAGACCTGGACATTAAGGTATGTGTGTTGCCTTTAGTAGCCATGCTTGCCTTTGGCTCAAGAAAATGCATAAAATCTGCAACAAAAAAGCTGTATTTCCACAACGTCAGGCCTTGGCCTAAGGCCAGGGCACCACAGTACATAAATGCTGCGGTTTGGCTGCCGCAGAAATGTTGCGGTAAAAGCTGCGGCATTTTACAGTGCCTGTAAAGTGGCGAATCCCATCCACACATTGCTGGAATATATCCTCAGTGGAAATGCTACGATTTACAAAACTGTCGCATTTTTTAGAAATTGCAGCATGTCATTTATACCTACTGAAACGCTGGTAGTTTCCCCATAGGTACAGTGTTGTCCAAAAGTATTGGCACCCCTGAAATTCTGTCAGATAATATTCAGTTTCTTCCAGAAAATGATTGCAAGCACAAACTCTTTGGTATTAATATCTTCATTTATTTTGCTTGCAATGAAAAAACACACAAGTCAAAGTCAAAAAGTCAAATCATTGATCATTTTACACAAAACTCCAAAAATGGGCCGGACAAAAGTATTGGCACCCTCAGCCTAATACTTGGTAGCACAACCTCTAGACAAAATAACTGCGCACAACCGCTTCCGGTAACCATCAACGAGTTTCTTGCAATGCTCTGCTGGGATTTTCGACCATTCTTCTTTGACAAACTGCTCCAGGTCCCTGAGATGTGAAGGCTGCCTTCTCCAAACTGCCATCAAGAGATCTCTCCACAGGTGTTCTATGGGATTCAGGTCTGGACTCATTGCTGGCCACTTTACAAGTCTCCAGTGCTTTCTCTCAAACCATTTTCTAGTGCTTTTTGAAGTGTGTTTTGGGTCATTGTCCTGCTGGAAGACCCATGACCTCTGAGGGAGACCCAGCTTTCTCACACTGGGTCCTACATTATGCTGCAAAATTTGTTGGTAGTCTTCAGACTTCATAATGCCATGCACACGGTCAAGCTGTCCAGTGCCAGAGGCAGCGAAGCAACCCCAAAACATCAGGGAACCTCCGCCATGTTTGACTGTAGGGACCATGTTCTTTTCTTTCAAGGCCTCTTTTTTTCCCCTGTAAACTCTATGTTGATGCCTTTTCCCTAAAAGCTCTACTTTTGTCTCATCTGACCAGAGAACATTCTTCAAAAACGTTTTTGTCTTTCTCAGGTAAGTTTTGGCAAACTCCAGCTTGGTTTTTTTATGTCTCTGGGTAAGACGTGGGGTCTTCCTGGGTATTCTACCATACAGTCCCTTTTCATTCAGACGCCGACGGATAGTACAGGTTGACACTGTTGTACCCTCGGACTGCAGGGCAGCTTGAACTTGTTTGGATGTTAGTCGAGGTTCTTTATCCACCATCCGCACAATCTTGCGTTGAAATCTCTCGGCAATTTTTCTTTTCCGTCCACATCTAGGGAGGTTAGCCACAGTGCCATGGGCTTTAAACTTCTTGATGACACTGCGCACAGTAGACACAGGAACATTCAGGTCTTTGGAGATGGACTTGTAGCCTTGAGATTGCTCATGCTTCCTCACAATTTTGCTTCTCAAGTCCTCAGACAGTTCTTTGGTCTTCTTTCTTTTCTCCATGCTCAATGTGGTACACACAAGGACACAGGACAGAGGTTGAGTCAACTTTAATCCATTTCAACTGGCTGCAAGTGTGATTTACTTATTGCCACCACCTGTTAGGTGCATCAGGTAACAGGTGCTGTTAATTACACAAATTAGAGAAGCATCACATGATTTTTCAAACAGTGCCAATACTTTTGTCCACCCCCCTTTTTTATGTTTGGTGTGGAATTATATCCAATTTGGCTTTTTGACAATTCTTTTTGTGGTTTTCCATTGAAGACAAATTAAATGAAGATAATAATACCAAAGAATTTGTGCTTGCAATCATTTTCTAGAAGAAAATGAGTATTATCTGACAGAATTGCAGGGGTGCCAATACTTTTGGCCAACACTGTATAATGGAAGCAGAAAGTCTGCAGAGGAAAACATTGTAGACTTTCTGTGAAATGTTCTGTGGGGACAAACGTAATTTGTTTCTACCACGGTTTTTCCCACAGCGCTTTTTCGCTGTGACTTGCTACGTGGAGCCTTAGATTAAAGGGGGCTTCCACCTAACAACTCTTACTTCTTACCTTCAGGATAAGGTATAAGGCCTTATTCACATGTCAGTGTTGGCTGAGAGTACAACTGCTAAGACCGCCAGTGATCATGAGAACAGGGATCTCAGCCCCTGTGTTAATGGAGTGGTAGTGCACATGCACGGTCATCATTGCATCCATTTCTATAGAACTAACAGAGATACTTGAATATAGCACTCTATTGGTCTCATAGAAGTGAACAGACACATACCTGACTATGGGTTATAAATAATGCAAAACACTGAGCAGAATACTACCGTGTGAACATGCTCTCATTTACTATTTTAGCATCTGACAAATGATATACCGTACTCTTATGTCTGGAGTTCAGACTGAAGCCAACATGCAACATGTGTTTCTTTTTTATGTTTAATATAGATAAAAGAAAAGGAGGAAGAGGTTTTAAAACAGAAAAGGGAAATGACTGAAACTAAAACAAAACAAAGCAAAATTAATCACCTGGAGAATGATCTACAGCATGTACGTATCCCACATAACATAAGAAAAATACAGCTATCTTAAATTGCTTCTCTTCTGACATTGCACCCACTGCTCAGTGCAAATGGTTTGTCTCTCTCGCTCTCTCTCTCTCTCTATACTAGCAGGAGGACCCGGCTTCGCACGGGTATATTTCATTTTTTGTTTGTGTATAAGAATTGCCTAGTTTTGCACTGGTATATTTTGTATGTCATTTGTGTGTGTCCATAAGAGTCATGTAATCATGTGTATCTCAGTTTGGATATCAGTGAAAAAACCTGCGATCGGTTGTAATGGATACCTTGGATACCTGGAGTAAAGTTGTGTGAATGTGACCTTGTGTAACAGTGTCATCCAAAGCACCTTGCTCCTATAAAGCTGACATACAGCAGTGAAGAAAAATGGCTGATACTGTGGCTGAGCTATGTATCTAATCCTCTGGTATGTGGTACTGTGTGCTGAGCCATGTATCTAATCCTCCGGCGTATGGTACTTAGCGCTGAATCGCATATCTAATCATCCTGCATGTGGTAATGAGTGCAGAGCCGCGTATCTAATCCTCCAGCGTGTGGTACTGTGTGCTGAGCCACGTATCTAATCCTCCAGCGTGTGGTACTGTGTGCAGAAGTGCGTATGTAATCCTCCGGCGTGTGGTACTTTGTGCTGATGCGTATCTAATCCTCCTGCATGTGGTACTGTGTGCTGACACACGTATCTAGTTCTCCGGAATTTGGTACTGCATGCAGACATGCATATCTAATCCTCCGCCGTGTGGTACCGTGAGCAGACGCGCATATATAATCCAGACAGAGAGACAGAAACTCATTTCTATAATATATATATATATATATATATATATATATATATATATATATATATAAACAAAGGTCTTCCTAGATTGAATACATTATTGTGGGCTACTATAGCCATATATGCAGGGTTATAAAACAGAAAATTTGGTGATTCTACTGGACTGAAAACCCCTCCAGGTACCCCACAATGTACAGTGAGTGGAGTACACATCATTAACAATGATGTGCACTCCACTCACTGTACACTGTGGGGTACTTGGAGGGGTTTTCAGTCCAGTAGAATCACCTCAACATAGAGCAATAATGAACTTATGTTGCCTGTGTTAACTCCCCAACTAGGTACTAAATCCCTGAGAATATTCAGATTGTTACCAATAATCTTTATGTCTTTGACCCTATAGGTCTTCTATATGTATGGGAGAAAAACTATATTTTTTCAGGCAAAGACTTAAAAGGATCCTGTTAGGTGTTTTTTTGTTTTTGTTTTGTTTTTAACGATAAACTGGCCCCATCATGTGCAGGATCAAGTAATAAGCTTTCCATTAGTCCTCTCTGTAATATTTCTATTGCAACAAAGGTATGGAGACTTACAAGCCATTTTTTCTTCACTGGGGATTATGGGAAAAATATTAAAATCTGTTTTCCAGGATGTAATAGGAATGCAATTTCTCTGTTTGCTGTCTCTTAGGACAGCCCCCTTAACATCACACATGACTTTTTTCAATAAGCCTAATAACATAATGTGGGAAGTGTTATTATTCCCTGATCCTGGTGTATAGTCTCTCACTCTGCCAAACTAGTATCCATACGCTGTGCTGAAGAGATCCAAAAGATTGAAACAGCGCTGTCCACAGCTGGGAATCTGTTCCTTTTTGGAATAGAAATACTAGTTTGGCAGTAATCCCTGCATTATGTTATTAGGCTTATTGAAAAAAGTCATGCATGATGTTAAGGGGGCTGTCCTAAGAGACAGCATACAGAGGCACTGTTTCATATTTGCATCCTTGAAAACAGATTTGCATATTTTTCCCATATTGCAACAAAGTGAAGTTTGTCGAAAGCATAAAATGTCATATGTAAATATAAACCTAAGTAGTTACGAGGGGCAGGAGCAGTTTCCGCTTAGTGACATGGTCCGCCTTCTAATCACATGTCCTGGGCATGGTCGTCATTTATCTTGTGACGTCAGAAGTGAGGAGACTGTGAGAGAAATGCCACTTCCAGTTCGTACACTGTAGCAGTGCCACCTGGAACTGCAGCCAAACTCCTGTGGAGAGGTCATCAGTATCGAAAATCTTCAGATACTGGACAATTCCTTTAATGCACATAGAACACTTTATGCTTTTAGATATTTAAAATTTCACTTTTCTGCAACAGAAAAATTATAGTGGGAAAGGTAAGTACTTCATCCTGCACATGATGGGGCCCATTTATGGTGGAAAAACCACCCGACAGGTTCACATTAACCTACAATAAGAATTATCTGATATATTTTAACACAGGTCAATCAAAAATATAATGTGATGAAAATTGAAAATGCCAAACTAAAAGAAGGTATTGAATGTCTGCGCCTGAAGAAGAAGAAATTACAGAACCTTGTGGATAAAAAACAGGAGAGAGTTAAACATCTGAAGATCTTCATAGAGACTATACAGGAGGAGATCATGTCTGCTCATAAAGAAAAGTAAGTGGCTGTCTCTCACTAGGATCTCACTGTGCTCAATGGAATGAATATTGGCCAGTGATCTATTATAATGTAAAGCATATATTGTAGGCATGCATGTAGCTGGGATATCTTTTTTTATATATATATCATCATACTTTTAGCATTTCTGAATTGATTCTAATATAAATGTATATCTTTTATTCCTGTAACAATGACATACTAGGCATCAATTTATAGAGTTTTTCAACCTTATGACATTAATACGCATTGTACCCTACACTATAGTTCCAGAAGATGCTGAGAGCAGCTGATCGGTGTATGTTTCATTCCCCCACCAATCTGATTTTGATGAACTATCTTAAAGATAGGCATGATAAAAACAAAACATGCTACTGCAGATCTAAACAAATGCACAACTTATTACAAAACATGTCACTTAATCACATTATACAACTTTTACCCGTGATCACAAAGACCTACACATATAACTACATATATATGAATATAAATACAAACTATGAACTAATATTGACACCCACAAAGATTTCACATTAATGGGAAAATCGCATTACTCCTACATCCGCATTACCATAATTTAATTTAATTTACTTATCCAATATCACAATACTAAAAAAAAAGAGACCTATAACTATTTGTACATGGATGTTATAAGAATCCAACCCACCTTGTATGTCCGATGTAAACAACCTACACACGATCCAGTCATTCAATCCAAACGCTAGTGATGGATACTTCCGGGATATCACATGTCTACAAGTCATATGACCAAGCCCGCTATCACATGACCGGCTAGCAATACTTGCCAAATGTTGCCTTGAAGAAGGAGCACGAAATGCAGCTCCGAAACGCGTAGCCATGCAATATGGATCTTGCTGTAATGCACATTACTGCTTTTTATGAAGACTAAATAAAAGTTAAATTTTATTCATCCAACCTATTTCTATGCTGGATTCATCTCCTTTGAAAAATTGTATTTCTGCTGGTTGAAGTCCACCTGCGTTTCCGTGCATTTGGCTGGATGAAAGGGTGAGCTGGAAAAATATTGCATTGCATATTTGTATCTTAAAGATAGGCCATTACTATCATAATGTTGGAAAAAATAGGTAGGCAATACCTACACAACACTAACAAGGGTCTAAAAAGCACAAACAGAATTGATACTCTCCTTCCCTATTTCTTGCCACTCCTATGTCAGCATTTTCCTGGTCCCCCAATGAGTCTCTGGTTATCTGACTCCAGCGATAGCATGTCGACATGACATGTAAATGCTGCAACTATTGGCTAGTCACAGCATTGACCTCACTGATACTACTGTAGATAGACATTATTAGTAGAAAAATTGGGCATGTGGGCACTAAGCATTAATCAGGTATCACTTATTTTGATATTTAGACTATACACTGTCTACCAATAAGAATTTGGACACCCAGTAAAGTTCTGCGGATGTGGCGTTATGGTCTGGGAGTGTTTCTCCTGGTATGGACTGGGACCCTTAGTCCCAGTGTATGATAAACTTAACACTGACGCCTATTGCACTATTTTAGTCAACAGTGTGCTTTCTACATTATGGTGGTTCTATGGGTCAGACCAATGTTACTTCCAGGATGACAACGCCAGCTATCATGTAGCAAGGTCTACCATGGCTTGGTACAGGCCAAACTCAGGAGTGCAGCAGCCGTCCAAAATTGGTGAAAGCCGAAATTCTCCAAGCCGAAAGGAATAAAATACCACTAGCTGTTATACAAGGACTTGTTGAGGCTGTAATTGCCACTCGAGCCGCTCGGACCACAGGTGTCTAAATACTTATTGGTAGACCGTGTAGTAGGGAGTTTGTAAAAAAAAATAATAATAATAATAAAATTATTCAAAAGCTATGTGTAGTTTTAGAGCAGATTTGCAGGTTGAATTCTCTTCGATATACAGGCACGATCCACATGTGTTATACATGAAAATACCCTTGGCAAAGCAGCATGTAATATGCAATGTGTGCATTTACCCTTAGGGTGAATGTGCAATCCTTTGTGTTAGCTGATGTTTGACTTGTTGATTTACATGGAGAAAAAACACAACACGCAATACCAGCATTTAATCTACATGTTTCAGAAATTTTCGGCGCGTAAATAGACTTGTGGAGTGGATTTCCATTGTGGATTTCACCTTTTGCAATGCATAGGGGAAAAATAAGCAGCAAATCTGCATGTAGCACACAGGAAAATCTACAAACAAATCTGCACAGCAAATACACATCAAATTATTTTCCATGTACATGAAGTCTTTAAGGCTTAGGCCCCATGTTGCGGAAATGCAGCTTATTCTTTGTTGCAGGTTTTGGTGCAGTTTTGTGAGCCAAAGCCAGGAGTGGCTAGAAAAGGAATTGGAAATATACGGGCAGCACTTATACTTCAACCTTTTGCTCAATCCACTCCTGACTTTGGCTAAAATAACCTCAACAAAATATGCAACAAAAAAAAGCTGTGTTTCTGCATCGTGGGGCCTTAGCCTAAAGGATTGTGTAGGATTTAGAGCAGCAGCTGCGGGGAATGGTGCTCCATTGTCCTCCACTGATCCCCTTTCCATCACATGCCAGGCCTACGGTGGTGGAAGGCCTAAGTCTCATGTGACCACCAAGACTAATGAGTGGCCTTAATAGTGGTAAGGAACCAGTGATATATGTGACATTACCAGATCCTTAATATAGTTGGTCCTTCATTGTATTACAACACGTCAGTTCATGTTTCCATGAAGCTTGTTCTCTAACGCCCCATGCACACAACAGTGAAAAATAGAAGTGTAATGGATGTTTTTTTTAATATCATGTCCCATGTCCGTGGAAGTCAATGGATATATACACATGTCCGGCTTTTTAAATTGGCAGTGAATAACGTCACTTAAAACATAGAATATATCCTATTTTTTCACAGTTTTTCTGGCCTGACAGATGCAATACTGAATTTTAATGTTCATTTTTGGCTAATATATCAATTTTACTGATCTTAAAAATGGATGAGTGGGTTGACAATACAAAAAAAGACCAATGAAGTTTATCCATTTCTTTAACTTGACAGCTATAAATGGATGACAAATTAATGCAAAACAGACATTACAAACTGAGATACAGTCAGAAAACTAACATGAATGGAAAATGGACATTAAAAACTAACAGCTTAATCCATTAGTAATGCCAGTTATTTCACAGTCATGTGCAGATAGTTAGACCTTTATATAATAAAGAACAATAAGAACAATTCCTCAGTTTGTAACGATCACCTTATCACTGCCCTTATGTGTTCAGACTATGGTACTAATATTGGTAACTTATAATTGTATAGACTTGAGATCCAAAAAGATATCTTGGCCTTCAAAGACATGGGAGAGAAAATGTTAAAAAAATATGAATTAAAGATTCAAAATCTCTCGAGATATGTTGACCATGTTGACAAACAAAAGAAATTTCTGGAAACAAAATTGTTTGATCGATCTGCGATGGTGAAAGAACAGCTACAAAAGAGACAAGGTATAGTTGTAAAATATTACATTGTATGTTTGATTCCATAATCCTGCATCTATAATAGAGCACTTACCATCCATTTACAAATAATCCTTATAAATATAAGTACTTACGTTTATTGCGTTACATGAGTTCAAAACAAGTATAAATCCTTAGGGCCTGGGTGGTATACAATACAGGGTAGACTAGATCCCAGTGTCAGATCTACAAGCTATTCTTTTGATGACTGGGAAATAAAAATAATTTCCTCCTTGTAGATTTGTGAGTTCAGCATATCTGTCGCCACATGTCTGACTCATTGGAATTTATATAGGGATGCTTCATCCATTGTAGCATTCACATTTGCTGTAGAATAAATGTAATTAAAGAAAATCTGTCTGTAAGGAAATTACTAGAGCAGTAATTCCCCAGTAGCTGCTGGTGAACCTTTGGGGGGAGGGGCACAATAGACAGTGAGCCCTAAGCTGAAACCCCCCACTGTCCCTTCCTGCTTGCTGGTCCTATCCTAAGCAATACAGTAGGTGACAACTGGTCGAAAAGCCATATATATATATATATATATATATATATATATATATATATATACATATTGTCAGGGTCTGGGGTTGCTAGGTGGAGTGGCATAGACACAAAAGTCCAGTTTCTTTAGTCCAAAACAAAGGTAGATTTTATTTTCACTCAAAAAGGTAGTGCAGCAACAAAAGGAAACAATACAAAAATAAATACCTGCCCGGCTAGGCTCTAACTAAACACAGAATAGGTTACCTCACCTAGAATAACAGAAATCCAAAAGCCAGTAGAATCACTCAGGACACAGCTCCAAAAATATGACCTCTCTGTTGGCTCTCCAGCCAAGCTCTGCCCAAAGTCTGCTGCTGGAGCTGGCTTCTTAAGCCTCCCTTGATGAGGGAGAAGACAAAAGGACCAAAGTTTCACCTGGGAAGCGAGCCTAAGTACAGAAGCTATAGAAACCCAAGCAGCAGTGGCGGAGCTAAAGCCAATGAGAGAACAAAAACGATTGGGCAGCAACAGAAGGTGGTCATCTTGGGAGTTAGTGAGCAGAGATAGAAAAGGGAACCACAAGTTTGCTTCATACACAGATGTCACTGGAAGATTGTGTTGTTGGGTTCTCTTTAAACGGGTTTTCTAGGCAAAAAAAAAGGTTTTTTAAAAATTGTCTGTTAGTGTTACTAATGGGTTAATAAATGCGCCCACATACCTTTAACGTGTTTTGTCTCTGGGGCCTGCTGGTGTCTCTGCTTTTGTTTACATGCTCAACTTCTTGCAATGTATCTTCCTCACTAACTCTCTCACCTTACTCCCCCTCCTTCCTCTCTCCCCTCCTCCCATACACCCCCTCCTTGTCTCTCTAACCATCCCGCACTTCCATACCTACTCAACCCAACCCAACCCCCGACCCATATTATATACTTACCCCTCCACGTTTCTTCCGGTGAGACGACTCCTCCTGTACTGCTCCCATACTCCTCCTTCTCAGCAGCGATGAGCCACCTCTATTGCACATGCATGGAAGCGCTGTAGATCTGAAATACCGGCGGCGTGCACAGTGGAGAAGAGCGCGCACAGCATTATTACAGGAGGAGGAGCCATCTCCCTGGAAGAATGTTAAGTATAATGAAGTGAATGGGGGTGGGGCGTAGCAGTGATGATCCGTTTCCGGAAATGGGGAAACGGATCGTCACATGAACGGCCCAGGGATATGGGTAACTATTCATTTTTATAATTGATGTGTTTAGAAAGTAGGAGGGGGAGGGTGTTTATAGTAGTGTAGGGATTTCAGGTTATCCCGGACAAACCCTTTGACTCCCACTACTATCACTATTAGCGGTTTTCAGGTTCCACAAAAATAGATTCCATACAATTACAACCTTACAAAACAAAACTTGTTGCAATATCACATGGACAGTGACTAATATGCTGATAAGTTCACTAATACATTGTATATCATTTTTTTTAGAAAAACATCTTAAAAAAATTAGGAAGTGCAACCAGGATATCATTGACAATCACAAAGCCATCTGTGAAGGACTAGGAAATCTATTTGGACAAAAGGATGTTGACCTTGAAAAGATGGCAAAACAATATTTGTATGATGACATGAAAAATGATTCACTTCGCACGTATGTCAATGAGCTGAATAGTGAAGTGGAAGATATAAAACAGAAGATCAAAGCCACTGAGGTGAGAGTTGTCTGCTGACCAATTGAAGGAGTACTATCAAGTGTTTTTTGGTTTTTTTTGTTATTCTTTTTTATCTGCCTCGTTTTTTCCCTGTGTGACCCGCCTTGATGACATAACTTATTGTACTTACTGTTGTTTCTCTAGGATGAAATTTTTAATCTGGAGTCTCAGAACAAAAAGGCCTTTGATGAGCAACTCATCGCCAAAAAGGAGTTAGAGGTAAGAGATTGCTGTTATGGAGGAATAATTCAGTCTGTTCCATAAAGATGCAGGGCATTAACCCTTTCCTGCCACAAGCATTTGTCGATTTTCGTTTTTTGACTCCCCAACTTCCAAAACCCATGACATTTCTATTTTTCCATTCACACAGCCATATGAGGACTCAATGTTTGCAAGACAAATTAAACTTTGCAATAGTACCATTTATTATTCCATACGATATACATGGAAGCTGGAAAAAATTTTTAAATGAACTTACCTAAAACGTTGTTTTACAAGTACAAACATCCTAACTCAACTATTATTGGCAGTAATGCTCATATTATGTGATTGTCATCCCATTGAAAGGGTCAACTAGTTACAGGACAAGTGTCTGATAGCTGGGAGTCTGACTGCTGGGAACCCCGGCATTCAGGAAACTTGGTGCCCACATCCGCCTTAAGTCCTGCATTTGAATGGAGCTATGGTCTGCATATATGGCCACCACTCCATTCACTGCTTTGGGTCTGCAAGAGATTGTTGTCCTAAAAATCCTATAGAAGTCAATGGAGTGGTGGCTTCTGTGGATAGAGGATAAGTGCTTACAGTAGGAAAAGCCTATTTAAGCATTTACACATGATAAAGCTGATGTACGTCAGTTTATATATAGTCTTATATAGATAATTCTTCCACGTTGCTGGACAAATTAACAGGTATGGATAAATAAGTGTTGTATATTGGATGGATGGATGTTATGATTTTTTTTGTAATATGCTTTGAAATTAAGAAAATCTCTCTATATTTTTATGTGAATAAGGTCTCATGTGGTTATTATAAATCAAATGATTAATGACTCATATCATTATGTGTTATGTGAAAATCCTACAGGAAAAACTGCAGAAAACACGTGAAACAACAGAAAAATACCAAAATAAATATTGTGAAATGTTAAGAGAACTTGAACTGATAACATCAGCTACTGAGGACTTGGTGAAGACCCTTGGTTGTGACATATCATCAATGGAGAAAATGCTGGGGTATGGAACACTCACATGCCAGGAGAAGTTAAAGTACTTTGGTAAGTATTTTTGTTACATTATTTGTTCACCATACTCAATGTACGATTCTGACGTTTTTCCATTTTTGAACTGGTCAGAGAGAAGACCACTGGGTGCAAGACCTATAGCAGTACACTAGTTTTAAGGGCTGATAGGCTACAGAATATCTGCAATATTAGGAATAATTTTCAGATAGAGCTATGCTTCTACGCTTGTACTGTCTAGTACACAAATCTGATTCAAGGTATTTTGGCAGGTCTAAAATACAAATCAATTATGCTGTTTAGGGGTCTTTAACAGGATCAGAAACATACCATTGTGGTAAAGCAGTGTAGAGATAGCCTTCTGTTTATGAACATGCAAAACAGTCTGCAAGTTCATCAGGAGTAGGACTGATTTTCCAGAGATGTCTAGAGACAGCCAAAAGTGCTCTGAATGTCTTCTAAAATTGCTACCCAATGTAACCCCTTTAGCCCTGCTTGAGCCATAGCTACCTGTAGGCAAATCTGGTAAATTGGGCCCATTCCCAATGCACTTTCAGGGTGATTTTATATCCATAAAAAGATTATCTTTGCACCTTTTCATCAGTTTCTGCTCCTACTAAAGGCCTCTACAAAGCAACCTTTTTTGTTTGGGAGAAATTTTGCACCTGCCAGACTTCACCAAAAAATGCCCTACTTTCTAAACCATGATTTTATGAGAAACATATCTTTTAAAGAATTTCTGATGATTTTATTTTTCATTTTCTATGATAATATCTATATTTAAAAAAAACTACAATATCCTACAATTTTCACTCTGCCTACTAAAGCCTAAGCTAATTCTGGACAGTGTATCATTGCAGCAGTGACTTCATTTACTTCACAAACTAGACAGACAGTATTACAATAGAAGATAACACCTCTACATATAACAACCATAGTATCGTATCATTCCATCCATTATAGACAATAGATAATGTAACAGCTTATCTACTCCCCCTCCCTGCACATAGCATGTCTGGAATATCCTCCCATACACCTCAATTATTTGGCTTGAGTCTCTTGCTGCCTATGGCCATGAGAATGCTGTAAAGCATATCACAAAATGCTGTTAACACAGCAGAGTAGAAGCTCAAACAACATGGCAGCCTCCATAATCATGTATGGAGAAAACAGAATGTAAAAAAAATTGACAATCTGAACATAAAAACACTAGAATTAAGTGATATATTTTAGATTTAAATAAATACATACATTGACGACACTCTTTTTTAAAACACTGAGATTATATAACTTACAGGAATCCTTTCACCACCTCCACAAACTCCAAATCTTTGCACTCTTCAATAGGTACTGCTCCACTGATTCTGGAACAATTGTAATTTTGTTCTGTAGCCCCCACCATTCCTGAGCAATCATTGCTCTTAGTTTCAGCACCATTATACTCTCTGCTATCAGGTGGTAGGTTTCTTTCCTTTTGCTCAAGCCCAGGACTGCTCACCTGACAGCAGAGAGCATAACTGTGCTGAAACAAACATCAATGATTGCTCAGGAAAGGTGGGGGCTAGAGAAAAAAAAATCCAGAATTGATAGAAAAGCACCTTTTGAAGGCTATAAACAATTGGAGTTGTTTAAGGTGGTAAAAGGTCCCTTTAGATGGACTTTCCAAGCTAATAAATATTGATGACCCATCCTAAGACTAGGACATCACTGTTCACTTAGGGCTAGTTCACACGTGAGTAGAAGGGGAGGTTTTTGACAGCGGATTTTGCGTCCAAAACCTCCCCTTATAATGGTGGTCTATGGAGACCGCCGGGCTTCTTTTCTCCGCTAGCGGCGGGCTGCTGCTAGCGGAGAAAAGAAGCGACATGCTCTTTCTTCAGGCGGAAGCCGCGCGGGCTGCGCCGCACGGCTTCCGCCCGGCTGCAGCTCCCTCCTATGTCAGCTCATTCATTTGAGCCGACAGCGGAGGTGAAAGCCGCGACCGCGATGGTCGCGGCGGGCGGGTTTTGACAAGAGAGAGACGCGGTTCGCCGCGTCTCTCTCTGTGTCAAAACCCGCGCGGGCAGTTCACGTGTGAACTAGCCCTTATGTTTCTGGCACATTCATCTTTTAAGTGAAAATGTTTGGAATTCAAAAATTCAATGATGAGTTTTAACAAGCTGCAGCACATGTCCAATTCTGGACCACCCCATTTTCTATTATTATATTGTTTGTCTGTATCCATCATACTTACCGAATGGCAGCCCTGTCTGAGTTTGCAGTCATTGTCTGTGGCTATCAGGGCATGATCAATTTTGTATTTTCAACAACGTTAGAGCCATAAGTTAAAGAACACTGATCTTTACTACATATACTGTTCACTCTTAAGTACTCGAATACACATCCAAGTCTTCAACAAGAATAATTCTTTGTAAATTTCTGTTTTTCTTAGAAATTCTAGAGAAGGAGATAGATGAGCTACTACAGATTCTCAATATTTGTGCAATACGGGACAAGGTTAAAAGCAGTATTTCGTCTACTGCCCTTGATTCTCTTTCAGATACATCTGATATGCCTTACTCATCGGTTCGCAGAAAAAAGGTTTTACCATCCATGCCAAAAAGAGTCAAAAAAGTCACAGCAGATTCTGGTATGTTTTTGATATATTTTCTTTTAAGCCTTGCATGGATTGTGATAATAGTTAGAGATGAGCGAACACTAAAATGTTCGAGGTTCGAAATTCGATTCGAACAGCCGCTCAATGTTCGTGTGTTCGAACGGGTTTCGAACCCCATTATAGTCTATGGGGAACAGATACTCGTTAAGGGGGAAACCCAAATCCGTGTCTGGAGGGTCACCAAGTCCACTATGACACCCCAGGAAATGATGCCAACACCTCTGGAATGACACTGGGACAGCAGGGGAAGCATGCCTGGGGGCATCTAACACACCAAAGACCCTCTATTACCCCAACATCACTGCCTAACAACTACACACTTTCCACATTCAAAAAAACAATAAAATCAAAATGGGAAAATACCTGGAAACCTTCTTTACTCCCCAAATGGATGGACACAAACCCCAATTTAAGCTCAACAAACAGTAACAACCACCCCTTTAAATCACGTTCCCCATGACAACCACAAATGGAATAGGCAATGGGAATTCCAAAAGCCCTCACCCTTAACTGTCATTTTGTGTGTGTGTGTGTGTGTGTGTGTGTGATGTGGTAAGACCTTCCAAAATTCACTTTTCTAGCCCTTAACATGAGCCCTTCCAAACAAAGTTACATGACCTTAAGCTGAGCTACCAGCAGAGATTGAGGCCCTTGGCATGAGTAGAGCCTTGCACCAGCAGTGTTTTTGGCACTTAGGGTGAGTTGAGCCTTGTACCAGCGTGTGTCCCTTAACATCAGGCGGGCCCTAAGTTCTGCGCTTTGCACAAAAGTTCCACATTAACTAGGCTGAATGGTACAAAGATTAGTAGGCCCGAGAACCAGGAACAGGTCTTGCAATGGCTGTCGGATAACGCTTAAAGCACATTGTCCACCAGCCAGTCAGCCTCTACCTCCTCTTACCCAACAGTCTTGTCCTCCTTCCACCCAAAATTCCCAATCTTCTCAGAACAATAACCCCAACTGTCCCTGCTCCCCAGAGCTGTTCTCCCTTCCTTTGACTGTACCGCAACCTGCCCCTCCATTTCGCGATTCCACGGACCTAACAGACGAGTATCTGTGTCCAGATGCTCAAACACTAGAGTCTCCTCCATTCCATCTCCGGTCGATTTGGTGGCGGATGACCAGCAACCCACCCTCATCGACGACGATGAGACGCAGTTGCTGTCAGGGCAGCCAGTTGACATGCGCATTGTGCAGGAGGAGGAGGCGAGACAGGAGTTGGAAGAGGAGGTGGTGGACGACGAGGACACCGACCCCACCTGGACAAGGCAGATGTCAAGCTGGGAAAGTAGTGTGGATGTTGAGGCAGGTGCAGCACCAAAAAGGGTAGCTAGAGGCAGAGACATGTCCAGAGGCAGAGGTCAGCTGCTTTGCCGAAGCCAGGCCAGACCCGGAATGTCCGAAGATGTTCCCTTTTGTACCCAGCCCAGAAAAACTCCCCCATCGAGGGCACGTTTCTTGAAGGTGTAGAGTTTTTTCAAGGAATGCGCCGAGGACAGATATAGTGTCGTCTACACAATTTGCCTCTCGAAATCGAGTAGGGGCCCTGAGAAGAGCAACCTGTCCACCACTTCAATGCACCGTCATTTGGAATCCAAGCAATGGAATCAGTGGCAGGCAGCAACGGCAGGACAAACGTCGCCCGCCGTTCATGCCACTGCCTCTGCTCACAGTGCTGGCGATGCACTCCAGAGGACGAGCCAGGACATCACTTCATCTGCCTCCGCCACTTTGTTGACTTCTCCCTCATCCTCCCCTGTTTCTGTCTTATCTCCTTCTCCTGCACCATCAAAGGCACCATCAGGCGCTTCTTTACAACAACCCACCATCTCTCAGACATTGGAGCGCCGGCAGAAATACACCGCTAACCACCCACCCACGCAAGCCTAGAACGCCAACATCGCTAAACTGCTGGCCCAGGAGAGGTTGGCGTTCCGGCTTGTTGAAACTCCCGCCTTCCCGGACCTGATGGCAACTGTGGCACCTCACTATGCCGTCCCTAGCCGTCTCAACTTCTCCCGGTGTGGCGTCCCCGCCTTGCACCAGCACGTGTCACTCAACATCAGGTGGGCCCTTAGTTCCGCGCTTTGCTGCAAGGTCCACTTGACCACCGACACTTGGACAAGCGCCTGTGGTCAGGGATGCTGCAGTGCTTATCTTTAATGACAGGCAGGGTGAATGTGGTGGAGTCTGTTCCCCGGGTGCAAACTGGGGTGGCCTATCTCCTCTCCCAGGCCAAAATTCATGGCAGGAGTAGACTGAAACCCTACGACGATGCAACCTCCACCACAGCTACTAGCGGCAAACGCTAAAACACTGGTGTGGGGAGACGTCAGCAGGCGGTGCTGAAGCTCATCAGCTTGGGGGACAGACAGCACAGTGCCTCCGAGGTCAGGGATGCCATCCTGGCTGAGATGGCTTTTTTTTTTCCCTGCTACACCTGGGGCCTGGCATTTTTACGCCTGTGATAATGGCTGGAACCTGGTAGCGGCTCTGGAGCTTGCCAGCCTCCAACACGTTCCATGTTTGGCCCACGTCTAACCTAGTGGTGCAAAGTTTTTTAAAAACATACCCAAATGTACCGAAGCTACTGTTGAAAATGCGGCGCTTGTGCGCCCACTTTTGCAAGTGCACAGGAGTCGCTGCTAGCCTAAAAACACTCTAGCAAGGCCTACATCTGTCCAAACACAGGCTGTTGTCCGTCATTCACACACGCTGAAACCCTACAATACCATATCTTGAGCAGGGTGTGTGAGCTGCACAGACCTTTGATGGAGTTCCATCTACAAAACCCAAGGGTTCCTCAAAGTCAGCAACCAAAGTTTCTGCACCATGAGTTTCCAGGGGTGGCAGAGTTATGGCTAGGGGAAGAGGCATGGATAGGGATGATGTCTAGGGGCAAAAGCAGTGTGGATGTGGAGGCAAGCTAAGCAGGAAAAACTGGGGGTACAAGCTAAGGCATGGACTGGGGTGATGTCTAGGGGCAAAAGCAGTGTGGATGTGGAGGCAAGCTAAGCAGGAAAAACTGGGGATACAAGCTAAGGCATGGACTGGGGTGATGTCTAGGGGCAAAAGCAGTGTGGATGTGGAGGCAAGCTAAGCAGGAAAAACTGGGGGTACAAGCTAAGGCATGGACTGGGGTGATGTCTAGGGGCAAAAGCAGTGTGGATGTGGAGGCAAGCTAAGCAGGAAAAACTGGGGGTACAAGCTAAGGCATGGACTGGGGTGATGTCTAGGGGCAAAAGCAGTGTGGATGTGGAGGCAAGCTAAGCAGGAAAAACTGGGGGTACAAGCTAAGGCATGGACTGGGGTGATGTCTAGGGGCAAAAGCAGTGTGGATGTGGAGGCAAGCAAAGCAGGGAAAATGGTGGCTAGAGGCAAAGGGATGTCCATAGGCAGCAAGGGCAAAGATGCAAAACTCTCCCGTTTCAAGAATTTTCCTGACTTGTTTCCCCACAAAACATTCCTGGGAGGAGGGCTGAAACACCACCCTCCTCCTCCTCCGCTGTTAGATTTACCCCAGCTACGAGCTGAAAACGCTGCAACACTGGTGTGGGGAGACGTCAGCAGGCTGGGCTGAAGCTCATCAGCTTGGGAGACGGACAGCACACTGCCTCTGAGGTCAGGGATGCCATCCTGGATGAGATGGCAATTTGTTTATCCCCGCTGCCCCTGGGGCCAGGTTTTTTAGCTTGTTGGAGGGCTCTGGAGCTTGCCAGCCTCCAACACGTTCCATGCCTGGCCCACATGTTCAATGTAGTGGTGCAATGATTTTTAAAAACATACCCCAAATTAGCTGAGCTAAGGGTGAAAGTGCGGCACTTGGACACCCACTTTCCCAAGTCTACAGTACCTGGAGCTAGCCGCAATACACTCCAGCAAGGCCTACATCTGCCTGAAGCACCTACTGTTGTGCGAGGTCACCACACGCTCTAACCCTAGATACCGTATGTTCAGCAGGGTGTGTGAGCAGCAGAGACCTTTGATGGAGTACCAGCTACAAAACCCAAGGGTTCCTCAGAGTCAGCTCCCTCACTTTCTGCACCATGAGTTTCCATGGGTGGCAGACTTATGGCTAGAGGCACAGGCATGGATAGGGGTGATGTGTAGGGGCAAAAGCAGTGTGGATGTGGAGGCAAGCTAAGCAGCAAAAACTGGGGGTACAAGCAGCCGGTGACATCATCACTGACAAGCACAGCTGTCTGTCAGCTGACAGGCTGACTTTCACCAAAATGAACAGACAATGGATAGACTCATCATATACATGTCAGTTACATGACAAATTTAGTGCAATTTGCAAGTCCAAGATGGTTTGGAGATCTGCGGAGAGGAATCTCACCACCTCTTGCGGGTGCCATCATTTGGAAGGCAAGCCCTGGGCTCAGTGGGTGAGAGCAAGCGCAGGATAATCGTCGTTTGGCCTGGCGGCCACTGCCTCTTCCACTGTTGACAGGGCTGGCGCTGCAGTCCAGACCAGGAGCCAGGACACCTCCACATCTGCCTCTGACACTTTGGGGAGTTCACCCTTATCCTCACCTTTTCCTGCCATTTCTCCTTTTGCCCGCGCCATCATGCGCCTCTTCCCAGCAACTCCCCATCTCCCAAGCCTTTCATTTCATGCTAAAGTACAGCGCAACCCACCCACATGACCAAGGCTTCAACGGCCTCATCTCAAGAAATCTGGCCCAGGAGATGTTGGAATCCCGGCTGGGGGACACTCTGCCCTTTTTGGGCAGAGTGTCTACTGCGCCACCGCACTGTGCCGTCCACACCAGCACTTTCCCCCAAACATGAGGCGGTCCCTAAATTCAGCGCTTAGCCCTAAAGTTCCATGTGACCAGTTACGAATGGACAAGTGCATGCGGACAGGGACGCTACCTTTCAATTTGGGCACAGTGGTTGAATGTAGTTGAGGCGTGGACCGGGTCGCAAAATGTGGTGGCCTGACTTGTCTCCCCACACAACATTCCTGGGAGGAGGGCTGAAACACCACCCTCCTCCGCTGTTAAATTGACCCCAGCTACGAGCTGGAAACGCTGCAACACTGGTGTGGGGAGACGTCAGCGGGCCGTGCTGAAGCTCATCAGCTTGGGGGCCAGACAGCACACTGCCTACAAAGTGAGTCATGCCATCCTCGATGAGACGGCAATGTGGTTTTTGCCACTGCACCTGGGCCCAGGCATGTTGTCATGTGTGATAATGGCCGTAACCTGGGATTGGCTCTGTAGCTTGGCAGCCTGCAACATATTCCATGCCTGGGCCACGTTTTTAACTCATTGCTGCTAATCTTTTGAAAAAGGTACCCCAATGTTCCTGAGCTACTGGTGAAAGTGTGGCGCTTGTGCGGATAGTTTTTAAAGTGTATAGTTGCCGCTGCTAGCCTCTATGCACTCCTACAACGCCTGTACCTGCTGGAACAACGGCTGTTGTGCGACGTCTCCACACTGCTGGCACTAAACATATCATGTGTTGAGCAGAGTGTGTGAGCAGCACAGACCTTTGATGTAGTTCCAACTCCAAAACCCTCGGGTTCGTCAAAGTCAACTCCCTCAGTTGCTCAACCATGAGTGGCCATGGGTGGCAGACTTATGTGAAATCCCATCCCATCCATTGCACTGGACACAAAACATTAGCATGCGCTCAGCACAACTTCGGATATGGCAGATGCGTTAAGCAGGGTGCAGGGTACAACACAGACCAGGCCCGAGCACCAGGAACAGGTGTTAGAAATACTGCAGCATCTGCCATTTCCTTCCAATTTTGGGGTTTTGGACCCGCCACCGACTTGTCTGGACCTAAGTGGGGATCATGAGACACAGTTGCCATCAAGGCAAGCTGTGGTCATGTGCGGTTTGCAGTAAGGGGGCAGTGCGCAATTGGAAGAGGAGTTGGTGGATGACGAGGCCACCGACCCCACATGGACAGGGGTGATGTCTAGGGGCTAAAGCAGTGTAGATGTAGAGGGAAGCTAAATCAACAAAAAACCTGGGTAGAAGCAAAGGCATAAACTGGGGTGATGTTTAGGGGTGAAAGCAGAGTAGATGTGGAGGGAAGCTAAGCAGCAAAAACAGTGGGTAGAAGCAAAGGCATGCAAAACTCTACCCTGTTGGAAGACTTATTCCTAGGTCTGGAACACGTTAATGGCCCCCCTGGACAAATTACTGCCACTCAGGGGCCTAGTGTCACCAGGAGGGACAAGTATAGGCGCATGTTGTGGGAATACCTGGCCGACACCAGCTCTGTCCTCTCCGATCCCTCTGTGCTCTACAGCCTAAACTTATTTTCTCATCTTTTTTTCTGAACTGCACATCTCTTGCCTGCTTCCTTTGGGATCTTAGAAATGGTGGTCCACTTCCACAGATGGTAACTTCAATAGACAGTGTAACGGGAGTAGCTGAGGGATCGCTGTCTTAACCACTTTTTGGCACAAAATTAACTTCCAAAGCCAAATATGGTGCAAGTATATGATGCAAGGACACCTACACACCTATCTCTGACACATTGGGGAGTTCACCCTCATGCGCCCTTTTGGCCTGCACCATCATGCGCCTCTTCCCAGCCACTCCACATTTCCCAAGCTTTTCATTGCAGGCAGAAGTACAATACAACCCACCCCCATGCCCAAGCCTGTAACAGCCTCATCGATAAACTGCTGGCCCTGGAGATGTTGGTGTTTGTTTATGCTTCTGGAGACCCAGGCCTTCCGTCAGCAGATGGCAGCTGGGGCACCTCCCTATGCTGGGCCTAGCCGTTACTACTTCTCTTGGTGTGCTGTCTCTGCCTTGCGCCTGCATGTGTCCCATAACATCAGTCGGGCCCAGAGCTCTGCGCTTTGCTGCAAGGTCCACTTGACCACCGACACATGGACAAGCGCCTGTGGTCAGGGATGCTGCAGTGCTTATCTTTAATGACAGGCAGGGTGAATGTGGTGGAGTCTGTTCCCCGGGTGCAAACTGGGGTGGCCTATCTCCTCTCCCAGGCCAAAATTCATGGCAGGAGTAGACTGAAACCCTACGAAGCTGCAACCTCCACCCCAGCTACTAGCGGAAAACACTGTAACACTGGCATGGGGAGATGTCAGTAGGCCGTGCTGAAACTGATCAGCTTGGGGGACAGACAGCACAGTGCCTCCGAGGTCAGGGATGCCATCCTGGCTGAGATGGCATTTTTTTTTCCCTGCTACACCTGGGGCCTGGCATTTTTGCGCCTGTGATAATGGCTGGAACCTGGTAGCAGATCTGGAGCTTGCCAGACTCAAACACGGTCCACGCATGGCCCACGTTTTCCAACTTGTTGGTGCCATGTTTCTTTGAAACCTACACCATTGTGCCTGATATACAGGTCAAAGTGGGGCCATTTTCGTAAGTGAGAACTAGCCTCTGCTAGGCAGAAAACATTCAGAGCACACTCCTCTCATCTTCGCACCGTTGGCTGGCGGAGGAAGACGAGGGGGTTGGAGTGGCATCTGATGTCCCTATCCCACACGAGGCTAGAGGGTGCACTTCAGTGCATCCCATTGCTTCACCACAAATGGTGTGAAGGGGAGTGGAAAATGGAGGAAATGGAGAGTGACCCTTACAGTTGGGGCCAGCAAAGGCATGCCAAGTAACACACTGGCACACATGGCTGACTTCATCTTGGGTTGCTTTTCAACACATATTTCACATCATGAAGAACAAATAATACTGGATTTTTTCAAGCCTCGAACCCCGGTCTAGGTCTAATGTCTGTTCCTTTCTTATATTAGGGGAGAGGGAAAAAAAATTACTTCAGTGATACGTTTAGCGTACATAGACTGACTATTAATGTGTATCCCACTTAGTGTTGTTAGGGTTACACACCGTCACAACCTGGCTAAAGCTTCTATAAGCTGTTAATAAAGTCAACATAACTTTACGGTATCCAAAAAGACAGCTGGTACCGACAGAGAGCAAGACAAATGTCACCCAAAGCTGTGAGCTCTGAACACCCACAGTGACTTTGGCGTCATCATCATTATAAGGGAGCGGGTGGTAATAAATAACTTGGCAGTGCCTAAAACCCAAAAAGCTTATACAACTATATTTACATTAAGATACACAAATGAAACTTTTCAGTAGCATGTCATGAGACAAGCTGATAAGCTCTTCCTTTGTGCAGTGCTATTTGAAAGTTAAACGCTGCCTTTATTTTAATTCTGGAGAAGGTGCAGACATTAGATTTAGAACATGTTGTCTTCATTGTCCAAATCCTCTATATAGGTAACGTGTTTTTCGGGCCGAGCTGTCTGGGAACGAGCTGGTGCAGCACTGACAACCTGGGTGAATATGGCAAGAGCCTGAGATGTAGGGTGAATGAATCCCCAAATTATTTGTGGAATTCCCAGTGAGACAATGGCACTGTATACCAGTATTAAAAATTGTGGGTGCACATAACCCCCATATATTCTTTGAATTCCCAGTCAGACAATGGCACTGTATACCAGTATTAAAAATTGTGGGTGCACATAACCCCCATATATTCTTTGAATTCCCAGTGAGACAAAGGAACTGTATAGCAGTATTAAAAATTGTGGGTGCACGTAACCCCCATATATTCTTTGAATTCCCAGTCAGACAATGGCACTGTATACCAGTATTAAAAATTGTGGGTGCACATAACCCCCATATATTCTTTGAATTCCCAGTCAGACAATGGCACTATATACCAGTAGTAAAAATTGTGGGTGCACATAACCCCAATATATTCTTTGAATTCCCAGTCAGACAATGGCACTGTATACCAGTATTAAAAATTGTGGGTGCACATAACCCCCATATATTCTTTGAATTCCCAGTCAGACAATGGCACTATATACCAGTAGTAAAAATTGTGGGTGCACATAACCCCAATATATTCTTTGAATTCCCAGTCAGACAATGGCACTGTATACCAGTATTAAAAATTGTGGGTGCACATAACCCCCATATATTCTTTGAATTCCCAGTGAGACAAAGGAACTGTATAGCAGTATTAAAAATTGTGGGTGCACGTAACCCCCATATATTCTTTGAATTCCCAGTCAGACAATGGCACTGTATACCAGTAGTAAAAATTGTGGGTGCACATAACCCCAATATATTCTTTGAATTCCCAGTCAGACAATGGCACTGTATACCAGTAGTAAAAATTGTGGGTGCACATAACCCCCATATATTCTTTGAATTCCCAGTGAGACAAAGGAACTGTATAGCAGTATTAAAAATTGTGGGTGCACGTAACCCCCATATATTCTTTGAATTCCCAGTCAGACAATGGCACTGTATACCAGTAGTAAAAATTGTGGGTGCACATAACCCCCATATATTCTTTGAATTCCCAGTCAGACAATGGCACTATATACCAGTAGTAAAAATTGTGGGTGCACATAACCCCAATATATTCTTTGAATTCCCAGTCAGACAATGGCACTGTATACCAGTAGTAAAAATTGTGGGTGCACATAACCCCCATATATTCTTTGAATTCCCAGTGAGACAAAGGAACTGTATAGCAGTATTAAAAATTGTGGGTGCACGTAACCCCCATATATTCTTTGAATTCCCAGTCAGACAATGGCACTGTATACCAGTATTAAAAATTGTGGGTGCACATAACCCCCATATATTCTTTGAATTCCCAGTCAGACAATGGCACTATATACCAGTAGTAAAAATTGTGGGTGCACATAACCCCAATATATTCTTTGAATTCCCAGTCAGACAATGGCACTGTATACCAGTATTAAAAATTGTGGGTGCACATAACCCCCATATATTCTTTGAATTCCCAGTCAGACAATGGCACTATATACCAGTAGTAAAAATTGTGGGTGCACATAACCCCAATATATTCTTTGAATTCCCAGTCAGACAATAGCACTGTATACCAGTATTAAAAATTGTGGGTGCACATAACCCCCATATATTCTTTGAATTCCCAGTCAGACAATGGCACTGTATACCAGTATTAAAAATTGTGGGTGCACATAACCCCCATATATTCTTTGAATTCCCAGTCAGACAATGGCACTGTATACCAGTATTAAAAATTGTGGGTGCACATAACCCCCATATATTCTTTGAATTCCCAGTGAGACAAAGGAACTGTATAGCAGTATTAAAAATTGTGGGTGCACGTAACCCCCATATATTCTTTGAATTCCCAGTCAGACAATGGCACTGTATACCAGTATTAAAAATTGTGGGTGCACATAACCCCCATATATTCTTTGAATTCCCAGTCAGACAATGGCACTGTATACCAGTATTAAAAATTGTGGGTGCACATAACCCCCATATATTCTTTGAATTCCCAGTGAGACAATGGAACTGTATAGCAGTAGCAAAAATTGTGGGTGCACGTAACCCCCATATATTCTTTGAATTCCCAGTCAGACAATGGCACTATATACCAGTATTAAAAATTGTGGGTGCACATAACCCCCATATATTCTTTGAATTCCCAGTGAGACAATGGAACTGTATAGCAGTATTAAAAATTGTGGGTGCACGTAACCCCCATATATTCTTTGAATTCCCAGTCAGACAATGGCACTGTATACCAGTATTAAAAATTGTGGGTGCACATAACCCCCATATATTCTTTGAATTCCCAGTGAGACAATGGAACTGTATAGCAGTATTAAAAATTGTGGGTGCACGTAACCCCCATATATTCTTTGAATTCCCAGTCAGACAATGGCACTGTATACCAGTAGTAAAAATTGTGGGTGCACGTAACCCCCATATATTCTTTGAATTCCCAGTCAGACAATGGCACTATATACCAGTATTAAAAATTGTGGGTGCACATAACCCCCATATATTCTTTGAATTCCCAGTCAGACAATGGCACTGTATACCAGTAGTAAAAATTGTGGGTGCACATAACCCCCATATATTCTTTGAATTCCCAGTGAGACAATGGCACTGTATACCAGTAGTAAAAATTGTGGGTGCACGTAACCCCCATATATTCTTTGAATTCCCAGTCAGACAATGGCACTATATACCAGTATTAAAAATTGTGGGTGCACATAACCCCCATATATTCTTTGAATTCCCAGTCAGACAATGGCACTGTATACCAGTAGTAAAAATTGTGGGTGCACATAACCCCCATATATTCTTTGAATTCCCAGTCAGACAATGGCACTGTATACCAGTATTAAAAATTGTGGGTGCACATAACCCCCATATATTCTTTGAATTCCCAGTGAGACAAAGGAACTGTATAGCAGTATTAAAAATTGTGGGTGCACGTAACCCCCATATATTCTTTGAATTCCCAGTCAGACAATGGCACTGTATAGCAGTATTAAAAATTGTGGGTGCACGTAACCCCCATATATTCTTTGAATTCCCAGTCAGACAATGGCACTGTATAGCAGTATTAAAAATTGTGGGTGCACGTAACCCCCATATATTCTTTGAATTCCCAGTCAGACAATGGCACTGTATACCAGTATTAAAAATTGTGGGTGCACATAACCCCCATATATTCTTTGAATTCCCAGTGAGACAATGGCACTGTATAGCAGTAGCAAAAATTGTGGGTGCACGTCACCCCAATATATTCTTTGAATTCCCAGTCAGACAATGGCACTATATACCAGTAGCAAAAATTGTGGGTGTATATAGCCCCAATTCTATTGCTAGGGGACTTGCAGGGTATTTCTGAGGTGAAGGTGGGGGGGCACACCGTTGGAACGGGGATTTGGGGTGTATATATGGGGTATACGGGAATACACTGTCAGTGTGTTCCATTCAGGATCCTGGGAAAGCTGGGTTGCGGCGATTGAGCCCGTCAGTGCCACGTTACACTGACAAGCTTCTCCCTGGAATTGAAGTTATATGTAAGCCCAATATATTCTTTGAATTCCCAGTGAGACAATGGCACTATATGGCAGTAGCAAAAATAGTGGGTGTATATAGCCCCAATCCTATTGCTAGGGGACTTGCAGGGTATTTCTGGGGTGAAGGTGGGGGGGCACACCGTTGGAACGGGTATCGGTGGTATATATCGGGTATACGGGAATACACTGACAGTGTATTCCATTCAGGATCCTGGGAAAGCTGGGTTGCGGCGATTGAGCCCGTCAGTGCCACGTTACACTGACAAGCTTCTCCCTGGAATTTAGCTCTTATAAGAGCTGTTGGTTGTCTTCTCCTTCCTATCCTAGCCTGTCCCTGCCTACCCAGAATCTAACCCCTAGCTAACTGGACGGAAACCTCCGTCCTCGGTGAATTGCAAGCTCAGAATGACGCGAAGCTGGGCGGCGCTGTTCTTTTAAATTAGAGGTCACATGTTTTCGGCAGCCAATGGGTTTTGCCTACTTTTTTCAACGTCACCGGTGTCGTAGTTCCTGTCCCACCTACCCTGTGCTGTTATTGGAGCAAAAAAGGCGCCAGGGAAGGTGGGAGGGGAATCGAGTAATGGCGCACTTTACCACGCGGTGTTCGATTCGATTCGAACATGCCGAACAGCCTAATATCCGATCGAACATGAGTTCGATAGAACACTGTTCGCTCATCTCTAATAATAGTTATTAGAGATGAGCGAGTACTATTCAAAACACCCGTTACGAATAGTACGCACCCGTAGGAATGAATGGACGCAGCCGGCACGCAGGGGGTTAAGCGGCCGGCAAAGTCTGCGCGCCAGCTGCTTCCATTCATTCCTATGGGTGCGTGCTATTTGAAACGGCCGTTTCGAATAGTACTCGCTCATCTCTAATAGTTATAATTGTGGCCTAAAGAAAATGATAGGTTATAGATTTGTTTTTTTAAATATTGTAACAGAAGATGTGAAAACGTTACAAAATGAAAATTCCTTACATTGAAGACACTTAAATGGGCAAAAAATTAATCTGTATGTCAGGAATAAACAAAGCAGGGAAGTCATTAATGTGCTAAATTTGTGGAGAAACCTGGCAACGAGAAAAAATTAAAGGGCTTCTCACAAAATGACAGCTTCACCCCATCCTGTGAATTAGTGATAAGTTAAAGGGTCTGTACCAAGTTATAAAGTTATCTCCTATTGGTAGAACTGGGGATAACTTTATGATTGATGGGGCTCCGACCACTGGGACCTCCACCAGTTTGGAAAATGGGGCCTTGGGTCTCCCGTTCTGTGGATCTGCAGGCCAAGCATGTACCCCGCTTCTGTATACATTCTGTATGGGAGAGCTCAACATAGTCAAGTACTGTGCTTGACTGGAGGAAATTATTGGATCAGACGCTCTTTAGTATCTGTATTAATGATATTTTTCATGTATTTTTTTTCAAGTTGTTGAAGTCCTGGGATTTGAAGAGCTACCGAAAAAAGTTCTACATGATCATCAGAGAACAGAAGGCCAAGAAAAAGAGACACGTAAATGAGAAACAGTCTAAATAAATAAGGAACAAGTGGATAAGTACAGAGTTGCTGCAATAAAAATTAAAATAATTTACCTTGACATGTGTCCCTATACTGTACTGCGTACAGAGGCAGAGTTTCCTATTTAAACACATTAGGGTCTATGTCTAACAATAAGTGAACAGCACATAGGAAGCAGCTCACCAAGGCCAAGATCTTTACAGCATACAGGCGGAAGCCCCATGGATCAGTCTTCCTCCAGCACACAGGCGGCAGATCCCCAGGGGCTGGAAGCCCCCATCCAGACCCACAGCACATCGGGGGCAGCCGCTCTCCTCCCAACACATAGGTGGCAAAGACCTCAGGGGCTCGACCCCACTAATACACAGGCAGTACCCCAGGGACCACCACCAGCAACCCCCGCACACACACAGGCAGCACCACAGGAACCCCCCACTTACATGAATGTAGTACCCCAGGGACCTGCACACTACAAGGCATAACCCCTCGGATCCTACATCATATGTACACAGCTGGAAGTGCCCACGGGACCACCACCAGCACCTCCTCAAACAAAGGTAGCACCCAAAGGACCCCCAAACATGCACACAGGTGGCAGTACCCTAGGACCACCTCCAGAACCATCTCTTACACAAGCAATACTCCTGGAACCCCACACACAAAATCAGTCCCACACAGACACACACAGCAGCCCTCCAGAGACCCTGCCCTCCCATTTCTTGCCAGCATCACCACAATGACCCCTGCCCCGTTTAAATGCCAGATGCACATGAAGGACACATGTTCCCATAGTTAGATGGCAGTGGCACCCCAGGGACCTGTGTCTCCACCCCCTTTAGTTGCCAGAAGCTCACCAGGGACTGCTGCCCCCTATCCATGCCAGCAGCATCCCCCTTAGATGCCAACAGCACCCAGAAGACCCATGCCCCCCTTAAAAAGCCAGAAGCACCCATTCCCCATCACATGATGTCAGCAGCACCACAAAGATCCCTTTAGATGCCAGAAGCACTGTGAATTCACATGCCCCCATATTATGATGCCAACGGCACCTTCCCCCCTTAGATGCCAGCAGCACAACAAAGACCCCTTTCCCCCCTCTTAGATACCAACAGTGCCACAAGGATCCCAGCCTCCACCCACACCCTTTAAATGCCAGCAGCATCTCAAGGATCCCTAACCCCTATTCATGCCAAAAGCACCTAAAGGATTGCTGGCCCCCCTTTAGATGCCAGAAGGACTCCCCCTTAGATGCTAGCAGCACCCCAAGGACCACTGCCTCCACCCTTTAGATACTAGAAGCATCTCAAGGACCCCTGCCCCCTAACCATGCCAGCAGCCCCCCTTAGATGCCAACAGCACCCCGAGGACCCCTGCTCCAATTACATGCCAGAAGCACCTAAAGGACTGCTGCCCCCCCTTTAGATGCCAGAATGACCCCCTTAGATGCCAGAAGCACTCCAAGGACCACTATTATGCCATGCACCCCACATCTCCCCCCACACAGTACGCCCTGCACCCCACATCTCCCCCTCACACAGTACACCATGCACCCCACATCTCCCCCCCCACACAGTAAACCATACACATCACATCTCTCCCCCCACTTACTGTACGCTTTGCACCCCACATTTCCCCCCCCCCAAGTACACCCTGCACCCCACATCTCTCACCTCCACTCACTGTACACTCTGCACCCCACATCCCCCCCAACAATATACCATGCACCTCACATTTCTCCATTTTTCTTCACTGCATCGGATACAACTTTTCTTCATGTGGAAGGATCTTCTTCCAAGCAAAAACATGCCTACCCAGTCACATGGCCGTCTGATGGCAGAAGGTCCTTACAGGAGTAAAGTATTTAGCTTTTACCCTGGGGATAAGAGCTGGTGGTGATCGGGCAAAGTTTGTTAATGAAGATAACACTACAGGGGCATAGCGGGACAGGCTGTAAGCCGTCCGGCACGGCAGGACAGCAGTCTAAAATATGGACAGTCCCGCCGGATCCGGGACGATTGTGAGCTATGCATAGACCATACTTCCCAACTCTTCCAGAACCTTTGGGAATAAAAGGGCGACCTGCAAGACTGTCAGAATAGCAGGGAAATCTCCAGGGCTGCATGGTAAGCATTCACTTTATATGTTACTTGGCCCCTTTATGTGTCAGTTATGTACAAAAGTAGGTGTGGTCAGCAAATATAGAAAAAAGTGTGATGATGGTCAGAAGAAGTGTGGCAACACCCATATGGGACATGACTTTGACCAAAAAATTTTATCTCCTGGAGTGAGTAACTGAATGTTGGAAAGTATAACACAGACTAGCTACCTCCTGGGAACTTGGCGCCTCTGACATTAAGACATGGATTTCTCGGTCAAGCAGCCTGCTTAACCAATATCCAATATATATTTACACATCTCTCCCTATCTTCCATATTGAATTGTCAGAGGTGCTGAGGGGTTATAACAGATAACAGACTCCCTTTAGTTTGTATGGCAACATCTTGACGTGCAGGAAGAGAGGGGATGTTGTGATGATGATCACTGGGATGTTGAGCCATGCCGACTCCAGTGCCGTGGCCAGCTGCACTAGGTTATGCGGTTGAGCATACATGGTGCGAACAACCCGATCGAGGTGGTCCCACAGTTTCTCAATTGGGTTCAAGGGAATTTGCTGGCCAAGGGAGTACAGTAAACTCATCCTGGTGCCCCTCGAACCACGCACATACACTGCGAGCTTTATGACACGTCACATTGTCCTTCTGGTAGATGCCATCATCCTGAGGAAAAACAATTCGCATGTAGGGGTGAACATGGTCCGCAAGGATAGATGCATACTTGTGATGATCCATCGTGCCTTCCACAGTGATGAGTGCACCCAGATGGCTGATGACACGTCCCTTCTGCGATTAGTTATTTAACGTTGATGTCAAAAGTAGGCGGTGGTCACATTAATATGACTGGACTGTATATATATATATATATATATATATATATATATATATATATATATATATATATATAGTAACCTCAGCAGTATATTATTATAATAATACACATGGGAAAAGGCAACACTTCACGTCTAATATTCTAAGTTATGTCTCTTTATTTGAAAGAAACATCTTTGAATAAAAACATTCTAAATTATTCCACAAGAATTCAGAATCAGCTAAAAGTTTCTGATACGTAATTTGTGTTCACAATCTGGAATTGGGATTGCGGTTAAGTAATTATCAGGCATTGAGGTAGCTAATGGTAGAATAAAGTATTGCTAGTAAAGCTATACATTGTGGGAGCCGTCTGGAAAATACATGGTGTACATTTTACTCCTGTAATTATTGTAAATGTGCATCATTTTGTACCATTAGAACGTAGTAGGACATTATATGCTTAACTCCTTCCTGGCACTTTTTGTTTTGTATTTTCATTTTTACTACCCTCCTTCCAAAAGCCATAACATTATAATTTTCCCTTGCTTGAAATGAAGGACAAATTGTATTTACAAACTACTAGGAAACTGGAAACACTCTATGAATAGGGTGAAATTGATTAAAAAAAAAAAACCAAACCCACAGATGTTCTTATAGTTTTTGTTTTTATGGCATTCACACTGGTAAAAATAACACATTACCTTTGCATTTTGCAGATGAGTATGATCGCACTGATACTACATGTATATATTTTTTAATACAGTTTTAAAAAAATTAAAAACTTTTCACATTTTTTTTATGTGGACTACTATATTCTGACTCCCGTAACTATTTTGATCTATAGAACTGTGTAAGGGCTCTTTTATTTTTTTAAAGTTGTGTAGTTTTTATTGATACCATTTTAGGGAAGGGATGGCATAGTGCTGATAAAACATTTGGATTTGATTTGGATCCTTTGATTTTTTTTCCATTATCGCATTGATACTGCTGTCCATAGCTGGGAATCTGTTCCTTTTGGAATAGAAATACTAGTTTAGCAATAAACCCCGCATCATGTCAGTAGACTTATTAACTGAGTCATGCATGATGTTAAGGGGGCTGCCCCTAGAGGGTAGCATACAGAGGCACCGTTCTCCTAATGACATCCTGGAGAATAGATTTTCATATTTTTTACCCAGAATCCCTAGCGGAGCAGGAATGACTTGTAAGTCTCCGTACGCCTATGTAGGCACACACTCTCCCTAATGTGTATGATTATCCCCTGACCCTGGTCTATAGTCTCTCCCTCTGCCAAACTAGTATCCTTGCGCTATGCTGGCAAGGTCCAAAAGACCGAAACAGTGCTGTCCATAGCTAGGAATCTCTTCTTTTTTGGAATAGAAATACTGGTTTGGCAATAAACCCCGCATCATGTTAGTAGACTTATTAACTGAGTTATGCATGGTTGCCGTGATACCTAATTTTTTATTTTTTTTTCTTGGAAGTACTTTTTGATATCAAAGCCATAAGTGGATTCAGCAGAAAGAATATTTTTTTTAAGTTTGTAAACCGGGTGGTTCTGGACACAGGGATATCTAACGTGTATGTGTTTCACATGTTTTTTAGTTTAATATGTATTCTAGGGATAGAGACCCTGATTGTGGGCAAATGAATACCAGACAAGCCTGGGAGCCTTCAATAGGCTCCCGGCTGTTATAGCGACAGATCGCTGGTGATCCTCCCCAAAATAGTGGTGCCCATGCACCACTCAGAAAATGATACCTCAGTCAGTAATGACCGAGGCTATCGGCGCCTTAATGCCTGTGATCAGTGTGGGCACTGATCATGGGCATTAGCACCGGGTCTTATTTTTATATTATCCCACATCTGCCGTACAATTACAGCGGATGAAGGAAAATGGTTAAAGGGAATCTGTCAGGTACAAAATTCCTCTCAAATCAATAATAGTGCTATGTAGGACTATTTAATATTAGAGTCATAAATATTACCCTTGTGGCCAGAAACTGATGAAGCAATGCAGACATAGTCACTTTTTTTTGGATATGCAAATCAGCCTACAAATCCAGATGTTACTATATAGAGTCCTGATGCAGGTACAGACAGTAAATGTCGTTCACATCTATAGGGGCAGCAATTCCAGAGAGAGTTGGAGCACTTGCAGGTGTCTGTAGGCAAATGCCAATAAATCTAAGATGTCCTCACTATGCCCCTTATCAGGAATGTGGCGAGGGTGGTGCAAAAAAAGAAAAAGTTGTAAATTTGACGGAGTTTCACAGACCACATGGCCCACATTGTAGTCAATTGGCCAATTTTTAATGACTTCAAGATGGATTTGCAAATCACGGTCGTGTGTACGGGCCCATAGAAAAGAATGGGTCAGTGTGCTATCCGTAAAATACATGGATAGCACACTGACCTCAACCATGGTCATCTGCAAGGGGCCTAACATACTAACACATTTTTTAAGACCAAAAAAAAACAAACATCCTACAATTCATATCCAGAGGAATGGCAACCAAACAGCTGTTTTTCACTTTTGTGTGAATAAGGCCTTAGGCCTAACTCAGTGGCATAGCCACTGGGGTAGCAGGGATGGTGGCTGCCACAGAGCCCAGGACATTAGGGGCCTGGCGACAGCCCCTACCCCTGAGGTTTTTTTATTTCTTAATAGGCCGTTACTGGCTGGAGTAACTCTATTAAGCCCTATTTACTAACCGATCCTGGCAGGGGCCACGATCAGTAAGTGACGCCGCGGGCCCCACAAGCACTATTGTCTTTTCAGACCCCCGAGTATAATGATCAGAGGCCCCGGTAAGGTAAAGGAACATAATATACATGTTACTTACCTTTCCACGCTCCTGGCAGGCTTCAGGCCTAGTTGTGTGCCGTTCCTGACATCATATGACCTGGGCCTGTATCCCAGGTCATGTCACTTCAGTACGTCATTAAAGATGGCCGACACCACCGAAGACTGCAGCGGAGATAGGTAAGTAACCGGTTTTTTAAAATGTTTTTATCCTCCCGGGTCTCCGATTATTATACTCTGGGGTCAGTATAGGTCATACTACTGTGTACTGGGGCCACTATGAGGCATAATACTGTGTACTGGGACCACTATGGGGCATAATACTGTGTATTGGGGCCACTATGTGGCATACTATTGTGTGTAGGGGCCACTATGGGACATACTACTGTGTACTGGGGCCACTATGGGACATACTACTGTGTACTGGGGCCACTATGGGACATACTACTCTGTACTGGGGCCACTATGGGACATACTACTGTGTACTGGGGCCACTATGGGGCATACTACTGTGTGCAGGGGCCACTATGGGGCATAATAGAGTGCGCAGGAATGGGGTGGGTCTTTGGTGTCGGTCAGGAAGGGGGGTGGGCCATGTCAAAAGTTCGCCACGGGGCCCCGCCATTCCTAGTTACGCCACTGGCCTAACTTTTATTATTGTGAATAGTCATACAGTTCCCTTTTAAACTCTGTTACTAAATTCACCATTTATATGGCCTAGAACAAATATCCTTTACTTTTGCAATAATTATGTAGTTTTCCATTATTTTTGAATGAGAATCAATTAAAACCTGAGAGTTTCAAGTAGTTGGCAGCCGGCTAAGGGTTAAACATTACAATAGGTTCTTATAGTATATATAGACTAAAGATAAAAGGAAAATGATGCTGTTAATCATGACTCTCAAGTATGGTAAATTATGGGTCATATTCTTATAACCCATAATTTGCATTCTTTTTTTCAGGACTGATATAACTGTTCTCTATGAAGTCTTCACAACCAGCTTTTGTTCAGATGCCAGATACTTCACATAAATGAAAAAATGGGTCATTTAAAATGTACTGTGTTTTCTTCAGCGGGAACACAATAGAAAATGGTTCAAAAATAGTTCAGACTAAATTTAAGGTAATAGCAACTTTCCTGTTGGTTTAGAGTGTGAGGGGATTAACGCCAGTTCCTTTGTAGTTGTGGAGTTAACCATTTTTTCTGGTGGTAGTGCGGTGAGTAGTGATGAGCAAGTAGTATTCAATCGAACACCTCGCTGGCATAGGAATGTGTGTAATCGGCCGAACACCAAGGGGTTAAACGATTGAATACTACTCGCTCATCTCTAGTGGTGAGGCTAATACCTACTTGTCCCATCACCTAGGTTAGTAGGGGATGGTCACGTCGTACACAGGTAGTAGAGGGAATATGGTTTGCTTCTTTGAATTCCTTTTAGGTTTTCCTGGTGGTATAAGTGGTCAAAAATGTCTTCTGGCTTCCTGGTGGTCTAAAGTAGTGGAGGGATTTATTTTCTGGAGACCAATTGAGGCCTGGTTCACATCTGCATTCGGTATTCTGTTCGGGGAGTCCGCATAGGGACCCCCCCGAACGGAATACTGAACGCATTGACAACCGGTAAGCTTATGAAAGCACACTGACCCCATAGACTATAATGGGGTCCGTGTGTTTTCCATGCGGTGTCCGCACAAGTTATGCAGAGAGGGAAGTACTTCATGAACTACTTTCTTCTCTGCATGACTCGTGCGGAGACCGCACAGAAAGTACATGGACCCCAATATAGTCTATGGGGTCCATGTGCTTTCAGTGCTCACCGCTTGACAATGCGTTCGGTATTCCGTTCGGGAAGTCCCCAATTGGACTCCCGGAATAGAATACCGAATGCAGATGTGAACTGGGTCTAAGTCTCCAGCAAAAGTCTGTTGTAGATTTTACTGCATGTTTTGAAGCAAACCTAGAAGTGGCTACAGAAGGAATGAGAAAAACCTAAGAAGCAATTTTTTCTTCTACCTACTTGTCAATCTATTGCTAACTTTTCTTTTAAAAATATACAGCAAAATCTGCTACAAAAAAAAAACAGTTTTTCTGCAACATGGTATTTTAACCTAAAGGGCTTTTCTGTCTGAAAATATATTTTGCATACTGTTAACCTATCCACTAGCACTGGGTCATCATCTGATCTGATTTGTGGGGGTCCAACGTCCTGGAAGCTGCCTCGGTGAATAGGGAATATGTGCAGTCTGCTCATACGTAAGTAGCAGAAGCTTTGTCTACTGCACAGTGCTTTGCTGGCAATGCAGCTCTGCTCCTATTACTTGAATAGTATCAGACTATGCTTCTTGCCAAGTCGCTATGTCATCAGTATGAAAAATCTATTTGGAACCAGAAAAACTCTTTAAGCAATATTTGTAATTTCTTCATGATCTTTCACTTATGTTGAGGCCCTCGTGTCCCCATTTTCCTACTGTGGAGGTCCTGGTTGAGAAGACTACTAAAAAAAAAACCGGATAAATAGAAGGGTATCTCTTCTCACTTAGATCATTCTTTTTGCATTACAAACATTTGTGTTGAAAGATTATTATATTTGTAATATACAATATGGTGGGGTGTTCTATTTCTCTACGGGAATGTGTAATTTGTACGTGCAGGCTGTGATTTCATGTTCTTTGGCCTTTGAGGGGTTAGACCAAAAATAATACATCATATGATAAATGTGGTGCTGTCCATAACCTCTGCTATGTATTTAGCTGGGAAACTCTTTAATTTGCTACATAGTAATGGTAATTGTTCCATAACCACAAATTTTACTACAAAAGTGTCAAATCTATGTTACAATAGAGACAGTCCTTATATGATCATGTAGTCAAATTTTTTCTTTGTGTTTCGTGAGAGTTTACGCATTTGGTACAAAGTATAAGAACATAATAATAGATTCATGGCATGTAAGTCGCTGGAGACCATCCAGCGTTAATCTTAAATTTATTCCATACTTACAATATATAAATCTTTATCCAGTTCACGTGAAGATTAATTTTTACTTGTTGGGTGCTTAGATCCTTTTTTTGATTTAAGACCATGCAGACTACTAGCTAAATAAAAAGAGCTGCCCTGCATCTTCTAACAGACTCAATGGTGTAATGATTGCGGTTGCAGGAAGTACGACCAAGCCATGATAGCTGTTGGGGAAAACCTGTTCCCCAGGGAGGTGACTAAAATGAAAAAAATACTTATACTCACCTCTCCTGGGCCCAGCATCCTCTCTGGGGCTCTTCCAGCCTGTGATTTAGGTCATGCGCCCCCGACGTCACTTGCTTGGGCCTGTGATTGCGCGCCAGCAGTCACATGGGACACGCCGCTGTAATGACGTCGCGTCCCACGTGACCACTAAGGTCCAATCACTGGCCCCAGCAGTGACATCTCAGGCATATGGCCTCAGTGGCCAGGCAGAAGAAGACCAAGGGTTACTGTAGAGCAAATAATACTGTGTGGGGACCTCTGTGGAGCATATTATACTGCCTCAGTATTGTTTGCATGCTAGATGCTGCACTGCTCACTCATCGTATTCTCTATAACTGTCGGGGGTAGGAGGTCCCGGACAAAGGTTTGCACTGGGGCCCACAAGGCTTTAGTTATGCCACTGATTACAACTAAATATAACCAAAGGCATGCTGGGTGTAAGGTCATTTAAGGTGAATATCACAGAGCCAAAAAAGTTAGACTTCAGGAGATCTGATACAAATGTTTTCAAACAATTACGGAAATGATACAGAAAGTATATTTGGAAAATTACATTGTTTACGTTGCACAAGAAAAATAACATGCTTGCTGAAACTGAAATACCTCTTTAATTTAAGTGATTTTGGAGCTAAAGACTAGATTTTTAGTTTTCCCCCTGACCTTACAGTGTCCCCCTGAAAATGTCCCCATCTTATAGTATCATCTGTAATATTCCCCCACCTTATAATATCCACCTCCTGATGCCCCCACAGTATAATGTCCTTCTGCTGGTGACCCTACAATATAGCTATTGTCCACCATTCTAGTGCCCTCACAGATAGAGATGAGCGAACAGTAAAATGTTCGAGGTTCGATATTCGTTTCGAGTAGCCCCTCAATATTCAACTACTCAAATCGAATATCGAACCCTATTATACTCTATGGGGGGGAAAATGCTCGTTTCAGGGGTAGGCAACGTTTGATCAAATTATACTTACCAAGTCCACGAGTGAGGGTCGGGCTGGATCCTCTGAGAAGTCTTCTGCTTGCAGCGTCCCTGCGGCATCTTCTGGCTCTTCATTCACTCTGCCAGGCATTGGGTCTGGGCAGAGCCGACTGCGCATGCCCGCACTACATGTGCAGTCGGCTCTGCCCAGGCCCGATGCCTGGCAGAGTGAATTTAGAGCCAGAAGACGCTGCGGGGAAGCTGCATGGAGAAGACTTCTAAAGGTAGGAGAAGAACCAGCGTTGATTGGCCGACTATATAGCATTCGGCCAATCAATGCTGGTTCTGCATTGAACTTTTCCATTCGAATCGCGAGTGGTACTCGATCGAGTACGAGTATTTCGAATACCGTAGTATTCGATCGAATATCGATTCGATCGAGTACTACTTGCTCATCTCTACTCACAGAATAATATAATTCCTCAAACAAAAAAATCTAATACATTGCCCAGATCCTCCTGCTGCACCATTGAAAGTCCCTCTAAGGGCCCCTTCACACGGCGTATACGCTCACTGCTTTGGAGCGTGTAAACGTTCCGTAGCAGCGGCGTCTAAAGCACTTCCCATTGATTTCTATGGGAGCCGGCAGACGCGCGCTCCCCATAGAAATGAATGGAAAAAGCAGCCCATTCATTTCTATGGCGAGCGCGCGTATGCCGGCTCCCATAGAAATCAATGCGATCTGCTTTTAGACGCCGCTGCTACGGAACGTTTACACGCTCCAAAGCAGTGAGCGTATACGCCGTGTGAAGGGGCCCTAAGGCTTCCTTGTGAATAGAGGGCCAGTGGGCTCTTGTGTGAGCAGTACTCAATTCACTTCTATGGGGCTGCTGGAACTGTAATGTATGGCACCGTCCAAAGCCCCGTAGAGGTGAATGGAGCGCTGGTTATGCAAGTGCACTGGTGCTCCATTCAAAAGGAGGCCTTATGGGGACTTTCTTTCAGAAAAAGACCCCAGCAATAGGGCACTTATTCCCTGTCCTGTTGATAGAGATAAGTATAGGTAATGGGACAACCTCTTTACCCAGTACATTGCTTCATGTATCTTGCTCAGTTTGTCAGGTATAGCTAAATACTGCAAGCAAAAAGTTAACAATTTGACTTTCAGGCTCCATATCTCACCATCCACTACAGCTTCGAAAGTGAGATTGCCATCATTATATAGTCAATCATCTTCATTACCTTATACATGAACAGTGGTGTAACTACCGGGGTATCAGTGATCGCAGCTGCCACATGACCCGGGACATTAGGGGCCCGGTGACAGCCGCTACTGGTGCGTTTTTTTTTTTTTTTTTTTTTTAATCTTACTCCAGCCGGTAATGGGCCCTATTTACTTACTGATCCTGGCAGGGGCTGGGATCGGTAAGTGACGCCACTGGCCTCATAAACACTATTATTATATTCGGGGGTCTTTTCAGGAGAGGGAGTATCCTGGCAAACATACACCACCAGCGCTACAAATTTTTCCGAAGCGCTAGTCTACATAAAATGGGTTGTCTAGCGAGTATTTTTCATAGGGTTAGAATGGCATGAAACAAAAACCAGAATAGATGCCCCAGAAGTAATCCAAAGCTGCTTTCTGGGTTACTCACTGGTCCCTGCTTATGATCTGTTTAGTGTCCAGACATGTAGAAAATTATCAGATACCCAATAACTGGCTGAGACCATAATTTCCTGTAGGTCAAGAAGTACCATGAAGTAGAGACCAGTGGGGGACATAGGAATCAATGAAAGCCTTTTAATCCTACAGGCTTATATCAATGACCATAGGTACAGTATCATCCATGTTTTTTCATAGAAGCAAATTGAAGAAATTTCATTTCTGGCCCCAAAGGTATATGTGATCTGTCATATGAGCATTATTACTTCTGCGTATTTAGGAACTAAGGGAAAGTGGATTCCCATTTTAAGCATTTTTTACTGTACATCATCAAAAAAAGTGTTAATGTGCAGCCTCTATGGTTATTTTCAGTGCCTTGGGGTGACGATCACATTTCATGCCTTCCAGCTAGCTACAATAACATACATTTTGCCTATGTTGCACTTAGAAAGCTTTAAAAATACAGAGCTTTACCTACGTACATATTACACTTTGCAGTGAGAGGTAAATATATGTTTGCCCACAATCATCTAGTAATTTTCATCTTTTTTTAGTTCAGACGTGCTTATTATCAAACACCCAACATGAGAAATTTCTAGCGTCTATTCTATTGAGAGGGATGGAAATAGTGTAAATCCCATCCCACTCCCATTTAAACAAATATTAGTTATTTAGTGCAAATTGCAGGTGCATCTTCTGTGTAATTTAATGTTTACAGCCATTTTTAAGGCCAAGAATAAATGCAGTATTGAGTGCGCCATTCCTATAACTTGTACAGACCAGCAATGGGATGGCAGGATTTATGTGACAGTTTCGGCAGATTTTAACTCCTTTTTATGATCAACTGACCAAGGTTGCTTCCTTTGTTCATACTATACAGTTCATGGAGCCACAAGCAGATAGCTTAAAGGGGCTCTATCAGCAAAATCATGCTGATAGAGCCCCACATATGTGTGAATAGCCTTTAAAAAGGCTATTCAGGCACCGTAAATGTTATATTAAACTACCCCCCGTTTTAAAATAAAACCCTAAAACAGAATGTGATAAACTTACCGAACGTGCACGGTGGGCGGGCATTCAGGGTGCGCCGTCTTCTTCATCCACGCCTCCTCTTCCTGCGATGTCCTCGGGTCCCGCAATAATATATAATCGCCTATCTTTGCCTGTACAGCTTAACACTAGTGATTGGGCATTCTCCCTCTGAAAAGAAAATCGGCAGAGAGAAAAGTCCTGCAAGGATTCCTCTGCAATGGTTTCCATATAAAATCGCCGGAAACCAGGTGAACCCTGTTATAGTCTATGGCAGGGCCAGGGTAGGCAACTTTTTTGCTCGGTGTGCCAATTTTAATTAAAATATCAAAGACGGGGTCCTTGAAGTGCCGGTCAATAATTGTACGGATGACGACACCTATAATAAAGTCATAATAAACCATAACACAGAAGTGCTGCCACCAGAAGCTTCAGGACACATGCATTTATTACTATTTCCTGGGATGCATCTGTACTTTCCGATTAGAAGCAATGAAAATACTTGTTCCAATTAGTGGTAAATGTACGTGTCCAGGAGCACCGTATTGCAGTATCCTAATGGTAGAAACACACTATGTATCTGGATGTAGCCATGTTCTTAGGCCACAGAAACTTTTACTTTGATGTAAAGCTGCATTCACATGGTGCATTTTTGCACAAAAAAAATATGCCTGGGTTTTCTGTGCAAAAAGTATGTCCCATAGTGGCCCCTGTACACAGTATTATGTCCCATAGTGGCCGCAGCACACAGTATTATGTCCCATAGTGACCGCAGCACACAGTATTATGTCCCATAGTGGCCCCTGTACACAGTATTATGTCCCATAGTGGCCGCAGCACACAGTATTATGTCCCATAGTGACCGCAGCACACAGTATTATGTCCCATAGTGGCCCCTGTACACAGTATTATGTCCCATAGTGGCCGCAGCACACAGTATTATGTCCCATAGTGACCGCAGCACACAGTATTATGTACCATAGTGGCCCCTGCACACAGTATTATGTCCCATAGTGGCCGCAGCACACAGTATTATGTCCCATAGTGACCGCAGCACACAGTATTATGTTCCATAGTGACCGCAGCACACAGTATTATGTCCCATAGTGACCGCAGCACACAGTATTATGTCCCATAGTGGCCCCTGTACACAGTATTATGTCCCATAGTGACCCCTGCACACAGTATTATGTCCCATAGTGGCCGCAGCACACAGTATTATGTCCCATAGTGGCCGCAGCACACAGTATTATGTCCCATAGTGGCCCCTGCACATGCTATTATGTCCCATAGCAGCCCCTCCAAACAGCATAATATTCCAACTTTTATAATATTCCAATTTTCGTCACTCACTATTATTATACTGTGGGGTCTCTTCAGACCCCAGAGTATAATAAGTGGAGGGCCAAGAGAGGTGCCAAACATAAAAAATAATGTTACTCTCCTTCCTTGCGCTCGCGGCCCTGTGTTCTCTTCAGTGCTTCTCCCTGACATCAGCGACCGCTGATTGTGTTGTAGGGGTCACGTCCGGTGTCATTATGAATAATGACGCCAGATGTGACCCCTGAAGCCCTATCAGCGGTTTATTACTTCAGGCAGAAACGCCTGCAGAGCACAGAGCCACTCCGGACTGTAGGGAAGATAAGATAATCCTTTAATAGTCCCACCATGAGGAAATTCAGTGTGTTACAGCAGCATGGATAATATAGTAATATATTACAAGAAAGAACATATACAAGTTCATAGCAGATAGAAAAGATACTAGGAGTCTTAGAAGCTAAAAGAAAATAAAGACTTCAGGATCATTTTGTTCTCTCTCCGGAGTGATCTCCATGTAGCCTGATGTTGATTGTATAGCCTGACCGCAGTTGGGAGGAAGGACCTCCGATAGCGCTCCTTCTCACACTTGGGGTGAAGCAGTCGGTCCCTGACAGTATGGTCCAGTGTCACGGTCTCATACATGGGATGGGAGTTGTTCTCCATCACGGAGCTCACCACAGACAGTATCCTTCTGTCACTAACCACCTGTACTGGGTCCAGGGGGCTCCCCAGGACAGAGCTGGCCCTTCTAATCAGCCTGTCAAGTCTATTTCTGTCCCTGGTTGGTATGCTACTCCCCCAGCAGGCCACTCCGAAGAAGATGGCTGATGCCACTACAGAATTGAAAGAGGCCCTAAGAAGTGCTCCCTGGACTCCATAGGCCCTCAGCCTCCTGAGCAGGTAGAGCCTACTGTAGCCCTTTCTGTTCAGTGCATCCAGGTGATCAACCCAGTCCAGCTTATTATTGAGGAGCATATCCAGGTACTTATAGCTCTTGACTATCTCAATTCTTGTCTCCTGGATGACCACTGGATTCAAAACATGTCTATGCTTACTAAAGTTCACGACCATCTCCTTGGTCTTCCTGAGCTGGTTTCGCTGGCACCATTCCACAAAGTCCCGGTTTAAGTCTTTATATTCCCTGTCGTCTCCATCTGCGATGAGCCCTACTATAGCAGAGTCATCGGAGTACTTCTGTAAGTAACAGCTGGATGAGTTGCACCTAAGGGTCAGTTCACACGTGAACTGCCCGCGCGGGTTTTGACACCGAGAGAGACGCGGCGAGCCACATCTCTTTCTTGTCAAAACCCGTCTGCCGCGACCATCGCGGTCACGGCTTTCCCCTCCGCTGTCGGCTCAAATGAATGAGCCGACATAGCTGCCGGGGGCAGAAGGTGCAGGTCGCTTCTTTTCTCCGCTAGCAGCAGCCCGCCGCTAGCGGAAAAAAAAAGCCCAGTGGTCTACATAGACCACCATTGTAAAGGGGCGGATTTTGAAGCGAAATCCGCTGTCAAAATCCGCCCCTTTGCCCACGTGTGAACTAGCCCTAAAGTCAGCAGTGTACAGTGTGAAGAAGAAAGGAGCCAGAACTGTACCTTGTGGTGCCCCTGTACTACAAGTTACACGACACACAGCCCTGGGCTATCACATACTGAGGTCGGTTTGTGAGGTAGTCTAATATCCAGTTGGACAGGTCATGGTCCTTGTGATGTTGTTATATGTAAGTTCTATATGTTCTGTTCTGCTTACTTATTCTGCTTTGTCTGCCTAGCAACAGTGAGGTAGTAATGGGGGAGGAGTTGTTAGACAGGGAGCCATGATGGAAGCATGGAATAAAGTGTTCTCATCTATAAAAGTAACCATCTCATAGTGGACTTATTCCAGAAGACCTGCATCCTCACTACAACACTACAGTCCTCTCCAACAAGGTCCAGATTGTCCCTCAGTAGCCCTGGCTGAATGGTATTGAAAGCACTGGAGAAATCAAAGAACATTATTCTCACAGTGTTCCCTGGTTTCTCCAGGTGAGAAAGAGCTCTGTGAATAAGGTGGATGATGGCATAACCACCCTAATGCCCAGGTGATAGACAAACTTGAGGAGGTCCATAGAAGAACACACTAGAGGTCGTTAATATATCAGGACCAGTCTCTCTAGGACATTCATCAAGTGGGATGTCAATGCAGCAGGTCTGTAGCCATTGAGGTCAGTCGGATGAGGTTTCTTTGGAACTGGTACCACACAAGATGTTTTCCACAGTTGAGGTACCACTCCCAGCTTATATTGTACATGTGTAATTACACCACACAGCTGGTCTCTGCATAGTTTATGAACTTTCACGTTTATCCCATCGGGTCCTCCAGCCTTGTCTGCTTTTATCTTCCTGATTTCCCTACACACTTGGGACTATGCGAAGATCAGATTGTAACCAGATGGCAGTTGAGTGCAAGAGGAACTGGTTTGGTTTGAGCAAGCAGGGGGGGAGGGGGGCTTGAATGACATGCTGGGGTTGTAGGAGCAGGCGTGTGATCAAATCTGTTGAAGAATAGATTTAGTTCAGATATTGACCAGATGTTGCCTTAAGACTAAGTAACTTTATTTTTTATTTGTCATCACCTTGACCCCAGAGTATAATAACAGCTATTTCGTTTTGGCCATGTTTGGTCTGATTGAAACAGCTCAACGAGAACTTGGGCTGCCGTGCCAGGAATGGGGTACCACAAATTCCCCTGAGTGCTGCATGTGAGTCTGAAAATAGTAAATGGAGAGGTGCTACATAGCTTTTGGGCTGTTTACTATTTGAAATTGAAGTCAGCAAAGTTTAAAAATTTTATTAAAAAATGCATTTTTTTAAGTTTAAAGATTTTCACTCGTGTCCAATCCATGTGTAATTGTTGTATATGATCACAATAAGCAGTTAGTTGTGGAGCAGAACAAAGCAGCATAAATAATAATATACCAAGTATAATTTAGATACATTTATTTATTTTAACAATCAAACTATTCTTAAGAGGCTATTGTCTGTATACATTGTGTCATCTATAGCAATTTCCAGTGATATTACAAGGCTTCATTTGTAGCATTATGTAGAACTCACTTCACCTCCATGGAACATGTGCTTGTGTGATCTCTATGGCTTAAGTTCCGGTTTAGTTGCATACAGAACCACAAGACTGAGCTGCCTGTTACATGTATGATTTTAAATATTAAATATAATAAAAATGATATATAATAGAAATTACAAAATGACTGACACTGCCTACCAAGTCAGAGAATTCAGCTGAACACATAATACAGTTTAGTCAAGAAGTCTACCATAAGATTACATTATGGTAAGTTCTTCATGTACATTGTTAGGGGGCGTTCACACTACCGTCAGTGTCCGACATGTAGTGTCCGCTCCTAGTGTCCGGACACTAGGAGCGGACACTACATGTCGGACACCGACGGTAGTGTGAACGCTCCCTTAAAGGGAGCTAGTCGCATGGCAACATGTTATCGAGCGGTAAAAGCTTTCTTTGATAAGACGACAATAAGTGGTACTATCAGTGATTGACAGCTATCTCTGTATGCACAGTCATGGAGGGGAGGAGTCAATCACTGATAGGACCGCCTCCTTGACTTCTCAATATAGAGCATACATTTTGATGGATAAACGATAATGTATATATTATATACTATATATTAATCTATTCAGCTCCCCTTGCTCTATAAAATGGTTCCTATGAACAGCATTTTTATTGTGACAGGTTCCCTTTATTGAGGATTATATGATTTAAGTGATATTAGACAAAGACTTTATTTAATTAAATTGCTACTTCTTATTGTGTTATATGGTGATGTTTGTCACTCTGCTTCTTTATTAGAGAACTATTCAGCAATTGTAGTGCCTATTATAGTGTTTATCAGAGAATTACAATTATAGTGATCAGCTCTGCTCATCATACAGACTCAGCAGAATACATACCGTAGGGAACAAGTTTGTAGAAAGTCCATAGACCAGTTGCTTGGCCATGGGAGGAGAACCAAGCAGAGCTGATGTGAAATGAAGGGGTACTGCATACTGATGCAAGGATAGCTGTCACCGTGTGTGGGCAGGGTAAGCAGGACTCTCAGTGTCTCCCCCTAGGAGTCCTTTCAAGATTTACTCTGTTGTTTAGGGCTCGTTCACGTCTGCGCCCAGTCTCTTTTCATGCAGGTTTCCGTTTCCTACACAAAACTGAGCAGGAGATAGAAACCTGCAGGACTCTTTCATACCCATTCATTTGAATGGGTTTGAAAGATGTCCGGTCATGAGTGGCGGTGAGCGTTTTATGCTCTCCACCGCGAAACCGTTTTTTTTTTAAATCGGACACAGAGTCGGACATGAAGTACTCTGTGTCCGATTTTAAAAAAACGGTTTTGCAGAGGAGAGCATAAAATGCTCACCGGCGCTTATGGCCGGACCCGGTCTGAGAGCTTCCGTCTCAGAAGACGGAAAGCTGAGAACGGACTCCGGGTGCTAGTGTGAACCTAGCGTCACTCAGAATTCACCTGATATATCCTATGTGAATCACCATTCACTGCCTGAATAGTAAAATAACAAAAATCTATTTTACAATTTATGATATTACCTAAAAATCAGAAACATGTATGACATATAAATATAGGACATAACAAATTCTATAACACGCTGTAATTAAATACATTGACTTAATGAAGCATTTACAAGAGATGCATTTGATAAGCTTAGGTATATACAGAATGTAGTGTTCACACACAATTGTGCAGATAAAATAGTTTCTCATTTCATTATTGTCAAGCCTTCAAGATATGTTGGACCTATGTACTATACAGTACATGTTATAATGCACTAGTAATAAATGTTAGACATTAGCTAGTAAATGCATTATATCCATTAAACTTCCACCCATAAATGTCAACTGGGCCATAGAAATGTTGAATGTGCCATATATAAATGATGGTTGCTGACCAACGATGATCATTCATCACTCAGCCAGTCAGGTCAGTCACTATCCTATCGATCTCCTGTTTCAAATGAATTTGAGGGGGTTTTGTCTACTGGAGCTAGTCTGCTAGATTTCCAAAAATAAAGTTGTGCTTTTTCTTGTACCAGCTGTAGGAAAGCAGCTATCCTATAAGCCAACGTCCATCCCTTTAAGCAGGCCTCGTAGCATGGCTATGATGTAAGGCTGCCTTCACACAGAGTTTACGCTCCGCTCATTTTGAACGTAAACTCGTTCAGAGTGAGCGGCGTAAAACAGATCCAAATGACGCGTGCTACCCATTGAAATCAAGGGGAGGCTTTTTTAACAATTGTTTTCAATGTGATACGCGAGTATCACATAGATTTCAATGGGTAGCGCACGTAAGCCGGCACCCATTCAAGTCAATGGGATTTGTTTTACGCCGCTCACTCTGAACGAGTTTACGTTCAGAATGAGCGGAGCGTAGACTCCGTGTGAAGGCTCCCTAAGCCAAACCAGGCATTCATTGGCAGCTCTATCAGGGTGCTTGTCCCTCATCTGTGCAGGATAGAGTATATGGGTGGCTGAGTCTTTGACAGGCATCTGGGTAGTACTGTTTAGTTTGGGAACAGCATCATATAGTCATAAGGAGTCTTATAGACTATGTCATGCGTTTTTCTATCCAACAGGAGGTGACAGGTCATATGTATACTTTTTTTGGCCCATTAGACTCCTTATTTCAAAATGGTGTTCTCCTAGAGGCAAAAGAAGTAAAACAATAGTGTCTAAAAATGCATCAAATATATCATATATCGTCAGCCACTTTGATCAATTTGGCGCATCTTTAGACTTCTCGATCTAATTTTTTACTGTCTAAGATTCAGACACTATTTGTAAACCTGCTCATAGACCAGTACCTTTCACCAGCTCCACCAACTCCAGTTCCTCGCATCTTTTAATAGTTGACCATCCACTGATTCTGGCACGCCTGGAATCGATGATGTTATTTTTGGTGCAAGATGTGCTCATAAAGCTCTCTACTGTCTGGCAGGTGATCTCAGGTCAGGGCAGACAAGAGGTTTGATTCTGAGTTTGCTGACAATCTCCATCACTGTGCCAGAACCAGAGAAGCAACACGGAAAAGGATCAAAGAACTGGAGTTGAAGATGGTGCTAAAAGGTCCTTTCTAAGTCTAAGCAACCACCACTCATGAGTATTTTTTTTTCGGGCCATTCATACATTGCAGATATCTACATAATGCCTGACATTACATACAATATATTTACTTTTTTTAGTGTAGATTGTGAGCCCCATATATGGGTAGAAAATCCACGTAAACACGGGTGGGGAGAACATACACACTCCTTGCAGGTGTTGTTCCTTGCAGGATTTGAGCCCAGGACTCCAGCGCTGAAAGGCTGCAGTGCTAACCACTCAACCACCATGTTGCTCCTGCATACAGTATATTTGACTGGTTAAAAATATGTGAAACTAAACTGATTGCTAACTATAGTAAGCACAATCCACTAGGATAGTTACTCTGACAGTGCCAAATTTACTGTGAAGAACAGTTCTAGTCCTTTGACCAAGTATGGACGCACTTAGTTTAAAAACGTCAATATATCAGTCATGGTAAATAGTACTCTGAAGTTATGTCTGTATTAAATACTGGAAAATAATACAATAAGAGTGGTAATGTAACAAGGAATTACATCTACAGTATATATACATAACTGGAAACTTCAGGCCCATTAAACTGGGCAGTAAATAACAGATGGAGAAGTGATTTCCACTAAATTATCCAGTTGTCTGTGCTCCATCTCTTACAGAATGGACATTGCTGCCATGTAGACAGCCAAAGGTAGCTTTATGTAGTTTTTCTATGTAGGTGATTGTGAGGCAGAATGCACCTCCAAATCTGCCTCAGGCTAAGGCCCCACAGGACGTCCTGCAGCAAAAAAAAAGCGTTGCGGGAAAACCACGGTGGCAACGCATCGTGCTTCTTTCTGCAGCGCTTTAGACAGAAAGTTCACAGAGATTTTTACCGCAAAGTGGACATGGGATTCGCTAGAATACCATTCACTTTGCCCTGACAGTAAAAACGCCGTGATTTTTCCTGCGGAGTTTCCACCATGTAAAAATTGCGGCATTTACAACCCGTGGAACCCCAGCCTTAAACTGAGGTCGCCCGTTGCAGAAATGCAGCCTTTTTATTGCAGATATTGCTAATTTTTTATTTTTTTTTTTTGGACCCAAAGACAAGAATGGCAATAAGAGAAATGTGAGATATATAGGAAGTTCTTATTCTTCTCCCTTCTCCTCAATCCCCGCTTGGCTTTGGCTCAAATAAACGCAACAAACTCTGCAACAAAAAAGTGAAATTTTTGCAGCCTTAGGCCGGGTTGACACGGAGTATTTTGGCTTGTAATGTGGTACGTAGATGCCGTGGGAGCTTTTGCGGGCCGTATACACTCCCATTGTTTTCAATGGGAGCCGGTACCGTATATGCGGCGCTATTTTGCAGTCGCCGCAAAATCACGGCCGCAAAATAGCGCCGCATATACGGTATCGGCTCCCATTGAAAACAATGGGAGCGTATACGGCCCGCAAAAGCTCCCGCGGCGTCTACGTACCACATTACGAGCCAAAATACTCCGTGTCAACCCGGACTTAAAAGCATGCCTCCCAACTCTCCAATTCAGATTTTTTTCCTCTAGCTGATTTTTATGCTAGAGGAAAAAGGAAGCATCATAACCTATCTTCAGGCGGATTCCACCTTGCAAATCCCATTGAAAAAAATGGGAAGCAGAAAAAAACACTTGCAGTTTTCCATTTCAATGAGGTTTACAAGGCAGAAGCTGGTCTGAACATGGGTTATTGACTTTTTTTTCTCTTCTAGCTGAAAAAAATCAGCTATAGGAAAAAATTTGCCTGGTTTGGATGTTTGGAGGTTTTTTGAGGCAGATTTTGAGGCGGATTCCAGCAGCAAAAAACTTTGTGTGATCTTATCCTAAGTAGGATTTGTGACATTCACATAAATGAGCAACAAGTAGAAGACAGCAATACCCCCTGAATGTAAGACAGATTCTTGACTTAATGGATTCTCCAGTAGATAAGCCAAAGTATTTGTTGCCCATTGTCGGGTCCATATAATTTTATAAACTATTTCTCCCAAACGCTAGAAACAAAAATAATTAATGCCAAAAACTTGTGCAAAATACGTATTTACAAAAAGTGGACATATGGGTTCTTACAAATGTCTAAAATCAGTCCATCTAATCTCCTTGGAAAGTTTGTCGTATAATTAATCCATCAACATAATCTTTGATTTCTTTGATCAATTGTCTCTGCTTGTTCTTTGCTTGGATGTCATTGGTCTTCGGGTATATCATGAGCCTATCTGACAAATCCATTACCCACATGGAGGGTATTACTTCACAAGATTTTATGGTAGTCTTCTTCACAATCAATGAAGCCGTAGCTCATGGGTATGGACTGCCATTAAAATGACTTTCCATTAATTTCCATCTGTACTGTTGGCCCAGATTGGGAATGTATCCAAGTGAAACATGGGACGGCCCCAGCTGTTGATGGCTATGGTAGTGCATAAGACACCAATAATATTCATCATAATTCCAGTTTTTACCTAAAACAGAATAAATACATTATGAGATTTTGTGCATAGCAAGTGTTAACATAAAATTATGTATAGGTATTCTTATAAAAGAATGTTATGACCTATCATTAGGATGTGCCATTTTATTATAATTGTAGGGTCCAACCTCTGGGACAAAGAATAACATTTTATTGTGGATGTTCTTTGAATTAAAATGTTAGATTTGAAAGGAGTTAAAAAGTTATAAATTAAGCTATAATCACTGTACTGAACCCCTGCCTCTCCTCCTCTCCTATACCAATGATTCCCATGTCTCACCCTGGTTCCTATATCCTAGTTCCTTCCAACACAGGAAAGAAATGCCCAACCAATGGATGGTTATAATGATTTCCTCAGTCACTGCATCCAGAGATGGGAAGAGTGGTTATTTCCTATACATCAAGAGGGATCAGGAAGTAGAGACCAGCAGGGAACCCGGGAAGTATCAGAACAGGAACAGCTGGGGATCAGTAAGCTTTGTCCTATGCCTAACCATCCTCATAGATGTCCCTTATACCCCAAAAAATGTAAGGATTATTACCATATCTGACACATGAAGATGTCCGTACGAAAAGACAATGGCATTTGGTGGTGTAGCCACAGGTAACATGAAAGCAAAGGAAGTGCTGAGAGTGCATGGGATCATAATATATAGGGGGTTAACCAAGATTGACTTTGCCTGGAATGAAAAAACAAATCAAAAAGTTAATAGTAGCACAATTTTATGGAAAACCTTTTAGAATAAAGTAGCAATGGTTGTCATCTGTGGAACCAACTGCAGGAATCACCAGCAATCAGATATTATATCAGAAGGAAGATCCTTAGTGTCCCCTGCACATTATTATCCCCCATAGTGTCCCCTGCACACAGTATTATCCCCCATAGTGGCCCCTGCACACAGTATTATCCCCAATAGTGGCCCCTGCACATAGTATTATCCCCAATAGTGGCCCCTGCACACAGTATTATCCCCAATAGTGGCCCCTGCACACAGTATTATCCCCAATACTGGCCCCTGCACATAGTATTATCCCCAATAGTGGCCCCTGCACACAGTATTATACCCCATAGTGGCCCCTGCACACAGTATTATACCCCATAGTGGCCCCTGCACACAGTATTATACCCCATAGTGGCCCCTGCACACAGTATTGTACCCCATAGTGATCCCTGCACACAGTATTATCCCCAATAGTGGCCCCTGCACACAGTATTATCCCCAATAGTGGCCCCTGCACACAGTATTATCCCCCATAGTGGCCCCTGCACACACTATTATGTCCCACTGTGGACATCCATAAACAATTATTATACTCTGGGGTCTTTTCAGACCCCAGAGTATAATAATTGGAGACCCGGGGGAATAAAAACATTTAAAAAACTAGTTGCTTACCTGTCCCCCGGCTCCTATGCTGTCGGCCGCAGCTCTCGTCCTTCTTTAATGACGTCGGACGTCACATGACCCGGGAAGCAGGCCAGGTTCATGTGACGTCAGAGATGTCAGACAAGTATGAAGGAGGCCTGGCAGGATCGTGGAGAGGTAAGTAACAGTATTTTTTATGTTCCCTTACCTCTCCTGGTCCGCCGATCATTATACTCGGGGGTCTGCAAAGACCCCCGAGTATAATGATAGTATTTGTGGGGCCCACGGTGTCACAATAGGGCCGGTAACGGCCTATTAAAAAAAAAAAAAAAAACGCAGCGGTAGCGGCTGTCACCGAGCCCCCTAATGGCCCGGGCCCTGTAGCAGCCCGGGCCATTAGGGTAGTGACCTTTTTTGTGTGTGCATTATCCCTCTACTGTGACATCACTGCCTATATTATTCCAATACTGTGATATCACTGTGTGCATTATTACTGTACTGTGACATCTCTATGTATATTATTGCTATATTGTGACATCGCTGTGTACATTATTCCTGTACTATGACATCACTGTATATATTATACCAATACTGTGTAATCTCTGTGTGCATTATTCTACTATGGTAACATCACTGTGTGCATTGTCTGTACAGTACAATATCTATGTGTGTGATCCCTGTGTAATAAGGATTCCAAAATAATTGTTCTGAATTTGCTGCTGGTTAGGTTTTGCTATGTGGCCCAATGGTTATTTGTTATACTCCTCTCCAGGTGAACTGATTTTCCAAGCAAGATGACCGGTATTTAGGGTTGAGCGATTGTGTTCGGAAAAAATCGGATTCCGAACACGATCTTTTTAGGTGGGATCGAGATCGGTAGTATTTCCCACAATGCCTTCACACTGAGTATATAGTGTATACTCAGTGTGAAGGCTCAGCTGCGATTCCATAGGAATGAATGGAAGCAGCTGGCACACAGCCTTAACCCCCTGCGCGCCAGCTGCCTCCATTCATTCTAATGGGAGACTAAAGTAACATCTCTAGTAGCTACTTACCTCCAGAGATGGCTCCTCCGCTGCTCTTCGCCTCGCTGCCGGTCCAGCTGCAGTCTTCTTCGCCTCGCTGCCCCCTGCCTCCCAGGTTAGGAGAGTGTGGGCGGGTTAGGAGAGTGTGGGCAGGTTAGGAGAGTGTGGGCGGGTACAGGGCGGGGAGACGTGACGTCTCCCCTCCCAGTACCCGCCCACACTCTCCTAACCTGCCCACACTCTCCTAACCTGGCAGGGAGGGGGCAGCAAAGGGAGAAGAAGACTGCAGCTGGACCGGCAGCGAGGCGAAGAACAGCAGAGCAGCCATCTCTGGAGGTAAGTGGACACCAGGGGGGACTAAGTAGCCAGAGGATTAAAAAAAAAATCCTCTGGATACTTAGTGATTCACTACACAGCGTGGATTCTAACAATTCTTAGATTCCATGCTGTATAGTGAATAGGATTGCTTTTAAAATCCGATCTCCGATTAATAAAAATCGAATGAAAAATTATGGGAAATCGGATTTTAAAATCGATCCTGAAAAGTCAGGATCGGCTCAACCCTATCGGTATTCATAAGAGAATCTGGTGTGGATAAGAGGATAGTCTTCTCAAACAGGTGGTCTTTTCGATAGGTTTCACTGTGTATAACATTGATGATTAACTTGAAAAGACATTTTCATTGAAAAGAAGGATTGTCCTACCATGGATGCGAGAATTGGCAGAAATAGAGTAGCTGTGGCAACATTGCTGGCACATTCAGTAAAGACGGCAATCATCAAAGACAAGATGATGGCAATGGCCCATGCGGGAATGTTATGCAAAAATGTCATCTGTTCACCAAGCCAAGATGACAGTCCTGAAGCCTGAAAAGACAGCAGAGTGAATTAATAAAATAAATTTTCTACACTAATCTAAACACCCTCCCCCCCACGTGCTTTCTAAATGACATACCTTAGGAAAAATGTATATTTACCCATATCCCTGGGGTGATCATGTGACCAAAGTCACCAATACTCCCCCACCCCTCCACCCCATCATACTTATGAGTCTTCCTGCGGGACATGCGCAGGCCGGAGGTGCCTCTGACACCTGCACTGTAGACACCTCAGGCCTACGCTCTCATTGGCAGAGTAAAAGAAGAGGAGGAGCCGTACCTGCAGATGGGAAGTCAATACAAGAAGCCTGGTAAGTGTGATGGGGTAGAGGGGGGGGGCCGAGTTAGTTAATTGGGAACGGCTTGTAGTGGGTGGAGAGACAGCTGGCATAGATTTCAGGTATCATTTACAGTAAACTGTTGTAAGTGATCATAAATATGATGGGGCTGGTAGCCCTGCCCACACCACGCTCATCACCATGGACCCTTTCATGAAAATGGGGAGTGCAATATATAAATGCAACAAATATTGTTGCAAGTGGCATTTAAACAGCTGGTATGCCACGATAGTGGTGAGCATCAATAATAAATGTGACCCAGTGTACCCATTTTATACTTTGAGGTTAGAGCCCTTTCCATTTACAGCATTTAAGGCAATGCTTTGTCATTTGTGCTATCACTTTCATATGCTCAGGGTTTGCATTATAAAGCATGTTGGTACTTACATCGCTGCCTTTGGCCAAAGCAAAGCCCCCACCAAGAAGAATTACAATACTCCAGGGCATTTTCTTATGAACCACTTTCCATGTCAGTAATGGTGCAGACATAAATGACTCGTTCTCTATAATACATAGATAGATAAAAAAAAACAGTTGCTAACCACAGCAAGGATTTATGGTATGTCAATACTGGCAGTTTAGTAAGGGTCAGTTCACATGAGGAATTTCCTCTTCATTTTCCGCTGTTGGGTTTTTTGCGCGGCTAGTTGTGACGGGATGCCAGTGCAATGCATTTAGCATTCTGTCGCGGTATGCCGTCCCTTATTAGGCCCAGATTAATTTGTAATGGATCTGATGCCCCCATAAAATGCAGATGACACTCAGATGTCACTACGAGTATCATCCGAGTACATTCAGCCGTATGCATGGGGTCTAGTACATTAGTATATTTTAAAAGCACACATAGAAGACAAAGCATATAAAACTCTAGCTCACTTGGAATAGAGTAGTATTGGATAATAATGGTGTGGACATTAGTTTTACCTTCTTCTGGATCTTCAAGATCAAAGCTGTTTTGTTTGTGACATGAAATTCTAGGCATTTTTGCTGGTAGTATAAAAAGAAGTACAGCTACAAAAACTGCAACCGTGGCGTCTGTAACATACCTAAGATTAAAGAGAGGAGATAAGTTACCGCTTATGGATTGATGGAATTTCTTGTTTTTATAGCAATGGTCACTGACTGAGCACCTAGTCATTTCCCACCAAGAGACAAACACTACTCAAAGCATAACTGAGCAAAAATAACTATTATGACACATTATGTGTCTGCACATGCTCGTTCCTATTTCTAGAGAAGGGTGTTTACTACTGAATTAGCTGGATCATAGTTATTTCATGCAAACTACAAAACAAATTAAATAGCTTTTCTGCACTTTATCATGGTAAATATTTATAAATCATACTACACATTTACAAACCACCAATGTCCTTATTCTTGTAATTGTATTGTATTTACATAAAGTTGCCTGACGGTGCTAATTCTTAGGGCGGCCTTTTGAATTAGATGAATGTCAGCCAAGGCAGCGCCCAAATAAAAGAGTATGGTGGCGTGCTGAATCTTCCCAGGATCTTGCTATCTCTGCACCCCCTCCATTGCCACTAGGTACAAGATGAAGGGCTCCCTGGTATATGTCAGTGTGATCTTCATCTGCATTAAGGATTGACAGAGAAAGTGATGACCTCAGCTAGCATATGGGTCATAACTAACAAGAATCCACAATATATAAGAATGAGAAATCTTTTAAAGAAATTCAGAATTCCTTACTCAATGTTGTCTTTATTGAAGAGCACAGTAGCCCAACCTTTCACAAAGCCAGGATCTCTTGTAAACCAAAGGACGACCAGAAGAGTAAAGAGCAGAAGCACATTAGACTCTGCAAAGGAAATAGGACCCAGCTTGCGGTATTCTTCCCGGATCACGTTATAAGCTGCTCGTTCCTTGTCCGAACTCTTAGTGCCGCAGCCCCATGTCTTCTTAAAGCTTAATATGAGGAAAAGGTGAGGTGATTACAGTTAAGTGAAGATATAAAGCTTGTTTCAGGAAGAACACTATAACTCCCTCCTAGATTCACAGGCCTGACTGAATGGTTAATCCAGTAGATTTCCCTATGGAAAGAGAAGACAGAGAAAGGGAAACTGAATAATAGAAAGGAGAGTAGTTAATAAAGCAGTAGGCAGCCAATTTAATAATAGAATATAAAGGAAAGAATAGTAGAGATGACCCCGTAAAAGATCAAGACGACTCCATCCTGACTAGTCAAAGTGGTCACTAGAACCAATAGTATGGCAAAACAAATTAGGTTTAGAAATACTAATATTCTTTTTTTTAAAAAAAAAAAAAAAAGAAAAAAAAGAAAAAAGAAAGAAAGAGAGATTCCCAAAAGTCACGTGTCATCAAAGTAACTTCAACATCTATATTGGACTATATGAGTAATCATCCATATACAGTACTGTGCAAAAGTTTTAGCCGTGGAAAAAAAACCATTGCAAGGGCCTATTCACACGGAGTAAAATGGAGTGTAATTTGGAGTGTAATTTTTACACGTGTAAAAAATTTACACGCGTATTTTGGAGCGTTTTTTTTACAGGTGGCGTTTCAGTAGTGTTTACGGAGCGTTTACGCGTGTAAAAAAACACTTCCGTAAACGCTACTGAAACGCCACGTGTAAAAAAACGCTCCAAAATACGCGTGTAAATTTTTTACACGTGTAAAAATTACACTCCAAATTACACTCCATTTTACTCCGTGTGAATAGGCCCTAAGAATACTTTCAAAAATAGTAGCATTATTAGTTTATTTTTTGATTTTTCAATTATCAAATTTAAGTGAATGAACTAAAGAAAAATCTAAATCACATCAATATTTGGCGTGACCACTCTTTGGAGGAGGAAATGATAGTGTGGTCCCCAAGGAGCCCTGATCTCAACATCATCCATTCTGTCTGGCATTACACGAAGAAACAGAAGGATTTTGAGAAAACCTATAGCCACAAATCTGTGCTTAGTTTCTCAAGATGTTTGGAACAACCTCCCTGCCGAACTCCTTCAAAAACTGTGGACAAGTGTACCTAGAAGAATTGATGCAGGGCAAAGGGTGGCCCTACCAAATACTGATCTCATTTAGATTTCTCTTTGTCTATATGTAAACTGGACTGTCTTTGCTAAACACTTACATCAACAGTCATATTTCCTTTTCTTAAATATTAACTAATATTACTAAAGAATGTATACTATGTGTTTCCTTTGACCACACTTCACTGTCACACAATAAATGTTTGTGGGTCTGTAGTTGTGATAAGGCTGTTTTTATTTCATTACTGTACATTGGAGTGTATTCACAAAAAGCAGAAGTAGTACTGCATTCAGGAAACAGGTAAATTATGTTCGCATGTAAAGGGTTTTCCATAGGATAGGTCATCATGTCAAGATTAGAAGGGAGCTTGGGACCCTCTTCTATAACCACATAGCAGGATCCATGGCACTTTTATAAATACAGTGTACAGAGCTGAAAAAACACAGCTGCCTCCACTGTGTAGTGTTTATGCTGAGATTCTTGCAGCCATCCATTCAAATGAATAAAAGCTGATCTGCAGTAACCAAGGACAGCCAGTACATAGAGAGTGGAGTTGTGTGGTCCCAAATGTGTACCCTGTGCTACTTCTGACCCCACAGTTCCTCTTATAAAATGGTCATTGGAGGTGCTGGCTGTCATGTCACACCAATCTAATATTAGTGACCTACTCTAAGAGTATGCCTTCAGAGCAGCTAGTCTCTTACCCTATCCTTGTTAGCCATCATAGAATAGCCTCTATCCTCTCCAGTTTTTCCCATCATAGCAGCTAGTCTCTATGCTCTCCAGTTTTCTCCATCATATCACCTAGTTTCCACCATCTTTTCTTTTCCCCATCATAGCATCTCCAGCCAAATTTAGGTATTCTCTAATGATTTTAATCTTTTCTTTATCTGAATATGGTGTTATAAATTCTAAGCCCTGCTGTTCTTGACAGATTTTTCTCTATAGAGCCAATGCTCTATAGGGAAAAAAATTAAAGTGGGGAGGGTGCATTTCATGAATACATTGGAATACATTGGACTATTACTCATGACCATCAGCATATAGTTCTATGCAACACTGCAAATAAACTAAACCTAATTCTGACACCAAAAACATTAAAATCATTAAACATCGAATTGGGCACTATTTTCCTGCTGACAGATTCCCTTTAATATCTACAGACATTGGTTTTGATAGCAGCAGCTATAACAAACATGACTTACTTCAATCCCATGAATGAGAACTGGAGCCAGAGCCAAGCCATACACAGCATTACTACCATATTGGGAAACGCAAATCCAAACCAAGAAGCAAAATTCAGAATATCTCCATTGTTTGGAAAAATCCTGTAGGAAATTAAAATAGATAAAATAGATATGTAAAAAACAAAAATTGCAGAAAAGCTGTCAAGGAGACAAAGACTGTTCCACCTGAACCCCGGTCAGAAAAAATACTACGAAAAAACACCTTTTCACTCTTTGTACAATGCTAGGAATTACTGAGCTTTTCCTAAGGGAAACTTTGAATGTGGGAGCATTGATAGTACATTTAATATTCCTACCCTCAATCTACATAGTACCTGTCCACATTTAAGCATATAATTATTTATGTTATAATTATTATTATTAATAATAATAATAATAATAATAATAATAAATATTATATAGGTGCAATATTTAATTTAGTATAATTTTAAATTTTTTAAATTATATATATATATTATATTATATATAAAAAATATATTAAAAGATTTAATATAGATCTTTGTGAACCAGCCTATAAAAAATATAGACGCAATATAGGTGTGAAGACAGCCCAAGTCACATAACCATTGTGTCCAGAAATCCAGGGACTGATCTCCGATGCCCAGGCCTCCACCACTTGGTTAAGGGCAATTAATAAAGAGGAAAAAAGGCAAAATGAGATCCATCAGTCCAGGAGTATCCCAATCGTAAAATTAAAATGTAACTTTTATTATTTCCATGCAAAAAAATAAAATGGTAACATGTAAGTTGCCATCAATCCAAGTAGTTCCTTACTCATAGTATACCTTATGCTATGAGTATGCTATATGAGTAAGGAACTACTTGTTCCGAAACGTCTTATCTTATCTTATCTTATGGTAGAGTTGGAAGGGACCTCAAGGGCCATCGGGTCCAACCCCCTGCGAGTGCAGGTTTTCCTAAATCATCCCAGCTATATGTTTATCCAGATTCCGCTTGAAGATTTCCATTGATGGAGCGCCCACCACCTCCCGTGGCAGCCTATTCCACTCTCTCACTACCCTCACTGTCAGAAAGTTTTTCCTAATGTCTAATCTGTATCTCTTTCCCTTTAGTTTCATCCCATTGCTTCTTGTACTTCCTTGTGCTAATGAGAATAGGGTAGATCCCTCTGCACTGTGACTACCTTTCAGATATTTGTAGACTGCTATTAAATCTCCCCTCAGCCTTCTCTTCTGCAAACTAAACAATCCCAGTTCTTTTAGCCGCTCCTCATAGGACATGGTTTGCAGACCTTCCACCATTTTGGTTGCTCTTCTCTGGACTTGCTCCAATATATCCTTGGATTGACGGCAGCTTCATTGTTTACCATTTTAATTTTTTTGTATGGGAACAATAAAAGTTAAGTTTTAATTTTACGATTGGGATAGTTCTGGACCTGACTTTTTTTCCTTTTTATAAAAAATATACCTTAGTGGCACAATATTGTCTCCAACATTTGCTGCAAATGCGGTTGTCTTCTGCTGGACAGTTTACCACCATTATAGGACTCTCTGGTGGGCTGCTTTTCCTCTGCTGCTCTCCAAATGCAATGTTTTTACATTTGTTTTATTGTCATGGGGTCTAATGGGGTTTTTCTTTCCTCTGCATCAACATTGTAGGACTATAGGTTGGACTTGATGGACCTGTGTTATCATCCAAACTCATCTACTATGTAACCATGTAACTATGCACCAACTATCATAGGAAAATGAATCAAATTAAAATCTATTGAGTATAACTGCATTCTTCATCTTCATCCGTTCTTGAGACCTCCAACATTTTCACAGCCTTGTAATATTTCCTTAAAGTGCATAATGACTATGTTCTAATGAGAAGAGTTGGGGTGGAAACATTATTACAGTACAAAGACAATATCTTTGTAAAACATGTTCCCACTAATGTTATATCTAACATTGCTTTGGATAATACAATAAAACTACTCCCATCTGTTCTGCTCACTCGGGTGCATTGAAGGTTTAAATAAGTATTTTTGTAGAACAATCACACTGAGACCATTTTCCTTAGAAGAAACCAACACAAAATAGATGTAGAGATGCCATATACCATTACCTTATATTTAATATATAAGACAGGCAGTTATTTCTATGTTACAATATGTACAGAATAGACAATATTAAGTAGATTCTTTTTCATACAACCAGCACCCGATGAGTTCTTCACCTGGACAGGAAACCCTATTTAGATCCCGCACTATATAATTTATTGGCTTCTGCCTACTTCCAAACAAGTCACTATCTATTGTGTATGGGATTATCAGATGGCCGAGATATGGGGTTTCAGGCCATAAAGTAGAACTTAATGCCCAAAATACTATAGCTCTCAACAACACCACAAGAACTTTTGGCGCTGAAATAGCATCCAGAGTTGACAAGACAAAAACATAGAACCCCTTTGCAATACTCCCCACCAGTGTAGATGCAAAAGAATTATAGATAATTTTAGAGGCAAATTTAGTTCTGCATCATCTGTATTATGGAATAAAAAGAAAATATTTGAATCTGATTCTGTATTTAAAATAATTGCATGACTTGGCTTCTGCAGTCTGCATGACTAAGGACCTGAGGGGGTTTAGTGTCCCAAATCGACCTGACAGGTTCCCTTTAAATGCAATCTGTTCCACTAAACATACAATCTGATGCCTCAGCAGCCTGTAATAGAGCAGGATTTGCTGGGCAGATTGATATATAGTTGTTTAAGAAAACCTTTCATATAGCTTAAATTTTAGGCTTTCAGTGGGTGGTCCTAACCAATGACTGACTTATACAGGGAAGGCTGCCAGCCATGTGAGACCACCCACTGGACTCCTAAGCATAGAAAATAATAGGGAAGAAAACAAAATTGTTACTAGTTATACCATGTATATAAAACTATATATCATACTGATCAGATTATGTTGCTCTATAACATGAAGGTATAGTAGGTTAAACAGCTATTTCAGGGTCGTAGATTCCCTTTAAATAGTGTGAAACTCAGATCTACACATAACGTTACAAAACCTCAGACACAACTTTGACTAAATTCATATTAAAGATGACTTATCAAATGTGATCAACCAGTTCCTCTATACAGTGGGGCAAAAAAGTATTTAGTCAGTCACCAATAGTGCAAGTTCCACCACTTAAAAAGATGAGAGGCGTCTGTAATTTACATCATAGGTAGACCTCAACTATGAGAGACAAAATGAGAAAACAAATCCAGAAAATCACATTGTCTGATTTTGTAAGAATATATTTGCAAATTATGGTGGAAAATAAGTATTTGGTCACCTACAAACAATCAAGATTTCTGGCTCTCACAGACCTGTAACTTCTTCTTTAAGAGTCTCCTCTTTCCTCCACTCATTACCTGTAGTAATGGCACCTGTTTAAACTTGTTATCAGTATAAAAAGACACCTGTGCACACCCTCAAACAGTCAGACTCCAAACTCCAAAGAGCTGTCAAAGGACACCAGAAACAAAATTGTAGCCCTGCACCAGGCTGGGAAGACTGAATCTGCAATAGGCAACCAGCTTGGATTGAAGAAATCAACTGTGGGAGCAATAATTAGAAAATGGAAGACATACAAGACCACTGATAATCTCCCTCGCTCTGGGGCTCCACGCAAAATCTCACCCCGTGGGGTCAAAATGATCACAAGAACGGTGAGCAAAAATCCCAGAACCACGCGGGGGGACCTAGTGAATGAACTGCAGAGAGCTGGGACCAATGTAACAAAGCCTACCATCAGTAACACACTACGCCGCCAGGGACTCAGATCCTGCAGTGCCAGACGTGTCCCACTGCTTAAGCCAGTACATGTCCGGGCCCGTCTGAAGTTTGCTAGAGAGCATTTGGATGATCCAGAAGAGTATTGGGAGAATGTCCTATGGTCTGATGTAACCAAACTGGAACTGTTTGGTAGAAACACAACTTTTCGTGTTTGGAGGAAAAAGAATACTGAGTTGCATCCATCAAACACCATACCTACTGTAAAGCATGGGGGTGGAAACATCATGCTTTGGGGCTGTTTCTCTGCAAAGGGGCCAGGACGACTGATCCGGGTACATGAAAGAATGAATGGGGCCATGTATCGTGAGATTTTGAGTGCAAACCTCCTTCCATCAGCAAGGGCATTGAAGATGAAACGTGGCTGGGTCTTTCAACATGACAATGATCCAAAGCACACCGCCAGGGCAACGAAGGAGTGGCTTTGTAAGAAGCATTTCAAGGTCCTGGAGTGGCCTAGCCAGTCTCCAGATCTCAACCCTATAGAAAACCTTTGGAGGGAGTTGAAAGTCCGTGTTGCCAAGCGACAGCCCCAAAACATCACTGATCTAGAGGAGATCTGCATGGAGGAATGGGCCAACATACCAACAACAGTGTGTGCCAACCTTGTGAAGACTTACAGAAAACGTTTGACCTCTGTCATTGCCAACAAAGGATATATAACAAAGTATTGAGATGAAATTTTGTTACTGACCAAATACTTATTTTCCACCATAATTTGCAAATAAATTCTTACAAAATCAGACAATGTGATTTTCTGGATTTGTTTTCTCATTTTGTCTCTCATAGTTGAGGTCTACCTATGATATAAATTACAGACGCCTCTCATCTTTTTAAGTGGTGGAATTTGCACTATTGGTGACTGACTAAATACTTTTTTGCCCCACTGTATACTTTGCATGGGTTGAAACTTCCTTATTCTTCCTCTTGATATTGCCAATATTCAATTCTGGTAATTCCCAAACCATATATTTATTTTCTTTATTTTCTTTCATTACAGATTCATAGATTTGTATTTACTTACGAGCTAAACTGTCCTTTTAGCACGAGGTTTGGCCCAGTTCCTGTTAGTGTGGCTGTCCCTCCAATGCTGGCTGCGTAGCACACACATAGCATCATGCCTTTGTTAATCGCCTTCTTTTCCTTTTTCTCTTTAGCATCTAAGGAAATATCTTGGGTATGTCCATTGGCCACAACTGCACGAAAAGAAAAAGCAAATTTCTAGTAAATAGTCCATGAAAAACATGCTATAGTTCCAATAGATTTCAGGACCCTCTTAGTCCTCATGAGCAGGTTCTCAGTTATATAGAGTCTAGGGGCCCATACATTATGAAGGCACATATAGATTCACATTGTATCGCCGAGAAAATATAATGTGGCATGTTCCATGTGAATATTTTTTCCAATGTTTCGAGGGGTCAATATTTTCATGAAGAAAGCAAAAAACGGCGCACACAGTAACTAATGCTCAATATTATGTAACTTAATAGCTCCACACAGTGATATACACTCACCGGCCACTTTATTAGGTACACCATGCTAGTTACGGGTTGGACCCCCTTTTGCCTTCAGAACTACCTCAATTCTTCGTGGCATAGATTCAACAAGGTGCTGGAAGCATTTCTCAGAGATTTTGGTCCATATTGACATGATGGCATCACACAGTTGCCGCAGATTTGTCGGCTGCACATCCATGATGCGAATCTCCCGTTCCACCACATCCCAAAGATGCTCTATTGGATTGAGATCTGGTGACTGTGGAGGCCATTGGAGTACAGTGAACTCATTGTCATGTTCAAGAAACCAGTCTGAGATGATTCCAGCTTTATGACATGGCGCATTATCCTGCTGAAAGTAGCCATCAGATGTTGGGTACATTGTGGTCATAAAGGGATGGACATGGTCAGCAACAATACTCAGGTAGGCTTTGGTGTTGCAACGATGCTCAATTGGTACCAAGGGCCCCAAAGAGTGCGGATAAAATATTCCCCACACCATGACACCACCACCACCAGCCTGAACCGTTGATACAAGGCAGGATGGATCCATGCTTTCATGTTGTTGATGCCAAATTCTGACCCTACCATCCGAATGTCGCAGCAGAAATCGAGACTCATCAGACCAGCAAACGTTTTCCCAATCTTCAATTGTCCAATTTCGATGAGCTTGTGCAAATTGTAGCCTCAGTTTCCTGTTCTTAGCTGAAAGGAGTGGCACCCGGTGTGGTCTTCTGCTGCTGTAGCCCATCTGCCTCAAAGTTCGACGTACTGTGCGTTCAGAGATGCTCTTCTGGCTACCTTGGTTGTAACGGGTGGCTATTTGACTCACTGTTGCCTTTCTATCAGCTCGAACCAGTCTGGCCATTCTCCTCTGACCTCTGGCATCAACAACGCATTTCCGCCCACAGAACTGCCGCTCACTGGATGTTTTTTCTTTTTCGGACCATTCTCTGTAAACCCTAGAGATGGTTGTGTGTGAAAATCCCAGTAGATCAGCAGTTTCTGAAATACTCAGACCAGCCCTTCTGGCACCAACAACCATGCCACGTTCAAAGGCACTCAAATCACCTTTCTTCCCCATACTGATGCTCGGTTTGAACTGCAGGAGATTGTCTTGACCAGGTCTACATGCCTAAATGCACTGAGTTGCCGCCATGTGATTGGCTGATTAGAAATTAAGTGTTAACGAGCAGTTGGACAGGTGTACCTAATAAAGTGGCCGGTGAGTGTATATGGCCTGTGCACACATCTCTGCCATTTGTATCAGACTTTATTCTGAAAAAAGGTCACAGCATGGAGTAACTAAAATATAACTTTATATAATGTGGCTAAAATAGAGAAATATAAAATATAACACACGGTATTGAAAGCAATTGGGGTGGCTAAATGTATGTTAGCACTTATATGGTCAGGGGATAATCATACACATCAGGGAGAGTGTGTGCCTACATAGGCAGTATGGAGACTTACAAGTCATTCCTGCTCCGCTAGGGATTCTGGGTAAAAAATATGGAAATCTCAAGGATGTACTTAGGAGAACAGTGCACTCTGTACGCCGCCCTCTGGAGGGCAGCATCCTTAACATCCTTAACTTTTGACATGCCCCCCCCCCCCCGACCGACACCGAAGACCTCGACCAACCCCCTCCTATGCATTTCTGCGCATTCAATTATGTCCCATAGTGGCCGCTGCACACAGTATTATGTCCCTTAGTGGCCCCTGCACACAGTATTATATCCCTCAGTGGCCCCTACACACAGTATTAAGTCCCTTAGTGGCCCCTGCACACAGTATTATCCCCCATAGTGTCCCCTGCACTCAGTATTATGTCCCACTGTGGACACCCATAAACAATTATTATACTCTGGAGTCTTTTCAGACCCCAGAGTATAATAATCGGAGACCCGGGGGAATAAAAACATAAAAAAATACTGTTACTTATCTGTCCCCCGGCTCCTACGCGGTCTTCTCCGCTGCCTTCTCCGCTGCTGTCCTTGTTCAATGACGTCGGACGTCGTATGACCCGGGACGCAGGCCGGGTTCATGTGACGTCAGAGACGTCAGAAAGGATGTCAGGAGGAAGGCCTGGCAGGATCGTGGAGAGGTAAGTAACATGTTTTTTATGTTTCTTACCTCTCCCGGTCCGCCAATCATTATACTCGGGGGTCAGAAAAGACCCCCGAGTATAATGATAGCAGCGGTAGCGGCTGTCACCAGGCCCCTAATGTCCCGGGTCCTGTGGCAGCTGCCTCCGCTGCTATGGCGGTTGTTACGCCAATGCACCACACACAATATGCACAATATAACACCCAATTTACACATATTGTAATGTCCCATAACAGCCTCTTTACAAGGTATAATGCCCTATAGTGGCTCCTCCACACAGTATATGTTCCATAGTGGCCCCTTTACAAGGTATACAGTCCTATAGTGGCCCCTTTACAAGTGTAATGTCCCCTAGCGACCCCTGCACACAGTATTATGTCCCATAGTGGTCCCTTCACAAGGTATAATGACCCATAATGGCCGCTCCACATGACATCATATTCCATAATGGTCCCTGCACAAGTATAATGTCCCCTAGCAGCCCTTTCACCCAGTATAATGTCCTATTGTTACCAGGCAGATGTCTAATTACTGTGCTGTGACTGTAAGGGTGCATTCACACGGAGTAAAATGGAGTGTAATTTGGAGTGTAATTTTTACACGTGTAAAAAATTTACACGTGTATTTTGGAGTGTTTTTTTTACACGTGGCATTTCAGTAGCGTTTTTTGGAGCATTTTACACATGTAAAAAAACAGCTTCAGTAAACGCTCCAAAAAACACTCTGTAAACGCCACGTGTAAAAAAAAACACTCCAAAATACACGTGTAAATTTTTTACACGTGTAAAAATTACACTCCAAATTACACTCCATTTTACTCCGTGTGAATGCACCCTAACAAGCTGGACTGATTTTTCCACTGGAAGTAAACAAATATTGAAAACAAGAAGATATCTTAAAAATCATGAGGAAGACCTAAGTGGGTTATCCAATTTTTAATATTGATGCAATATTAGATCTGCTGGAGTCCAACACCCGGGACCCCGTCATATCAGTTGTACCCAGGCAGGGTGGCTCCTAGTAATGTTAACATGCTGGTAGTCACACTCCTCACTCATGGTATGAAGTGTAGCCGTGGGTTTAGGTACTGCAGCGATGTCCCATACAGTATAGTCAAGTTAAACTTTGCTTCATCTGTACGTGAGCACCATTCATGTAAATCAATGTTGGGCAGAAGTTCAAAGGTTCAAAAGTCCAGAAGTGACAGTGACTCTGAGATTACCGTTTAGGAGAGTCCTAGCGTCAATGTTTAATTGGTGAAGTTAAATAAGTAATTTTAGACTAAATATACCAAAAACCTGCCTAACGTAAATGTCTTATTTCTTAAGTCAATATTAACCCTTAAAAACAACAATTGATAACCAAAGAAAATATTTCCACTTTCTTAACGATATAAACCCTGGGAACATCTGTATTTTGTGTGTAAGAAAAATAGAAAAATGTTTGCTTCCACGGTCCGCAGATGTTCTAGTTTTGGTTAATCTGTGAGTTTTTTCAGCTTGTTTAACTGAGATTTTATACTGGTTTGAGCCTTTCCAATGCAGTTACTTCTGTCTAGACATGGGTCAATAAAACGGTTCATATGCCCAAATGATATTTTATATGTGAAATCAAAGAGAAATGTTGGGACACATATTTTGGCTATTTTTTGAACTGGTATATACCGTCATCTGTACCCATAATTCTCAGCAAACTAATGTATACTGTATGTACAGGGGAGACAAGTCTGGGAGTCCTCTTAAAGAGGACCTTTCACTTCGTCATAGATGTACACTGTTATATACTGCTAGAAAGCTGACAGTACTGTAAATCTAAAACGATGAAAACCCTAAAACATTTTTGTACTATTGGATCTACTCCTGGCTTCATCTTAAAAACTGCAGCAAAGATTAGATAAAAAAAACACCGAGTCTGATTCCAGCCTAAAGGTCATGTCATTTAGCATTATTATATAAATGATTCCCCTTTCTCTATTCTATCTCTTATGTTGTGCCCAGAAATATTTTATGAGCATTTAAATCACTTAAATGTAATATGGGTTTAGTACGCTCTTGATAATAAGCGAATCACAAAGAGCCCTCCTGATGGGAATTCTGTGGGGCAAGCGGGCAGTAAGTATTCATTTTTTCTGAAGCACCTTAAAGGCTTAGGCCCCATGGGCCATAATCGCAGCACAGGTTCTTTCTGCAGTGCTTTCAACAGAAACTTAGTTTTCGTCTGTGGACTTTCTGTTACAATTATATCTATGGGAAAGCTGCCGGAGTTTCCATAGATATAATTGACATGCTGCGATTTGCAAAGCCGCAACGGCTTTGCAAATCGCAGCGTGTCTGTGCTGCGATTTCTTCCGCAAAGTGGGCATGGGATTTGCCTGCACTTTGCGTGCACTGTACAAATCGCGGCGTTTACGTCCCGTGGGACCCCGGCCTAACAGGGAAAACAAAGTATTACACAATGCCCATCCATATCAACAGGTTTTCTATGTATGTAATGTAGGACAGAGCAGGTTCTCCTGAGTCCTCCTTGTAGCTGTCCTTCACTATGGCCTAATAGATTAAGATTCTGACATGACATCCCCTCTGCTAAATTTCCCAATAGGTTATATAGAAATAGACTTTCCAAACCAGACAACCCCTGTAACAGAAATCTGTCATCAGAATAATATTCACTTTGGTTGGCAGAGGGAGACTATTGTGTGTGTACTGTGACCGTGTTGATGTCCTTGCAACAAAGAAGCCTTTTTTCAATGGTGAGTGCCGCCTTGTCTACTTATTTTGGCAGTATTGCCTGTAGTTGCCCCTGGCACTTCCTGGTCTACAATGGAGGGTGTGGTTGTACTTTACTTCCTGAGACTATGTGAGGCAGTGGATAGGTCTGACAACTCTAAGTATGCATTAATATTAATAATCACCAAATTAAATATGTCAGAATTGCATATGTAAATGATCAGAAAAGCTATTATCCGTATATTCAAGGCGTGGACCGGCTTTAGAAACTATGATTGGAATTTACATACTGGTATTAGGTAATTTCATGCAGTAAAAGGAGATACATCTCTGTCCTTACCTTGTACATCAGTCATGGGAATGGCGCTCTTTTCATCTAGTTGCATCGCTGGATTTGTCTGCCCCTCTGTATCCAAAATGGAAGGATCCTGCTTAGTGTTACTGAGCTGACTTAAGACAGCTTGAACAATCGGGACCATCATGGCTGTGGTTGCTGTATTGCTAATCCACATAGACAGGAAAGCGGTGACTCCCATGAACCCCAACATTAATCTAAGGATAATCCAGAGGAAATAACTGTTAGTAACAAAAATACTCCCAAGGCTACACTGTTCTACATAGACACAAGTAATATACAGTGTTTGTTCGCTTATGTACATCATATAGGACTGTAATGTCTATGGCCCACTGGTGGAATTTATTCTAGGAGTAGAGCACCAGGATCCCTGAAGATCAGCTGTACAAAGACAGTGTAGCTACAGGTAATAACAATGTCTTGCTGCTCACTCGCCATGCGATGTAAACCACTGCACTAAACCCACCGCTATACTCTGTGTGGTAAGCAAGCAGCACAGCTCCTGGAATTGTTAACATTACCTGTAGCCACACTGTCCCAGAAAAGCTGATCTGCAGAGGTCTTGGCTGTCGGACTCCTGCAGATTTAATATTGATAACTCATTCTATGCACAGGCCGTCAGTATTATAACGGTGGTATTTATGGCCTTTTGCTACATGCACTACTTCTGTGACCTTAGATCAGGTCTCACAGAGACATGCACTAAAAATGTTATAGCTTCTATCTTAATACATTATGATTAGGTTAGACCATCAATTTCTAATTGGTTGAATCTGACTCCCAGCACACGTGCTGATCAGCTATCGCCATGTCCTTTATATTGTTTGCGTACCACTGTACATTTAGTAGTGCATGTATCTAGCATGCCAACTCATTCTTACTTTGCAGCATGATTTAAACTCCTGCCTAACACTTTTGCACAGTACTGTATATCGATATTCTATATGTGAAACATATTCTAGATATTAGCACTCTCCCATAACTTTTTGTGAATGTATTGAAAGCACAAATAGGTTATATAATGGATTACTAAGAAGAACAAAGTAGAGGTCTTACAAGGGAGGTCTAACGCCAACAATGAGCAGAACCTTCAGTGCAATTCTCTTATGTAGGTTCCAATGCTCCACAGCCACTGCTACTATTAATCCTCCAACAAACAACATGTTAGTGTCCTTCAAGTACTGCATACAAACCTAGAAAAAAAATACCATTAATTGCATCATATTATGGACGTCCTCTGTGCGTTACACACACTAGTAACAACACATCTTTTTCCAAATACAGTAAAGCAACCACCTAAAATTGCATTAAAATGTTGAGGGAAGGCTAGTGTGGCAAACAAACTCTGTCACAAAAAATGGTCTGGGTAAGGGGGTGGTCTACTCAAAAAGGTTTTCTTTTGGAGAAATTTGACAGTAGTTTATCACAAAGTGTCAGGCAGCAGAGGTGTAACATGAAGATCCTGGAATCCAATGCAAATTCTGTAGCGTGACCCTGATCCTCCCGCCTGCAAGGTGCAATTTATTCAGTTGGCCCCAGAACCTGGGTGCAGCCCCTACACCTGACCCAGCAAATAGCGACATCTCTGCTAGTCATATCAATTGTATCAGAGAGGTTTTCTCTGCATTTATAGGTAAGGCCATATACATGGGTGGCCATATACATTTGGCAAACGACACATATGTATGGTCATACACACATCTGCTGATATTGGTGGACTGGCAAACCATCTAGTGTGGTTATGAATGTTCTGATTTTGACCTGATCATGTTGGGGAAAATAAACTTTAAGTATGTTAGAGTTCAAGATTCCCAATCTTTCTTTCTCAAGATAGATAAGTCATCACCAAAGGTGTCTGATAGTGGTTTATCTATCTCTCCTTATTAGAAGACACTTAGACATTGAGATATGGGAATTGGGAAGAAATAGCTGTAGGTTTATAGATATGAGATGCATGGTCACCATAGAGTTTGAAGAATAGGAGACAATAGTGGTCACTAGTTTTCCAAAAGATCCCAATTTTTATGATGCCCCTGCCAGTCAGGAAGGATTTTTTTCCCCTGAAATGGGGCAATTGGCATAAACCTCATGTTTTTTGTTTTTTTTTTTTTTTGCCTCCCTCTGGATTAACACTGTAGGGGACTGTAGGGTTATAGGTTGGACTTGATGGACTGTTGTCTTCATCCAATCCCATCTATTGTAAATTACTTATTGTAAAAATGGCTGCCAACTGCTTTGTGTTTGTGTCTTATCAGACCCCTAAATTGCAAAAGGCAATGAACTCAGTAAGAGCAAAAGAGGACAACATTAATAGAATCACCTTAGAACAAACACCCCTAAAAATTTTGCTTTGACATAGATATGTCCCCTGATAGAGAGATGTTTACCTGCTTTGATTCCAAAATTCCAAACATTGGGAACAACAGGACTGGCAGCAGAGCGGTAACTGCAAGGGGTATGACCTCGGTGCACCAGAACACAGCCATGAGGATTATTGAGTAGGCACAACTGGCTTCCTGGAAGGGAACAAATATGTACCTTTAAAGAAACATCAAAGTGTGCATCAAAGGCCATGTTATAGTCCCATGCCTGCTATAAGAACAGACAATTTAATGGTGGCTGACCTACAAGGAGGATGAAGCAGAAACAGAATTCACCAATTACACATGTATGCAAAGCTATTGGACATTTTCCTAAAATGTTCAGCCATTTACAGCATTGCATTTACCTAATACAAGCCATTTTGTAATAAAACATGTGTCCAGCAAATCTCATCCTTATCATATGATCATACTATCCATGTTAAGCTCTATATTCATCTCTGCTGCCTATGATCTTCATTTTATGACCCTAATTTATATTTGAATGCTTGTTTGGTTCCCTTATGTAGCCATCTTCAGCTTGAATCCAATAACTTGCTGCTTTATATTGATGGAAAAAAAGTGAAGCTAAGGTAGTTAGCTACCATTCACTTAACCCATTAAATGCCAAGTTATACTTATAGCACAGTGTATATTATCTTGGCTTATCAGCAAAGAAGTAAAGCACAAGATCTCGCCAAGAGTGCATTTTGTAAAAATTCGGAAGGAAAATTCAGGATTTTAGTCTACATAATTTACAGCTATGTGACTTATTATAAACCTGTAACGCGTGAAGAATGTTTGTTCCTTCCTCTAGCTAAGACACTTCTTCCTGACCACCTATGGTGCCTACATTAGGCTTCTGTATTAGCATAGTACTAGAATAATGCAGCCCAGATACATCAACAAGGGTATACAAGGTTGTGTGCTCATAAATAGTTATTGTCAAACACACAAGACTAGTATCATGGTTGAAAGCATGTTTGTATAATGCAGATGTCAGATTTCCCAGCTAAAAATATACTCACAAATAATAGTTGTGCCTAAATAAGACATGCTATCAATGGAAGCTGTTCTTTACAACAGTATTCTATTGTAGCAAACACTGCAGAGGTAGCAAACACTGCTAGGCCCTGGAGCCTGAGGATCCAAAGACGTAGACAACTCCAGTATTATAGATAGCACTTGGAACTTGGGGTCCAACAATGATGCAACTACACAATATGTGTCCACTGTACTCAATTGCTGGATACAATGATGACCTTAGTGGTGTTGACGTGTCACTGCCAGTTATTGCCTACTGAGATAAACACCATACCTTGTTATATATGTCATTTTTTAGATTTGGGAAAAAAAAAACAATTCTGAAATCTTATGCAAATGACGAAGTTGGTGCACTGGAGGCAGACCTTGAGCTACTGGAGCACTGCTCTTGTCAGTTAAATCTTTACCAACTCCTTCCTGCACCCCAATACAGTGAAATGTGATCCTCTCTTCCACCTATCTTACATGAGGAGCAAGCGCAGTGCTCCTAGTCCTGAAGACCCGCCTCCTCTGCACCAACACCCTTGTTAGCATAAGACTTCAAAGTTGTTTTTCTCCTAATCTGATAAAGTTCCATATTTAACAAAGGTATGATGTTTATCACTGGAATGTGATCTTTAACACAATAGTGGAGGTGGTAGTTTCCTTTTAAATAAGATATTCTTATAAAGTGAATATAAATGAATAATTGTAATATATGACATTAAGAAATCTCTTCTAACACTAGCTTATACCTTTGGTTTCACAACACATCTGGTTCCCAGTATTCAATTTCTCCATATCAAAGGAAAGTAAATAATTCAGCAAAATCAACATCACAGAACTTCTTCTGCCAAGTTGGTAATGTTTTACCTCCAAGTTACTCCTATGGCATTTTTTAGCACGTGTGGTTCTTAGTTGTCAATTTCACCATATCGAAGGAAAGTAAATAATTCAAGGAAATTGACATCATAGACCTCTCCTGCCAAGTGGGTAACGTCTACCCCTTTTAACTTGTTCCATGTTTCCTATACACATCAACATGTGGTTCGGTAACATCAACTTTATGTCCAGTAAGTAAAATGGAAATGTACATACAAATATATAATCATAACAATATCATATAGGGCAAAGGAAATCTCCAAGAAATTTCATGGCAGGACATAAAGAGAAGTGTTATTGTAGTTACCTGAGGAAGAGGCCTAGAGCCTTGAAAGCTTGTGATCTGTCATCATTATTAGTTAGCCATTAAAAAAGGTATCAACTGCTGAAGACTCTCCAGTTTTTTGTTTTTCATAATGCATTGGCTGTAATAGAAGCGGAGTCCATACAGGCCTGCAGGCATTGCCACCAGGTCTCCTTTGCATAATACAGCAGACCCAGTTTGGCTTCTCAGCGGCCACCATAATTACTATTATGGCGGATGTCAGGAACGTAGTGTGGGAGTTGCCGGCCTCCTCCTGAGCCGGACAAGGGACTTCTGGTTTTCAGCCTGGAGGCGGCCTGGAGACTATTTAAAGTGGGCACTGGCTCTGGTCCGTCGCAGTAAGTTTTCTCCTGTGTTCTGATTACCTTTGTTTCTGACCCCTTGCCTTGACCTCTGAACTTGCCTTTGTCTCCTGATTTGTGAACTGTGCCTGCTCCTGTTTATGAACCTGTCTTTCCTCTAGACCTCTGCTTCCTGAACACCATTTTGTACTGATTTACCATTCCTGTTAACGACTCGGCCTGCCTGACCTTCTCTTTGGATTACCCACTATACTGCATTTCTCTCTTGGTGACTACCCCGGACCGTACGATTACGCTTTACTTTCTGCTGACCACCCACCACAGTGTTCTGGATCCTAGGACTTTTACTGCAACCGAAAACATGTGCTGGTAAGAGATCTCAGTGTCTCGTTTACTGTGATTTGTGGTGCACTGTGTGTTTGGCGTTTCCTAACCCATACCGCTCTGCTTAGCAGTTCAGCCAAGTCCATCCGCACCATCTGGGGCTCTGGTGAACACCATTGTGGGGTTTGAATCGGTGCGGCCCGGGAGATGTTGAACACACAGCGCCGTGTTTACCATTTAATTTTGAGTATCTAGTACGGGTTCTCACTATTAGCTCAGATCTGCATCTGTTCCCTTAACAGCAGTCAATCACAGGCCTCTGCAGTGGTCACCTGACATAAACAGCCAGGAGACCTGTACACTGACCAATGGAGTTGCTGCAGCTGGTGATCGAGGACCACCGAGAGGTGAGTACTGGTATGTTATGTTTATTGCCATTGTAGTGGTGCCATAATGATGGTAATGATAAAATGAATATATGAACTGGACAACTCCTTTAATATCAGTTATTGTGATCCTTGACAGATCAGAACAATAGACAAGGGACAATTGTGAACCTAGCCTAACATCAAACCACATATTGGATTATATTCACCTGCTTGCATACATCATTTGTACTTTAGATGTGCAAGGTGCAGGCAGAACATTAAGCAAATATTTGACTGAGATCTTATACAAGATATCGAGTGAATATGTCTCTTTGATTGTAAACCTTTGCAATGTAATGCAATAATTCTGTTGAAAGAAAAGGGCCTTTTATCAGGTGGCTTTACAAATGTTTCCACTGGTGAGGACATCTGAGCACACACGTCAAGTAGGCATGGAAGAAGAATAAATAAAAGCTTAAAGGTCCACTACTGTAGTAAAACAAGTAAAAGAAACAGCATTGCAACACATGATATTCTAGTGAAAAATATGTCAATTTATATTCACCTAGCATGTTTCACAGTGATGTTTCAGCTCCTCAATGAAGCCACCAGTCTTTGGAACTTGATGAAAGCCAATTATCAGTAGGTTTCAGTCCTAGGAATACAGGAACCTCCTCTGTTTGATAAATAACCTGTATTCCAAGGGCTGAAATGTTACCCTTGGAATAAACCTGCATCTTATTTTATTTTCAAGGAGTGCTGCCTACTGGTTTGCAATGTTCATTCATCTATCATCTATCTATCTCCTATCTATCTATCTATCTATCTATCTATCTATCTATCTACATACCTGCAGTGACTAACTGATATTGATATATTCTAATTAAGAAAAAAAAGCATTCTAGCCCCTGTATCTCCATCTTTCATGTAACTTATTCCCACGCTGAATAATGATAATGACTACTCTTTGATTCTACTAACTTGCTGCAACCTTTGACCTAACTGACTTTTTTTCAAACAGAATTTCAAAAATTACAAATATTTGGTCCACCATACAAAGAGACCTATGTATCATACCGACCTATTTCAAGCAATTATACTTGACATCTCTCTTTGGGAATGTAAAAGGTACCATCAAGGTGAATATAATGACATATGCTGAAAATGTACACATCTGAAACAACCCGTTTAATAAAAGTTGTTTGCAGTTTGAGTTACACTTTAGTAGTATTTGCCACTCATCTTTCCCAATGCTACTGAATGTGATCTCCATCTATTACTCTGTCCATATTAGAGCATCCTCTGAATAGTCTGGTCTGTATAAGTGGTGATACATTCATCTGCTATAGTAGTTCAGGAAAGCTAGCAATGGGCATAACTTGAGTTTTGTCCCGACCCTGCTCCATTATATGGTATGTAGTGTTGCTCTTCTACCTTATCTAGGTCTTTAGCAGTACAAATAAGCTGCCTGAAAGTCTTGCACCCTCTTAGGATAATGAGATGACTCTGCTATTTTCTCCCAGTCTGTACAGCAAAGCCGACAAGTGAGCTGCAAAAAAGGAACTGCCCACCTTTAGTGTCTACTCTAGGGGCCAATATGCCAACTAGAATGTTTCATAGTTTTTTTATGTAAAGAAAACAACCCCAAAAATGTTTTAATAAAGATGTGCATAATAAAAATATGATCTAAACACTGTGTCATTTTCTCATCACATATTGTCTTTTAAGAAAAAGCAGAACAATTGGTGTCAGACTAAAGACAGTAGGTTGTAGGCAGTGGCGTAACTAGCGGGGTAGCAGAGGTAGCGGTAACAGGTCCTATTTACTTAACAAAAAGAGAAAGCACCGCGCTACACCTAGTGCATTATCACTTGGTAACAGAAGATTCTAATAACAAGTGTAGGGATAATCACCTTATTCAGCTGTGATATGTCACAGCCCAAATATAGCTAGAAAAATAACACAGGGTAATCTCAGCAGCAGATCCAGCCGTATAGAAACGTAACAGACCAGAAAAGTAGGACCAACTTCATATAAACTCTATTTGCCACAATATGAGTTAAGAAGTAAAAGATCCACGCTTACCCTCAGGATAGTTGAATAATCGCCTTTATTTAAAAATCACAAACAGGGATCTTCATCACTACGTGTTACGGGACACCCTGGTCCCTTTTTCAAGTGCAAAAATAGATCAATGTTCCACAGTTTAAAAACACTAGGTTTAAATAGATCAGTAGCTGGGGAAAGCCCTTCCCTATGGGCGTTTCCACATCACATGATTCATTGTTTCTATGGTCACAAATATAAACAGACAGGATATACATATAAAAAACTTATCCAGCTTCAAAATAGTAACAAAACATGATAGTCACCTATTAGTGTGCGGATACATATTAATAAAAAGAGGTCAAAGGCAACTGCCCCAAAAAATGAGGCACTGCAAAAATATATATCGGAAAACACACATGCATCTCCTCATTAACCCCTAAGCGGGGGTCTAGTAGGAGAGGGATTTCCCCAGCTACTGTGGAACATTGATCTATTTTTGCACTTGAAAAAGGGACCAGGGTGTCCCGTAACGCGTAGTGATGAAGATCCCTGTTTGTGATTTTTAAATAAAGGCGATTATTCAACTATCCTGAGGGTAAGCGCAGATCTTTTACTTCTTAACTCATATTGTGGCAAATAGAGTTTATATGAAGTTGGTCCTACTTTTCTGGTCTATTTACTTAACAATCCTGGCAGAGGCCGGGATCAGTGACACCGCAGGTGCCACAAGCACTATTATTATACTCGGGGGTCTTTTTAGACACCCGAGTATAATGATCGGAGGCCCCAGAAAGGTAAAAGAACATAATAAATGTGTTACTTACCTTTCCACGCTTCGGGCCTAGTTGTGTGACGTCCTGACGTCACATGACCCGGGCCTGCGTCCCGGGTCATGTGACGTCAGTACATCATTAAAGAAGGCCGACACCACCAAAGACTGCAGCGGAGCAGGAGATAGCTAAATGACAGTGTTTTTTTATGTTTGTATCCCCCCAGGTCTCCGATTATTATACTCTGCAGTCTGAAAAGACAAAGGAGTATAATAACTGTTCATGGTTGTTCATTATGGGGGATAATACTGTGTGCAGGGGCCACAATGGGGAATAATACTATGTGCAGGGGCCACAATGGGGAATAATATTGTGCGCAGGTGTCACGGTACTAGTGGTACAGGATCAGGAGTCCAGTCGTCGGGTAATGCAGAGGAGGCTGGAGACAGCAGGTGGATAGCCCACAGGGGTCTGAGGCAGTAGTCCAAGAGCAGATGAGTAAAGACCAGGTAGAAGTCTATAGTCTTTCAGGAGCTGTAGTAAAGCTACGGTGAGCTTGCAGCCAGCAGGTGAGGTTCCAAGGAACTGAAGAAGATCTCGCAAGGAGGTCTCCTGGGTGTTCAGGCTGTATCCGGAATAAACAGAACACAATACCAACACAAACAGGAAGTGTCAGAGTCACCTATATATAGCCAGTCCAATCAAGGTAAATACAGGGCGGGTTCAAATCATTAGCAGCAGCTGATGAGCCTCAGCAGTAGGCTCCACACAGAAGTCCAACAGGCCATGATTCCACAAGCCTGATAGCTCAGGTAGCAAGGAGACACTGAGCAAGACAGCAGGTCACAGGTTCAAATCCTGACATCACTCCCCTCTTAACGGCGACCTCTGGGCGCCACAGGACCTGGTTTTGTCGGGTACTGCTGATGGAAACGTCTAATCAAACGAGGAGCATTGATGTTAGATACCAGTTCCCATGAATTCTCTTCTACACCATACCCTTGCCATTTGATAAGGTATTGTAGTCGATTTCTGGATATACGGGAGTCCAGAATTTTTTCCACGACAAATTCTTCTTGTCCATCCACTTCCACTGAATCTGGAGGTTGAGAGGACCGTTCAGGAAATGGATTGGACGTAGCAACTTTCAGTAGAGACACATGGAAAACAGGATGAATGCTCATTGTTTCTGGAAGTTGTAGACGTACCGCCAGAGGACTAATTATTTTAGAGATCTTATAGGGTCCAATAAATTTCTGTCCCAGTTTGGGTGAAGGGACCTTCAGCTTAATATTCCGGGTAGAAAGCCATACTCTATCCCCCACTTTGAATTCAGGCGCTGGTCTCCGATGTTTATCTGCTGCTTTTTTATATCGCTCCTGAGCCGCTCCCAATGTTTCTTTCAACATTCTTAGATTTTGTTGTAGTGATGTGATTCTATCTGTAACTGCTGGAATTAGCGGAGCAACCGGATTTTTGGGGAGAATACTTGGATGGTATCCTAAGTTTGCAAAAAATGGTGTTTGTTTTGTTGAAGAATTCTGAGAGTTGTTATAAGAAAATTCAGCAAAAGGTAATAGGTCTACCCAGTCATCCTGTAAATGACAGATGTAACAGCGCAGGTATTGTTCTAGCGTCTGGTTTGTACATTCCGTCTGGCCGTTAGTCTGGGGGTGATAAGCAGTTGACAGGTGGAGCTCAATATCTAACGATGTACAGAAACTTCTCCAGAATTTAGATGTGAATTGTACCCCACGATCCGAGACCACTTCATCTGGTACACCATGAAGACGGAAGATGTTATGGACTATTAAGTCAGCAGTTTCTTTGGCTGAAGGCAAACCGGTACAAGGGATGAAATGAGCTGCTTTTGTAAGTCGGTCCACAACTACCAGTATCGATGTCTTTCCTTTGGAATTAGGCAGATCCACTATGAAGTCCATTGAGATCGAACTCCAAGGTCGTACTGGAATGGACAATGGCTGCAGCAACCCCATCGGTGAGGAACGTGATGGTTTATACCGGGTACAAGTATCACAAGAGAGAACATATTTTTTCACATCTTCTAGACAGCTAGGCCACCAGAAGAAACGGGATAACAATTCATATGTCTTCTGTACTCCCTTGTGTCCTGCTAGTCTGGAATCATGTACAAACTGTAGGATCCTCAGCCGCATTGCTTCCGGTATGTATAGACGCCGTCCATCAGTCCATACTTGATTCCTAAGGAATAGATGTACATCCCTTGACGGTTGTGCTAGAAATGGATCAGTGTCATAGGCCGCTTTTAAGTCCTCGAGCAAATCACCTTCATGGATAATACCTACCACCCTTGCCTTAGGCACAATGGGAGTAGGTGGAATTGAAGGATTAGAATCACTAGAAAACATTCGTGACAAAGCATCTGCTTTTCCATTGCGGGATCCTGGTTGAAATGAAATTGAGAAATTAAAATGGTTCAGGAACAGACTCCATCGGGTCTGACGAGGGGAGAGGCACTTGGCTGATCTGATGAACTCCAAGTTACGGTGATCAGTTAGAACTAGTATCTGTTGTGAAGCTCCTTGAAGATGGTGTCTCCACTCTTTAAATGCCGAAACAATAGCAAGTAACTCTTTGTTCCCTACATCATAATTCTTCTCTGCAGAAGACATCCGCTGAGAGAAGAATGCACATGGATGTAACAGCTTCTTCTCACCTGATCTTTGAGAAAGGATGGCCCCAACCGCACAATCCGATGCATCTACTTCAACTACAAAAGCAAGTTCTGGATCGGGATGACGTAGTACTGGAGCCGTGGTGAATTTAATTTTTAAACGAGAAAAAGCTTCATCCGCTTGTGGAGTCCAGGAAAAGTGGGTCTTCTTCTTTGTCAGCTCTGTGATGGGGGCTACAATTTCTGAGAAATTTTTAATAAAGCGTCTGTAAAAATTAGAGAAGCCAATAAATCTTTGCACTTCTTTCACAGTCTTAGGAGTCGGCCAGTCGATAACTGCTTGGATCTTTCTGGGATCCATACGCAATCCCTGAGAAGAGATGATGTATCCTAGGAACTGAATCTCTTCCCGATGGAACTCACATTTTTCCAATTTGATGTAAAGTTGGTTTTCCCGCAATCGTTCCAATACACGTCTTACATGCTCCTGATGTTCTTCTAGAGATCCAGAGAAAATTAGTATATCATCTAGATAAACCACCATGAATTGATCTAGTAAATCTCTGAATATATCATTAGCTAGATGTTGGAAGGTAGCCGGAGCATTGCAGAGCCCGAATGGCATTACCAGACTTTCAAAGTGTCCATATCGTGTACGAAAGGCGGTTTTCCATTCATCACCTGGCCTTATCCGGATTAAATTGTAAGCACCCCGTAGGTCCAATTTGGTAAAAACCTTTGCTCGTTGAACTTTCTCCAATAGTTCGGGAATCAGAGGCAATGGGTAACGGTTTTTTACTGTAATTTTATTAAGTTCTCTGTAATCCACCACTGGCCGTAATGAACCATCCGATTTCTTAACAAAGAATATAGGAGCCCCTGCTGGAGAAGATGATGGCCGGATAAACCCTTTTTTCAAGTTCTCGTCAATGAAGTCCTTAAGGGCATTTAATTCAGGTCCTGATAATGGGTATATAGTCCCAAAAGGTATGGGTGCTCCAGGAAGCAATTCTATTGGCCAGTCGTAAGGGCGGTGAGGTGGTAGTTTGTCAGCTTCCTGTTTATCACAAACATCCTTCAAATCCTCATAAACTGTTGGTAACTGATGCTGTTCCTGGTCTTGAGTAGAGACTGTAATGGTTGGTTCAGGTTGATCCTTTACCTCATTGTCTTTTGGGGGAAAACTCAGCATCTTAGTTCCCCAATTGATGGAAGGATTCTGTTTCTGTAACCAAGGTAGGCCTAAGATGACTGGAAAGTGTGGAGAAGAAATGAGTAGAAATGAGAGAGTTTCACGATGCTGAGGTTCAATGTGAATCTCCAAAGGTACAGTTTCCTGGTCTACAGGTCCTGAACTCAGGGGAGACCCGTCCACAGTCTCCATCACAATAGGTGAATGTCTCTTAGATGAATGTATTCCATGTTTCTGAGCAAAACCCAAGTCCATGAAATTTCCGCTAGCCCCGGAATCTACCATAGCTGATGTAGAGATCCACACGGAGTTGATTAGTAGTTTAAGAGGGACAAAGTAATGTGAATCCTTGTTCTCCTTTTTAACCTGAGAGGTCACTGATGATATGTAATGGACACTTTCTCCAGCTGATTGTTCCCCCTCTGAAGCTGAAGATTCCTCATTGGATGCATCGGGATCCATTACAGCGGCCACTGTTCTCCGGGGGCGATTCGCAGAGCGGCTTGGGCAATTTATAAGGAAATGTCCCGACTTTCCACAGTATAAACACAGATTTTCTTTGAACCTATGTTGTCGTCGCTCTGCACTCTCCCGTTTCTGAATCGCATCAATCTGCATCGATTCTGGTTGGGATTCTCGGGACTGCTGATCAGATGATTTTTTATAACCCAGTGGCAATGTGGTAGTATATTGACTGGTCATGCGGTTTGCATAGCCCCATTTCTCTTGTCGACGTTCTGTCAGACGAGTATCAATCTGAATGCAGTGATCAATAAATTCAGAGAAGACTGAAGGAGTTTTTGCTCGTGCTAGTTCGTCTTTAATACTACTAGAAAGTCCACTCTTGAAAAGTGCTAGTCTTGCGGAGTCATTCCAGCTAGTATCCACAATCCATCTCCGGAATTCCAAGGCATAATCCGCAACAGAACGTCTGCCTTGCCGCAACGTTAATATGGTGGTCTCTGCTGTAACCATTCGGTTGGGGTCATCAAACATCCCTTTCATGAGGTCCATGAAGTCTTTGTAGTTATTTAGGCAGACGTCATCGGTTTCAATTAGCGGATTTGCCCAGGCAATAGCTTTGTGTATTAACAGCATAATGACGCACAACACCCTTGATCTCTCAGTTGGATACTGGTTAGAATGTGCATCAAAATACAAATTGCACTGGTTTACGAATCCCCTGAACTTATCCCGATCACCATTGAATCTAAATGGCGGCAATCTTGGGGATGGAGCAGAGGTGGGAATCAGGCCTTGTGCATCCAGCTGTGCAATACGTGCTGTGACCGTATTCATGGATGTCTGCAATTCCTGCAGAGCTTGGCCTTGCATAGCGATTTTACCAGTGGTCAGTTGATCAAAAGTTTCCCATTGGTGCTTCATATCTTGGACCTCCGTATACATTGCGCCCAAGGCAGCTTGTACCTTTTTGAAGCGAGCCTCCCAAGCTTCTTTCCCAACGGACTCCATTGTAGGTGTTGGTATCCTGTCACGGTACTAGTGGTACAGGATCAGGAGTCCAGTCGTCGGGTAATGCAGAGGAGGCTGGAGACAGCAGGTGGATAGCCCACAGGGGTCTGAGGCAGTAGTCCAAGAGCAGATGAGTAAAGACCAGGTAGAAGTCTATAGTCTTTCAGGAGCTGTAGTAAAGCTACGGTGAGCTTGCAGCCAGCAGGTGAGGTTCCAAGGAACTGAAGAAGATCTAGCAAGGAGGTCTCCTGGGTGTTCAGGCTGTATCCGGAATAAACAGAACACAATACCAACACAAACAGGAAGTGTCAGAGTCGCCTATATATAGCCAGTCCAATCAAGGTAAATACAGGGCGGGTTCAAATCATTAGCAGCAGCTGATGAGCCTCAGCAGTAGGCTCCACACAGAAGTCCAACAGGCCATGATTCCACAAGCCTGATAGCTCAGGTAGCAAGGAGACACTGAGCAAGACAGCAGGTCACAGGTTCAAATCCTGACAGCAGGGGCCACTATGGGACATAATAATGTGTACAGGGGCCACTATGGGGCATAATACTGTGTGCAGGGGCCACTATCGGGCATTACAGAGGAATGCGGCGGGGGTCGGTCAGTCGAAATCTTTGGTGTCGGTCAGGAAGGGGGGGGGGGGGTATGTCAAAAGTTCGTCACGGGCCCCCGCCATTCCTAGTTATGCCACTAGCTGCTTCTATACTTTCCAAAGATATCTGAATTATTTTGCATTGCAGCCCTACAAGGTAATGTCTTTAGTAGATATTGTTTTCTGGCTTTAACATGAATAAAGTGAGGACTAAGTCCTCATCGCATGAAGAGCACAGACACTTTCTGCCAACTACTGATCTGGCGTCTTGCTGGCAACACACAGACATTGTTGGTCCTTCTCCAGCTCTTTCCACAGGGCAGGGGCAGGTGAAATGTAGATTATCTACTTACAACAAGACTTACAGTTCTCATGCCAGTGCTCTTGACCTCCTGTCTATGTCACAAACAAGTCCCCACGTGTCCGTTTTCTGTGCAATGTTTTGGATCCTAATCCATTATATTCTGTATTTGCAAAGTAGCAATTGCTTCAGTAGGTGGATGCCAGCAACACAGAAAAACAGAGCATCCCCACCTTCTCAATGACCTGTGCTTGCTTGGCATACAGCATAAATGGCAATTAAAAGAACTCTATATAGCAAGCAATTTACTTAGTAAAAGGCTAGTTCATATTAGCCATTTACAATAATGGCTGCTCAAACTCTTGACATATTTATATATATTATATATATATATCTATATATATACTGTATATATATATATATATATATATATATATATATATATATATAATATACCTATTTCAATAATCTCAAATAAGACATCCTAATAGCAGTAACACTATTTGTAGAACATAGAAATGACAGTTCTGTATCACACCCTATGTTCTCCATGAGACACTAGTCTATGCTTAAATGGATTAACTGTACCTAAAATGTTCTATTTTGGCCAGTTCAGGACATAGCGGCTGCTATGACTGGAAATGAAAGCTTGTGTGATCCCTTCAAGTGAAAAGTGCATCTGAGGTACTTTATGATTCAGGACGCGGAGTATCATGCTGGGAGAAAAGTAAGAGACTTGTGTGTAATTCTGGGCCAAACCACACAAGTTATTCTAGGGCTTTTCTGGGGCTTGTCCAGATACATAACATTTATTTACTAGTGGTTTGAAACATTTCCAGAAACTATGAATGATCATTCTATAGAGCATGAATATCCATATAAAAGAATCACAATAAGAGTCAGGTGGATACAGAATTCTTACTGTGCATACCCAAAACCTGTCATTACATGAAATGACAAATGATAGTATATGATTAGCCGGTACGTTCCTCGGTGCCAAAACTGCAACTTAACACAATATTAGGAGGTCTGAGTTTCCTTTAAACTTCCTTCTCACACACTTTTTTTTGTGGGTTTTTTGGGCTTGTTAAAAAACACCAAGAATTGATGTTTTTTTTTTTTTTTTTCAGGAGTATTTTTTTTTCTTTATAGAGAAGTCTACTTAACCCCTTAGCAATCTTCCCCATACCATTGTCTTGTCCTGAGTGTACTATTAAAGGGGTATTCCCATCACGCTTGTTCACCAACCTGCAGACTGTGTGCTCTCTTCACTTCCTGGTTTTCTCGGCACATTGGTGGGCAGGGTTTCACTTGCTCTGCTATCTGCTATGTTTGCAGTCAGTAATGAGGGATTGGACTTGTAAATGAATTACCACAGTATGAAGCTGATGTAGAAGCTGATGTAGAGGCTGATGTAGCAGAGCTGGATTTGAGTCAGTTTATAATACATACAGAGGTACAGGACTCCCTATCTCAGCCCTTATCAGCCAAATTCAAGTAAACCGACTGATAAGTGGAAGAGCAGGTGATAAGAGCTCAGAAATCCCGGAGCTCTCACCCCCCCCCCCCCCCCCCCCCCCCGACCCTATCTGAAGAGCACAATTGCTTGTCTGTGGCAGAGACATACACAGCTCAGAGCCAGGGCCGCCATCAGGAATTTTGGGGCCCCATACAGCCTAAGTGTCTGGGCCCCCTCCCCTGCCATTTTTGCTTTGCGCGCCGCGGGAAATTTAGCCCCACCCACTGTTATGTTGACTCCGCCTACTCATTAATTTTCCATTTGCCCGCACACTGTATAATCCTCCTACAGTCACCCGTAAATTATGTCCCCCTCCGCCTCTCCCCTAGCTTCATATACACCCTTCATCTGCCCCCAGATTCATGTCCCCTCCATCTCTGCCCCCAGATTCATGTCCCCTCCATCTCTGCCCCCAGATTCATGTCCCCACATTTCTGCCCACAGATTCATGTCCCCCCATCTCCATACCTCCCAACTTTTGAAGAACTAAAAGAGGGACAAAATGTGTGGCGTGCTTAGCGCGCCGCAGCAAATTTAGCCCCGCCCACTTTTGTGTTGACTCCGCCCACTTGTTAATTTTTCATGTGCCCGCACACAGTATAATCCTCCTACAGTCACCCGTAAATTATATGTCCCCCCTCTATCTCTCCCCCAGTTTCATATACACCCTTCATCTGCCCCCAGTTTCATGTCCCCCTTCCATCTCTGCCCCTAGATTCATGTCCCCACATCTCTGCCCCCAGTTTCATGTCCCCTCCATCTCTGCCCCCAGATTCATGTCCCCCCAGATTCATGTCCCCCCTCCATCTCTGCCCCCAGATTCATGTCCCCCATCTCTGCCCCCAGATTCATGTCCCTCCATCTCTGCCCCCAGATTCATGTCCTCTCCATCTCTGCCCCCAGATTCATGTCCCCACAGTGTCATGCCGTCCCCTCCTTCATCTGCCCCAGTGTCATTCCGTCCTCTCTTTCATCTGCCCCCAGATTCATGTCCCCACAGTGTCATGCCGTCCTCTCTTTCATCTGCCCCCAGATTCACGTTCCACCTCCACATTAAACTTACCTTCTCCTCCGCTCCCTCGCCGCTCTCTGCGCGTCTCTCTCGCTGACACATGCGGCTGAAGGAAGGAGCTGACACAGGTCAGCTCCACGCTTCGCCGCTGGGTGTCTCTCTCGCTGACACATATGTGGCTGAAGCGAGGAGCTGACCTGTGTCAGCTCCTCACTTCGCCGCTGCCGGCTCTCTCGCTGACACATATGCGGCTGAGCCGGGTTCCGGCTCAGCCGCATATGTGTCACCGAGAGAGGCGGCAGCGGAGAAGTGAGGAGCTGACACAGGTCAGCTCCTCGCTTCAGCCGCATATGTGTCAGCGAGACAGGCGGCAGCGGCGAAGCGAGGAGCTGACCTGTGTCAGCTCCTCGCTTCAGCCGCGTATGTGCTCAACTCAGATCTGCGTCCTCTGGACGCAGATCTGAGTTGAAACAGGACATACAATGACTGCTGCCGGCGTCAGGGGGCCCGGGCCCCCCCCCATTTTAAAATTTGGCCGGGGCCCTGACGCCAGTAGCAGTAGTACTGGCCTATCGGCGGCCCTGCTCAGAGCTACTCCCAGCACTCAGCCCCTTCCTCCCCTCTGAGAGCAGGCAGTTACTTGGGGACTGAGCAGATAAGCTCAGCACAGGCCCCGCCCCATGGTCATGGAAACACAGTGTAAACAATGAAGTGAATAAATTAAGATAGCGGCCAAACAAAGCAGTTTTGATAAAGCAATGTATTTAAAAAAAAAAGTCATATCCACATAAACTAGCAGTATAGATAGGATCCTAGTAATGGGACAACCCCTTTAATGTTTCATGGCTATAATAGCTCTAATCAGCGTACATGGCTGTAATATACAGTGGCTTGCAGAAGTATTCATACCCCTTGAACTTTTTCACATTTTGTCACCTTACAACACACAAATTTAAATGTATTTTATTGAGATTTTAAGTTATAACCAACACAAAGTAGCACATAATTGTGAAGAGGAAGGAAATGATACGTGGTTTTCAAAATTTTAATCAAATAAAAACCTGAAAAGTGTGACATGCAAAATTCTTCAGCCCCTTGTACTCTGTTACCCCTAAATAAAATCCAGCACAATCAGAAGTCACTTACTGGGGATTTCCAGGCAAAAAAACCTTCTTTTAAAAAATGGTTTATTAGTGCTACTAATGTGTTAATAAGTGCACCCAAATATATTTAGCAGCATTTTGAGTGATTTCTGACTTTCTCTGGGAGCTCCTTGTATGCTCTACATTTGTATACGTAGGTAGCTTCCTGCTGTCTTATCTTAGGGTCCATTCACACGGAGGAAAATGGTGAGGAATTTGATGTGGAATTTCAGCGCTTAAAAAAAAAGCCTCCCATTGACTTCACTGGGTTCCTTTTTCTGCTAGCATATTCTGCACTACTAGTCCTAACTAGCAATAACCGCAGCACTTGAGCTCTACTGCATAATAAAGCCGTCTGCAGGCACCAGCAGAAGTGAAGGATTCATGCCTAGAAGATCAGTTCGTGAAGATACGGAAGTATGATGGGCTAGGGAAGTAACATTAGTAACATTCTGTTTCTGAAAACAGAAAAATAAAGCATCACTGACACTGACCTTGTATCTTTGCGGAGATTAAATAGCACATCAGACACCAAAACTACCTGCGCATGTTACTCTGGAATGGTGAGAGCTAGAGAAAAAATTCCAACTGTGCTGGAATCAGTGGAGCAGTATGTATTAATAGATGCTAAGAACTTGATTTGGTGGAGATGGAGAAAGGTCCTCTTTAAAAGGATTGTCAAAAATTTTCAGATATATGAAACATCACAGGGAGAAATCATCAGTAACAGATTAGTCGGAGTTCAACACCCCAATCCAAACCAATCAGTTAATGTGGCCTCTGGAAGCCATATACTAAGTATATGACCAGAAGCAGCATTGCTCCTATTCCTAAGTGAATGAGAACAGGACTTCAATTTTCCGGTCTTCACCACTACAGTGAATAATATGGAGCACTAGAATAAAGGTCTGCTTTTTTCCTTGGTCACGCTTATCCACGAACTGCGTCTGGGATTGCAGATGAGCCCCATTTACCTGTAAGGCAATGAGCTGCAATTCCCAACATAGCATATGATCAAAAGTGGTGTTGTTTCTAGTTAAAAAAAATACATTAAATAACCATAAACAATCCTATTAATATTATAAAGGTGAAAGTTTGTGAGTTTGGATGTTTGTGGGTTTGTGTGTTTGGATGTTTGTTACTCAATCATGCAAAACCCGCTCCACTGATTTGGCTGAAATTTTCCACAAACATAGTTACTACACTGGATTGCGCAATAGGCTACTTTTCGTCACAATAGCGCACATACGTTTTTCCCAGGACCCCCACAAAACCCAAACTCACATCACTATCTCTGCAATCTCACACACTTTGGACCATAGCAAGCCACAAAATTCATATTACCCTCTACAGCAGAGGTCAGCAACCCCTGGCACACTTGCCAAGAGTGGCACTCCTGCCATATTTCACTGGCATGCCAGCAGCACAGGACCTGCAAGAGTTAAATGAAGTCCGAGTCTCTTCAGTGCTCTGCTAAAGCTGAGGCATAAGGACACTCCCCTTTGAGAGGGGTGCAGGAAACCCAGGGGGTGGAGCTTAATCTCTCAGGTCTGTGCCTGCTATAGTGATTGCTCCTGCCGTCTGCATCCTGCAAAGATTCCCGAGGAGGAAAGGAAGCTGCTAGCAAAGTGAAACTGAAAAACACACAGGTACATAGGATTACTATTCTCATTAATGTCAGGCATTTGGGGTTATTAGTTTAGTGTTAGTAACTCCATGTGCCTCACATTAATAGGAATAAACCCCATCATGTCCCTCATATTAACCCCTGTGTGCCTCATATTAATAGGAATAAACCCCATCATGTCCCTCATATTAACCCCTGTGTGCCTCATATAAAGGTTACTAATATGTGAGACATGGAGGTACTAATAAAAGACTTCAATAATGAAGATACTTAATTATTACCTCCAAGTCTCTCACATATCAGTAACTCTTACACAAGGGTTAATGTGAGGGACATGATGGAGTTAATTGCTATTAATAAGAGGCACATGGAGTTACTAAACTGACATGCACAGGGGCAGACTTTATGTTGCTTGCTCAAGAGTATCCTGTGCCCAAAACTTACATGTACTGGCGGAAAATATCAAATCATACAATGTCGTATATCGAAGTATATTCACTTGAAATACCTCTGTCCCAAAGACACTATGTACAGATTCTCAGAACACTGTATAGCAGCTGAAATACAAATTACATTCAACACAAAAGTCTTATGTGTTCTCAGAATTATAGCAAAAACAAGATACACAGTTACATTTCATATCCCATACCTTATACACAGTACGAAAACCTTACCCGCGCCTGTATATACCCACTTCTACAATCACCGCAGACGAAGTCGCGGGTACCAGCTAGTTTATATATAAATAGGTTTTCCCATGACCAACACTAATCCCTTATGATAAGTGTCTGATCACTAGTGGGCACATCACTGATCTTGAGAATGGAGGTCCCATGTCTCCCAGTCTTAAAGGAATGGCAGTCACACTACTACTACTCCATTCAACTTTGTGGGGCTACTGAAGTTAGAAAGTACAGTGCTATCCAGTGGACATGAACAAGTGTCACACCATACCAGTGGGGGAGTAGGGACTCCCATCAGTAGACGCCTTGGCAGTTGGGAACCCCATCGATATTTATCTCCTTCCCTGTGTATAGAGGATAGGTGTTGTTAGTTAGACAACAACTGTAGTTTCCACAGTAAAAAAAAATAATATACCATATGGCTTTTATTTCCCCATACTGTTATATTGAAAAGCATCCCCAATATTAACAATTTACTGAATCAGGCGGTTTTCTACATTGAATATAGGAAGACTACATGTTTCATGGCCTGGACAATGTTAAACTAAATCCATTAACTAGATGAACTATTTTACCTGACTCATTTCTTTTCATTCATGTAATAATTAGTGCAAGTTTCTTGTCATTTTCTCAGTTGACTGAGTTCATTATGAGCAGTCTTGTGTTTTAGTCAGCAAGTCTCGTGTTTAGATGTTAATTTCTATATTAAAAATAATTGTATATACCAATGTGTTATTATTAGAGATGAACGAGTAGAATTTGATCGAGTAGGTATTCAATCAAATACTACGGTATCCGCAATGCTCGTACTTACTCGCTATTCGCAGTAAAAATTGGCCGAATGCTATACAATCTATAGCATTCGGCCAATCAACGCTGGTTCTGCAGGAGGCTCATCTTTGGTGAGGCAGAGTCTAAGACCAGACCACAATGGAGACTGCTCTAATGTTAAATGTGCAGTCTCCATTGTGGTCCGATCTTAGACTCCGCCTCGTCAAAGACGAGCCTCATGCAGAACCAGTACCGCACTCCTGTCCAAGTACCGCACTCTCCTTCGCTCCTACTCAACACTCTCCTCCTGCTACTTGTGGACTTGGTGACTCCCATATGTCAAATATTGGTTTCCCCTGAAACGAGCATTTGATTCCCATAGACTATAATGGAATTTGATATTCGATCGAGTAGTCAAATATTGAGGCCTACGCGTATCGAATAATCGAATCTCGAGTATTTAACTACTCACTCATCTCTAGTTATTACTCAGAAGCTTTACTGACATGAACCCATTTAACTGATTTTTTTAAGGGATTTTCCAGCTCCAAATGGAGATTCGATACTAATGACCTATTCACAAGATAGGTCAGTAGAATGTGATCTGTAGGAGTCTGACACCTAATCCTGTACAGATAAACTGATCCAGCCTCTGGATGCAGTGGATGGGGAATGCGTGCAGTCTGCTCCTATTTACAGTAAGGAACATTGCAATATGTCTTATGAAAGAAATATGTGTTCTCCACTTATCAGACTGAGTTCTGTTTATCTAGAAGTCTATGGAGAGGAAATGAAGAGATTGCTAGAAAAGAACAAAAATATTTGCAGCTCTTAAACTCTCCTACACTCATTTGACACAACGGTAATTTTCAAGATAAAACTTCATTCTGCACAGAAGGAGGCAAAAATCGAATAGTAACAATAACCGTCTCCTCCCCCTCCACTCTTCATAGACTTCTGTATATGAGGTGAGGATATAGATGATTCTATACATGTAAATACTCTTAATGAGGATACGGAGGTGGAAAGCATCTTAATGAGTGGAGAGGGAAACATATTTCTTTAATAAGGGACTTCAATAGGCTGAGCTGCTTTTCCAACTCCCTGCCTATATATATGGCATGGAGCCAACTACTTTCAGCTCCTCGTTGTTTGGCACACAGACTGGATGGATCTCCAAACAGCTAATCCAAGAGGGTGCTGGCTGTCGAACAATCTCCAATCACAATACAGATCATAAAACAAAAGTTACATGACAATCTTTTTAAACACAATGTGGCTGCTTCTATGCCTTATGATAATGCGGCAGGCAAAATCATCAACCTCAGCAATATCTACCACTGGTCAATGATAGATACAGGTAAGTTTTTTAAAACCTTAGTACTAGTTTGCTGCGGGTAAGAAAATGTTTACTTCCCGTGGATAGGATTCTATCTCTACGATAGTTTTTGTGAATTGGCTCCCTTTAAAGCTCCTGAGTCCCTGCAGGAATGAACTATAAGTAATATGGTTTAGTCATTGGGCTGCTAATATCTCAAAGAGTTCCCAATAACATCATTACTCATGTACATATGATGCTGAATCCAAGTTGCTTAAGACAAAACAAGGAACCACAATTGGTCTATAGAAATCTTGAGGTCATATTATTTTACACAACATAGTCATGACAATTACTGTTTCAGACTAACTCGTCCTGACACACACAACTTCAAGATGGATAAAGAAATACTATACTGTAAAGCCAAGACTATAGAACGGAGCGTTCCCCCATACCATCTAACTGCCAATTTATATGATGTATAATTCACGTACCCTCCCATTACAGGATTCCATATTTAGTAATATAGGATCAATTCTGCCACATACTATTGTATAATGTAAAGAAAATGAATGTTTTCTAGCTTAGAGCACAATATGTCCATAAAACAACCTTCCAGTTAAGTCATTTTTCATAATTCAATGTAATAATATAATGCCTTATTGCCCTGTTATTTTTGCGTTCCAATCCTCTGTTTCTGTGTTCACTTAATAAAAATGTCCGTTGGTTCATTTTCTGAGAGCCTTCCGATTATCTCCTGTTCACACAGCTGCAGGGTCTGTTACAAGAGAGGGATCTGATACACTTGTGTTATTAAAACTAGCCCTCATAGAGAGTCTATCAGGTCAATAGTGACGACCCTACCTGAGAAGGGTTAAGGTTTATATAGGGAGAAAAGCTGAGCTGATATATAGGTTTATATGATAGAGGGAGAGAAGTTGAGCTGATATATAGGTTTACATGATAGAGGAGAGAAGCTGAGCTCTGTTATATATAGGGTTATATGATAGAGGGAGAGAAGCTGAGCTCTGTGATATATAGGGTTATATGATAGAGGGAGAAAAGCTGAGCTCTGTGATATATAGGGTTATATGATAGAGGGAGAAAAGCTGAGCTGATATACAGGTTTATATGATAGAGGGAGAGAAGCTGAGCTCTGTGATATATAGGGTTATATGATAGAGGGAGAAAAGCTGAGCTCTGTGATATATAGGGTTATATGATAGAGGGAGAAAAGCTGAGCTGATATACAGGTTTATATGATAGAGGGAGAGAAGCTGCGCTCTGTGATATATAGATTTATACTGAAAGCAGGACTTTCTCTCTGTATTTTTCGGAACCCCATTTAGTCTATAGTCTATTTTTAAGCGGATTGGGTTTCCGTTTTTCAGGTCCCCAAGCAGCCTGAAGAATGGAAACCCAAGCTCAGATGTGAACCTAGAGTAAGAAGCAGAGTAATTCCTAGGAGGGCAGTGTGCATGTGGGTCCTAAAAAGCCATAGGGTTTTAATATCTTATTAGATTCTGTGTGTTTGTCTGTTTCTAATCCATATGAGCTGTAACATAAGAATGAAGAGGATGTCATGGTGCAGCCTTCTGGACTACAAGGTTTGAGAAGGACAAATGTGTATTTTCTCGCTAAACTTTTCTTCTCAGTACTGCTCCCAGGGTTCACAAAGGAAAAATCTCATCTGAAACATTTCATTTCATAATGAATGTGGACACCGATCTATTGGGAAGACAACAAACCGCACAAACATTTCAACACTCCATACACTACAATGTAGCGTAGTGTAATACCATTCATACCACCCCTCAGGCCTGTACTAGTAACACAGTAACAGTTTTGCTTGGATTTGTCCATTATGTTGCTTGACAATAAACTCGTATAGTCATACGGTGGCCCACCTAATACTGCCAATCATACAGCGTCCCCAAAACTGTGCTCCTATTAGTGTTATCCACACACTGTTACCCAATAGAGAAGTACACAATGCCCATAGCAGTGCCACTCCAAGAAGGCCCTACATAACAATGCCAATCTCTACAATAGTGCCAGCTACATAATAACCCCTAGAACAGTTAGTACTGCACCATAAAGATGTGATCACCGCGTCTTTCTGAAATATTGTAACACAAACAAGCTTGTGTGTTGGGATGGTCAGGGGCTAGAAAGGGGCTGCCCTGCTCGAAAGCATAAATAAAGGCCTTAAAACAACTTTTCCATGTTATTAGAGTTGAGTTCAACCTCAATAAAGATCGCTACCTCTGGATAAATACTGTATTGTTCCCAGATTAGTTAAACCTGTCAAATCTGAAACTGTATATGAATCTCTGGCACGTATTCTATTTGTAGTGATTTTTTTTCCCTTGGCCTTCATTAACCTTAACCTTCCTTATCCTTCCCCAGAACTGAGGGAATGCCTAGATTCAGTGACTTGGGTCCGTTTTCAATGCTTTTTTTTTCGTGAGGCCCAATAAAGCGGACTTTACAGGGACACACCCAGAGAATGTACGACAATGGTTCCAAAGATTTTACAACCTATTCACAGAAGAGATTGCTAAAGAGAATGATTTAGCTGAAGAAATAAAGTTTAGCCAATCCTCGTACTCGTATGTAGTAAGTTTCAACTGGCAAAGAAAAGTCTATTGTTTATTCAGCAATGAACAGAACATAACATTCACTTTTCATTTGGTAAGAACATCCCGTTTGCTTACTTTCCATGAAATAAATCAAGGGCAGTTAAGGGGATAGTATAAAGTGTAACCCAAGGCAACAATCAGCTGACGCTATCCAACATAGCGTAGATAGAAGGAATAGACCAGAAAGGAATCGCCAGAAAAAAATCCATATTACTGTGAGACATGCCAAAATTCAACTTTACTTAAAAAAAAATAATAAAAAAAATGGACTACTTCTTTCCATGTACCTAACTTTCTGGGCAAGTTTTCAAGATAAGCTGTCAAATCTCTGTACATGAAGATTAGCGCAAATTATAGCCATTCAAATTACTTATATTGCGGCTTTTTCACTATCTGTAATTCCCAGTTGTGTCAGTGTAAGCTAGATACTATGATGTCTCCCATAGATCGTACATGAACAGAAAATTCTGCCCTTGACCCTCTCTCATTCCGAAGCAGCAACATCATATAGGAGAAGAACTGAACAGTAACAGTAACTAGCTGCAGCAGCTGGATGACTCCTCCTCCTTCCTTTCTCCATAGACTTCTATAGAGAGCTGTGATTTGATTTAGTGAGCTGAAGTGTAACTAGGGAAACCAAGATGTATTTTGTAAATGAAGCATTTTATCTGTTTATTTTTATTTATTTTAATATTTAATCACAATGAGTTTCAACCTGATTTTGGTAGAAGATGTCTTCTCATCAATAAGCAGGGACATTCTTGTTCATATGCAGAGGCTGCAAACCTGGACATACCTAATACTGCTCACAGCTGAGAATATGCTACAACTATACATGGCCTCGGTAATTCTATTGGAGGTAAACGGACAGAACTCCAGGCTATTTACAATATTATAAATACATTGTATCGCATACACAGTTTGTCACATATTAATTTGGTCCCTCTAATAGGTGGAATCTACATGAAAGAATTGACTTGCTCCAGCTTTTAAAATCTGCACCATATGTCTGCTCCCAAAGCAAAATCTGAATTTGTACATGAATGTAAGAAAATCTCATTGAGCTATAATACCTATAATGCTACAGTATTACACTGCACATTTTACAAAGCCAAATCTGTGCATATTCTGCAACATGTATAAGTAGCCTGCAGGTAATGATCTATGCAAAATGGCATATCAAGAACTATATAGCTATATGTACACGAATTCATATATGCTGGCACTGCTGGCCAACAAAAAACATTATCCTTAAAGGGGTTGTCCAGGATAAAATGGAATTTCTGTAGTAATCTAAACTCTCTCCCTCTCCGCTTACTTTCTAAATTACAAACCTTAGCAAAAATGTATAATTACCCATATTCGTGAGGCGGTCATGTTGCCATCCAAGGCACATTTTCGGATTATTCGGTAACATTCCATTTTCCCTTTTCAGGAAATGGAACGACACCAATACTCCCCTTCTACCCCATCATACCCCCTACAGAAGGGAAGTCTGGACAGGAAGACAGGTATGATGGGGTGGAGGGCTGGGCTAAGTTAGTTATTTGGGAAGAGCTAGTAGTGGACAGGATAGCTGGGGAGACAGGGAGGGGGTGTGAGGGAGTGAGAGAGGAAGGAGGGAGGGAGAGGGAGCTAGTGCGAGTCAGTCTACAATTACCATGATGCAATGCATAAGCAAAGACATCAGGAAGCTACACCAATCATATGCAGAGAAACCCAGAAATCACTCAAAACACTGCTAAAGGTATTTGGGTGCTCTTAATAGCCCATTAATAGCACTAACAGACCTTTTTTTAAAAAGAGATTTTCTACTTGCCATCATTTGACCAAACACCAGACAAGGGAGATGATTAAAATCTGATCCTCAAATCTTATAGTATGGAAAGTCTATCCTGTGATGAACTGCTTTCAGAGAAGCATTCCAGCCTATTATTGCTTAAGTTCAACCTTTGCTTGCCATAAAGAATAGTTTGTGATGAAATGAAATATTTCAAATTAAACAAAATACCATAAAAACTAAATGTAATGTAATCCAAGTAGGCTTTCACAGCTCTGACACAAATAGTTGAATCAAAAGGTTTAACTCTAAACCAATAGAATAAAATGTAACTTTTATTAAACTTCATGATAAAAAAAAATGTCTCTGACAATCAGAACGTGTAATTGAACGCCTGCCTAGTGCTTGCAGATTGCACTATATCTGGAGAGGAGCTTCACAAGCCCTTGTCCTGTATATGTGACCCACAACAATCCCATTGGCCTACTCAGCATTAGATCCCCTGTCCAGGGGTGAACCTGCCCCTTTCGCCGCCCGAGGTGAATGACAGAAAGCAAAGGGGGCAGGGCTTAGCAGCGTTCGCAGGCAGTGAGCAGGCACGGAGAAGACCTGCTCTCTGCCTGAGCGTGAGGGGAGGCTGCTGGAGCAGCGCTGCTTCAGCGGCCTCCCCAATCCACCGCTCGGTGCTAAGCCAGTCCAGGACAGCTTGTCCTGGACTGGCTTAGGTAAGCAAAAATGCCACCCTCCCTGAGGTCCTGACATAGCGCCGCCTGAAGCGGTCGCTTCAGGTCGCCTCATGGGAGGTGCGGCGCTGCCCCTGTCTTTCGCAAACCTGGCTTGGTAAGGGTCAAGGATGACCAAAATGTCGCCAAATGCTTGTTGATATGGATTTACTTTCTACATGGTGCAAGGTGCTTTCTCTGCTACTGTTTAAATACTGCATAATACACATTTAGTGATTGAGATATATATATATATATATATATATATATATATATATATATATATTATCCTATTAATATTATAAAGGTGAAAGTTTGTGAGTTTGGATGTTTGTGGGTTTGAGTGTTTGGAGGTTTGTGAGTTTGGATGTTTGTTCCTTATGGATTTTGGAATAATTTCACACACACACATTGCCCAGGAAAAGGTAATAGGCTACTATAAATGTGGGTCACTCACCCCAAATCGCCACTGTGACCCTCCAAAGAACCCTCCGGCACGGCTGTAGCAGCTGGCATTTCGCCAGCGCTGGTCTGTGCATGCACCTCCTATTGGTGCATGGCAGGCTGTGGGCGGGCTCTGGAGCCAGGGCTGCGGCACCATAGGTTGGGGGCTGAAGGTGGGCGTGCCAATTCAGCAGGGACGCAGTGAGCAAGATGGCGGCAGCCCACATGGTCCCAGAGCCGCAGCTATCCCAGGCCCCCCTACATCGGCCCCAGTGTAGTTGGACTCACCTTGCCACACTCCCCCGCCGCTCTCTTCGCTCGCTCAGTGCACATAGGTGTCGGGCGGCTGGCTGCGTATGGCAGGTAGACTGCAATATAGGCGCCGGTATTCTGCAATGCACTGCAGAATACCGGCGCCTTTATTGCAGTCTACCTGCCTAGGCTGCAATAGCAGCGAAAGACTGACAGGCCAGGGAGGCAGCGCAAGGCTTCCGGCTGTAATAGCAACCTGACGCCGGCCCCCGCTCTGCCTCATATATGCCGCCCGCAGCCAGCTGCCTGACAACTATGTGCAGTGAGCAAGCGGAAACAGCGGCGGGCAAGGTGAGTCCAACTACACTGAGGCCGATGTGGAGGGGGGGGGGACATGAAGCTGGAAGCAGAGATGGGGGGGACAAGAAACTGGGGGCAGAGATGGGGGGACAAGAAACTGGGGCAGATGAAGGGGGGGCAAGAAACTGGGGGCAGAGATGGGGGGGACAAGAAACTGGGGCAGAGATGGGGGGACAAGAAACTGGGGGCAGATGAAGAGGGGGACAATAAACTGGGGGCAGAGATGGGGGGACAAGAAACTGGGGGCAGATGAAGGGGGGGACATGAAACTGGGGGCAGAGATGGGGGACAAGAAACTGGAGGCAGAGATAGGGGGGGACAAGAAACTGGGGGCAGAGATGGGAGGACAAGAAATATAAGCGGTTCAGTGCCACCGCCAACCCACAGACGAAGTCGCGGGTAACTGCTAGTAAATTATAAATATATATATATAACATAAGTTTGTTGGTTTCAATAACTTGGACTTTCAATTTGCATCTTCAATAAAGTCTGTGCTGTGGTTCCTCTTTACCTCTTTTTCTGAGTTATAGAAGTCAATGGAAGACAGTCAGGTAGTAATTATACACCAATTAGCCTGAATATTAAAACCTGCCAATTATTGTGCAGGTCTCCTTTAGGCCTGTAAGACATACTTGATCGATCAAGACATGGACGTCACAAGATGATGTACTGTGGTATCTCATGTGAACATATTAACTGTAGATCCCTGTAAGTTGTGATATGGATTCAATGGATTGGACTTGTTTCTCCACCATACCCCACAGATGCTCAATTAGATTGAGATCTTGGGAATTTGGAGGCCAAATGAAGACTTTGAACTCTTTGTCATGTTCCTCAAACCATTCCTGCTGAGTGAAGCCACTCCATTAGATAATACAGCTGCCATGAAGGGGGATGTACTTGGAAAATGTTTATGTAGGGGGTATGTGTCTAAGTAACATCCACACGCCAGCACTGAAGTTTTCCTAGCAAAATATTACCCAGAGATTCTCTGCTGACTTGTCTTCTTCCCTTAGTTTATCCTGGTGCCATTTCATCCCAATTAAGTGACGCATCGGGAAATCCACATGATGGAAAAGAAAACAGGATTCATCAGAACAGGCCACCTATCCCATTGCTTCATGGCCCAGTTCTGATGCTCATGATTTATTATTCTACAGATACCCTGACACAGTCATGTAGCCATCATAGTATGGTGCTTGCTTCTTTACTTTTGTCCATTTTTATATGTATCAGCTTCTAAAACCTGACTGCTCGCTTACTGCCTCATATTCCACTGCTATGACAGGTGCCATTGTTACAAGATAATCCACATTATTCACTTTACCTGTCAGTGGATCTAATGTTATGACAGGTCTTGCCCTGCTGGATTTCCTCCAAAAACTTTCTACAAACAGTATTGTGTATTGTAAATCACATGCTGGGAATATTTATATATATATTTATATATAGCTATAATTAAATCTATTGTTTTAATTCTGAGGAGGTTAATAAAGGTTGGCGGATAGGGCAGGACTGAAATTGATGGTGTGGGCTGATGTCTTCTTCCTAATGCTGTAGATTACATTATTGTTATTATGGTTTCGTGTGCGCCCAATTGTTTGTATAAAGGTCTCAGGAAAATGACAGAGCTATATGTGAAAGTTTATATGGTGACAAATGGGATTCTGTGTGACACTTTATGGTGCTCTGTATGGCACCATATGTCAGAGGTATTCCCCCACAAACTTAATGTAAAACTCAACGCCATAGAGCCCCTAAGAAGTCTGGGTATGCTGTCAATGCTTAGTACAACAGAGAGTTTGAGAACTTCACATGCAGCATATAGTTCAGCTTTTCCTAACAAACTGCATCTGCCTATGTGGCATTTCTTGTAGTTTTCTGGAAGTTTTCATGTGAACCTGTTAAGGCATTAAAAAGGTATTCCTATCTCAATATATACCTCAAATAGATAGTGGAGAAACAAGAACTCCTATGCATGGCCTCAAGAAAGGTGTGGGTCTCAGAGATGGGATTTATGGTATATTCCAAATGGGAAAACCAGTTTAGGCTACGGAAAAAAACACAAGAATCCTAGATAGGCTCCTATCCATTTCACTGCGACACTAAAACACTGCGTTTTTTTTCCACAGCATTTACACAATGGGAAAACCGCAGTGTCTACGCCATGTGAGGCCCCGACCTTGAACTAAGGCCCCACCTATTGGAAACGCGGATTTTTTTGTTGCAGATTTTGCTGTGTTTTTTTTTAGTCAAATTTAGAAGTGGTTTGAAAAGAAATGGTAAATATGAAGGAGGCTCTTAGACAGTTCCCTTCTGTTACATTCACTCTTGACTTTGGCTCAAAAAAAAACAAAAAGACTGGCTTTTCGCAATCTGGGGCCTTAGCCTCATTTTAACCATATTTTTGAGCTTTTTTTTTTTTTTTTTTTTTTTGAGCAAGTGCTAAAAGTGGATGTATTGGAAGGGAGAAGTATAAATCCTTTCTTTATATTTAAGATTCCTTTTAGAGCCACTTTTGGCTTTGGTTAAAAACACAAACAAACAAACAAAAAAACACAGCACAATTTGCACAGCTATTCTGCAATATGTGACCTCTGCCGTACTGAGCCAAAGCCAAGAATGGCTACAAAAGGAATGGGGAATATATAGAAAGCTCCTATACGTCTACCTTCTGCTCAATCCACTTCTGGCTTTGGCTCAAAAAAAAAAAAAAAACAGCAAAATCTGCAACAAAAAAAGCAGCGTTTCCGCAATGTGGGGCCTTAGCATTAAACATTTTTACCTAAAAATTTAAGGAAGAAATGCCTGTTACAGCCAAAGTCTTATCAGTATCCTACATACTCAACAGCTATGGTGCTGACACAGTCCCTATACTCATATATGACATATGTCATTACTTACAATACTTATGATATTGATATAAAGCCACTATTAAGGATGTTTATAACTTATTAACCATTACTACACAGAATTTCAAAGGAATAACCTATGAAGTGACATGTGCCTGGAGATGATGGACATTAGAGGTATTGGAAGTTGTACTGTATTCTACCCCACCTCTTGAAATATATACGTGTATACTTGTGTATACATGTGTATACTTGTGTATATGTGTGTATACTTGTGTATACTTGTATAAAATGTTAGAAAATATGCTAAAATGGTGAAAATAAATAATAAGTATAAGTAATAATAAAAATAATAAAGTGTTTGAATCTCGCCAGGAACAACATCTGCAAGGAGTTTGTAGGTTCTCCCCGTGTTTGCGTGGATTTCCTCCCATTCTACAAAAAAGATACTGATAGGAAAAAAAATGTACATTGTGATCCCTATATGGGGCTCACAATCTACATTAAGAGAGAAAATAATAATAATAATAATAATAATAATAATAATAATAATAATAAAAAAGTGTTCATTCAAATAATGTTATTTTATATTATTCTTAGTTTCAATATTCTAGTTAATATAAGTTATCCGCTAATCACATTATGGGAAAAACTGCTGATTCTTTGGTGCCCCACTGATCACAAGAACGGGAACTCATGTGTCCTGTATGAATGGAGTGCAGGTCACACATGAGCACTGCTACTCCACTCATCTCTATGGGACTGTGGAAGAGAAGTGTAGTACAGCTTCAGCTTACATATCCAATACTATAGATACTGCATGAAGAAATGTGTTACATAATACACAATATTTATCACAAATAGGTTAAACTTTTTAGAAACAAATATACTGTATATAAAATATATATATACACTGTGTATATATATATATATATATATATATATATATATATATATATATATATATTATTTACACACACATATATAATAATATAATGGTATGTCTCTATAATAAAAGTTACTCACCTTTGTACGGATAACAAGGGGTAGTGGTAGCAACAACAGGGGTGTTGCAACCAGAATAAAAAAACGCTTGCAGCTCAGAAGACGCTTCACACATGGTGCCATCATATGGAGAAGATATATGGATACAGTTTAGGGATCCAAGTTGTCTCTTGGAAAACCCAGAGGTGCAGTCCTTGAAGTGCTCTGCAGATGTGACTACCCTAGGATTCCTCACATTGATATAGTGCGGAGGTAGATGATGGGAGGTTATCAAGGTGTGTTTTGAAAGATCTTCTGTAAAGCTGCATTTCCAAGGCAAGGTCACAGTCCAATCTCACTATACAGAGTGATGGGTGGAGATTGTCCTCCTGTCACACAGCCTGTATCACAACTGCAAGAGATAAATGAAATGGTTAGGTTGCATGAGCTTCATTGGCTGGATACGAAACAATGTGGACGTGCGCCCTGTGCTTAGATCAGCACGCTGCCCAATGGCATAAGACAACTGTTGGGACATTCTCGCATGAGCACAGATATTTGCATAATGATGTGGCTTTAAAGCTTCACTCCTACTCTGAATGGAAGTTATTCTGGGAGCTCTCCAAGTACATCATTGCATCAATTCAGTACACATTTTGCAATTCTTGGTTCTGCTCTCTATCACCACCTGCTGGGCAATATTGGAATTGACCAAACACTAACAAACTTGAACCGAGCAAAAGGAGTAATCCAAAATTACAAAATGCTTTATTAGATAACAATATAAAAAAACAGGGGAGAAAGTAATAAAATAATGGCAGGAGAACATCTGTATATATTTGGGTAAATATATGAAAAAGTAAAAATATATCACAAATATCTACATGATACACACATGTCAATATGCATACATGAATAAATTGGTGTAGCATGCAGAAGAATATGTTTATCCTGACCTATGAGCATAAGTGCATGTGTAGACCTAAAGATAGTACATAACACAATAATGTGAATAGCAAATCATATCTAGATGACAATGTACAGTGTGATCAAAATCTGCAGTAAAACATAATCACAATAAGCGTAAATCCCGATCACAGCAAACACCCATACAATATGGGGTAATGACACTATGAGCATATGATATGCAGGAAAGTCAGATCAACATACCCATAATGAACAAGTGTCCGAGTTACCCCTGACAGAGACAGGTCTGCTAGGTCCCCTACGCGCATGTTGGCGCTAAGATGCCTTCTTCCAGGGGATCAATATTTTATATAATATTGAAATTGAACAAGAGTGATAACTCATTTCAGTGAACAAGTCTCTCAACTCTAAAATATTATAGTATAGCAGATACTTGTGAAATCCCGGAGAAAGATCACATTTATATGTTATCTATTGTAGATGTCTGTTTTCCACCTTTTACAAGTAGCAGATTTGAAAAAACTTCTGAGACTGAAATTGAATTCCATACAAGTGAATGGGGGTTGTTTCTGCAACATATACGTGGATTTGTGATAAGATCAGCTGCCTAACCGATGCTATATGTTGAAATCCAGTGTCAATATACCTTTACATTGTCACTGTAATACTGTAAGTATAATGTCCACAAGACATTGATCAGTTATTGTGCCATTTCTGATATTTTGGCCTTGTATAGGTCCACTTTATCCAGAACTAGTCGTCCTGGTGCAATGACAATATTAAATATAATATATGTAACAGTAAGGATTCTACTTTGGTATAGACCTCAATAGTTCTGCTGTGCAAAGTTTATTTGTGGTCAGGTCTCCCCTTTCTTTCACGACACCACATGTTTATAAAAATACCAGACAAGATTGCTTACATCAGGGGCAGGCAGAGTAAGATTTCATTAACTTTCGGCTGCCAACAAGTCAACAGCTGATGTCTATGGGGGCTGTCTGACTATTCCCGGGAAAACAGTATTCAAACAGATCTAATTCATCTTTCCATGTTGTCTCTCCTGAGATCAGTGTCACCAATATTGTCTTATCTCCATCCCATTATGTAATGCTTCGTCTCAAATGAAAAATAAAGAAATAAAGTACACTAAAATATAGCTTTTAATGATAATCCCTAAAAAATAGCAAGGAATTTGTTACAACAAATAGGAATAAAGATGTGTGTGTAGGCACCAATCACATATAATGTATAAAGTGCTCAAAAATAAGGGGGCAACACCTAGGCCTCCTATCTAAAGCAAAGTGATTTAGGCAATTGCGACATGGCACCTGAAAACTATTCCAGCAAAATCTGCCCTCCAAAAGCCAAATAGCTCCCTTTCCATTCTGAGGCCCGCCATTTACCCATACCGCAGTTTGCAACCACATATGGGGTATTGCCGTATTCAGGAGAAATTGTGTGATGAACTTTGGGAAGTTTTTTCTCCTTTATACTCTTGTGAAAATGATAAATATGACACTAAGTGGACGGTTTATTGGAAAAAGTAAATTTTCATTTTCATGTCCCAATGTTAAAAACATCTGTGAAACAGCTGTAGGGTCATAATGCTCACTATACCCCTTGATATGGTCTGTGAGGGGTGTAGTTTCCAAAATGGGGTCACTTTTTGTACTGGTACTTTAGCAGCTCTACAAATACAACATAGCACCTGAAAACTATTCCAGCAAAATCTGTCCTCCAAAAACCAAATAGCGCTCTTTCCATTCTGAGCCCCACCATGTACTCATACAACAGACTACGACCACATATGGGGTATTGCCATATTCAGGAGTAATTGTGTCACAAACTGTGGTGTGTTTTTTCTCCTTTAACCCCTAATGAAAACTTTTGGGAAAAAGTGATGTTTTAGTAATTTTCCATTTGCACATCCCACTGTTAATGAAATCTGTGAAACGGCTAAGGGGTTAGAATGCTTGCTATAACAAGTCATGAATTCTGTGAGGGTGTAGTTACCTGAAGAGGGTCACTTTTGGGAGTTTTCCATTGTATTGGTACTCTAGGGGCTCTGTAAATGAGACATGACACTTGAAAACTATTTTATTCCTAATATATAGGCCTTTATAATCCCCTTCAGAACTGAAGTAGTCCCTAAAAAATTAGTTTGGGATATTTTCTTGGAAATCTGGAAAATCGCTTTTATACTTGTAAGCCTTCTAACATCCAAAATAAATTAAAGGACGATTAAAATATGATGCCAATATATATCAGAGATATAGTAGATAATATTTGTTAATGTATTTAGGTGGTATGTTCAGTCTGAAAATCAGACTTTTTGAAAATTGCAATTTTCTTCAGACTTTCCATCAAATTTCCAATTTTTTTTGTAAGTATTTGTTAAAATGTTGATCAGTGTTTACTACTAACATGAAGTACAATGTGTCACTAGAAAACAATCTAAAAATCACGTCTTTAAGATAAAGTGTCTCAAAGTTATCTCCATATAAAATGACACATAATAGTTTTGAAAAAATGAGGCCCAGTCATTATTGCACTTTTAGACCCTGTACTTAAGGGGCTATGGACTCTAATTTCTCAGGAAATCAATTTTACACTATTGCAACATTCTAGTAAGACCCTTAATAGGCAACTACAACCAAGTCAACACAACCACCAGGTGCCACATATAGCACATCACTTTGTGATACCATATCACAAAATAATCATGTCTTGAAAACTGTGTCATCTCATAACACACAAATCTGCACATGTCCAGACAAAAGGAAATCTTGGACACATTTGTGGGACTATAAAACAGCAGGGACATTGTTACTTACACCTCAGATGGCAAAATCAGGGCATTTAAGTCTGGCCATTGGGATCATTCCTAATCCAGAGGAAAACTCCCATCCATTTACTGGAGTATGTCCAATTTGTTGGGAGTGTTTTTGAAATTTTGCAGTAGTTGCCAAGTTTGACATTAGGTTCAGGGATATTTCTCAGGGGAAGGATGGATTACCTGAAGAGATATTTTTAATCCTCATCAAGTACCCATCTCCTGATGAAGTCTCTGTACCATGTTACATGGTCATCTTTTTCATTGTTGTGAGCAGCACTGATCAAAATCTCTCAACCTACTTTGCTTCTTTATTTGCTCACTACATGGATTGTTCTCCTGTGGACATCAGAGATGCTGTGATAGTGGATTTGTGTACCATGTCACACAAGTCTTTCATCAGTGTTGTGTATGTTACACAACCACTTAAATTGAACAACACTGACATCTCTTTAATCTTCTGATCCCAAATGTACCTCACTATGGGCACTGCCACTGAATAGGTAACCAGTTGACTGCAATCTACTGACGACAGATCCTCAGTAAATCACTTTTACTCTGGTTCAACTTCAAGCTCCTGAGCCCCAGTGTCATGACTGTTTTTGTGGTTATCACTTATGGCCCATGTGTATAACTAGGCAGTCTTGTTAGATGTCACTTATGCCTCTCACCCCCCCTAAAACAGAAGCAAAATTGTATTACTGATTGTAATATTGTCAGTTGGACAATTATATTGTTGATCATATGACACACTGGAGGACTAGAAGAAAATAGCTAATGCAGAAATACAGCCAGCGCTCTCTTCTCGAACTTTTCTACGCTCTTTCTGCTTTCCTCCTAAATTACTTTTCTACTTTTCCCTTCTGCCCTCTCCCTCTTTGTCCCCCCCCCTCATACTCCGTTGTCAAATCTCTTCTCTTATGTTTCCCCTAGGTGTATTCCCCCCTCCCCTGTGTGTACCTGTTGTTTTTATGTTCCCTCCTTGTTGTCTGTCAGTTGGAGTCTGTTGGCTTTACATATACCAAAAAGTTTGTTTATTGATTTACTCGGAATGTGGTCTGTAACTTTTGGTACCAATCTCTGACAGGATACCGAGCTGTGTCTCCATCCTTCTTCCCTTGATCGCTCTGACTACATTGTTGGGCTGGTCCTAGTGTCAAGGCACCTTTACATTAAACATGGGACCACATTTTTACTCATTTCCTAAACAGCTGAGAGAACCTCACTGATCTCAAGTGTCAGCTTCAATAGATAAGTGGATGCTTAGCACATGCAGGGCCATCTTTAGACTGAAATTTGGGACCAAATATTGATTATGAGGGGATTTTCTCTGTATTGATGGTGATCACTGTCGCTATACACTCATAGTTCTCAAGAACAAGCCAGTTTCGGTTCCAACATTTTTAATGAACGGTTAATTGAGAGTGCACAATACATGGAAACAGTGCCCTAGTTTACTGACACCTGACAATTCTCAAAGCAGAAGCAGTCGCTGTTGTCAGACGTCAATTAGTCTAACATTTACAACATGTTTAATTGATATGTCATATAAATTAACTTTGGTAAAATCTGCTTTTTTATCTGCATTTTTCAGATTTCCAGTAAAGCTCAGTTAACTACACATTTGTTCAGCAGTCAGGGAAGTAACTAGTACATGTTACACCGGTATACAGGTATCTTGTTTAACTAGTATAAACAGATTCTAATAATGTCAGACAGAAGAATAGATAGATAACAGACTTTGGCCTCTCATCCGTATCTCTCCAGAACCTTTCATCATGGAAAGCTAAACAATAAGTATCTGACACAATGCTTCAAGAAGAACACCAGTATCTGCAAAATTGATATCAAACCCCCCAAAGTACACAGCGCCGCAGCAAATGGTCAGAGATGTGACACAGAGGAATGTGAAGAAGTGATATGAAGAAGTGAGGATGTCATAGTGTATGCCAATACTGAGGGCTAACCAACATAACAATATCAGCACATTAGTATTGGGTGAACCATGTGATGCCTGCTGATGTGTAGACATACCTGCTGATTATTTTATAAGAAGCTACATGAGATTTGCTGCCCTTGGAACACTATATTTATTGCAGCACTGTCTTTGGGGGAGATTTGCTGGTTTTGTACCAAACAACTGGCGTATATGTGGCACATTGCACCACATTTATTATTGTGTTTGTATTTATTGTGTGAAGACAATGCATTTTATAATATACTTTAAGAAAAGTGCATTTATTTGCCTTGGTACAATAGAACTCTATGAAGAGGAGAAGGGGACAAAAAGAGAGTTCTTCAAACAGAGAGACATCAGCAATATATTGAGATTTTTTTTTATTTTTTTTTTAGAACATAGATGGGTTGTCAGGAATTATTATTGTGCCTTCTCCTAGCAGGAATGACTTATTTAAATTCAGTATATTACCTCATATATCTTAATTCCTCTTCTCTTCCCCCCTCTATAGAGCCTTTTGTAAACTGAGACTGACTGTGTACAGAGTACAGACAGCATGAATCAGATAAGAGGCAGAGACAGGAGAAAACTTATAAAGACACTAGTTCCCTTCACCTGTATTTATGAAAAAATAAATATCAGTGTACTTATGCTTAGAGTTTTGTGCCTTGCTTAAAATAAGATAAAGGTGTTTAAAGACATCAAATTTATCATCCAACATTTGTGATTATGTGAAATGTGATATATCTTTAGCCTTCCTAGTCTAAGTTTACACTGTCAAGGTATTAGGCTACATGCACACAACTGTGTGCTCTGTACAGGTTCCTGAATAACATTTGTGTGCTGTCCGTGTCCTCCACAGGCCCATAGACTTAAATAAATAAGCCCAGCCCACATAGTGCTCAGGAATAGGGCCTGTCCTGAGATTTGTGCCTGGCCTCACGGAAAGAACCGCACCGTGAACGCACTGCGGTTCTTTCCGCAGCGCTTTCAACAGAAAGTTTGCGGAGTTTTCCTCCGCTGACTTTCTGTTACAATTATATCTATGGGAAAGCCACCAGCGTTTCTGTAGATATAATTGACATGCTGCAATTTGCAAAGCCGCAACGGCTTTGCAAATCGCAGCGTGTCCGTGCTATGATTTCTTCCACAAAGTGGGCATGGGATTTGCATGAATACCACCCCGTTTGCTTGCACTGTAAAACGCTGCAATTTTTCCCGCAGCGTCTCTGCTGCGGGCAAATCGTGGCATTTACATCCTGTGGGGCCCCGGCCTTACCAAGGCTCTTCTCCCAAGATTGCTTAGTTTGGCTGGATGACCAGGTCTACGAAGAGTTCTGGTTGTTCCAAACTTCTTCCATTTAAGTATTATGGAGGCCACTTAGGAATCTTGAGTGCTACAGAAATTCTTTTGTAACCTTGACCAGATCTGTGCCTTGCCACAATTCTGCCTCTGAGCTCCTTTGGCAGTTCCTTTGCCCTCAAGATTCTCATTTGCTCTGACATGCACTGTGAGCTGTGATGTCTCATATAGACAGGTGTGTGCCTTTCCTAATCAAGTCCAATCAGTTTAATTAAACACAGCTGAACTCCAATGAAGGAGTAGAACCATCTCAAGGAGGTTCAGAAGGAAATGGACAGCATGTGAATAAAATATGAGTGTCACAGCAAAAGGTCTGAATACTTATGACCATGTGAAATTTCAGTTATTCTTTTTTAATAAATTTCAAAAATATCTACATTTCTGTCAAGATGTGGTGCTGAGTGTATATTAATGAGAAATAAAATGAAGTTTTTTTGATTTTAGCAAATGGCTGCAATGAAACAAAGAGTGAAAAATTTAAAGGGGTCTGAATACTTTCCGTACTCACTGTATGGTATACCCTATTTAAATTCTGCTGGGGCAATCTTCACTCCAAACAGTGTGCAATGGTACTACAAAGTCTCTACAAGTTCCAACATTGCGGTGCAGATCAGCATGGTTGCCCTGTCTATCTATAGCTCTGAGGTCTAATGAAGCTAGCATGATGTGGGACTTGCCTAGCTAGACTTGTTCCAGGCTAGCCTGGCCTCTGGTTCAGTCTCTCCTTACAGTCCTCACTTCCTTTCACTTCAGAGGTCAGGGGAAGACTTTCCTCTTTCCAGAACTCTGTCTCGTACCATCTTTCAGTTCCCACCTGGCAGTGGTTTAGCCCATTAAAAGGATACTTATACATTACATACATCATACAGCGAAAACAGGCTACTTACGGCATGTATTAAAGAGAAATCCTTTTGTAGTGTTCCCAGTAGGACACAATATGTATACCATTATATGCCCCTAGTAAAGCCGAAAATTCGTACCAGTCATTAGTACAAATATTTTTCCAGTAGAATACTTATAGAAGCATGACATTTACTGAACTGGTGTGTCCTATTCATAACCTGCAAACAAAAACTCTTAAGATACATATATATATTGAGTTTTATACTACTTCCTCAAAGTAGTTTGTGCCGACAATGTACCCCAACCTCAAATGGGTCTAGAACCATTGAGGTCATAGATACATTGGAGCGATTATATAAGCTTGTAGTTACGTACCATGACAATCTCCTTACTCTGGGCAATCTGTGTTAATTCATGCATAAAAATACTATATAGAATTACATAAATTACATATTGCCTCACTAAGTGATGGAACTGATCTAATGGAGCAAACAAAAAGCTCCTGAGTATTGATGATAGAAAATATTTAGTCATAAGCAGGAAATTAAAGCAGAACTTGTTCTTCAGCTATAGTTGCCAGCTCTAAACACAAGCATCAACTAGTAATCTGGACACAATAGGAAAACTTGAAGGAGTGGTTGGTAAATCTCCTTTCTATCATAACATACAGTATCATAATGTTATTGCACAATACGCTGCCACTTCCTGTATCTCGTAGGGTGGCAAACCCTAAGACTTAAAGGGATCCTATCATTAAAACGACATTTTTTCTCGATAACACGTAGGAATACACTTAAGAAAGGCTATTGTTCCTACCTTCTTCTGTATGCAAATGAGTTCCCTCGCAGCACTGGGGGTGGTCCTCAGCGCTCAAACAGCACTGGGGGCTTTCCCAATGCTGTGAGAGAACTCTCCAGCGCCGCCTCCATCTTCTTCTGGAACGGCCTCTTCATGCGTCTTCTTCCGGCTCTGCCGTCAGGCCTTGGGCAGAGCAGGCTACGCATGCTCGACTGGTATAAGCGGCCATTTTCTTATGGCCGCTTACACAGTAAGCTGGGGTAAGCGGCCGCAGGAAAATGGCTGCGCGCAAGTGCAGTCAGCTCTACCCGAGGCCCTATGGCAGATCCGACTGCGCATGCATAGAAGTTTGACCCCAGCATCGGAAGAAAACGCGGGGAGAGGCCGTTCCAGAAGAAGATGGAGGAGTCACTGGAGAGTTCTCTTGCAGCATTGGGGACGCCCCCAGTGCTGTTTGAACACTGAGGACCGCCCCCACTGCTAATAGGATGCCTTTAAGGATATCTCAATAAAGTTACAGCCCTGATCCTAAAAGCTTTGCTTTCCAATATACTACAGAGCAGCATTCTGACAATGCTACAGCATAAACGACATATACAATTGGGCTCTCAATGCAGCAAAATTAACACCATCTGTGCCATGTGTTTCAGAGCATGCAAAATTAAACATAGACACCAAAAGACTCCAATAAAAAGTTACAACATTTATTAATGTTATTCATAGAATAAAACAACACACAGAGGAAGAAAGTAACCACATGAAAAAAAAAACATGGACCCACAGGGTAAGTATAATAGAATAAAGTCCAAGCACGACTAGCATGGCACAGGCAGTAAACTATGGTTGACATTGAATAAACACATAGAAATGATATAGTAGCCAGAATGTAGAATGCACAATATATCTAGATATATCTAGGTAACCGATAATAAATGAGAAGGGTCAAGGTCATAAGGTCATTCCAGGTCAATAATGGAATGATAGAAAAAAATACAACTAACCATTATAGGCTGAAAGAACAAAGCATTGCCTGTCTACAAATGTGTGTGTCAGGCCAAACTTCACCCAAAACCTCAGATAATATCTATAGGAGTAGTTATCATGAATAACATTTGTAAACAGACATTAAGCAATAACTTGCTTGTCCTAAGAAAATACCGATTTCATCAGTCACCTTCTTCCATCATACTGTAAACGTCATAAGAATAAGTGGCAGGTTACTTCTTAATCCAAATGGTTATTGTTTTGTGTCTCCAAAGAAAAGCAAGCATGGAGCTGAAGCATGCAAAGGTTAGCATTTCCTATATCACACAATCATTTGTTGTGTCTGTTGGTTCCAAGATATTATGGACACTATTGAAATATGACAGCTACAGGTCACATCCCCTTATTGTATGTCACAGGTTACATCCCCATATTGACAGCTATAGGTTACATTCCCACAGTGAGAGTTACAGGTTATATCGCCATACTGACAGTCATAGGTTATATTGCCATAGTCACAGAAGAAGGTTACATTACTACATTGGCAACTACAAATTACATCCCCATATTGAAAGTTACAGGTTATATCCCCATAGTGAGAGTTAAAGGTTATATGCCAATATTCAAAGCCATAGGTTATATTTTCATAGAGACAGCCACAGGTTACATTCTGATATTGATAAATACAGGTTACATTCCCAAAGTGAAAGTTACAGCGACAGGTTATATTCTCATACTGACAACTACAGGCTACTAGAGATGAGCGAACAGTGTTCTATCGAACACATGTTCGATCGGATATCAGGGTGTTCGCCATGTTCGAATCGAATCGAACACCACGTGGTAAAGTGCGCCAAAATTCGATTCCCCTCCCACCTTCCCTGGCGCCTTTTTTGCACCAATAACAGCGCAGGGGAGGTGGGACAGGAACTACGACACTGGGGCATTGAAAAAAATTGGAAAAAGTCATTGGCTGCTGAAATCAGGTGACCTCCATTTTAGACGAATAGTGGATTTCAAATCCGGGTCATATGAGAATGTGAACTTTGTGACTATGAGACAGGGATAGCTGTACAGGCAGGGATAGCTAGGGATAACCTTTATTTAGGGGGGAATGTTATTAAAAATAACTTTTTGGGGCTCTATCGGGTGTGTAATTGTGATTTTTGTGAGATAAACTTTTTCCCATAGGGATGCATTGGCCAGCGCTGATTGGCCGAATTCCGTACTCTGGCCAATCAGTGCTGGCCAATGCATTCTATTAGCTTGATGAAGCAGAGTGTGCACAAGGGTTCAAGCGCACCCTCGGCTCTGATGTAGCAGAGCCGAGGCTGCACAAGGGTTCAAGCGCACCCTCGGCTCTGATGTAGGAGAGCCGAGGGTGCACTTGAACCCTTGTGCACCCTCAGCTCTGCTACATCAGAGCCGAGGGTGCGCTTGAACCCTTGTGCACACTCTGCTTCATCAAGCTAATAGAATGCATTGGCCAGCGCTGATTGGCCAATGTATTCTATTAGCCTGATGAAGTAGAGCTGAATGTGTGTGCTAAGCACACACATTCAGCTCTACTTCATCGGGCTAATAGAATGCATTGGCCAGCGCTGATTGGCCAGAGTACGGAACTCGACCAATCAGCGCTGGCTCTGCTGGAGGAGGTGGAGTCTAAGATCGCTCCACACCAGTCTCCATTCAGGTCCGACCTTAGACTCCGCCTCCTCCGGCAGAGCCAGCGCTGATTGGCCGAAGGCTGGCCAATGCATTCCTATGCGAATGCAGAGACTTAGCAGTGCTGAGTCAGTTTTGCTCAACTACACATCTGATGCACACTCGGCACTGCTACATCAGATGTAGCAATCTGATGTAGCAGAGCCGAGGGTGCACTAGAACCCCTGTGCAAACTCAGTTCACGCTAATAGAATGCATTGGCCAGCGCTGATTGGCCAATGCATTCTATTAGCCCGATGAAGTAGAGCTGAATGTGTGTGCTAAGCACACACATTCAGCACTGCTTCATCACGCCAATACAATGCATTAGCCAGTGCTGATTGGCCAGAGTACGGAATTCGGCCAATCAGCGCTGGCTCTGCTGGAGGAGGCGGAGTCTAAGGTCGGACCTGAATGGAGACTGGTGTGGAGCGATCTTAGACTCCGCCTCCTCCAGCAGAGCCAGCGCTGATTGGTCGAGTTCCGTACTCTGGCCAATCAGCGCTGGCCAATGCATTCTATTAGCCCGATGAAGTAGAGCTGAATGTGTGTGCTTAGCACACACATTCAGCTCTACTTCATCAGGCTAATAGAATACATTGGCCAATCAGCGCTGGCCAATGCATTCTATTAGCTTGATGAAGCAGAGTGTGCACAAGGGTTCAAGCGCACCCTCGGCTCTGATGTAGCAGAGCCGAGGCTGCACAAGGGTTCAAGTGCACCCTCGGCTCTCCTACATCAGAGCCGAGGGTGCGCTTGAACCCTTGTGCAGCCTCGGCTCTGCTACATCAGAGCCGAGGGTGCGCTTGAACCCTTGTGCACACTCTGCTTCATCAAGCTAATAGAATGCATTGGCCAGCACTGATTGGCCAGAGTACGGAATTCGGCCAATCAGCGCTGGCCAATGCATTCTATTAGCCCGATGAAGTAGAGCTGAATGTGTGTGCTAAGCACACACATTCAGCACTGCTTCATCACGCCAATACAATGCATTAGCCAGTGCTGATTGGCCAGAGTACGGAATTCGGCCAATCAGCGCTGGCTCTGCTGGAGGAGGCGGAGTCTAAGATCGCTCCACACCAGTCTCCATTCAGGTCCGACCTTAGACTCCGCCTCCTCCAGCAGAGCCAGCGCTGATTGGCCGAATTCCGTACTCTGGCCAATCAGCACTGGCTAATGCATTGTATTGGCTTGATGAAGCAGTGCTGAATGTGTGTGCTTAGCACACACATTCAGCTCTACTTCATCGGGCTAATAGAATGCATTGGCCAGCGCTGATTGGCCGAATTCCGTACTCTGGCCAATCAGCACTGGCTAATGCATTGTATTGGCTTGATGAAGCAGTGCTGAATGTGTGTGCTTAGCACACACATTCAGCTCTACTTCATCGGGCTAATAGAATGCATTGGCCAATCAGCGCTGGCCAATGCATTCTATTAGCGTGAACTGAGTTTGCACAGGGGTTCTAGTGCACCCTCGGCTCTACTACATCAGATTGCTACATCTGATGTAGCAGTGCCGAGTGTGCATCAGATGTGTAGTTGAGCAAAACTGACTCAGCACTGCTAAGTCTGCATTCGCATAGGAATGCATTGGCCAGCCTTCGGCCAATCAGCGCTGGCTCTGCCGGAGGAGGCGGAGTCTAAGGTCGGACCTGAATGGAGACTGGTGTGGAGCGACCTTAGACTCCGCCTCCTCCAGCAGAGCCAGCGCTGATTGGCCGAATTCCGTACTCTGGCCAATCAGCACTGGCTAATGCATTGTATTGGCTTGATGAAGCAGTGCTGAATGTGTGTGCTTAGCACACACATTCAGCTCTACTTCATCGGGCTAATAGAATGCATTGGCCAATCAGCGCTGGCCAATGCATTCTATTAGCGTGAACTGAGTTTGCACAGGGGTTCTAGTGCACCCTCGGCTCTGCTACATCAGATTGCTACATCTGATGTAGCAGTGCCGAGTGTGCATCAGATGTGTAGTTGAGCAAAACTGACTCAGCACTGCTAAGTCTGCATTCGCATAGGAATGTATTGGCCAGCCTTCGGCCAATCAGCGCTGGCTCTGCCGGAGGAGGCGGAGTCTAAGGTCGGACCTGAATGGAGACTGGTGTGGAGCGACCTTAGACTCCGCCTCCTCCAGCAGAGCCAGCGCTGATTGGCCGAATTCCGTACTCTGGCCAATCAGCACTGGCTAATGCATTGTATTGGCGTGATGAAGCAGTGCTGAATGTGTGTGCTTAGCACACACATTCAGCTCTACTTCATCGGGCTAATAGAATGCATTGGCCAGCGCTGATTGGCCGAATTCCGTACTCTGGCCAATCAGCACTGGCTAATGCATTGTATTGGCTTGATGAAGCAGTGCTGAATGTGTGTGCTTAGCACACACATTCAGCTCTACTTCATCGGGCTAATAGAATGCATTGGCCAATCAGCGCTGGCCAATGCATTCTATTAGCGTGAACTGAGTTTGCACAGGGGTTCTAGTGCACCCTCGGCTCTGCTACATCAGATTGCTACATCTGATGTAGCAGTGCCGAGTGTGCATCAGATGTGTAGTTGAGCAAAACTGACTCAGCACTGCTAAGTCTGCATTCGCATAGGAATGCATTGGCCAGCCTTCGGCCAATCAGCGCTGGCTCTGCCGGAGGAGGCGGAGTCTAAGGTCGGACCTGAATGGAGACTGGTGTGGAGCTATCTTAGACTCCGCCTCCTCCAGCAGAGCCAGCGCTGATTGGTCGAGTTCCGTACTCTGGCCAATCAGCACTGGCCAATGCATTTCTATGGGGAAAAGTTAGCTTGCGAAAATCGCAAACTGACAGGGATTTCCATGAAATAAAGTGACTTTTATGCCCCCAGACATGCTTCCCCTGCTGTCCCAGTGTCATTCCAGGGTGTTGGTATCATTTCCTGGGGTGTCATAGTGGACTTGGTGACCCTCCAGACACGAATTTGGGTTTCCCCCTTAACGAGTTTATGTTCCCCATAGACTATAATGGGGTTCGAAACCCATTCGAACACTCGAACAGTGAGCGGCTGTTCGAATCGAATTTCGAACCTCGAACATTTTAGTGTTCGCTCATCTCTACAGGCTACATTTCCATATCGACAATTCCATGTTAACTTCCTGTATTGAAAGCTAAGGTTTACATTCCCATAGTTAGAGGTTACGTTCCCATATTGACAGCTACAGGTTACATTTCTATATCAGCAGTCACAGGTTATATTTCTGCATTTACAGCCACAGGATACATTTCTGTATTGACATCTACAGGTTCCATTCCAATAGTGAGGTACAGGTTATATTACTATATGCAGGTTATATTACTATATTGACAGCTATAGATTACATTCCCATATTTACAGCTATAGGTAACATTCCCGTATTTACAGTTACAGGTGACTTTCCTGTAATAATTTTTTCAGGATTTCTCCTAATCTGGATATAAAAACTATTTGTATTATGAAAATACATCATGTTTTATTGAATGAAGAGCTGCTTAAGAATTCTATAAAATGATCCAGCAAAATGTAACTTTCCTCTACATGTATTTCATGGTTTTAATGTTGTTTTGCCCTAGTATGTATAATGGACACTTCATTTATAACAAATTCATGATATTCAGGTTATGTAGCAGATTTATGGCTGACTATGATTTTGCAATGCACTGTTCCAATTGACAAACTCCATCCTGAAACAATGAATATATGAACTGTTCTATGCCTGTACATTGTGTAAACAAGGAGTAGTAACATCACAAACTTTCAGCAGTAAGATATGGTTTTTAAACCATGTCTAGCATGTCTCCTGCTATTCTTTATATATGCACAGAAATTCCATCATTCACTAAGATATGACCTTGTGTTACCTGTTGTTTCCATAGCACAGCAGGCGAGCATGTACATAACTCACCTTTATGAAATATAGCATACAGATCTCAGAGGTGCCTCCGATGGTTGGAGTAGGTGCCTTTTGCTTATACTGCCATTTGTCCTAGTTGTGTACTTGGACAGATTCTTAATGCCTTCCCCCTGACACATTTCCGAGAAAGGCCCCAGACGTTTGGTTGCTTTGTTGAGTTCCTCTTCATTGCCTTGGACATGAAAGCTCTTATTATGAACTGATTTCAATGGTGTCAAGGAAATCTAACAGGGTGGAATGTGATTCACAATATCTGTACTTGTTGTAAACTAGCACAAACCTCACATGGAGTTAAGTAGTGTGAGTACAGCAATGCTGTGAAGAGCAGTACATCTCTACGTGCCTTGGCACTCAAGTGAGGGAAAGAACACCCTGTGGAGAGCTGGACTGTCCTCATTCCACAACGTGCTCTACTTTCCTAAATGGATAATTGGTCAGAAATGTTTCATAATGTTATGTAAGTGTTACATGATGTAAAAATCTGGGCCAGTAGTTATTATACTGCAATATCCTGAATATAGGCAACGTTTTAAGAAAAAGTAGTGATACAGTGGTTGAATGCCGTATTGAGGGTCAGCTTGTTTGCTGATGTTTGTGTCTCTGCCAATAGTTTAAGTGTGATGGTGGAAGATACATTTGGCAGATTGGACGGTAACAAACCTGTTGCTGAGGCAACTGTACAATGTCTGACGTCTTTACTGTTGTGCATCTTTGCAGAACATCTTTTAGGCTTTGTAGTACTGGCTCGGCAACAGTACCACCAGTCTGACGACTATACCTCCCACCATCAGATTTATAAGTTATCGGTAGATGTGAATGCCAGCTGTACTGGAGATAACGTTTAACCCCTTCCTGACATCCGCTGTACTAGTACGGCAGACGACGGGTGTTTAACTATGGCGGCCGCTTGGGAGTTCGCAGGTGTCGGCTGTTTTATACCTGGTGGGGGGAGGGTGTTGTTCATCTTTTGATCATTCGCCTCAGACAGTGGTGGTGGTGGTGGGGGGGGGTTTGGGGATGCTAGCGGTAACATTACAATAAATACAATGCAGCAATATTTTGTGCAGTAATACTCACAGGAGACGTCTTCCTACATTTCCCTTCTCTTCCAGCTGTGACTTGACTCTGTAAACTTTGCAACACAGATATCTTTGACTCCTCACTTTTCCACACACCCAACCCATATATATATATATATATATATATACATATATATATATAAATATATATATGTATATATATATATATATATATATATATATATCCCATAGCGGCCCCTGCAGCGTATATTATGTCCCACAGTGGCACAATAGACTGTGGGGTATAATAGAGGTTGCAAGGGGGCCACTGTGGGCCTATATGGTAATATCCCAGACCACGTGACGTTTGTGACATTACCATATAGGCCCGAAGCCTGCTAGGATTAACATTGGATCCCGCTAAGGTGAGTAACACTTTTTATTATGTTCCCTCACCTCCCCTGGGGCTCCGATTATTATACTCGGGGGTCTGAAAAGACCCCTGAGTATAATAATAGCAGTAGTGGGATCGCGGCCTGGGCCTGCACACTACCACCCTCTGTGGCTTTTAGTACAAGGGGAAGCGGAGGCAGCAGTGAGCAGGCCCATGGAGGTTGGTTAAACAAAAAAAGTTATTTTACTTACCGATCTCGCTGCTGCTCCTGCTGCCACCTCCTCTTCACCGGGCAGTAAGACGTCTGCGTCTCAGCATAGGCGGCGTGATGAAGCCACCTGCGCTGAGATGCAGAGATCTAAACCAACGCAGGAGAGGGGCCGCTTTCCTGCGTTAGTTTAGGGGAAGTTTTTTTTTTTTTAAATCACCGCGGCTGCCACCCCCTCCGGAGCACTGCCTGAGGCTGTCGCCTCACCTCGCCTCATTAGAGGTGTGGCGCTGCTCCTGAACCTTATTGTACTCTTTAACACAATTAAAGGATTTGTTGTGTCCCTCTTTCATTTCTTTTCTCTAGGTTATATAGATAAGTTCTTTAAGCCTATCCTGTTATGTTTTACGCTTCAGGCCCTGTACCATTTTTGCAGCCCACCTTTGAATACATTCAATTTATCTATGTCTTTTTGTATGTTAAGAACTGAACACGGTATTCCAGATGTGATCTCACTTTGCTTTATACATCTTTTCCTATTATGCTAGATTCACACCTGTGTTTGGGTTTCTGTTCTTTGGGTCCACTTGGGGACTGAAACCCAGTCCACATAAAAAGCAGTTAGCCGAGAAAAACTTCATAGACTATAATGGGGTCCGCCGGATTTCTGCCCGAGAAAAAATGCAGAGAGAAAAGTCCTTCTAGCTGAACGGTGAACAGAATCCCTGAATGCAAACCAAATGCAGGTGTGAACCTAGCCTTATTTATAACTCTTCTTGTTTTCCCAGCTACCCAGCCAGACTGTGGATAATCTGTTTACAAGCATACTGTAGTGTCTTATTGCTGTCAATAAAAGAAACAAAATCTTGTGGTTTCTCTGCTCCCATCCCCTCTGCTAAAATGCATTTCACTCTGAAAATCAGTGATATCAGTGAAGAGGGAAGGAGTGAGAAGTGAATAGAAAATGAACCCAGGCTTAGGCTGATGTTGAAGAGCAGAATGGAAGTCTTTGTATCGCATGCATAGTACTTTATTCACATCAGTACCGGTCAGTACTTCTCTACATATGTCCTGCATGGTTTGCCTCTACTCACAGTATGCAGTGTATGGCAGCTAGTTTCCACCCACCAGTTCAAAGATGGATATATAGATATAATATGCAGAGAGAACTCACCGGAAACAACAGTGATTATTCAAAGCAATGAACTGCCTATGTAATGCAGTATAAGTCAGGTTTGTCAGGTCAGCCAAGAAATCCTGAAGGATGCTGAACAGAGGATTCATTGATGATCTTCCTTATTCAACTAACTCCTTACTCATAATGGGATACATGACAATGGGTGTGCTAGGCTTTGATAAACATCAGATCACCTGTAAAAAAAAAAAAATCTAAGCCCTTTCACAGCTATGCAAATTAAAAATAAAAGAGTTATGGCTTTTGACATACTGTAATGTTATACAATATGGAGCAAAACAAGTCCTCAAAGGGATAATTCCATATCATCCAAACATGGGTCAGATAGGAATATCCCTGTAATTTTTTTTAGCTAAGCACATACTTGCATAGCCTTTAGAAAGGCTATTCCACACGTACCTTTTGTATATAAATTGCATCAGTAGTTTTTGAATGAGCCCGTTTTTTATTTATATGCTAATTAGCCTTCTCTGTGCACTCCTCCGGAAGTATCCCCAGGCTCCAGAGTCTCCCTGTGTGGTCCGGTCCTGCAGATCCATTGTTGTCTTCTGGCAAAAGTACCCACCACATCGTGGCTAGCCGCGATGGGATGGCGATGCAGCATCAGTATTCCATCGCGGCATCCTGCTCCTGATTTGGCCCAGATCAATGGGCTTAAAGAGGAGCTTTTCTCAAGCCGCGGATGGCACAGCTAAATCAGTTGTGGAAGCCGCGGCAAGATAGGTCATGTCGCTTCATTTTTCCGCTACTAGCTGAAGTCAATGGGAGCCATTTTTGTAGGTGTATTTTGAGGTGGATTCCATGTCAATATCCGCCTGCAAAAAACTCAGTGTGAACATACCCTTAGGTCTATTTGTACTCTCGAAGCTACTACAAACTCTATAAAACGTTAATTATACTCAGAACCAATAATATGCAAATTATATAATCAGGACTTCAATACTAACCATGGTGTCCAGATTTCCCAAAATTACCTTGGCCTTCTGACATCACATGGAGATTATATTAAAATTAATAGGTTTAAAATCTTTCCTAAGAACAAGTGTAGTGAACAAGGGGGTGCACACTGGTGGTGGTAGTCAAGGGATGATGGGGGTAGTAGTCACGGTTATGTCACAGGCCTGAGTGGTATACAACCCTGTTTCCCCTGTCACATACATGTACCTTTTCTTTCACTTTAGCTGTTACTTTTCTACAGTGTACAGGCTGGAATGACTTCTGTGACAAAGAGTCCAGTAACAACGGTTTTGAAGAACTTTACTTGAAAAATCACTTGTGCATGCAATGTACAGATATCACAGTCTCTTTAGTAGCAAATAGCAGCATAGTTTTTACACTTATCACATGTAATTGCAGCACTTCAGTCACAGTCCCATATCCACTGCAATAGCAGATATACAGATTCGGGTTAGGAAATAGTTAATAGATATACAGTCCAGTGCAGTTTTAGCTCTACCTTGGGAGATGTGTCACAGCTTGGCTATACTGTGCAATGTGATGCAAGAGAGTACTTACAGAATAGGTGCTAGAGCAATGCCCTATAGCAGGGTGCTAAAGCCATGAATCAACGACGTGAAAGCCGCTTAGGTTAGATCCAGCTGGGGAACCCATGAGAAGCGTAGATCCAGGCAGAGGACTTCTTTATCCAACAGGTAACTCCTCTGACTTAGGCCAATAGAACAGGAATAGACTTTTTGATGATCTCCCAGGTGTGGACTGGCAGGAATTTAGTAGTTGGGATGGACTGGTAGCTGTATGTAGCCTATGTGAGGTTATGATCAGTCTGGAGCAATGCTGGCAGACATGTGGACTGGCTGGAACCCAGGTTTAGACCCTCTTCTCCAGTCCTCTCTCTGTGAACGCAGGGGCTGGACTAGGGACAAGTCTCACCTTGCCCTAGAAGCAGCTTGTGCTCCTATAGGCTGAGAGCAAAACATGTGACTGAAGTTGCAAGATGCTCAAACATGTGGGGTTTGCAAAACATGTGGGTTTGCAAAGATAAAACAAGGTGCAAAGCTAGTTAACCTCTACACTGCTGCAGACAATGCTAACTGTATGCTAAGTAATGCAATACAATACAATATACAGCACACAAATAGAATGGCTGGCATTAGAGTTTACCACCTGACATTCTAAGACAGGGGTAGGCAACCTTTTTTGTTTGGCGTGCCGATTTAAATAAAAAAATCAAAGATGAGGTCCTCGGAGTGCCGGGCAATAATTGTAAAGCCGACGACACCTACACTAAAGTCATATAGCACAGGGGTGCTGTCATACTGTGATCCAAGCCACATGCGCTTACCACTATTTGCCTGGGTACACATGTTCTTTTCCATTAGAAGCAATGTAAGTACATGCGTAACCCACAATTAGTGGTAATGTATGTGACTGGGAGCAGAGCGAGGTCATACCTGTAAAGAGCTGACACACAATGTACCTGTATGCTCCATCCAGTCCTCGGCTGTTAGTAACTTCAGTATTCTGTAAGGGAGCGTTCACACTACCGTCGGTGTCCGACAGCTAGTGTCCGCTGCTAATGTCCTCACAAGATTTTGAACAGACATTAGCAGCGGACACTAGCTGTTGGACACAGACGGTAGTGTGAACGCTCCCTAAGTGAAACGCAGATTAATTTCAGTCACTTTTAGTTCCTGGCGGTGCAGTAACAGCAAAACCCCAGCCAGAAATTAATCGGTGTCACACTTTCAACAAAGTGGCCGCACTGGTGCCCAGGAACTGGATTTGGCTATAATTGCATCTAGTTACAGTGTCACCACCCAATAGACTCACACTAAGGCTGAGGCCCCACATTACAAAAATGCAGCTTTTTTTATTGCAGATTTAGCTGCGTTTTTTTTTTCCATCAAAGCCAAGAATGGCTAGAAAAGGAACGGGAAATATATATGAAGCTTCTTATATGTCTCCCTCCTGCTCAATCTACTCCTGGCTTCGGCTAAAAAAACCCCAGCAAAATCTGCAACAAAAAAAAGCTGTTTCTGCAACATGGGGCTTTAGCCTAAGGCTGAGGCCCCCACGTTGTTGGAACACAGCTTTTATTGTTACATATTTTGCTGTGTTTTTCTGCAGGTTACAACTCAATGTGCCTCATATTAATAGCAGTTAACCCCATCACGTCCCTCACACTAACCCCCTGTGTGCTTTACATAAGGGACACTGATATGTGAGACATATGGAGGTAATAAGTGAATATCTTCATTACATAGGTCCTTTATTAGTCCCTCCATATGTCTCACACATCAGTAACCCTTATGTGACCAACACAGGGGTTAATGTGAGGGACATGATGGGGTTAACTGCTATTAATGTGAGGCACATGGAGTTACTAAAACTAAAGTAATAACCCCAAATGCCTGACATTAATGAGAATAGTTAGTAACACATATGTACCTGGTGTTTTTACTTTCACTTTGCTCCTCTCCTCCTCAGGGCTGCAGACGGCAGGAGCTCCTCCTCACATGTAGCAGCAGGTCCAGGGAGCCCTTATCCTGTGCAGTGAGAGGCTCACCTCTGATTGGTGGCAGGGAGAGAAGGGGGCGTGTCTTACACCGCAGCTCTAGCAGAGCACTGAAAGGACGCTCTCTCAATTTAGTGTATGAAAGTTGCAGGCTGCCTGCCGTGCCAGCAAAATATGCCTCGCGTGCCACTCTTGGCACGCGTGCCAGGGGTTGCCGACCCCTGTTCTAAGAGATAAAATGGTGACAAAATGACTTTTTAAACAGAACATTAACATCTTGTTCTGGGACACTGCACAAGGAATAGGTTAAAAAATTACACTCATCCACCTGACCTCAGTGGTTATATACCGTATATACCAGCATTACTGCTGGGGTCTGTGATGATCAGAGAAAAAGCAATGCAGAAATAATAGGCAATAAGGATGTAATAGACAAGTATTGTCTTCTTTCTTTTTCAAACCTATTTCCTGCCATTAGTAAAAAAAAAAATTATAAATTCCAAGAAACCCTTGTAAGATGGATTTATTATTTTTAGGTTACTTTATGACAGGAAGTTTCGCTGATGTTTTCTCAGTAGGTGGAACTAGAGGCAGGGTATTCCTGTATACAGAGACTATGTTGTGACAAGCGTGAGCATTCATTGAGCCTCTATAGAAAGGGCTGAACAGGTTATTGAACATATGTTAGTAATGATATGTTACTAAAGTAATTTTAGGGCAGTGCAATGATACCATAGTTGTCTTCTGAAGTGTCATTAAGATATTACTGGTTTACAACAAAAATATGTGTCATCTGCAGTGCATACAATAGGCTATACATGGAAAATTAGATTTTCCAGGAAAGGTACCGTTAAATTGGCCCAACACACTCGGAATCTATATTTATACAAAATAAGGCACAGAGCGAGCATTATTGCTGAAAAACTGTAGCTGAACAACAAATGCAAAGAAAATCTGGAGCGGAAACACATTGTTGCTTTATGAATCACAGCAGTGTAATGTATAGTTTGCGATATGGCTCTATTAGTAGTTTTATCGTTCTAACCAAGCTCGAGAACGCTGGGGTTTATCGCCCATAATACATTATTATACTCTGGGGTCTGAGGAGAAATTCAGGTATAATAAGTGGGAGCCCAAGAGAGGGAGTAGAGATAACAAACACATATATTCACCTTGTCTCACCTGACATTCTCTTCAGATCTGTTCTAGTCTCTGACTGACATCTCACAGCTGAGGCCTGTGGTTAGGCCTCAGTGGTCAGGTGGCGCTAACATTACTTCACTGCTCCCCACATGACCGCCGAGGCCTAATCATAGTCAGTCTGTTATCTTGATCAGTTGCCAATGGTTACGACCACAGAAACTTTCTATGGTCTGGGACTTGTCAGGAACCCAGCCATGATTTTCTTAATGTAGCTGGGTTATCACGCAGGGACACTACATGTATCAGAAGATTTCCCGGCCACAGCAAGGACATCATGGATGATTTTCTGACCTTAGAAAGTTCCTGCATTCATGGTCGTATCCACTGGCAACCGATCAAGACAACAGACTGTGACCACAAGATATTTAGAGAAAATCTTTAAAACTCTGCAAAATGTTTAATGACTTTTATTTGCAAAAATGTTTAACTTTTAATTATCTACAATTTAAGAAAAAAAAAACTTTGTACATGGGATTACCCCTTTAAGTGTTTGAGCGACATATTAAGCGCTATGGCCTCTACCCTGTTCGGATGACATCACATTCAACAGTCACGTGGTAAAGCAGCAACTCAGTCTTATTCAAGAGAATGTGAGGGGCCCCTAAAATGCATTCTATCAATGGGGCACATGGTGACAACTGATCCTAAAGGAAGAGTCAGACGGCGGCGAGGAGTGGCTAAGGAGATACCTCTCACAAACTGAAGATAGCGGAGCAGGAGGGATTCAGGTAGATAGTAGAGTGGATGCGCCATCTGGGAGTCTGCAAGTGGAGCAACCAGCACGTCAAGCTGAAGAGATGATTTTGCCGGTGAAGAGATGCAGGAGAAGTCGGTCTGCCTATACTCTGTTTCCTGACGTGCCCAGGAGGCAAAGCTTACCGGGAGTTGGCATGACAGTGCTGGAAGCTGTGATTGTATTTCTTAGGCAGCAGAGGTCTGGACATCAGGAGAAGAGAGCTGGAGCGGGGTGACAGCGCATTCAGCAAGTGAGCAATGGCGAGTCAGCATGGAGTGGCATCAGAAATGCAGGGTAATACAGGGTGAGTGGAGGCAGCGGGAGCAGCACCAGCAGCACATCTACTTTTGCTCTTCTAGGTATCTTTCTCAAGATGTTTATCATGAGCAGCATTGTTCTACTGACCTGCATCAGCTGCAAGTCTGCAGTGACCGTCCTTCTATAATACCCCTTTTGGCTGCACAGAAGGATGGATCTACAGTACAGGAGGAATGCAGCCGACTGCAGGGGATGTGCTGAACAGTACCAACATGCGAAGCAGTCCGCTTCCTCTGGGTAGGTCCAGGAGGTAGTATCAGCTGGTGAGAATATCTATTTTCATTCTGTCAATGAGAATTGTATCAAAAAAGGAACCAGGTGAGTTCAGGCTCATACACCATTTATCCCTATCCAAAGTATCATTCTCTTAATGATCAATTGGAGAGGTCTGAATGTACTTGATGTATCATTTGATAAAGCGATGTCTATAATAAGGCAGTTTGATCATCGGGAATATAATTCAATTGGTTTTCGGTCCAATTGCAAATTTTATTTTGATAAGTGTCTGCCTATGGGTTTTAGTAAGTTATGCCTTTATTTTGAAGCTTTTTCCATTTTTTTTTAGAATGGGTTATGGAATCATAAATAGAGTAAGGTAAAGTTTTATATTATCTTGACAATTTTTTATTTGTAGGATATCCAGATTTGGATATCTGCACATTCCTTTAGAATTGGGTTTAGGTGCAGACGAGTCAGAAGAAGATTGGCAGATGGTAATCTAGATCATTCAAGTTATACGTTAGGCCTGATTTATTGTCAATTTAGTTTGTATTCTGTTCTATTATAAGTGGTCAATTAGTGATTTGGATAATTGTCTATTCTTTCATATATTGGGCCCAGGAGAAAGCACAAAGATGGACACACATTTTTTCAGAAATAGTTCCCAGTCTTTCCTGGTCTGGAAGAGGAAACATTTTCATGAATAACATTAGAAAGCAGGTGAACAGAGCTATTGCAAAGTTTTTGTTGCCAAGGTGGTTTCAGTTATACAGTGGGGCAAAAAAGTATTTAGTCAGTCACCAATACTGCAAGTTCCACCACTTAAAAAGATGAGAGGCGTCTGTAATTTACATCATAGGTAGACCTCAACTATGAGAGACAAAATGAGAAAACAAATCCAGAAAATCACATTGTCTGATTTTGTAAGAATTTATTTGCAAATTATGGTGGAAAATAAGTATTTGGTCAGTAACAAAATTTCATCTCAATACTTTGTTATATATCCTTTGTTGGCAATGACAGAGGTCAAACGTTTTCTGTAAGGCTTCACAAGGTTGGCACACACTGTTGTTGGTATGTTGGCCCATTCCTCCATGCAGATCTCCTCTAGAGCAGTGATGTTTTGGGGCTGTCGCTTGGCAACACGGACTTTCAACTCCCTCCAAAGGTTTTCTATAGGGTTGAGATCTGGAGACTGGCTAGGCCACTCCAGGACCTTGAAATGCTTCTTACAAAGCCACTCCTTCGTTGCCCTGGCGATGTGCTTTGGATCATTGTCATGTTGAAAGACCCAGCCACGTTTCATCTTCAATGCCCTTGCTGATGGAAGGAGGTTTGCACTCAAAATCTCACGATACATGGCCCCATTCATTCTTTCATGTACTCGGATCAGTCGTCCTGGCCCCTTTGCAGAGAAACAGCCCCAAAGCATGATGTTTCCACCCCCATGCTTTACAGTAGGTATGGTGTTTGATGGATGCAACTCAGTATTCTTTTTCCTCCAAACACGAAAAGTTGTGTTTCTACCAAACAGTTCCAGTTTGGTTTCATCAGACCATAGGACATTCTCCCAATACTCTTCTGGATCATCCAAATGCTCTCTAGCAAACTTCAGACGGACATGTACTGGCTTAAGCAGTGGGACACGTCTGGCACTGCAGGATCTGAGTCCCTGGCGGCGTAGTGTGTTACTGATGGTAGGCTTTGTTACATTGGTCCCAGGTCTCTGCAGTTCATTCACTAGGTCCCTCCGCGTGGTTCTGGGATTTTTGCTCACGTTCTTGTGATCATTTTGACCCCACGGGGTGAGATTTTGCGCAGAGCCCCAGATCGAGGGAGATTATCAATGGTCTTGTATGTCTTCCATTTTCTAATGATTGCTCCCACAGTTGATCTCTTCAATCCAAGCTGGTTGCCAATTGCAGATTCAGTCTTCCCAGCCTGGTGCAGGGCTACAATTTTGTTTCTGGTGTCCTTTGACAGCTCTTTGGTCTTCACCATAGTGGAGTTTGGAGTCTGACTGTTTGAGGGTGTGCACAGGTGTCTTTTTATCCTGATAACAAGTTTAAACAGGTGCCATTACTACAGGTAATGAGTGGAGGAAAGAGGAGACTCTTAAAGAAGAAGTTACAGGTCTGTGAGAGCCAGAAATCTTGATTGTTTGTAGGTGACCAAATACTTATTTTATAAATTCTTACAAAATCAGACAATGTGATTTTCTGGATTTGTTTTCTCATTTTGTCTCTCATAGTTGAGGTCTACCTATGATGTAAATTACAGACGCCTCTCATCTTTTTAAGTGGTGGAACTTGCACTATTGGTGAATGACTAAATACTTTTTTGCCCCACTGTAGATATAGCGACTTAGAGGGTGTTCTTACAGGGATGTACAGATTAGATGAGGTTCATCTTTCAGATGTAGGTATTGATATTTTCAATCTAGGTCTTCAATCTAGTATTAAAACAGGTCTAGGATGTTGTGGGGGGCCTTGATTTTTATAGCCAAGGCCTACGGGTGTTAGCCACCCAGCAATTACTGGGAGGACTGGATTTTAAGAGTGTTATCTATGTATGATTATTTTAACAGTAGTGTTTTTAATTAATTTATCATTACTTATTAAATTTATTCATTCATAATTTTTTAAAATTTTTTGTAACCCTATAATAAAATAATGTGGCATATTATTTCCACTTAAAATAGTGTTGTTTTATTAATTTTATTTTATTATAGTTATATCAGACTAATATTTGGTAATCCATGCAGGTCATGTACCATCATGAAGCTGCAATCCTAGGCACAGGTCCTGTGAAATATACAATACTGTACTTTGTATTCAGTGAGGAGGAAGCAGCACTGACCTAAATGATGTAGTCTATTCAACCAGCTGACTGATAGGGGTCCAGGTGTTGGGTCTCACTGATCACGTATTGATAACTTTAGCATAGGTCATCAGTATATACGTTCTGTTAAACCCTTTAATAAGTACTGTCCTCTGCACTATTCCCGTCTATATTGTCTTCCTCTTCACTTCAGCTCTCAGTGATCACCACTGGGCGGTAGAACAACTCTCTGTTAGGTGCAATAGACAGAATGATCCACTTGTGATGAATAGCTGGATCCTAGGTGATTCTGGCTCTCCATCACAGCCTGTGCTAGTATTTACAACATGGTGCCACAGTGCCCAGCATAAGCAGCCATCTTCATCCACTTTCTTTACCCAGACAGTGTCTCTGTTGCTCACCCATCCATGCACCCACCACTCTGCTCACTTCCTCAAAAGTAACAACATAATGTTGGACCAATATTCAAACCCCAAACAACACATTTCAGACACGGGCAGACACAGGCACAAGTGTGAATGCCCCCTTAATGATTACAAAGGCTAACCAGTGGCAAGTTGCTTGGTGGTTACACAACAGTCTAAGGGCTCGTTCACATCTGCGTTCATGGGTCCTTATTGCAGGTTTCCGTTTCCTGCATAAAACAGATGCAGGAGACGGAAGCCTGCAGGAGACTTTCTCACCCATTCATTTGAATGGGTGAGAAAGCTGTCCGGCCGTGCGCGGCAGTGAGCGTTTTGCGCTCTCCGCCGCGAAACCGGGTTTTATAATCCGGACACAGAGTCGGACATGCACTACTCTGTGTCCGGATAAAAAAAATCCGGTTTCGCGGCGGAGAGCCTAAAACGCTCACCGCCGCGCACGGCCGGACCCGGTCTATGGTTTCCGTCTTCTGCCATGCAGAAGACGGAAACCATAGAACGGAGACCCCAGACGCAGGTGTGAACCCAGCGTCACAATGATGACACAGCTTACAGAACAAAACCATTGCACAGAATACAGTCTGTAAAACATGCAGTTCTTTGGACAGATTCTTGTAACTACTAAACCTGCTGCCTCATATACGACTAATATAACCACCAAACCTGCTTGAACAACACCTGTTTCAATTATTTGCTGTGTGTGCAAAATGGCTGTGCCGTTTCTGTGTGGGGCCAAGGGACATACCAATGTAGAGCTGTAGAGTCAGAGATGGAGCCATCAAAAAAGTTCTCAACTCTGACTCTGGCTTCAAGATAAAATGATCTCATAATAATAATAAACAATTATTGGCTTAATTTTTTCTTATATTTTACAATTAAGGCTAAGCGATTTATGAAGGATTTAGAGTTAGGTTGTGGAAAAATTGGGTTGTGTCGGAATTGGTGCTATGACCTTCTGAGACCACAAAATGTGCCAATAATTTTGGAAAAGGCTGACCACCTTATAGATTTACCATTACTGTGAATGTTACTTTAACTCAACTGGAAAATAAATCGACCGAAGCTTCAGTTTGAACACTTTTTGAACAGAAAAACCACACTTTCATCTCAATATGGACCAAACTATTTGGTAGTTCTACAGGTATAAATAATATAAAGTTGCAGAAATTGACAAGGATTGTAGTATTACTGAGGATGGTGCAAGGGAGTTTTCAGAATGAACCTTGTCATGATCCTATACAAAGTGGAGAAGGAAGACTAATATTACACTGCCCTCTAGTGTTCATGAAAGAAAATCCCTTTTACAGGTAATTTCTTATAGGAAACATCTCTGAACATCTAAGACTGTCAACTATTAATTTTGGTGACCCCCTCACCATTTGTTAAGCCGCAATCTGAATAAGTTCACTCTTCACTTAGTAAAAGAGACTTTGGTCAGAAAAAATAGGTTTTTCAATAATAATAATAAGTTGGGAGAATTGTTAAGCCTCTGTGCTGACTGTGCCTATGCTTGGTGTATATGCTGTATAAAGCCTCTAGCATATATGGCAATGCAGGGTTGGTTTTAGGGTAAGTTCACATGGCAGAAAAGGTTTCCTCTGTGTGACTTTTCCACGCGGCTAGCCGCAACGGGATGCCGATGAAGTGCACCGGCATCCCATCGCGGCATCCCGCTCCTGATTAGGCCCAAATGAACGGACCTAATCAGGAGTGAGTCTCAAGCCGCGGAATCCACGGGAAGATAGGTCATGCCGATTCTTTTAGCCGCTAGCTTTAAAAAAAAATCGCTAGTGGGAAAAAAAAGCGAGTGACTGCTATTGAAATGAAAAGGAGACGTTTTTGCAGGCGGTTGTCAAAATCCGCCTGCAAAAAACTCTGTGTGAACTTACCCTTAGACAAGATGTGGCACTGGGCAAAAGTAAAAGTGGGGCCCCAAATGTTAGAAATAGAAAGTGCCTCTATTGTGCTCAGGGATGACTGTATCTTCTCTGCTGCCTGAAGCCAACTATAGAATGGTGATTCCCCCACCTCAAAAAAAAGATACAAAACCCGGCTATCTTTGGATATGCAATGGGGACCCCCTAATTAGGACAGTATACAACCCCCATTTTTTTGGTCCACTACATGATACAGGACCCCCACATGGTATATGACCCTCTTTTACTTGTCCAGCACACGGTATATGATCCCCTTTTTTCTGCCAGGACAAAGGTCATTACTGGCTGACCAGAAAGCTTATGCAAGTGGAGTACATTTCAATAGGGGGTGCTGATGGGTGGGATTGCATCACCTGGCCATTCATCAGGATGAGAATAGCAGGGCTGTCGAGGATAAGATCTGGCTAAAAAAAAAGGCAGGGCTTATATTCTATTACTTACACTTTTGTACAGACTGTAGACACGGACGCTACTGAATTCCTTTCCTTTTAATAATGAGGAGTGTAGTACATCAGAAAATTGTAATATACCGTCCAACTGCTTCAAAATGAACCACTGCCATATAACAGCATTGCTATCTCGGAGGAAATGACTGTGACATTAGATACCAGTGTTGCTAATGTGATGTCATTGAATCTTTCTCAATGTCGCAATCCAGAGTCTGTTCCATTTGGTTGAACTTTGCTCTTGTGTTTGTCTGCTGGAAAGTTTCATAGTCCATGACATTCGGCTGAAGAATCATAGGAGCAGGTGCTAGCCTTCTGTCAGGGGATCAGAATGGATTTTATATCTAACCTCGGTGCTGGCGCATTCAGGTTCGTGTTTTATCGATCAATTGTAAAGTAAAATGTGTCTTCTGTCCGTTTTGTCTAGTGTCCAAAAAACCTTTATTGTCACGGACATAACTATTGGGGTGCCACAGAGGTAACCGTACCTGGGTCCAGGAGCCGTAAGGGGCATAAATTGTCCCTCTGCTCCTATATGAGAATACCAGTAATATAATTCATGCTTGGTAGTTAGCGGGCTCTTTACAGATTTAGCGCTGGGGCCTAGCAGTTTCAAGGTAGGTCTTTGCTTAGTTCTATATGCGATTTATGCCAATATTTTGTGGTCTTGATGGTTATACATGGTATTATAAGTGGTAAGTACACCGTATATTACTAGTAAGTTATTGATATACACCAGTTTGACTTATACGTTTCTACTATTTATTGTAGCGAGGAGAAAGATCACGCTGCGCTGGTGTTCTGCTATCTCAGTCTGGGGATTAGAAAACATATGTCACACTGAGCAAAGGTGGTGCTAATATAAGTCACCATGAAAACCGATACACAGACAATAGAAGACAGTGGTCATGTGTCTGATCGGTGGGGTTATAGGCCATATATTAGATCTAGGGTCTATGGGACAGCACTGCAGTACCTACACTCAGTACATTCTTGTGACATACATCTGCATGACATGACATGAACCTGTGGTTATGATACAGTATTTGCCTGTGTATTTCCTTTGAAAGCAGACCTATACATCTTATATAGGGTTTGCATACCTCCCAACCGTCCCGATTTCCGCGGGACAGTCCCGATTTGGGTGACATGTCCCGCGGTCCCGGTTGGAGGGAGGTATGTCCCGATTTCAACTCAGATCTGCGTCCAGAGGACGCAGATCTGAGTTGAACACACATGCGGCTGAAGGAAGGAGCTGACACAGGTCAGCTCCTCGCTTCGCCGCTGCCCGCCTCTCTCCCTGACACACGCGGCTGAAGCTGCTCGCATGCTTGCTTCGCCGCTGCGTCTCTCTCTCTCGCTGACACATGCGGCTGAAGCGAGGAGCTGACCTGTGTCAGCTCCTCGCTTCGCTGCTGCCGCCGGCTCCTGGCTTGTAGACGCGATGTACACGCCAGGAGCCGGCGGCAGCAGCGAAGCGAGGAGCTGACACAGGTCAGCTCCTCGCTTCAGCCGCATGTGTCAGCGAGAGAGAGAGACGCAGCGGCGAAGCGAGCACGCGAGCAGCTTCAGCCGCGTGTGTCAGGGAGAGAGGCGGGCAGCGGCGAAGCGAGGAGCTGACCTGTGTCAGCTCCTTCCTTCAGCCGCATGTGTCAGCGAGAGAGGCGGCGAGGGAGCGGAGGAGAAGGTAAGTTTAATGTGGAGGTGGAACGTGAATCTGGAGGCAGATGAAGGAGAGGACGGCATGACATTGGGGCAGAGATGGGGGGCATGAATCTGGGGGCAGAGATGGAGAGGACATGAATCTGAGGGCAGAGATGGGGGACATGAATCTGGGGGCAGAGATGGGGGACATGAATCTGGGGGAAGAGATGGAGAGGACATGAATTTGGGGGCAGAGATGTGGGACATGAATCTGGGGGCAGAGATGTGGGGACATGAATCTGGGGGCAGAGATGGAGAGGACATGAATCTGGGGGCAGAGATGGAGGGGACATGAATCTGGGGGCAGAGATGGAGGGACATGAATCTGGGGGCAGAGATGGAGGGGACATGAATCTGGGGGCAGAGATGGAGGGACAGGAATCTGGGGGCAGAGATGTGGGACATGAATCTGGGGGCAGAGATGTGGGGACATGAATCTGGGGGCAGAGATGGAGGGACAGGAATCTAGGGGCAGAGATGTGGGACATGAATCTGGGGGCAGAGATGTGGGGACATGAATCTGGGGGCAGAGATGTGGGGACATGAATCTGGGGGCAGAGATGGTGGACATGAATCTGGGGGCAGAGATGGAGGGACAGGAATCTGGGGGCAGAGATGTGGGACATGAATCTGGGGGCAGAGATGGGGGGGACATGAATCTGAGGGCATAGATGGGGGGACATGAATCTGGGGGCAGAGATGGGGGACATGAATCTGGGGGCAGAGATGGAGGGACAGGAATCTGGGGGCAGAGATGTGGGACATGAATCTGGGGGCAGAGATGGGGGGGACATGAATCTGAGGGCATAGATGGGGGGACATGAATCTGGGGGCAGAGATGGAAGAGGGACATGAAACTGGGGGCAGATGAAGGGTGTATATGAAACTGGGGGAGAGATAGAGGGGGGACATATAATTTACGGGTGACTGTAGGAGGATTATACTGTGTGCGGGCACATGAAAAATTAACGAGTGGGCGGAGTCAACACAAAAGTGGGTGGGGCTAAATTTGCCGCGGCGCGCGTAGCGCGCTGCACATTTTGTCCCTCTTTCGGTTCTTCAAAAGTTGGGAGGTATGGGTTTGTGAGTACTACTACATTCCATGATCATATTCATGCAACCCAATATTCTTATCTTTTACAGGGTATGTAGATTTTTGTACCCAATATATGGAACAAATTTCATCTGACATAGTAATTTTATAGGTCATATAATCAAATTACCTCTGAATTACTTTTCATTCAGATCATATAATAGTGTTGTACATTTCAATATTCAATAATGTGCTATATATGTGTTTTCTAGGTCTGTCTCATCGGTAGGCTCAGAAATAACTCGAAGAGTGAAAACCGTCTCTGCACCGCCACAGAGACCTTTTCGTGTTTGCAGCCATGACCGGTCCGTACGTAAAGGAGTTACTGCCGGCTCCCTCCGAGAACTCATAGCAAAGGTGAGTCCCCGAAGAACAAGGGACCTTTTTAGGATCTACATATGTTATTGCTCATGGTATTACACATGTTTATGAGGTGGTTTACCTATAATATCCCTGGTGGTGTACAGTGCACTAGATGATGAAGGTCATTAATATTCATTATTAGAGATGAGCGAACACTAAAATGTTCGAGGTTCGAAATTCAATTCGAACAGCCGCTCACTGTTCGAGTGTTCGAATGGGTTTCGAACCCCATTATAGTCTATGGGGAACATAAACTCGTTAAGGGGGAAACCCAAATTCGTGTCTGGAGGGTCACCAAGTCCACTATGACACCCCAGGAAATGATACCAACACCCTGGAATGACACTGGGACAGCAGGGGAAGCATGTCTGGGGGCATAAAAGTCACTTTATTTCATGGAAATCCCTGTCAGTTTGCGATTTTCGCAAGCTAACTTTTCCCCATAGAAATGCATTGGCCAGTGCTGATTGGCCAGAGTACGGAACTCGACCAATCAGCGCTGGCTCTGCTGGAGGAGGCGGAGTCTAAGATCGCTCCACACCAGTCTCCATTCAAGTCCGACCTTAGACTCCGCCTCCTCCGGCAGAGCCAGCGCTGATTGGCCGAAGGCTGGCCAATGCATTCCTATGCGAATGCAGAGACTTAGCAGTGCTGAGTCAGTTTTGCTCAACTACACATCTGATGCACACTCGGCACTGCTACATCAGATGTAGCAATCTGATGTAGCAGAGCCGAGGGTGCACTAGAACCCCTGTGCAAACTCAGTTCACGCTAATAGAATGCATTGGCCAGCGCTGATTGGCCAATGCATTCTATTAGCCCGATGAAGTAGAGCTGAATGTGTGTGCTAAGCACACACATTCAGCACTGCTTCATCACGCCAGTACAATGCATTAGCCAGTGCTGATTGGCCAGAGTACGGAATTCGGCCAATCAGCGCTGGCCAATGCATTCTATTAGCCCGATGAAGTAGAGCTGAATGTGTGTGCTAAGCACACACATTCAGCACTGCTTCATCACGCCAATACAATGCATTAGCCAGTGCTGATTGGCCAGAGTACGGAATTCGGCCAATCAGCGCTGGCTCTGCTGGAGGAGGCGGAGTCTAAGGTCGGACCTGAATGGAGACTGGTGTGGAGCGATCTTAGACTCCGCCTCCTCCAGCAGAGCCAGCGCTGATTGGCCGAATTCCGTACTCTGGCCAATCAGCGCTGGCCAATGCATTCTATTAGCCCGATGAAGTAGAGCTGAATGTGTGTGCTAAGCACACACATTCAGCACTGCTTCATCGGGCTAATAGAATGCATTGGCCAGCGCTGATTGGCCGAATTCCGTACTCTGGCCAATCAGCACTGGCCAATGCATTCTATTAGCCCGATGAAGTAGAGCTGAATGTGTGTGCTAAGCACACACATTCAGCACTGCTTCATCACGCCAATACAATGCATTAGCCAGTGCTGATTGGCCAGAGTACGGAATTCGGCCAATCAGCGCTGGCTCTGCTGGAGGAGGCGGAGTCTAAGATCGCTCCACACCAGTCTCCATTCAGGTCCGACCTTAGACTCCGCCTCCTCCGGCAGAGCCAGCGCTGATTGGCCGAAGGCTGGCCAATGCATTCCTATGCGAATGCAGAGACTTAGTAGTGCTGAGCCAGTTCTGCTCAACTACACATCTGATGCACACTCGGCACTGCTACATCAGATGTAGCAATCTGATGTAGCAGAGCCGAGGGTGCACTAGAACCCCTGTGCAAACTCAGTTCACGCTAATAGAATGCATTGGCCAGCGCTGATTGGCCAATGCATTCTATTAGCCCGATGAAGTAGAGCTGAATGTGTGTGCTAAGCACACTCATTCAGCACTGCTTCATCACGCCAATACAATGCATTAGCCAGTGCTGATTGGCCAGAGTACGGAATTCGGCCAATCAGCGCTGGCCAATGCATTCTATTAGCCCGATGAAGTAGAGCTGAATGTGTGTGCTAAGCACACTCATTCAGCACTGCTTCATCATGCCAATACAATGCATTAGCCAGTGCTGATTGGCCAGAGTACGGAATTCGGCCAATCAGCGCTGGCCAATGCATTCTATTGGCCCGATGAAGTAGAGCTGAATGTGTGTGCTAAGCACACACATTCAGCACTGCTTCATCACGCCAATACAATGCATTAGCCAGTGCTGATTGGCCAGAGTACGGAATTCAGCCAATCAGCGCTGGCTCTGCTGGAGGAGGCGGAGTCTAAGGTCGGACCTGAATGGAGACTGGTGTGGAGCGATCTTAGACTCCACCTCCTCCAGCAGAGCCAGCGCTGATTGGCCGAATTCCGTACTCTGGCCAATCAGCGCTGGCCAATGCATTCTATTAGCCCGATGAAGTAGAGCTGAATGTGTGTGCTAAGCACACACATTCAGCACTGCTTCATCACGCCAATACAATGCATTAGCCAGTGCTGATTGGCCAGAGTACGGAATTCGGCCAATCAGCGCTGGCCAATGCATTCTATTAGCCCGATGAAGTAGAGCTGAATGTGTGTGCTAAGCACACACTTTCAGCACTGCTTCATCACGCCAATACAATGCATTAGCCAGTGCTGATTGGCCAGAGTACGGAATTCGGCCAATCAGCGCTGGCTCTGCTGGAGGAGGCGGAGTCTAAGATCGCTCCACACCAGTCTCCATTCAGGTCCGACCTTAGACTCCGCCTCCTCCAGCAGAGCCAGCGCTGATTGGCCGAATTCCGTACTCTGGCCAATCAGCACTGGCTAATGCATTGTATTGGCGTGATGAAGCAGTGCTGAATGTGTGTGCTTAGCACACACATTCAGCTCTACTTCATCGGGCTAATAGAATGCATTGGCCAATCAGCGCTGGCCAATGCATTCTATTAGCGTGAACTGAGTTTGCACAGGGGTTCTAGTGCACCCTCGGCTCTGCTACATCAGATTGCTACATCTGATGTAGCAGTGCCGAGTGTGCATCAGATGTGTAGTTGAGCAAAACTGACTCAGCACTGCTAAGTCTCTGCATTCGCATAGGAATGCATTGGCCAGCCTTCGGCCAATCAGCGCTGGCTCTGCCGGAGGAGGCGGAGTCTAAGGTCGGACCTGAATGGAGACTGGTGTGGAGCGATCTTAGACTCCGCCTCCTCCAGCAGAGCCAGCGCTGATTGGTCGAGTTCCGTACTCTGGCCAATCAGCACTGGCTAATGCATTGTATTGGCGTGATGAAGCAGTGCTGAATGTGTGTGCTTAGCACACACATTCAGCTCTACTTCATCGGGCTAATAGAATGCATTGGCCAGCGCTGATTGGCCGAATTCCGTACTCTGGCCAATCAGCACTGGCTAATGCATTGTATTGGCGTGATGAAGCAGTGCTGAATGAGTGTGCTTAGCACACACATTCAGCTCTACTTCATCAGGCTAATAGAATACATTGGCCAATCAGCGCTGGCCAATGCATTCTATTAGCTTGATGAAGCAGAGTGTGCACAAGGGTTCAAGCGCACCCTCGGCTCTGATGTAGCAGAGCTGAGGGTGCACAAGGGTTCAAGTGCACCCTCGGCTCTCCTACATCAGAGCCGAGGGTGCGCTTGAACCCTTGTGCAGCCTCGGCTCTGCTACATCAGAGCCGAGGGTGCGCTTGAACCCTTGTGCACACTCTGCTTCATCAAGCTAATAGAATGCATTGGCCAGCGCTGATTGGCCAGAGTACGGAATTCGGCCAATCAGCGCTGGCCAATGCATCCCTATGGGAAAAAGTTTATCTCACAAAAATCACAATTACACACCCGATAGAGCCCCAAAAAGTTATTTTTAATAACATTCCCCCCTAAATAAAGGTTATCCCTAGCTATCCCTGCCTGTACAGCTATCCCTGTCTCTTAGTCACAAAGTTCACATTCTCATATGACCCGGATTTGAAATCCACTATTCGTCTAAAATGGAGGTCACCTGATTTCGGCAGCCAATGATTTTTTCCAATTTTTTTCAATGCCCCCGGTGTCGTAGTTCCTGTCCCACCTCCCCTGCGCTGTTATTGGTGCAAAAAAGGCGCCAGGGAAGGTGGGAGGGGAATCGAATTTTGGCGCACTTTACCACGCGGTGTTCGATTCGATTCGAACATGGCGAACACCCTGATATCCGATCGAACATGTGTTCGATAGAACACTGTTCGCTCATCTCTATTCATTATCATTTGGGGACTAGGTTGGCTATAGGTTACTGTTTGATATTATATAATATACATAAATTACTGTTTGAATTGACCCCCCCACCCTCATTTTCCCTTTTTTAAACCCACATAAGCTCATACACTGTACACAGTGAGTAGCAACATTTCTTACTGACAAATACTGCCAGAAAATCAAAAGTTGTTTGATAGTTTAGTTATGCTTTAAAGGGGCTCTATCATTGCGAAAACTATTTTTAACTAAACATATACTTGCATAGCCTTTAGAAAGACTATTCCACCCATACCTTTTGTATGTAAAGTCAGTCATTTATGAATGAGCCCGCTTTTATCCATATGCTAATGAGCCAGTAATGAGCACCGGAAGTCTCAGTGAGTACTGTCTGCTGTGTGTGTGAGAGCAGGGAAGGCTGCTGGTGCTAATGATGACTCATCAGCCTTTCCTGCTCTCACACACACAGCAGACAGTGCTCACTGAGACTTTCAGTGCTCGTTGCTGGCTCATTTAGCCCTGGCTAAAAGTGGAAAAAAACACTAATAGATAATTTTATAGTTGTATCAAATAATATCAATATATGTATAACCAAGTAAATAAGTGAGAACACATTTATTGTTCCTGGAATAAATGGAATAAATACATACAATAAACCTTACATCTGCATTTGCTTTAATGGCACATCACTGCAGGGCACTGCGGGGGACTTGTCACACGGAAAACATTGTCTAATCTACATGCAGGATGCTATAGAGCTGGCATAGCTGAGCAGATTGATATATAGTTTTACGGGAAACGATTCCGCATAACCTGTCATTTATCCATTGAAATCTCTCTCTTTCTATGTTGAGAAGCCCAAGAGGCGGTATATACAGAGATAGCTGTCAATCACTGATAGGCCCGCCTACTTGACTTCTCAATATTAGAAAGACAGAGCTTTCAATAGATAAATGACAGGTTATACTGAATCTTATAAACCTATACATTAATCTGCTCAGTATCTCCTGCTCTATAACATGCTGACTGCAACTTAAACTGAATTTTTATGTAACAGATTCCTTTAAAGCCACAACTAAGAGGGGAGCTTTCACTCAGAAAATATATAATAGATTCATTTACACTTCATCACTCCTGATTTTAGCTTAAAAACCTGAACAAATTCTAAGCTGTCCTAGGATAGGCAGGTCATTTGACTCTGTTTTATGAGGATATGTGTGATCTATATGGATCCTTGCAATGGGCACAATTTTAGTGTAAAAATGTTAACACAGAGAGTATTGATCCATAGACTGAATATGGATGCATAGAAGAGACATAGTGTTTTTCTGCTAAAATGGTAGCAGCGTCTTACAATGAAGCACAGAAAATAGCCAAGGCTTAGAAATTCCTTATATGCAGAGAATATTTCTCATATCGCATTACTTTCTGCTCTCGGCCAGGCCATGGATGCCCTCTTTCTAACAGGTATTGTGACATTAGTATTGGAGGAAGATGGGACATTACTGGATAGAGAAGAATTCTTTGACACCCTTGAAGATGGTTCGGTTATCATGGTACTGGAAAGAGGACAAAAATGGAATCCTAGAAAGGTAACTTTTTTTTTTTGTTTACAAATTTGCAATGAATTACAGTGTCATTATCATATAATTTAATATAAATTCATAGGTTGCTCTCTCCAACACGGTGGCTCGGTGGTTAGCACTGCCGCCTTGCAGCGCTGGAGTCCCTGTTTCGAATCCTACCAAGGGCAAAAAAAAACATCTGCAAGGGGTTTGTATGTTCTCCCCTTGTTCGCGTGGCTTTCCATCCCATACTCCAAAGACATACTGATAGGGTAAAAAAAATGTGGGGCTCATAATCTACATTAAAAAAAAAAAACAAAAAAAAAAACCCCAAACATTTGACTACTCGATCGAATATCGAATCCCATTACAGTCTATGGGAAAAAATGCTTGTTTCAGGAGAAACCACTATTCGACTAAAGGACGAGTAGCAGGAGCGAAGTGCAGTTGAGGAGGAGCACTGTGCAGTTAAAGCGCTCAGACCCCATAGACTATAATGGGGTCCGTGTGCTTGCAGCGCACTGCCCGCCCAAATGATTTGTGCAGGCAGTGCGCGGCAAGCACACGGACCCCATTATAGTCTATGGGGTTCGTGTGCTTTAACTGCACAGTGCTTGCAGTTGCGCTGATATTCCGTTCGGGGGTGTCCTCCTGCGGACTCCTTCTGGACGGGAGGCAAGCGCTAATGTGAACTTACTCGTCCTGCAGAACCAGCGTTGATTGGCCGAATGCTATACACAGCAGGCTCTTCTTTTCTAGTTGGGATAGCTGGCAGCTTGTGGTTATGCAGGAGCTGACTTTTTCTCATAGGAATGCATTGACCAGCGTTGATTGGCCGAATGCTATACAGTGTACAGCATTCGGCCAATCAACGCTGGTTCTGCCGGAGGCTCATCTGTGACGAGGCGGAGTCTAAGATTAGACCACAGCAGTATCCATTGTGGTTCGATCTTAGACTCCGCCTCGTCACAGACGAGCCTCCGGCAGAACCAGTGTTAATTTGCCGAATGCTATACACTGTATAGCATTCGGCCAATCAATGCTGGATCTGAATCGAATCTTTACTGCGAATAGGAGTAGTATTCGAACGAGTACGAGTATTTCGAATACCGTAGTATTCTATAGAATACTTACTCGATCGAATACTACTCGCTCATCTCTACTGAAGAACCCAAATAGATTCATTCTTTGATGATCACAAACAGGGCCATGTGGCAGAGATATATGTCACATGGCTGTCATTTTTTAACTAACGTTGCTGGACATGAAGCTTGTAGCACTTATTTATCTGTTAATTTATGTCGGATCTGCGTGGTTCAGATGTGAACTAAGCCTTATGGTTCAATTTACTGTTAGATGTAACTGACAATATTTTCTGTGTATAATTGTTACAATTATAAGATAGCTCTTAGGTGTGTTCACATGATATTGTAGAAGATGAAAATTACAACATGTATTTCAAGAAATGAGCATCTGATCTTTGCCACATTTTTTTTGGTGCCTTTCACTGTTTTTGGCACCCCAAAGTGACGTGGTCTTTTTCACATCCATGAACACCTTGTAAATGACCTAAGGTGTATGTATTTCAGTGTATAATACAAGTTATGCTGTATAGACATTCCCCTTATAGTTAATTCTCTTATACTTTGTCTTTCCTGCAGGGTGTATTGTCTTATTCCTTGCAACAAGAAAAACCAAAGAACAGTCGGGATATTGCACGAATCACATTTGATGTATACAAGCTAAACCCACGTGATCTATTTGGCAGTTTAAATATAAAGGCTACCTTTTATGGCTTGTACTCCATGAGCTGTGACTTCCAGTGCTTGGGACCAAAGAAGGTGCTTAGGTGAGTAATAAGAATGCATATAGAACAGCTACAAGACAATGATTGTTATTTTTAGAACTCTTAGGCCGTGTTGACAAAACTATGGCTTGCGTGCCACAGCGGTCACTCAGAGCTTTGTTGGCACGCGTGCCATCATCCCATCCAGACTCCCTGATGACTCCCTAATGGGAAATCCGATACTGGATTCCCCGTTAGTGAGAGAGCGCTTCTTTCAGCTACAAGCTGTCAGTGTAGGCAGCGGGACCTAGAGTGTGACCTCTGCCCCGACACAGGTGCAATGATTTAATTCATCTGCGTCTGCATTGATAGAAGAAGGAGGTCACATGGCTTCTTTTAGTGGGAGGTAAGGTAAGTAGCATATAATACTCTGTGGTGGCCACTATGGAGCATATAATACTGTAAAAAACAATGTATATTCAGCTCACCCCTTAATCATGAACACCTGATCCTGGGCCGCACGGATGTGGATGGACCTTGTTCCACTTGTAAAGCCAGCAAAAAGTAAAGAATATCCAGCGTCTCCAGAAGGTAAAAATTAACTTTTATTTCCGCATTAAAAAAATATAAGCATCACAGGTAAGTACACCCAGCGTACAGAGATTGTTTAAGCTACGCGTTTCAGAACCTTGCTGGTTCCTTCATCATGGCTTACTGCTAGCTTACACACAAGTTCCTTATAAAACAGTCAAAAATACAGACCCCTCCCCTAAAACATATATTAACTCTATATGGTAAGTATACCTTTAACCTGCATTATCATATATTAAACTTTTATTTTATAATCACTCGTCTCATTTTTAAGTACTCGTAACTCATCACACTTTTATAATTTCAATTCATTTATATATGCAAACATCTAGTATTAAATAAATCACTATGATCATATATTGTTTATCCTTTTAACTATTTACCTGATCTTGTAGCATAGACCATTCTATGTCCATATTCACATTGCCCTAGAATTGTCGGCCTGCTCCAGGCCACAGCATATTCACTCATTCTCCATTTTAGATTTAGATCATGTGTTTTCATTAACCACACCTACTATCACGTGATCAGAGGGACTCACACATCTCCAGGTCTTGTAACATAGACCATTCTATGTCCATATTCACATTACCCTAGAATTGTCGGCCTGCTCCAGGCCGCAGCATATTCACTCATTCTCCATTTTAGATTTAGATCATGTGTTTTCATTAACCACACCTACTATCACGTGATCAGAGGGACTCACACATCTCCAGGTCTTGTAGCATAGACCATTCTATGTCCATATTCACATTACCCTGGAATTGTCGGCCTGCTCCAGGCCGCAGCATATTCACTCATTCTCCATTTTAGATTTAGATCATACTATAATACTGTGTGGGGGCCCAAAGTGGAGCACATTGTGCAGTCTGGAAGCCACTGTGGAGCACTTTGTACCATGTGGGGGCCATTCACTATTTATATCACACAGAATCTGTTTTATAGTAGATGTGATATTAGTACAGGCTGTAATAACTTTGCACGGTCACTATAAAACAGATCCTGTGCAATATAAACAGTGAACATTAATTGTTCAAACATACCAAATGCTAACTTTTACCTTTCAATACAAAGTTGCTTTGTATCATTGAAAGCTTTGTAAAACCCCATTCGCATGACCACATTTTGCGGGTCAATAACTGTCCGCAATTGTAGATCCGCATAGTGTTAAGGTTAAATTGCTTTGTTGGCTAGTTTGTGATAAATTAGTGGGTTTTGGGTTGGGTTGCAGTTTGGCCACTCTGTTTCTAAAAGGTTCAGCGTCACTGCTTTATTTACTGGGTCTGATCATTAATGGAATTCACTGCAATGCTAATGCAATACTATTACAGGCTCCTGTATGGATAGACGCCCCTAAGATCTTGTTTTGGCGATCCACCCTAAAATGGGCAGGAAAATGGCACCTCAGTCATGTTTGACCAAGGCTTTAGGAGTACTTATGCTCAGTGATCATAATCGGTGCTGGCATTGCTGGTGGGTCTCTGCTGTATAATACATCTGCCATCATAGTACAGCAGATGTTGGGAAAGGTTAATAGGACATTTTCCATATAATAAAAGGAAAAAAATAATACAATGGTTATCCAAGACTTAGATATTGATGTATCACATTTAGGATAAGTCATCAATGTCACATTGATGGGAGCCCAATACCCATTGTCCCCACAATGTATAGTGTATCAGCACAGTGTATAGAATGAGAAGATCCCAGCTCCATACGAGGTGCAGATTTGGCAGGTAATTGGTGGATTTTCAGACCCCTATTGATCTGTTACTAATAACCTGTTCCAAGGTTAGGCCATGAAGTTTTAACTTTTAAGAATCTAGAAGCAGATTCATAAGGGAAGGAGGCTTATGTCTTCTTACCAGTTTTGATTTTGTATGAAATGATGCTTATTTGTTTGACTTCTGATATTTAATGTAATGTTTTCTCCAACAGGGAGCTTCTGCGATTTCTGTCGGCAGCTCTGAATGGTATTGGACGTGTGATGCTCACCGCCTCTGGTATGCTTAGACGGTTGTTAGAAGGTGGAGATCACTGGCAGAATCGCATCACTGAATATGAAGGCTGATATTATGTCCACACTATGACTTATTGTTGTCGGTATTCATTGGCTGTATTTGACCATGCGAGAAACCAATTCTAGATGTTCCCCCACAACATTGCTTCTTGGAGAGAATAGCTCCCTACACAGAGCAGCTGATTGGACATCTTAAATAGAGGCCCATACTGCCTCCGTGCCATGTGCACAAGGCCATAAAATACTTATCCTAATGATTATTGCTCATTCTTATGGACCTGTCTTTATGATATATGGATGAAATAATCCATTAGAGATGGAGAGAAAATAATTTTATTGGACTGCACTAAACTTCGTAAAACATATGTAATAATAAATTGTGTTATGTTTACATAGTTTGCTATTTAAAGGGATATTCTTATGTTAGTCATTTATTGCATATCCAGAGCATGTCTGAAACAAGCATGCTCATTTATTTCCATTCACCTCTATAGGATCCAAATACAGTGATATGACATCTCTGTAGGACACATTTACCTAAATCAATGGTTCACTGCAGGATACAGACAGGACCAAATTGTACATAGTGGGAATATGCATAATGCTAGTATTCCAAATGCACAAGTCTTATATAACGTGCCAGTCACTTGATAATGGATATAAGAGATGCCATAAATGTCTAAGATGATAATATCCCTCCAAATGTTCATTAAAAAGTGGTAATAGGATATGAAAACTATGTCTGCTTTCTCCCCAGAATAATACAACACTTGTCCATTAATGGTGCCAGGTATTGCAATTCAGCTCTATTGAAGTGAAAACAGCGCAATAATAGACACAACCCATGCACAGGTGTGGCGCCGTTTCTTGCAGAAAGCAGAAGTGTTTTCTTATCTTAGTGTAAGCCAGCAGAATAATGAATTTTACTTTAGATGTGAATGATAAACCTTGCATATGTGTAATTTTGTGGTTAAAATCTGACGTTTTCCATTAGGATGTCAGTAATGCTATGTTAAGGTTCTTTAATAAATTATTAAATCATGGATTAACTTGATGAATGTGCATTTGTATATTGTAATACAGACCTGACAGTTTTTGGGAGGGTGGTTGCTATCTTTTACAGGCAGAGATGTATCAAAACTGGTGGAATGAAAAAGTAGAGCAGTTGTCAATATTGCAACCAATCAGGTTTGTGTTTTCATTTTTCTAAGGTCATCTAAAAAAAGAGAGGAGATATACGATTAGTTGATATAAGCGATCACTCCACTTTACCTGTACATCAGTCTTCATAAATAACCCATATAGTTTGGAAATGGAGTCCAGACTACAGACGGTCGTAAAACAATATCTGCTGGTGAATCTGAAAATCACTGATCTATTCTTTAAAGCACTGAGAAAGACAAAGACATGCTTAACTATTTAATGACTAAACATTGTCTTTTCACAGTGTAAGGGGCAGGTCCTTAGTCCACAATAGGACTGAGCAATTAATCAAAAAATAACAAACTGAGCATCAATGTTGATGATTTTGTGCACATCAGTTATTTTGGTTCAGTTATTACAGTATTTGCAAGCTTTATATTCCTGGTTCCTTTGGACCGAAAATATCTGACACCACAGAATAATTAGGGGAGGCCCATAGGAGGTAAGCAAATAAATAAATAAAAAAGTTACTAACCTCCCCTGGGCTGCAGGAATGGCTTTCGTCCTCTTCCGGCCTCCTGAGTGACATCAAGGACCACTGAGGTTTAAGATTGGGCCACAGTAATCAGTTCGTGTTGTGACACAAAGACACAAGTGGCACGATGAGGACTGATCCATGTGACCCCTGAGGCTCAATCACAGGCCTAAGTGGTCCCTGATGTAATTGAAGAAGACCAGAGGTGGTGCCAGCTCCTCTTTCGGTTCAGACATGTCCAGTCTGAACAAAACCACAAGGTGAACCTCACAACATGAATCCGGATTGGTTCACCCAACATATGTGCAGCATCTCTGAGTGTTCCTGCTTTTAATTATTTGCCTCTTGTGACTCTGGGTTATGTTGGCATGTCCTAAGCTCTATGTCACTGTAGCTTATCCCATTGTTATTCCCTGCCATTCTCCCCTTGTGTTTCATACCTTGTCACAGCTCTGGCCTACTACAAGCCAGTGGACTGTGTCTGAGCTCTAAAGGTTGTCCAGGAGACAAGTCTTCTCAGTCTAGTTCTAGTCTAAGGTTGGTGTGCAATAGTAGCAGTTTTCAGAGGAGTCAGTGCAAGCCAGCACGGAGATCTGAGCTCCACACATTCCCTAGGTGGAAGAGACTGTCCTGAGCAAGGTAGTTCAGCTGTCAAGAGTTTGGACTTTGTGCCAGGAGGAGCAATAGAGTGCCATGACTGGAGTAGTTGGCCCAACACCTCATTCATGGTAACCTGATCCCTGTCCGGACTACTCACCACTATAGCCCCAGGGGAGGCAGATAAGGAGTAAGTGAGCATTCACACTACCGTCAGTGTCCGACAGGTAGCGTCCGCAGCTAGTGTCCGTTCAAAATCTTGCACAGACATTAGCGGACACTAGCTGTGTCCTTGAAATTTTTCATTCCTTTAAATGGAGATCGGGTGCGTTGTTTTGCACTCCATGCCCTTCCTTAGCTGTCCGTTCCTAAAGATGTCCAACTTTTCAAGCGAACAGAAAAACCCGACATGTAGGTTTTTTCTGTCCGCTTGAAAAGTTGGACATCTTCACAAACAGACACTTAAGGACAGGCACAGAGTGTAAAACAACGCACCCGATCTCCATTTAAATGAATGAAAAACGTCACGGACACAGCTAGTGTCCGCTGCTAATGTCCGTACAAGATTTTGAACAGACACTAGCAGCGGACAATGACTGTAGTGTGAATGCCCCCTTACAGTTGGAGTGGAGTTTATTCTTAGAGCCTTAAACATTCTTGGGTACCATCCTAAGACCAAGGCTGGTGAATTATACACTAAAGAACTACAACCCCCAATTGGAAGCTGCTTGTTTCAACTGCACTTCTGTTTTCCTGAGTCATTCCTACCTTACCAGCGCCGCACCTCCCATGAGGCGACCTGAAGCGACCGCTTCAGGCGGCGCTATTTCAGGGCCTCGGGAGGGCAGCATTTTTGCTGACCTAAGCCAGTCCAGGACAAGTTGTCCTGGACTGGCTTAGCGTCACCGTGTCTGCAGCCCGACACGGGAAGCAAGCGGTGTATTGGGGCGGCCCTGCTGGACGCAGCACTGCTCCAGCAGCCGCCCCTCACACTCAGGCAGAGAGCAGGTCCTCTCCCTGCCTGCTCTGTCTACGAACGCCGCTCGCACCGCCACGCCCCCTTTCCGCTCAACCCTGCCCCTTCCACTCGGCCCCACCCCTTTCTTGTGACCCGCCCCCCAGCTCCGCCCCTCCTCGGGGGGGGGGGCGGCTTTCTGACGCCGCTTCAGGTGGCAGAAAGCCCAGGTTCACCCCTGTACCTTACCATCAGGGCACTTGCTACTTTTTGCGTATTAGACGGTAATGAGCATCATGATCATAATGTTCTTCATATGTGGAGGTTGTCAGTAGCATAGCAGGGTAGCACCTAAGGATACCCAGGGGAATATATATCAATATCAATATATCAAGGGAAAAATTGAAAGTCAGTTTTGCTGGAGACTGTTCTGGAATAATTTGTGCCAAATTTATCAAATGTTCAATTTCTGAAATAAGAATTCCCCTCAGTTTTTACATAGTCATTATGTGGAATGTTGATGTTTTTCTTAGTATTTCTAGCTGTGGATTGCAGATCACAACCAGTGGTACACGATTGTTATTGGATTTTTCCCTCTATTGAGTATTATGGTGGTCATTCTGATTTCATTATAAATTAAAGTGGTGAGTGATCGATACACACTAGAGAATGTTCATACCTCTCTTCACTGACTTTAGGAGTCTGCAAAAAATTGAGTGGCGATAATGTGTGACAGTTATGTAGGTCCCAGTGTCAGACATGCTCGATAATGTAGTATTCGCCATTCTTTCTATACAGAGTCTCAGCAATGACAGGTAGAGCATTTGCACTAGATCCCTGGAGAACGGTAAGTAGTTTGTTTTAGAACATTTACACCTTTTTCTTCTCCAGACTATGGCTCCTTATATCGGACCATACCATAAATCTGCCAAGCTGGGCAGACCCCCTTGTCAACATCCACCATACTATTTACATCACAGCTATCCCAAAACTAATGTTTATGCTCAACTTTAGGTCAAAAGATTAGGTCCTTAAAGAGGACCTCTCACCACCTCCAACAAGTCCAGTGCTTTACACCAATTAATAGGTTCTTCTTGACTAATTCTGGCACAGTTGGAATCTCCACCATTCCTGAGCAATCAATGCTATTAGTTTTGGTGTCTCATATGCAGTGGCGTAACTAGGAATGGCAGGGCCCTGTGGCGAACTTTTGACATGGGCCCACCCCTTCCTGTCCGACACCGAAGACCTTGACCAACCTCCCCCCCCACACCGCATTCCTGCGCGCTCTATTATATCCCTCAGTGGCCCCTGAACACAATATTACACCCCATTGTGACCCCTGCACACAGTATTACACCCCATTGTGGCCCCTGCACATGGGATTATGCCCCATAATGAACACCCATGAACAATTATTATACTCTGGGGTATTTTCAGTTAACGAGATAAAAGAAAACCACTGAATTATGAACATTTATGCTTAATAGCTTAATATTGCTTTTATTAGAATATACATTTAAAGATATTTGTATAACTATTACAACCTCAATAAAACATCTAGTTTTATTGTTTTGCTTTTTTTCTCCTTTCTCCATATACACAAACAACTACTTGACAAATTAACCAAAGTCCAAGCCATCCATTACACAAATAATCTAAAGATAGTACAAAATATATATTGTGTGAAGGGCACATTCCACCTCAGACAGGACAGAATTGCCCCCCAAGAACAGCCTATACACTTTATGCCCAATGCACTGCAGAAATAGGGTGGAGATCATAACAAGGAGTGTCTGAAATATGCGATTTACAGGAAAAAGTAAAGTGTCTATATCATACAGTACTGGTTTAACTAATCATTGTAGTAGTATTATCATCATCATCATCACTTGAAATGCTACTCTTGACAAAGGTCTTGTAAATGATATTGTAATGCTGGCCAAACACATTAGACGATTGTTTGCTGAAGCCGCCGACTTTGAAAGGACTGGATGACCATATGCATGCCTTCCTCTCTTCAAACAATAGATGTTGGGGTGAGATAAGGATCGGGCACAAGGATTTCAATTGTCTGATCGTTTTGTTCTTAGGTGTGCCCAGCAGCCGCTTCCTCCATTTCTGAATTAAGTCCACATTTACTGCTTGGCCAAGTGTCCATGTGTATGGGAGGACCAGGAGAGGTAGCTGTTGCTTGTGTATGACTAGCATAGCACTGATGGAATTTACCAAAGATTTACCAATTTTTGTACAAGCCCAAATTGACACTGAAATAACACTTACTCTTGTTTACATCCCCGAAAATGTAAACAGTGAAATATTGTAGATCAATAGTCTTTGAAACAAAAGCGAATATATAAGATCATACGTGATAAACTGGGAAAATCCATGGCATGGACTTTTTGCATCTTGGAGGTTTCTGTGTGAAGATCTGTAATAAAGACAAAAATAAAACGTAAAAATATGGCAGCTTTCTAGTCCGTCCGTCCTTCTGTTCCTGTCTGCTGTTTTTGAATAAACTACATTTTCTTGATATGCAAATTCAGCTCACGGAGCACAGGGGCCGTTACACCTGTGCACAGAGCACTGCATAGTCACAGCCTGCATTCCGCCTCCTCGTCTCATGTACGCCCCCTTCTTTGAAAATGAATCCTCTTTGCTGCGCTTTCACAAAGAAGGGGGCGTACCTGAGACTAGGAGGGGGCAGAATGCAAGCCATGACAATGCAGTGCTTGGTGCACAGGGCCCTTGTGCTTCGTGAGCTGAATTTGCATATCAATAAAATTAATTTGATTTAAAAAACGGCGGATAGGAACAGAAGAAGGTAGGATTAAAAATAGCCTTTCTAAAGGCTATTCCAACTTGTGCTTATTGAAAAATACATAGCTCTAATGATAAGCTTTAAGCTGGTCATATACATTAGAATACACCTATGCTGTGCTGACATTAAAAGTGAATTAATTTTAATGAATATTAAAAGTTATATTTTAGGCACTTTTTGTGATCAGTTATTTTTATTTGTTGTGCCACTTTCCTTGCTGGAGGGTAATACATCTGCAGATGAAAAGAGGAAACTCTACATCCTACTGGGAGAAGAGGCCACTGTGGAGATCACTGCCCAATACATGTCCAGCTGTCACCAACTAAGAGGAAGATGAGACGTATGGACTATCAAACCCCCCACCCACAAGACCACTAAGCCCTCCCCATCACCCGTCTACCCCATACGCACCGATACCCACACACTCCAAACAAGAATGACGAGACTCTAAGGGCACTCAAACCCCCAACCCACAAATCCCATTGAGGTCTAGTGTGAAGTTTCCACAATTAGTGATGGTTTGGAGAGCCATGTCATCTGCTGGTGTATGTCCACTGTGTTTTATCAAGACCAAAGGCAGTGCAGCCGTCTACCAGGAAATTCTAGAGCACTTCATCATTCCCTCTGCCCACAAGCTTTTTGGAGATGGAATTTTCATTTTCCAACAGTCCTTGGCACTTGTCCACACTGCCAAAAGTACTAAGACCTGGTTTAATAACCACAGTATTCCTGTGCTTGATTGGCCAGCAAACTCACTTGACCTTAACCCCATAGAGAATCTAAGGGGTATTGTCAAGAGGAAGACTAGAGACCCCAGACCCAACAATGCAGATGAGCTGAAGGCTGCCATCATACAACCTGGGCTTCCATAACCCCTCTGCAGTGCCACAGGCTGATCCCTCCATGCCACATGGATGTCATCATTCATGCAAAAGGAGCCCCCACCAAGTATTGAGGGCATTTACTGGACAGACTTTTCATTTGGCGAACATTTGTGGGTTTGTTTGGTTTTTTTACAGTTGGTCTTATATAATATTCCAATTTTATGAGATAATGACTTTTGGGTTTTCCTTGGCTGTAAGCCATAACCAGCAACATTAACAGAAAGAAACACTTGGAAAGTTCACTCTGTTTGTAATGACTCCGTATAATATATAGATTTCATATTTTCAGTTTAATTACTTAAATTATGATTATTTGATTTATTGAGATGCAGTAGTATATGGCAGTCCACCACTGGATTAATGTAAGCAGTATGTTCATCCGGCTGAAAGCATTTCATTTAACATATTTGCATTAAGGTATACTTACTGTTGTGATCTAATCTTTCCAAGGATGAAGGTCCATTTTTGGGAAATTAGAGCAGTTAATGAAATCTTCTGGGAACTGATTGGACATAAAGACATTTGGAGGAACTTTTTTGATGTTGGTATTAGCGCATATGATATGAGACAGAGTCACCGACTCTATTGATGATCTCTGTGCTGGAGTGAACACCCAAGAATTTTCATAATAAAATCTAGAAAATCATAGAAAGATTGGTCATCTATATTGTATACAATGGACGAGATTTATCAATCCTTCTATGGCACTTTTCTGGGATAATATTTTGGTGTACATTTGCCACAAGACCCCTTCTTGCTCCCCGCATTGTGCTCAGCATATTGATTATAATTTATGACAGTTTCATAGCTTGAGTTATAATTGAAACCTACACAAGTTCCTATCTGGTGTATATTTCCATTGTGGTGCTGGGATGATTTATAAATCACTTGTCCCCGACTGGCAAAGGGAATTTTATATAGACTGGCGTATGAAATGCCAATCTTAAGAAATCTGACAAAGAATGTTTAAAACAATTCCAGATGTTTTGGCATTTTGATGGATATCTTGGCAAATTGTCATATATCTGGGGGGGGGGGGGGACCCACCAATCTCTCTACACCAGTTTCCTACAGAAAATGTAGGCCCCAAATCCTGTTGCAATCCTGGCTTTCCACATTACAGTGCTCTGTTAGTGACCAAAGGAAGACCATGTTTCTACCTCTAGACTAGTTTAGTCTAATACCAGTTTTATTTTTTTGGAGGGGGGGGGGGGTTAATCACAGATGCACACATTACTAGTTCCACTAATCAAATCAATGTATGGACACCATAACAATTGGTACATACCTATCTCCATCTCTAGCCCTACGAAACTGGTCTCCAATTAAACAAGATAACAACTTCCCAATTCTTCCATTAGGAACTAGGGGTTCAGAGATTCCTCCAACCCAAATGTCAATGTTTTCAGGAGTTCCATACAAATCCATGAGATTTTCAGCAAGCTGTCTATTATTTAGCACACTGGCCAATTCATCAACATCACGGGGTGCAGAAAGACCACAGAAACTTCTCCATGCATTATATCCTATGATTAAGAAAATGCCATGAATAGAATTATTCTCTAGAAAATGGCTTGGCCTTGGAGTTCAGCATCAAGATTTTAGGGAATTAAAAATTATGCCAGAAAAAAAAATCAAGCAAAAATTATACAAATACATATATTTTACTGATCTGATGCAAATTTAGCCAGTATATTTTAAATGTTGTTCACCTTAAGTTCTATTTAAAGACTTATTTCGAGACTATAATAGTTGCTTTGCTACTTTCTAAGAACAGTGCAGTACATTCTACAGTGGCTATACTTGGTATTGCAGCACAACATCATTCACCAATGAACATGACATCGCTGGCCCGAGGAGAGGAGAATGGAGTTTAATATCACAGTCCTGGAATACCCCTTTAAACATAGGACTTACCCCCAACCTTTCTTGGAACCTGTCAAAATTTGTTTACATGTATAGTACAGCTGAAATAGGTATATGTTCATCAAGCTCAACAAAAGAGAGAAGAGGATGTGACTGATGGAAAGGACGGATGCGGTAAATATTTTACACTTATTGGTTTAAAAAGACAAGAAACAATGTCACCTTAGGAGTCTTTTCTGGGCTTATCAACTGATGAATTATCCTTCAGATGACACGCCAATGGCCATTGATTGGCAGAGGTCTAACTATAGTGGTCACAGGGGGGTGTAACCACAATCTGGCTCGGAAGGGTACAGGACCTGTGGCCGGGTTTTCGGAACACCTGAAAGCCTGGTTCCCCAACTGCTAAACATATTGTTAATAGAAAAGGGTTTGGCATTCCAATAGATGCCAGTTCAGGCTTCTGACCTCCTACTGGAGCTCTTCCAGCCTGTGACTGAGGTCACGTGCCCATACATCACTGCTGGGGCCTATAGCTGGGCTTCAGCAGTCACTCGGGGCATGCCAGTTTGGTGACATCAGCACGCCGCAATCAGGGTGGACCCCAAAACCTCAGAGTATAATGGCACTGACGTGGAGAGCCAAACCACATGAATATTCCTCAAGTTTTGTGGTGTTCACTTGAAGTGGCTCTAGGGAGAACATTATACTGTGTGGGGGACACTGTGGAGCACATTATACTGGGGGGGGGGGGGTCACTGTAGAGTCATCAGTATCTCAATCCTGAAAAACTTGATTTAAACTATGAACTGGTCTCTTTGTATTTCTCTGTATTGCTCACTAATATAATATAACAGGTTATGATTTCAGATCCTACCTGGTAACCCATGGTCTCGACCTCTCTGTATGTTAAGAGATGCCAGATCACGACCAAGCCTATTAACCATTGGGAAAAGACGGTCCCTTAATTCTTCAACCATTATTTGGTTCTGAAGGTTTAGTTTGGCATTGTTAACCATCATACCTCTGAGTAGAGTATCGATTCCACCTTCGGAAGTAATACAAAGAAAGCAGGGTACTAAATAAATACTGATATGATAAATATATACATATATAGTACACTAGAACAGAATATATTAATATTAGTATTATAGTATGCAAAAAGATTGAAATCAGGTCAGGTTACCTTGTTTCACTATTCTCCATGGTGTAAAAAATTGCTCACTAAGTGTGACGACAGGCTGCGGACCATAGGGGGTGTAATCCTCCGCTAATCTGTATACGAATGGCTGTACCATTGTATGACCCATTCTATAGGCAATGGTAAAGACATTTGATACTCTTGGGTCCTCATCTTCATTGTAGGATTGATATGCAGGTAGAACATTTGACATCTCATCGCCCAAAAGCAGATGCACCCAATCTTTGTAGGCTATTTTCTGTCACCAAAGAAAACCATGCATTAGAAAAATGAAAGCTCTCAGGTAGCATATGTCTATATAATGGTAGGGTACTTAGATGATGATACCGTACCTGTATGATACCTCCTACTATCTTGCGGGTTTCTTGGTATAATGTCTCTCCTGACCAATGTGGGTTTAATTTATGCAGTTCTGTGGCAATGCGATTGTGCTCTCTTAGGAAGAGAGTATGGAATGAAGTCAGCATATTTTGTTCATTGGCACGACTGTCACCTGAAATAAAAAGTAAAGCCATTACAAAGATGGACCGAATTTCACCAGTCCCGATAATGAGGAATCCCTTTTCCAATCCACAACACATAGGGATCATACTTCAGGACATATTCCACTGCCCTCTGAGGACAAACCACCTGCCAGTAAAGAGACCAGACCGGCTCCCATTTATTTCAATGGGAGCCGTCTTTTTGGTCAGAATTTTGAGGCTGATGCAGCCTCAAAATCCTGACCAAAATACTCTGTCTGAACTTACCCTTAAACTTCAGAATTCCCTGCACGCAATGCTGCTGTGTGATGTATGGTGCATTTTGAATCCAGATGAGAGGGATTATTCCTTTTACGCCAATGCCTAAAACTCATACAGCAGACTGGATTATATATTCTATTCACACTTGTCACAAGTTTCCAAAACCAGGATTTGTGGCTCTCCACTGGAGATGAGCAAGTAAACTGATATGGACGGAGACTTTTCAAGCCCATTCAAATGAATGGGCTTGAAACATGCCGGCAGGTTTCAGTCTCTTGCCCCTGTTTTGTGCAGGAAACGGAAACCTGCAGAACGGAGTACGGGCGCAGATGTGAACAAGCCCTTACCTTGCCCATGTTAAAAATGCTATCGAAAAGTCAAAAATATATCTACAGCTGCCTAAGAAGTCAATGATTTTTTTTTAAGGTACAATTCGAATTTCCTCAAGCAAAACTTTCCATTAGCTTACCTGCCAGAAAGCAAGGTATTCCCATTGATGGGTTGGTGCTAGAACATTGGTCAGGTGCATTTCCTTGAAAAGACAGGAATGGAAGTCCATTGTCAGAGAAGTTCTGATTAATCGCTAAAAGACCCAGGTTGTTTGTATTATTGCGAAGCAGGTTGGCCAGATTGTTGTCACTACCATACACCTGGCTTCCATCTATGAATGAAGTCAGACCATTTAGCTGTTCACGCACAGGACTTGTCAGACTGCAGGCTGCGGCTGTGCGAATTAAAGGGATACATTGACTCCCATTAATATACCGAGGATCACCTGGTGGAATCTGGAAATATAAACATAAGAAAAAAAAGTGTACCAATTTAACATTTATGTGGTCACTACCTTTTCAAGCAATTTGTCTCACTTCCTGGAGCATGTGATTCTGGACCAAAATGTATTGAATTTTTTTTTTTTAATTAAAAAAAAACATGGCTGCCTTCTGCCTGAAAAAAACACGTGTAGCGTTCCTGCCATTAGGAGTTTTCCTAATTTACAGATCACTCCCTGTTAGGCAAGGGTCATCCATAGATTAGATTCACATTAGATAAGCAAGACAGCATTACAGTGAGCTGTGGTGGTGGTGTGGTGGTGTGTGTGTGTGGGGGAGCCTGCACACTGAGTTACGCTCCGCTCATTCTGAACGTAAAACTCGTTCAGAATGAGCGCATAAAAACCAGATCCCGTTGACTTGAATGGGTGCCAGCATACGCGCATATCACATTGAAAGCAATAGGGGGAAAAAAAGCCTCCCATTGATTTTAATGGGTAGCATGCATATGCCGGCACCCATTCAAGTCAATGGGATCTGGTTTTTACATGCTCATTCTGAACGAGTTTTACGTTCAGAATGAGCGGAGCGTAACTCAGTGTGCAGGCTCCCTTACTCTGTGCAAAGGACTTAAAATTCTGCGGATTTCACAGTTTACAGTTAAAGTTCCCTTTGTACTCTTATCTAGTTCCAGCTGCGAGATTACAGATGGGATATTACTCAGACGATAAGCAGCTTTCCTGACCGTGCTCCTAGATTGCTTGTTTGCCCCCCCCCCCCCCAGTTTATCCTATCAGTATGGCAGGACAGTATCAGTAATGGATAGGGAAGGGAGGGCATAACACACTTTGTTATACATGCTCCCCTCCTGAGAGAGAAATATGAAATTGTGCTGCAGCCATAAATGGGGATATTAGCATCATAAAAACAGAGCTATGAAAAGCTTATAAAGAAGAGACTGTCCAGCAATACCCAGCACATATTTCTCCTTTTAGGAAAACACATGTACCCTTTACATTTATCGATGTTTAAATTTTTCTCTTTTTTTATTTTTTTTATTTTAATAAACATTAAAAAAAATAAAAATGAATTGAAGAACTAAGGCCTCAAGCACACAACCATAAATAGGGGACTCAGTCAAGTGTATGGGGCATTTGTTGCATTCTATTATGCCTTCAATTTCATAATGAGTCATACTAAGGATTTTTCTGTATCTACAAATTCAATAGAACATCCTGCAATTTTCTTCTATCAGATATTACAGTACTTTCTGCAGCCATTTACCCCTAGAAACCTAAAAGCATTTCATTTTATATGGCAGTTCAGAGAGGCCGTGTGTCTCAGGCTGGCACTAGGGTGTTGTGAAGGCTCTGTTGAGTACTGGAGGCCAAGTCAAATGTGACATCCAAGATGTCTGCACTTCCTGTTTTCAAAAACAAGAACATAACAGATGCCAAATTATGAAATATGTATTATATTGTACTCTTACAATTTCCACAATGAAATGATCTTCTCATTGGGATGTGAATAAGTTAATAAATCTTACCATTATAGGGAAACAAGGGTAGATGTTAACACAGCTCTTAGTACAATCCTTATCCTGGAAAAACGATGAACTTGTTGGAGTGGGAACAGAGAAGTCAAGGTCATGATCCAACCACTGACTCCATTGCATGAACATAAGAGATCTATCATTGTCCAGCTTTAATGAGTCCGTGGATAGTTTAACAATAACATCTGATACCTCACGAGCCTGTTGCCAAAACAAAACAAAAGTTACAGAATTGTTACTGCAATAATGTTACACTGCTTATATAATACTATATGTCCACTGCAGCCTGCTGGAGACAGCCAAGCCATATTTAAAGGGATTACAGGCTACATGTTGCAGAAACAGGTTTTTTTGTCGCAGATTTTGTTGCAATTTTTTAAGCCAAAACCAGGAGTAGCTAAAGCAGAGGCAGAAGTGAGAAGAACTTCTTATATATTTCTCATTCCTTTTGTAGCCAAACCTGCACCACAAAATTATATATATATATATATATATATATATATATATATATATATATATATATATATATATACATATGCATGCGTGTTTCCGCAACATGGGGCCTTAGCCTTATTTAAGTTTAGAACATGCCACTTAGAATGGCATAAATTGATAAAAGTAGTAATACTGGTCTTACTCATCACCCCCCCCCCTCCCATTCCAATGCCTCTCAGGTCTCCTATTGGTCTCTGTATACTAGTTTCCACCACAGATATATGGCTGCTACAGTCAATGGGGCTGACATGTCACCCCTATAGCTAGTCATTGACTTCAGCACACATATTTCGGTTGGATCATCACTGCTGTAGGCTAAATACAGAGACCATTAAGAGACCCAGGAAGCATCATATTGGATTTAGTAAGGGGAGTATTATATCCTTTTATAATATACTATTATTCTAAGTGGTTCCAAAACTTTCTGTGACTGGATAGCCCATTTAAGCCCTCTTAAATGTTTTGGTGTTTAGCAAAGTTGTCCTTTGTAGATTAGGAAGTTATCCAGTTTTTCAATATACTTTTTTGTATTAATTCCTCAGTTTTCATATCTATGTTTGCTGCCACCCAATAGGGGAATTTATTTATCAAAGCCTGATTAAGACTGCCAAAGGTGTAACTTGAAGCGTCTTTGCCCTAATGCAAGATCTGTGATGGGGCCCTAATTTACCACGTGGTGTCTTCTATTATAGAAAGGCCTTTAGGTCCCCTCAGGTTCCAGGGCCCTATGGTGATTGCTACCTCTGTATCTCCTATAACTTTACCAATGGTGCCTGCTAGCTCTTATAGGTATGACCTCTGCATCCAAATTACCATGCTGGATAATAGAAGTAACTGGAAAAACCCCAATTCCATCTTTCCCTCACTGTAATCCCAAGTTATTTTTACCGAGGGTAGAGTAAACCCATTGATGGGGCGGCTCTGTGTCCATCCTCGTGGCAATGATATACCATCCTCATATTCTGGATTGAGAAGTCGTTTAAAACCAGTGTTTGATACTCCAAAAAAAGGTTTCTGTCTGTAAACAAATGTGTTAACATTTATTATATATTTCATAATCAGAAATTGTTGATTTGTGTAAATCGAGAAAAAAAAAAAAAAATTCAGGCTCTGTACCGATACATAATATTTCATAGGCTATATTTTAAAAGGGGCTGTCCAGGAATTGGAGCAAAATAAAATAAAATGCATTCTCAATGGCCCCTAAAATACCATTGAGCCTTGTGCTGCACTGCTGAAGTCCTGCGCTTCATGTGACCACTGAGGCCAATTAGTGACCTCAGCGGTAACGAGAGAGGCGACATCACTGGTGATCTCAGCAATCACTGGTAAGGAATCAATTACTTTCAGCTGTCACAGTGCAGAACTTCTGGAACAGCAGCACTGGCACAAGACTGGGTAGGTACGCCATTTTTATAATATTTTATACCTCTCGCCCCCCCCCCATTCATTCCTCAGATTACTCCAATTCCCAGAAAATCCCTTTAACATATAATTAAACTATATATATATATATATATATATATATATATATATATATATATATATTTTATCACGGTACATACACACATTTCTTCAATCTATTTTGTTCTCTATAACATTCTCTTCTCCTTATTTCACCAATTATTGTATTGTTTTAATGTGTTACATTTGAAGGGTAACTAGGTGTAGAACAGAGGACAAAAACCAGAAATATCTACATATTGTAGAATATTAAATACATATATTATTCAATTGATAATATGTTCACATTAGACTACTCATTCTTCTGTCTATTATATTACGAGGTTTCTTACCTATTATTACATTCTCCATTGATGGTGCGGTAAGGTGAAGGCACACACACTTTTGGCAGGAACTGATAGGCACATTCAGTCAGTTGAGAAATAATCTCATTTTGCTCCTCTGTCAGATATTCTACAAAGTAATATGCACATTAAGAGTTTGATAAATTTCTGTATTACTAGTGAATAAAGGATGCTGCACACTATACAATCATTCCCATCTACAGAAAGCACAATATAGAGCATGGGAGGAGGCATATACAGTACAGTATCAATATAAAGTTATAAAGGTTTGTATTACATCTGCAAGTCCTGTCCTGACTGCTGGTTGAATGACCCGAGCTAATAGCTGCACAGATCTATATGATGTTGCTAGTTTAGATCATTAGATAGGATTTGCCAGTCAGGCTGTGTTCACATGAGTTGGAGTCTCTTGTCAAAAATCACCATGCAAAAAAAAAAAAAAAAAAAAAAAAACCACACGCTTCAAGTCCATTTTTTCTGTCTGGCAATTTCAGTGTAAAAGAGCAGATACCCAACAGATCCCATTATAGTCAATGGTGGCTGCTGTGGACAGTTAGTTCACATGGCGGAAAATGAAGAAATTTCACTTCATTTTCCGGCGCCGGCTTTTTCACCTGGCTAACCGAGATGGGATGCCAATGCAAAGCTGCAGACCCCACGGGCAGAATCCACGGTAAGATCGAGCAGGACGCTTCTTCTCTCTCCATCCTACTGTGATCTCTACCTCCCATTCGGAAGAAAAAAAAAAAAAAAAAAAAGGGAGGCGGATTCGGGAGTGGAAGCCACCCCCAAATTCCTCTGTGTGAACGGACCCTTAAAGTCTGCTGTTTAAAGAGTTCATTGTTCTGGCCCACAACAAATCTGAAAATAGCGTTTGTTACAAGCAGCAGAAGGGCAATGAGCGAGATGCGAGTCACAGTACCTGAACCTAAAGAAATGGTCAAAGGAATACAAAGTAATTCATTTGTATACTTATATGTGTGAGTTACAAACACATACATTTTTGTATGTGGCAGAATCTGAAGTCCATAAAAGGTATCAATGCAAATCGTGTGAGGTGCCCTAGAGTACCCTGTGTATAGTTTCCAACCCGTGTGTCTGCTGACAGATTCCTCCTACAGTATTGGACGAGCATAACTCGGGGCTTGAGCCAAGCACATTACTGTTCACCCTGAGTACAGCACATTCATTGACACTAACACAGCACTAGCCCTGGAGCCAGGGGGGCTAGAGCCATGAGCTTCTCGTTTTAAAGCCATGAATCTTGGCTTTAAAATAATGTCTCTAGTAGAGATGAGCGAACAGTGAAATGTTCGAAGTTTGATATTCGATTTGAGTAGCCCCTCAAAACACGACTGTTCGAACGAATATCGAACCCCTTTATAGTCTATGGAAAAAAAAAAAAAAAAAAAAAAAAAAACCTCACAACTCATTTAGGGGGAAACCAATAGTCGACTCAGGAGAGTCACCAAGCCCACTATAACACCTCAGCAAATGACGACAACACCTCGGGAATGCAACTGGGACAGCAGGGGAAGTATGCCTGGGGGCATCGAACACGCCAAAGTCCCTGTATTACGCCACTAATAATGTGGGAGCTGACTTTTCACCATAGGAAAGCATTGGTCAGCGTTGATTGGCCGAATGCCGTACAGTGTACATCATTCGGCCAATCAACGCTGGTTCTGCCGGAGGAGACGGAGTCTAAGATCGGTCCACAGCAGTCTCCATTGTGGTCCGATCTCAGATGTAGCAGAGTTGACAGAGCTCTGCTAAATGTCAGATCTAGCAGCTAAAAATTCAGATACAAGAATTGGGTTTTCTGATCATGGAACTTTTCAAAAGGTAATAACTGAGCAAAAAGTTTTAGGCACCCACAAAATAAGAGATATCCATCACATGAGACAGTCCTGTTACAGCTATAAGTTTAATACCTGAGACATTTGGGGATCCTGGGTAGAGCATTTTCAGCTTCTCAGTAAGAAGCCAACGACTGACATCCAGGTAATCTGCTGACCGGACGACATTCCTAGATGCTCCTACAGCCTGCTTGAAGAATGTATTCCTATCTGAAAGGATTGCATTTTCCTTCTTCGAGTGCTCCTTTAAACTGAAGATACATTGAAATAATTTTATGTATAATTAATTCTAATAAAGACCATCTATTGCATTAATGAAGAGACTTGGGTCAGAAAAGGGGGTGGGGGGGTGGAAGGGACAAATGGATTTGGACTTTTATATTGGGGTCACCCCAAATACTTGTTTAGAAGACTGATCAACTTTAAATTCCCTGCACACATCTACCAGGCTCTCTTCTTGGGAAAGTGGAAAGGGTGGTGAAGAGAAAAAAAAAAAAAAAAATATTTGCAAAAATTTAGCACAAGAAACAACTTGCACATACACAAAAAAATGCAACTTCTCATGCCTTGTATGCCAGAAAATTGATATACAAGGCATGCATTTGTGAGTTCGTGTGGTATCATAACTAGCCACTTCTTAATGCGTATAGGTTTCCGTTTAGGGGGTCCCCAAGCGACCTCTCCAAACAGAATACCGAGGGCAGATGTGAACCAGGCCTGACACTATTATATATAGTTTATAGTTCACACAAGACCTATTATGGTACCTTCTCTGATGCATTTATGTGAACAGGTCTCCATCTGGAGAGGAGCCAATACTGGTGCTAAACACATGGGGGGGGGGGAAAGAAATATCAAAACCCCTATGCCAGAAAAGGTTCACATCGGCTAGCAATGATATAGCACCACATGAAGTTGATCTTTGACATTCTATAGATGTTTAGTTATATCATTTTCCCTACAGTAATCTTACTCTGTCCTATTCTTGATATCTGCAGAATCCACCAGCTTCTTGGCTTCTTGAACAGAGTTGTGAATAGTATCAGCATTCAGAATGGTTTCTCCATCTTAAAAAATAAAGACCAGTCAGATAATACAATACACGCTGACAAATCTATATCATTACATGGGAATTTATAAAGCCAGCTGCAACAGCTTTGCATTGTACAAAGTCACAGATTTTGGTACATGGTATATTTGCCCTAAAACCTTCAACATATGAGCCTCTTGCCAATATTCAAAAGTGACAAAAAGTAGGCAGAGTTATCAAGATAAGCCCAGGCTCTGACAGGGCAGCAAATTAGGACATATTTAGGGTGCATTCACACGGAGTAAAATGGAGTGTAATTTGGAGTTAATTTTTACACGTGTAAAAAATTTACACGCGTATTTTGGAGCGTTTTTTTTTTTTTTTTACACGTGGCGTTTCAGTAGCATTTACGGAGTGTTTTTTGGAGCGTTTACTGAAGCTGTTTTTTTACATGTGTAAATGCTCCAAAAAACGCTACTGAAACGTCACGTGTAAAAAACAAAAAAAAAAAACAAAAAAAAACACCACTCCAAAATACACGTGTAAATTTTTTACACGTGTAAAAATTACACTCCAAATTACACTTCATTTTACTCCGTGTGAATGCACCCTATAAAGCAAAGCGATAGATTTCAATATTTTGGCACAAAAAAAAGGCAATGACGTTGCAAATTTATTAAAAAAAAAAAATCACATAGTGAATGAATGACAAGAAACAGGTTTGGCTTCTTCTGTCTGAACAGCTGGAGCTTCTTATCTACTAATGTATACATTTCAGAGACTTGGTCTGTAGATGGTGACACTGTTCGTGCACTTGGATTTATTCTATATGGACAGAGTGGGCGAGATTTATCCGAACTGATGGAAAGTAAAAGGACATTGGGGTGGCGGGTGACCATTAGGGATTGCTGGACTCTCCATTGGCATAAATTGCACTAAATATATCAAATGTCACAACATTTCATAAATTTGGTGCAATTTTGGTACACTTTTCACTCCACCAACCCTACTAGAGCAACAAATTTTTGGACTTTCAGCAGTCACATTTCATAAGTTTGGCAGCTAGATAGGCTAACCATAGTTTCTTTCCCATCCACTTTTCAAACATGGCATAAAAGGTCAAAGTTACAAAATTGCTCAAGAAGACACAAACCCCTAAAGTTTAGGTAGAAGTCCGGAGCTTGATAAATCCCCTTCATATGTTTATTAGAATAATTTAGATATATAGGAAGCATAAAAAGGGCAACAAATACTTGATAGTGATAGTGTACAAAAAAGGGGTGTTTTTTTTAATTTTTACATTTTTTTTCAAAGATAGCAAGAGCAGATATTAATATTGCATTATATCATTTACCTTGATTGGATGTTGCAATTGTCAAGGTCAATGCACTTGCTATAAGAAACCCAGCAAAAACATGTATAGAATTCATTGTAAGAAACCTGAAAGAAAACAATATATGAAATCAGCTTCTCTAGGAGTCACACAGAATTATAGCCAGTATATTGTCACACTCAGGTCAATTCAACTGCACTCACTGAATTAAATAATATGCAGAAACAAACCCGTGCTAATAACTCCCTGTACTCCGGAAACAACAGAGAAAAACAATAGACAGGAGTGTGAACAGGACTATAGACAGTGTCCCCACCTCACTCAACTATTATACAATGGCCGTAAGTGGATAACCGCTATTTGGAATACATGAAGAGCGATACGGATAATGAGGCAGTGACCACATGGTAGTTATAGCAGTACTGGTTGGTTTGCAGGGATAACAAGGTTATCACAACATCCTCATACTAAGTATAGATAATACATGATACACCGAACTGCACTCAGATGGAGAGACAAAGGTAATAAGTCTGATACGTGGTAGATACCACTGATCAAACTGATACAGAGTAGCTGCAAAACAAATACAATCTTACGAACACCTTTCCCCTGCCTATCAGGTTCCTCGAGAGAAATGAGACTAAAAATGATCCCAGATGATCATCTTTAGCCTAATGTCTCTAGAGGACTAAATAAATGGACAGCTATTAGACAGTCCCACCTTAGAAAACAAGCACCACCATACAGATATACATAAATGACCACAATATATAGTTTGGTAAAAGCAACTACTATAGAAATATGCCAAGCCTAAAATCAATGGACAGTAATTTCTCTCATGTACAACCAACACAATGGTTACCATTAGGAGAGGCTAGCATAAAAAAAAAAAAAAAAAAAAAGCCACCACATACTGACTATTACACCGCAAGACAAATACAAGATATTTTCATAATTCCTTTAACGTTTGAACTGTCAAATTTTGATAACATGAAGAATTTTGCTGGAAGCACAACCGTGAGTTTACCTTTCAGTGTGAAAAGACATTACATTATGTAATGAATGATGTGTAGAGCAATTGATTCACAAAATGACAAGTTTTTGGGTGATCTGCAAAGCATCATCGTAAGACTAAGACCACATGTTGTGTAAAAAAAAAAAAAATGCAGCGGAAACAAACTCAGCAAAAATTCTTGAAAAAAAACACAGGTATTATTGATGTTTATATAGCACCATTAATTCCATTGTGCTGTACCTTTATTATATTAAGTCCATGGTGCAGTACATTTAGGGGTTCACCTACGGCCTATGAGGGCTTACAGTCTATGAGGGAAGAGGGATATAGTCAGAATGTGAGGGGGAGGATGTTCAGATGGTGGTGTGGTGACAGTAGTGTTATAAGCAGTGTAACCTCAGGAACTTGGGGGGCCGGTTAACTGGCAAGTAAGACCTGTGGAGGACTAGCTACACCTACACGTTCCCACTGGTGCTTTATTGGGAGGACTTCACAAAGTCCAAACACAAATGGCTTTCAGCAGCATAAGGGAACACAGAACAACACGGCTTAATTCAGCCAAGTGGCAGAAGTGTCCAGCAACACAAAACAGTTTTTGTGACAGAAACAATCCCACAGGCTCACCAGGTTAGCAGATTACCTCCACACAGGCAGAGCGCTTGTACCTCAGATTCCACAATCAGAAAAGAGGAGGAAAGCAATCCCCACCCTCCGACCTGCTCAGTGTTAAGTCTTCAACTGGCTCTAACCAAACCCAGGACTAGAGCTTTAAGCCCAAGTCTACAATCACACCCAAAACCTGATATGGATTCCAGTCCATTGCCTAGGGGAGAGGAGCCATCTTAGCGGGAGGTATCTTCCCTCCACAACCTTTCCCTCTGCCTCCCTACAGCAGGTAAAATTAACATGCGGCTAGAAACTGTGTTTTTTTCCGCAAAGCATGGATGAGATTACACAAATCGTGTTCACTTTGTAGGTGTTATAAAATACATTTCATTGCTCCTAATGAAGGACTATTAAAGCATACATTTTATCATTAATTCCACCACTGTGCTATCCTGTGTCTAAAAAGAAAAAAAATGTATTACCCACAAGCCACTCAGTCCTGAGTATTCATCAGCTTTAGGGCCCGTTTACACGAGCAGAGAGGGGGTGGAGTATGGCGCGGAATCTACGTCATAATCCGCCCCCTCACAATGTTGGTCTATGGAGACCGCTTGCGAAAAAAGAAGCAAGCTGCCGTTTATTCAGGTGGATACCGTGGCTCATAGAGCCACGGCGTCCGCCTCGCGGCAGCACTCTCCGTGCTAGGCCCATTCATTTTGGGTCTACTCCGGAGCAGGAAGCCGCAACTGCATGCATATTTTTGTCCCAATTTTGACGCGGCTTCCCGCGTCAAAATCAGGACCAAAATACACTACTACACTTACATGTGAACTAAGCCTTAGGGTATGTTCACACGGCATAAAATGGCTTCCACGTGGGAACATACCGTGCAGCTAGCCGCAACTGAATGCCGGTGCGCCAGCATCCCGTCATAGCATTCCGCTCCGGATTAAGCCTGAATGAATGGGCCTAATCAGAAGGGAGTCTTGCGCACGCAACAGCTGAGTCAGCTCACTTTTTTTTCCACTACTAGCTAGCGAAAAAAGAAACAAGCGGCTCCTATTGAAGTCAATGGGAGCCGTTTTTGGCAGCGTATTTTGAGGCGGATTCCGCGTCAAAATCCGCTACCAAAAAACTCAGTGTGAGCAGATTCTTACAGGCTAGTGTATGCCATAAAATTATGGAACAATTTCATCATAGCCAAACTCACTGGCATAAAGGATTGAGTACTGGGTGATTTGGAAGTGGATATAGAATTGAGGTTCCAATACCTGTAATGTTGTGATGTATTAAACAGTCAGTAACTAACTTTGGTCAGTAGGTGGCAGCCAATTGATAAATGCCCATAGGGAATAAATGTAATTAAAGGGGCTCTATCAGCAAAATCATGCTGATAGAGCCCCACATATGCGTGCATAGCCTTTAAAAAGGCTATTCAGGCACTGTAAAAGTTAAATTAAACTACCCCGCCGTTTTAAAATAATAACTTAAAAAAGAATGTGATCTACTTACTGAAGGTGCACGCTGGGCGGGCATTCAGGGTGCGCCGTCTTCTTCTTCCCCGCCTCTTCTTCCTCTGACGTCTTCGGGTCCCGTCCTCCTCCGGCGCTTGCTCGCGGACACTGATAAAAAAAAATAGCCCGGGCGCATGCGCAGTAGCCGTAGTAGAAGCTGCGTGCTACTGCGCATGCGCCCGGGCTATTTTTTTTTGTCAGTGTCCGCGAGCAAGCGCCGGAGGAGGACGGGAACCGAAGACGTCAGAGGAAGAAGAGGCAGGGAAGAAGAAGACGGCGCACCCTGAATGCCCGCCCAGCGTGCACCTTCAGTAAGTAGATCACATTCTTTTTTAAGTTATTATTTTAAAACGGCGGGTAGTTTAATTTAACTTTTACAGTGCCTGAATAGCCTTTTTAAAGGCTATGCACGCATATGTGGGGCTCTATCAGCATGATTTTGCTGATAGAGCCCCTTTAATTATTGTGAATGCAGCTATTGTTCTAGGATGCAAAGTCTGATTAGAGGTAATTACTGGGACATTTTGGACTCCTACAAGCCTGGAAGTGCTGGGATTGCAGTTTTGATCCCTTGCACTGGAGATAGTCATCTGCATCATCCCTTACCAGGAAACAGGAAGAGAGTTCTGTGTGGAGAAGGGTCCTGGATGCAGCAGGAGGAGATGTGCTGAGGGGAGTGGAGACCTGAACTGTGCTGGATGGAGACCTGACATGCTGGATGGAGATCTGACATGCTGGATGGAAGAACTGCCATGCTGGCTGTGGACTGAGTCTGGAGACACAGTGTCTGTGGTGCTACTTTTGGGACTGAGTCTGGAAACCTCTGAAGCTCAGAAGGTAAAGGAGATCATATGAGAGAAAGGCCTCAAGGACTTGTAAGTACGGCTTGGCCGCGTCCACGTGTTCCACGTGGTCATACCTCCCAACTTTTGAAGAACTGAAAGAGGGACAAAATGTGCGTAGCGCGCCGCGGCAAATTTAGCCCCGCCCACTTTTGTGTTGACTCCGCCCATTTGTTAATTTTTCATGTGCCCGCACACAGTATAATCCTCCAACAGTCACCCGTAAATTATATGTCCCCCCTCTATCTCTCCCCCAGTTTCATATACACCCTTCATCTGCCCCCAGTTTCATGTCCCCCTTCCATCTCTGCCCCCACATTCATGTCCCCACATCTCTGCCCCCAGTTTCATGTCCCCTCCATCTCTGCCCCCAGATTCATGTCCCTCCATCTCTGCCCCCAGATTCATGTCCCCCATCTCTGCCCCCAGATTCATGTCCCCCATCTCTGCCCCCAGATTCATGTCCCCCATCTCTGCCCCCAGATTCATGTCCCCCCTCCATCTCTGCCCCCAGATTCATGTCCCCCCTCCATCTCTGCCCCCAGATTCATGTCCCCCATCTCTGCCCCCAGATTCATGTCCCCCCATCTCTGCCCTCAGATTCATGTCCCCCCTCCATCTCTGCCCCCAGATTCATGTCCCCCCTCCATCTCTGCCCCCAGATTCATGTCCCCCCTCCATCTCTGCCCCCAGATTCATGTCCCCCATCTCTGCCCTCAGATTCATGTCCCCCCTCCATCTCTGCCCCCAGATTCATGTCCCCCCTCCATCTCTGCCCCCAGATTCATGTCCCCCATCTCTTCCCCCAGATTCATGTCCCCCCTCCCTCTCTGCCCCCAGATTCATGTCCCCCCTCCATCTCTGCCCCCAGATTCATGTCCCCCATCTCTGCCCTCAGATTCATGTCCCCCCTCCATCTCTGCCCCCAGATTCATGTCCCCCCTCCATCTCTGCCCCCAGATTCATGTCCCCATCTCTGCCCCCAGATTCATGTCCCCCCTCCATCTCTGCCCCCAGATTCATGTCCCCCATCTCTGCCCTCAGATTCATGTCCCCCCATCTCTGCCCCCAGATTCATGTCCCTGTTAGAGTTAAGTCCTCCATCTTTGTATTTTGGCAGCCATCTTGTACTCTTTCACATAAGTATGTATTTTTCTGCTTAAGTCAAGGAGGCCCTTTGTTAGACTTTAAGGAATGTGATAATGAACGTTAATGCAGAGGTTGCTAATCCTTATCTCTCAAGGGCCTCATTTTGAGAAGATGCAGCTGACTTTGTATATCTCTTATCTCCTTTACATGATGTATGGACACATAACCAACAAAAGTATTAATCTTATGGTATCTGGGCACTCTGTCATATTTTATAGTATATGAAGGTCACTTAGAGTGTATAGACACAGGGTCTATGGAACATGTCATCTTATCTCTTTTGCCATGATATATACATATAGACAGTCTGGGATGTTAGCTCACACATAAGTATTTTGAATCCTTCTTTGTTTCATGGGAAAGTCCATCCCAGTGTGGAAAGTTATAATGAGATGCAGATCATATCAGGCCTCAGCCAATAGTCATGTGCCAGGCTTATCTTATATCTCTATGACCAATCATGGTATACTAATTAGAATAGCCAAGCCAGCTCTTTGTCTGTAATGTATTTAAACTACCTTTTTCTTATAATAAAATCAGAACTCTTTTGATACACTACCATCTTGTGTCTTTAATCAGTTCTCCAGGCTTAAAGAAAATGGCTGCAGTCCATCTAGGCCTGTTAATTAATTATCTAATTTGGAACTCTGCAACATACTCTTATGAGGACACTTTAATGTCCCCAACATCCCCTATCTCTGCCCCCAGATTCATGTCCCCCATCTCTGCCCCCAGATTCATGTCCCCTCCATCTCTGCCCCCAGATTCATGTCTCCACATCTCTGCCCCCAGATTCATGTCCTCTCCATCTCTGCCCCCAGATTCATGTCACCTATCTCTGCCCCCAGATTCATGTCCCCCATCTCTCCCCCAGATTCATGTCCCCACATCACTGCCCCCAGTGTCATGCCGTCCTCTATCTCTGCCCCCAGTGTCATGCCGTTTCCTCCTTCATCTGCCCCCAGATTCACGTTCCACCTCCACATTAAACTTACCTTCTCCTCCGCTCCCTCGCCGCTTTCTGCCTCATGTCCCCCATCTCTGCCTCATGTCCCCTTCTCTTCAGCCTCTCTCGCTGACACATGCGGCTGAAGGAAGGAGCTGACACAGGTCAGCTCCTCGCTTCCCTGCTACGTGTCTCTCTCGCTGACACATATGCGGCTGAAGCGAGGAGCTGACCTATGTCAGCTCCTCGCTTCGCCGCTGCCGCCGGCTCCTGGTTTGCAGACATCGCATCTGCAAACCAGGAGCCGGCGGCAGCGGCGAAGCGAGGAGCTGACACAGGTCAGCTCCTCGCTTCAGCCGCATATGTGTCAGTGAGAGAGACACGCAGTGGCGAAGCGAGGAGCTGACCTGTGTCAGCTCCTTCCTTCAGCCGCATGTGCCAGCGAGAGAGGCGCGAAGCGAGGAGCTGACATGTGTCAGCTCCTTCCTTCAACTGCATATGTGTTCAACTCAGATCTGCCTCCTCTGGACGCAGATCTGAGTTGAAATCGGGACATACCTCCCTCCAACTGGGACCGCGGGACATGTCACCCAAATCGTGACTGTCCCGCGGAAATCGGGACGGTTGGGAGGTATGCACGTGGTGATATACAAGGGACTCTTACGCTGACAACTTATCATCTGAGAAATTGGCCTGTCTGTTAAGTGGAGAGCTGGAGCAAAGGATATAACTGTACTTGTAAGGGCCCGTTCACATCTGCGCCCAGGTGTCCGTTCTGCAGGTTTCTGTTTCCTGCATAAAACAGAGCAGGAGACGGAAACCTGCAGGAGTCTTTCTCACCCATTCATGTGAATGGGTGAGAAAGATGTCCGGCCGTGAGCGGCGGTGAGCATTTTACGCTCTCCGCCGCGACACCGGGTTTTTTTATCCGGACACAGAGTCGGACATGCAGTACTCTGTGTCCGGATTTTAAAAAAACGGTTTCGCGGCGGAGAGCATAAAACACTCACGGCCGGACCCAGTCTGTGCTTTCCGTCTTCTTGCATGTGGAAGACGGAAAGCACATAACGGAGTGCTGAACACAGGTGTGAACCTAGCGTAAGTGAAGGCAGCATTTCCCTGTGGATTACAAATAGTATTGCGCAATACTTAGGGTGCACCCCAACGAGGGACCGATCCAGGAGAACCGTGTTCTTAAAGGACTTGTATCTGTTACCTGTTAAGTAACTGTGGGAACTAGGAGTATAGTGTTAGTTTGCTGTAATATTCGGTTCCATATTAGCTTGTATTTCTTCTTTGTTTATACCTTGTTGCATATTTTCCCAGTTCTCTATTCTGTGACTTATTCAGTAAACTTTGTCCTGGGAATTAAAACACTGTGTGTGTCTGTGTGGCGTTGTGTACCTGCTGAACCTGTGGGCCCAGCCCTTGGCCCTCTTTCATACCCGCATGCTGATAGGCATTATTGACTATTTACTGAGATATCAATGTGGAGGGTTCCTCTATCTTGTCTGGGATGAGATGGATCACATTATATATGGTGGATGCATTAATTTATGTATCATCAACCCCTGTTTGCCCCATTGTCTCCTGTGATACCGATAGTATTGTATATTAAAAAAAAGAGTCATACTAGATCAGAGGTTCTCAAACTTATTTTGTCTACCACCCACTTCGAGAATTAATTATTTTCTAGCGCCCCCCCCAAATTTTTTTACTTTACTACATCTCGCTTCGCATTGGAGCTTACCACCATCTATGGTACAGTTTGACAACTTTTGGACAGGAAATAGTTACTGTCTAGTCCCCTAGATGGCGTTACATGAGGAAATGTGCGTTAAGCGTAAAGGAGCGGTAAAGTTTGTGTTAAAAACAAAAAAAACATTTTAAAGGGGTAGCCTCATGAAGCTTGATCTGCCTTCTAAGCTGCCTAAAAATCTTCTTTCTTCCTGTTTGCTTGTGTCAATTAGCCCCGCCCCCAAATTAGTGAGTAGCTCCGCCCACCACATAGCGTGATCCTATGGGATGACTGAAGGGCCTGTGATGTCATCAAAAGGTCCTGTAGACTTGGATTTACCTTGTACGGAGTTTCCTAAAGGACCTGGCTCCTCTGCCCACTAGCAGCCTGCTCTATATAATAAAGCTTTATCCTAGTGAACAGAGAGACCAGGTCCTTTAGCCCAGTAGGATTTAGACTGCTTTATACAAGAAAACAGCACTTATTCCACACACACCCCTCTATCTCACAGCAGGGAGCTAGGTGATGTGTATGTGTGGTGCAGACACAGGCTGGCTCCGTACACTCAGCCCCCCCCCCCCCAACACAGCAGGGAGCTACACTCACCGGCCACTTTATTAGGTACACCATGCTAGTAACGGGTTGGACCCCCTTTTGCCTTCAGAACTGCCTCAATTCTTCGTGGCATAGATTCAACAAGGTGCTGGAAGCATTCCTCAGAGATTTTGGTCCATATTGACATGATGGCATCACACAGTTGCCGCAGATTTGTCGGCTGCACATCCATGATGCGAATCTCCCGTTCCACCACATCCCAAAGATGCTCTATTGGATTGAGATCTGGTGACTGTGGAGGCCATTGGAGTACAGTGAACTCATTGTCATGTTCAAGAAACCAGTCTGAGATGATTCCAGCTTTATGACATGGTGCATTATCCTGCTGAAAGTAGCCATCAGATGTTGGGTACATTGTGGTCATAAAGGGATGGACATGGTCAGCAACAATACTCAGGTAGGCTTTGGCGTTGCAACGATGCTCAATTGGTACCAAGGGGCCCAAAGAGTGCCAAGAAAATATTCCCCACACCATGACACCACCACCACCAGCCTGAACCGTTGATACAAGGCAGGATGGATCCATGCTTTCATGTTGTTGACGCCAAATTCTGACCCTACCATCCGAATGTCGCAGCAGAAATCGAGACTCATCAGACCAGGCAACGTTTTTCCAATCTTCAATTGTCCAATTTTGATGAGCTTGTGCAAATTGTAGCCTCAGTTTCCTGTTCTTAGCTGAAAGGAGTGGCACCCGGTGTGGTCTTCTGCTGCTGTAGCCCATCTGCCTCAAAGTTCGACGTACTGTGCGTTCAGAGATGCTCTTCTGGCTACCTTGGTTGTAACGGGTGGCTATTTGAGTCACTGTTGCCTTTCTATCAGCTCGAACCAGTCTGGCCATTCTCCTCTGACCTCTGGCATCAACAACGCATTTCCGCCCACAGAACTGCCGCTCACTGGATGTTTTTTCTTTTTCGGACCATTCTCTGTAAACCCTAGAGTTGGCTGTGCGTAAAAATCCCAGTAGATCAGCAGTTTCTGAAATACTCAGACCAGCCCTTCTGGCACCAACAACCATGCCACGTTCAAAGGCACTCAAATCACCTTTCTTCCCCATACTGATGCTCGGTTTGAACTGCAGGAGATTGTCTTGACCATGTCTACATGCCTAAATGCACTGAGTTGCCGCCATGTGATTGGCTGATTAGAAATTAAGTGTTAACGAGCAGTTGGACAGGTGTACCTAATAAAGTGGCCGGTGAGTGTACATCATCTGGCTCCCTCAGCAATGAGCAGGGGGCCAGGTGCTAGTGTCCATAATGAAGCGAATAAAGTAAGATAGTGGACAAACAAAGCAGTTTTGCTGAAGCAGTGTATTTAGGAAAAGTCTTAAATCCACATTAACAAGCAGTATAGATAGAATCATTGTTATGATACCACCCCTTTAAATTAGCCATCGCCCCCGTAAACCGCTTCAACGCCCCCCAATCTTCTCTGTGCCCTTTACTGCCCCCCTATAGGCCTCCAGCGCCCACAAGGGGGCGTTATTGCCCACTTTGAGAAAGACTGTACTAGATTCATAGGGTGATTTGGCCCTTTGCCTATGGCCAGGTGCGTAACTAGCAAAGATTGTGTCCCGCAGCAAACTTATGACTTTGATCTCCCCTCATATGACATAGAGTCTGGCCCACATGGTAGAATGCCACTTTTACACACACAATAATGTGCTAAAGTGGCCTCCAAACAGTATATTATCCCATAATGGCCGCTCCACACAGTATAATGTCACATAGTGGAAGCTCCTGTTAGGATTGTGCAATAACTGCGGCCATGATATGGGCGCCGCTCCCTGTTACTCTGCACAATCCAGGGTTGCAAGGGTTAACCTGCCTTGCAACAGCCGGGCGTGGTCGACTGGTTGATCGACATGTGTGTCGACCAATGGACGCTCGGATTGGGCAGCTGGGCTATTTGCTGGTGACCACCCCTTGCCTATATAAGGGGGCTGGTCTGGACACCCAGCGCTCTATGATCTCATTCCAAACCTGAAATGATGTGTGTTGTGTGTGTGCGTGCGTGGGTTCCTGCCTGAAATATTATTAGTTTGCCCTAGCTAGTAAAATACCCCTGAGCTAGCAATTCCACAGTCAGTCAGGCAGCATGCTGCCTTGTGTATGTGGTAAAAGTCAGTAGGGTCAGCTAGCAAAACTTTCCAGACAGGGTGACTGGGAGTGGGCTGGGCAGTAGTTGCCTGGGTTGAACAACTACACACAGGGTTTACTTGGTCTCTGGCTTGTCCTGGAGTTCAGGCTAGCCAGCTTGTTTATTTGTGCGGCTGCTCTGACTGCACAGGCCTCTGTGAATGTTAACAGAGCGCACCTGGTTCTTTATTTTAGCTGGCAGTGACAGGAACTGTTAGTCACTGTTCACACCAGGTTTTTAGTAGTCAGTGGCTAGTAAATCGGTAAGTAAATAGGGCCTGTTATCATCTGCAGTAACTCCAGCCGGTAACGGCCTATTAAGAAAAAAAATGCAGCTGTCACCGGGCCCCTAATGTCCCGGGCCCTGTGTCAGCTGCTACCCCGGTAGTTATCCCACTGCGTGTGTGACATATATTACATTTTCTTAATACAGACAGACCAATTTCTATTTTTCACATTTACTTTATTAATAGTTACGTTTTAAACTACTCCTTTCAGTGACCCTAGGGTTACATGCATGTATTAATGGAAAAAATGAAATGTCTAAATGTATAGTCATGTAAAGTGACACATGTCACATGTTAATAGGTAGAAAGACTATCCAAATAACACTGGCTATATTACTGAATTTGTACATGACATATACAAGCATTTTTATTATATCACTTAAAAGCTTAGAAGGTTAACAAGATAAAGAAAACACTGAATTACGGATATAACATTTATACTTAAAGGGGTATTCCCATGTACATAATCATATCTATATTTGTAGATAATTAAAAGTTAAACATTTTTGCAAATATAAATAATTAAAAATTCTGCAAAGTTTTAAAGATTTTCTCTAACTTTCTTAGTGATGACAGTCTTTTATCTTGATCGGTTGCCAATAGATACGACCACTAAAGCAGAAACTTTCTATGGTCTGGGACTTGTCAGGAACCCAGCTATGATTTTCTTACTGTAGCTGGGTTATCAGGCAGGGACACTACATGTATCAGAAGATATCCCGGCCACAATAAGGAAATCATGGCTGATTTTCTGACCTTAGAAAGTTTCTGCATTGGTGGTCGTATCCACTGGCAACCGTTCAAGATAACAGACTGTGACCACTAAGAAAGTCAGAGAAAATCTTTAAAACTCTGCAGAATTTTTAATTACTTGTATTTGCAAAAATGTTTAACTTTTGTCTACAAATTTAAAAATAATTATGTAGATGGGAATACCCCTTTAATATCTCATTATTACTTTTATTAGAATATACAATAAAAGGTATTGGTATAACCATTACAACCTGAATAAAACATCTAGTTTTATTTTGTTTTAGAACAAATTTGGTTTCTTTGCTTTCATAATATATAACTACACGACAAAGTAACCAAAGTGCAAGCCATCCATTAAACAAATAGTGTAAAAATTGTATAAAATATATATATAGTGTGAAGGGCACATTCCACCTCAGACAGGACAGAATTGTACGTAAAAACAGCCAATACAGTATATGCCCAATGCACTGCAGAAATAGGGTGGAGATCATAACAAGGAGTGTCTGAAATATTTAGAATGTGGTTTTCAGGAAAAGTAAAGTTTCTATATCATTTAGTACTGGTTAAACGAGTATTCACACCACTTGGCATGCTACACTTGACAAATGTCTTGTAAATGTTAAGGTAATGCTGGCCAAACACATTAGATGATTGTTCGCTGAAGCTGCCGATTTCGACAGGACTGGATGACCAGCTAGTATATATGGTGAACCTGCTGAGTCTTCTCCAGTAATAGATGTTGGGGTGTGATATGGATCGGGCACTTGGACTTCAACTGTCTGATAGTTTTATGTTTGGGTACATAAGAGGTGCCTGGCAGAAGCATCCTCTTCTATCTAATTCAGTGCACATTTGGCTTGGCCGAGTATCCGTGTGTGTGTGGGGGGGGGGGGATCGAGATAGGTAGTTGTTGGGCAACCAGCATAACAGTGAAAGTTATTTACCAAAGATTTACCGATTTTTGTGTTTAAAAGCCCAAATTGACACACATTTCAATGCGATATTGTAAAAAAATATAAAAAAGTTTTATCAGTGAAATATTGTAGTTGTAGAATAAACAGCAATAAAAAATATCCATGATCATGCATGATAAACTAGGAAATTCGATGTCGCAGACTTTACATTATACTTTCGATGACATGGATTTTACTCATATACTTTTGGCTCTTGGAGGTTTCTGTATGAATATCTGTAATTAAGACAAGAATAGTAATAGTAAGATATTTCAGCTTCCTAGGAACTGCAATTTATTACTAGTTGGCTAAACCCTCACCAAACGCTCCCTTTTCCACAAAGCTTTTCACAATGCTGTACTTCCCGACATCCCTCCTGTATCTCTATCACCATATCCATGCTCTACACTTAGCCAATGATCTAACAATTCCCAAAATTCTACAATTTCTAGGATTTCTCCTGTGCAGCCCCTGTTCTCTGGAATATTCCTCTCAGAAAACAGATTAATTCCCAACATCCGCACTGTTCCATAAAACAAAACATATACAGGTGACCTTCTAAAACATTTCAGGAGGATAGAAGTGCTGTGAGACTGAGGCATTAAAATCATACAACCCACTCCCCTGACTCCTGGCGCTTTGCTCTTCACTGACTCTATGGATAGTTCTATAGTGCGTCAGAGTCTCTCTGTAGCTCTGGCCCCACTCACGTACCCTCCCCTGTACTTCAGGTTAGCCCGGGGACTGGGAGGAAACCCAATGTTATTCTCCCTCCCCCATTAGTATTTTGCGGTTCTTGGGTTGCACTCTTATGTTGCCTTATGTTCTTATGTTGCCTCTTATGCAGTAGCAAATCCACCGCCATAGTGGCTGCTATTGGGCCCACTTTATTTTCCAATCCCTGCATCCACCCATGGCCACCTCCGCTTCCCCTTCCACCCTACAGGGGGCTCCCATGTGTCCCATATCGCATTGCGGATGCTGAACAGCATCAGAATGTCACTGAAAGGGACATGATATGGGATGCATGGGCCCCCAGGAGGGCTGAAGGGGTAAAGGAGTCAGCTGTGGGCAGAAGTGGGGATGAGTAAGGCTCACCTGGTGGTTTCGTTCGGGCTGAACACATCTGAACCAAGTGAACTATTATTATACTCTGGTGTCTCATCAGACCACCAGTATAATGATCGTAGGCTCAGGGGAGGAGATCAAACATAATAAACAGTGTTGTTTACATTTAGCTTTTTTGGGCTGCACTGTGGGTCTTTGGGTCATGTGGATCAGGCTGGTGTTATGACACATAATGACACTGTCATAACCCATGCCATTATGAGACGTCATTAAAGAGGCCTGAAGACCCATGCCAGAGCCCACGAGACGGGAGTAACACTGTATATGTTTGATCACCTTCGTTGGGCTTCCAATCATTATACTTTGGAGTGTGAAGAGAACTCAAAGTATAATAGTTTGTGGGTGGTGAACCCCATAAATATCAGGTTCTGCCAAAGCTGAAATTTTTTCAAGATTTGCCACAAACGTCGTAGGGGCCACTGAGAGACATTATACTGTGTGAAGGGGCAACTATGGAACATTATAGTGTAAATGAATGTGTTTTACTATCTGGAGGCCAGGAAAGGGGCGTTATGCTATGCTAACATTTGCTATGAGGCCCATTCTCTACTAGTTATGCCCCTGCTCTTGTGTCAACCCTAACTCCAATTAAATAATAATAATTAGTAAACTAATACAAGAGTCTTTGTGTCATTATATATGATCAGTACTTCTTATAGTTATACACATGTGCTACTCTGACATAATTTGGTCCAAAGCCTGATGAATCTTTTCCAGAACTGTTTCTGATGTGTCTGTACTTTTATTCCCCATTGACTCAGTGAAGTAGGATTCCTATAACATATATGGCCGTCACCCATTGGATTAATGTAAGCAGTATGCTCATCAGGTTGAATGCATTTCATGAAACACGTCTTTTTTCTTCATTAATGTATACTTACTATTGTGATCTAAACTTTCCAAGGACGCAGGTCCATTTTTGGGAAATTACAGCAGTCGCTGAAATCTTCTGGGAACCGATTGGACATAAAGACATTTGGAGGAACTTTTTTAATGTTGGTATTAGCGCATATGATATGAGACAGAGTCACCGACTCTATTGATCTTCTCTGTGCTGGAGTGAACACCCAAGAATTTTCATAATAGAATCTAGAAAATTATAGAAAGATTTAGCATCCATATTTTATACAATCTGGGAGTTTTATCAATCCTTCTATACCACTTTTCTGGTAGCGTGCATTTGCCACAAGACCCCTTTCTTGCGCTTTCATTCACCGCGAGGTGCAAATATGGGTGCAATGAGGTGGGGAATGGGGTGGCCCTAAATATTCATTATAATGAATCCAGTTTCCTGGCTTGAGTTACAATGGAAGTCTACGCCAGGTCCTAACCGCTGTATATTTCCATTGTGGTGCTGGCATGTGCAGCTTATTTATGTAGGGGCCGGAGCCTCTTCATACATGACTTGTTCCCTGTGCTAGTCGGGGATTTTATTAAGACTGGCATATGAAATGCCTTAATAAATCTGCACAGAATATTCAAACACAATTAATGCAGAACAATAATTCCAGTAACAATTGTATTTTGATGTATATCTAGGCAAATCGAGGTGACATACTAGGAGAAATTTATTAATCCCTGTATACCAGTTTCCTGGTGCAGAGGGATGATATTGTGGCACACATTTGGTACAAGGCCCTTTCTTGCAGCAAATGTAGAAATGTGTGCTACAAACCCTGCTCTGCACCTCGCTCGCCACATTACTATACTGTACATTAGCGACCAAAGGAAGACCATATTTCTATTTATAGACTAGTTTAGTCCAATACCAGTTTTGTTATCATGTATGCACACATTACTACTGCTACTCATAATCAATGGACACCATAACAATTGGTACATACCTATCTCCATTTCTAGTCCTACGAAACTGGTCTCCAATTAAACACGATAACAACTTCCCAATTCTTCCATTAGGAACTAGGGGCTCAGCAACTCCTCCAACCCAGATGTCAATGTTGTCAGGTGTTCCATATAAATCTATAAGCTTTTCAGCAAGCTGTCTATTATTTAGCACAGTGGCCAGTTCATCAACATCACGGGGTGTGGAAAGACCACAGAAACTTCTCCATGCATTATATCCTATGAGATAAAGAAAATCCCAAATATACAATTATTCTCTAGAAAATGTTGTGTCTTTGGAGTTAGGTATCAAGATTTTAGTGAATTTACCAAATAGCAATTAAAGGGGTTATCCAAAAATTCAAAAAATTATCTGAAGATACGTCCACTACAGTGCTAAATATTCACTGTTCCCTTGTGCAGCCTTTTTTGGTTTTATTTTGCTTGTTGTTCCTTGTATCACTTTACATACAGTGAATCTGTGAACAAACTACATTTATAATGATTCATCACTGTCTGTGTACCCCTCTCTTCTCTACTCTCCTCTGCAATGATAATATATCACTCCCACATCTAAGGTCACAATTTGTGAATGGCGGTACTTGTAGTCCAAATGGTAGTGTTATCTAATGGAGCAGCTGTATTTTGTACAGGACTATAAAACTATGAAAGATTCAAGACTGGTTTACCAGACGTATAATAATTCTGTAGAAATCACATTCTCAGCAGAGACCATATTATGGATTTAGTGGTTTCTGCTGTTTTTCTATTTGTAGTACAATCTATGATGGAGGCATTTGATATGTTTTGATGTAATTTATTTAAGTAGGGTGTAATTACCTAAAATCACACTATAGAGGACCAGAAGTTATAAAGATGTGCAAACCATCATTGTATAACCCACTAATGTCATAAAAGGATCAACAGAAAAGTTTCTTAGGGTTTGGATAGTTAAGGCAGTGTTGTGTTGTAGAATAGAGGAACAGCCAGGGTTTGAGATAAAGAGTAGGCTGACTGGGTGTGGGGGTTTATATTTTAAGTGGACCTCTACCAACTCTAATTCTTTGCATTCTTCAATAGCTGTGGCTCCACTGATTCTGGTCTGTATACTGTGGATGGAAGAGTCTCCTGTCAATTCTGTACACTGTGCTAGTGCTGGCACCATGGCGTGGGACCACGGCACCACGGGGTGTGGAGTATTGAACTTCCAGCAATCTAATATTGATGACCTATCGTATTAGTGAGCAATAGAGAGAAATACAATGAGATCATTTCATAGTTATAGTTCATATGGTTTTCCATATTTAGATACTGATGAACTTAGGATAGGTCAACAGTATCTAAATCCTGGAAAACCCCATTAAACTATGAACTGGTCTCCTTGTATTTCTCTGTATTGCTCACTAATATAATATAAAAAGTTATGATTTCAAAATATAAATTGGTTATCACCAAAATTGCAAATGTGTTCCGATCCTACCTGGTAACCCATGGTCTCGACCTCGCTGTATGTTAAGAGATGCCAGATCACGTTCAAGGCTATTAAGAAATGGGAAAAGACGGTCCCTCAATTCCTCATTCATTATCTGGTCCTGACGGTTTAGTTTGGCTTTGTTAACCATCATACCTCTGAGTACAGTATCGATTCCACCTATGGAAGTAATATAGAAAAGTAAGGTGCCAAATGAATATATTTTAATTTAGCAGAATATTATATTAATATTAGTATTATGGTATGCAAAAACATTGAAATAGGTCAGATTACCTTGTTTCACTATTCTCCATGATGCAAAAAATTGCTCACTAAGTGTGACTACTGGCTGCGGACCATAGGGGGTGTAATCATCCGCTAATCTGTATACGAATGGCTGTACCATTGTATGACCCATTCTATAGGCAATGGTAAAGACATTTGCCACTCTTGGGTCCTCATCTTCATTATAGGATTGAAATGGAGGTAGAACATGTGACGTCTCATCGCCCAAAAGCAGATGCACCCAATCTTTGTAGGCTATTTTCTGTCACCAAAGAAAACCATGCATTAGAAAAATGAAAGCTCTCAGGTAGCATATGTCTATATAATGGTAAGGTACTTAGATGATGATACCGTACCTGTATGATACCTCCTATTATCTTGCGGGTTTCTTGGTATAATGTCTCTCCTGACCAACGTGGGTTTAATTTATGCAGTTCTGTGGCAATGCGATTGTGCTCTCTTAGGAAGAGAGTATGGAATGAAGTCAACATATTTTGTTCATTGGCGCGACTGTCACCTGAAATAAAAAGTGAAGCCATTACAAAGATGGACCGAATTTCACCAGTCCCGATAATGAGGAATCCCTTTTCCAGAAGGAAAAGGTATAAGTGGTTCCTTTATATTTCTCATTCCTTTTGGATCTTATTTAGGCTTTGAGTAAAAAAAACCAGCAATATCTGCAACAAAAAAATGCAACTTTTTCCAATATACTGTGTATCTTTAGCTTAAAGGCTTTTTTCAGTCATTTTCAAATGACCTATTCTTAGAATAGTGAGACCCTCTGGACTGGATTGTTCTGAACCCAGAATCACATCTATACATAAGGCATGGGTATGGTACCACAGCCTATTCACATCAATGTAGTTGAGATTTTGTACAGTCACAATATCTAGAAGAACAGCGAAGGGGCTATAGCCCTCCACCAGAGGAATCATCCTTAAGATTCAGTCTTTAATGAAAATTCCTAGTACACCCCTTTATACAACTTCAACACCCTTTAATTGAAATTAAGTTGAAGACATGCAGGGATGGGGAGGATGCGGCAGCACCTTTCTCTTTTTTAGTGGTCTGAGACTGCATGCTGTAATAGGGGAAGTGGTGTGGTAATACATCTGATTGAGAGCGCTAGTACTGCACTAAGATCTCAGCAAGCCCTCCAATTCTGCAGATATACATAGAGATAAAAATAGAGAGATGCAAAAGGCATATATAGCGCCGGGGGCGCGTGGGTGGGGGGAAAGGGGAAAGTCGGAGATGCAGCAGTGGGGCCGTGGAGTCCCGGCCCATGATGCTGTGGGAGGGCCCAGAGCCAGCCGCAAGGAAAGGGTCGTGGGGGGCCACAGGCTCTTTCCTTTTGTGGTTCGCTTAAGGGTGAGGGGACAGCGGATGAAGTCGCAGGTTATAGCTAGTAAAAAATATATCTACAATGTTTTTTTGGTAGGTACACTTAAAATTTCCTTAAGCAGAACTTTCCATCAGCTCACCTGCCACAAAGCAAGGTATTCCCATTGATGGGTTGGTGCTAGAACATTGGTCAGGTGCTTTTCCCTCAAAAGGTAGAAAGGCAAATCCATTGTCGGAGAAGTTCTGATTAATCGCCAAAAGACCCAGGTTGTTTGTTTTATTGCGAAGCAGGTTGGCCAAATTTTTGTCACTACCGTACACCTGGCCTCCATCAATGAATGAAGTCAGACCATTTGTCTGCTCACGCACAGGACTTGTCAGACTACAGGCTGACGCTGTGCGAATTAATGGGATACATCGACTCCCATTAATATACCGAGGATCATCTGGTGGAATCTGGAAATACAGAGGAGCAAAGAATCAGTGTTTACCGTTTTATCAACTTTTAATTTCATTTGTTTAGATTTTTTTTCATTTCATTTTATTGATTAAATATGGTAAAAAAAACTATCATTTAGGAACTAAGGCCTCATGCATGCAACCATACTAGGGCACTTATTCTAGTGTACTGTATCTTAGTATGCCTCCAATTTCATATTGAACCTTTCTTTTGTCCATAGAAATCCATTAAAAGAACATAGTAGAGTGCACCATCATATATCACATTATCATTCCACCCTGGAAGCATTTTCTATGGTAGTATATAGAGGCCATGGGTCTCAGGCCAGTACTAGGTAGCTGTACAGTCTCTAAACACATTGCGTTATTCAACAATATCTGCACTTCCTATTGAAAAATATCCACCAGAACAAAACACATAAATTCCCAATTATGAAATTTGTATTATGGTATATTATAATCTTTAAATTTCCACAAAGAAATGATTCAAGCATTGATATGTGAATGTAGTCTTACCATTATAGGGAAACAAGGGTGTAAGTTAATGCAACTTTTACTACAATTCACATTTTGGAAAAATGATGAACTTGCTGGGGTAGGAACAGCGAAATCAAGGTCATGATCCAACCACTGTCCCCATTGCATGAACATAAGAGATCTATCATTGTCCAGCTTCAATGAGTCCGTGGATAATTTAACAACGTCATCGGATACCTTACGAGCCTGTTGCAAAAAAAAGAAGTGTTACAGTCGTGTTACAGAATTCTTACTGCAATAATACTGCTTAAAGGCGGGTTTAAAACTTGTGCCCGGTCTCCGCTTTGCAGGTTTCTGCCCGAGAAACTGGACAGGAGACGGAAACCGGCAGTCAGTTTTCAAACCCATTCACTTGAATGGGTTTGCAAAGTGACCACCTGTGTGCGTCTTGTGCCTCTCCGCGGCGAAACCGGACTTTGTGCAAGACTTTGTGTCCGGTTAAGAAAAATCAGTTAAACCCTTCTTTTTTCTTCTCAATAAAAACCAAATTTAAAATAAATAAAACCTGTGTAGAGATTACTGTTCTATGAATCGGTGCTATTTCTTCTAATATGTCATGCACCTGTGTGTCCATCATTCTTGTCCAAATCTACCATGAGCCATTTATAATACTGGTGTCTTCTTATTAGGTACAAGGAGTTTTGGGTTCCCTCATTTACCAGGGCCTGAATATAACTGGTCTGCCACCTCCTATAGCTCTGACCTCTGCACCCAAACTACCTTGACAGATAATAGAAGTAACTGGAAGATCCCTAATTCCATCTTTCCCTCCCTGCAATCCCAAGTTATTTTTACCGAGGGTAGACTAAACCCATTGATGGGACGGCTCCATCCTCTTGGCGCTGATATACCATCCTCATATTCTGGCTTGAGAAGTCGTATATAACCATTGTTGGATACACCAAAAAAAGGTTTTTTTCTGTAAAAGAAATATGTTAAAATATATTTTTTAGTATCACAAATTGTTGATTTCTGTATAATCAAGAACAGGAAAAAAATATTCAGGCTCTGTACTGATACATAATATTTCATAGGTTATATTCTTAAAGGAGTTATCCAGGAATTGGAGCAACCTGGGGGCAGGTGTAAAATAAAAAACCTACTCATCTGTCTCCGGTCTGTCATCAGAGTCCATTGAGTCTTACACTGACAGAAGTCCTGCGGCTTAGGTGGCTGCTGAGACCTATCAATGTCTTCAGTGGTCGCTGGAAAGGGACCGGTTACGTGACTGATTCCTTACCAGAAACCGCTTACACCACTGATTGATTTCCGCTGTCATGTGAGGCACAGGAATCCAGCAATATGGCAGCGGAACCAGACTATGATCATAAATAAGAGCACTGAGTGAATAGGTGAATATCCTATTATTAATACTCTTAGAGGGGTTGTTCATTATTTTTAAAAAATATATATATTTTATATATATATTTCTATATACAGTATGTATATACATATTTAGACATTCTCAATGTTTGTGAGAATGTGATTTATTATAGTGGAATGTTCTTACTCTACAGTATACAGTTATACTGCAATAGCTCTGCATTGCCATCTAGGGGTCATACAATTCATAGCTCTTCAAACTTTTTTTTTTGTTCTCTATAACATTCTCTTCATTGTTTTTAGGTATTAAAGGGATTCTATCATTAAAACCTTTCTTTTTTTTGTGGATAAGACGTTGGAATAGCCTTTAGAAAGACTATTGCACAGTATTGTTAGCGGCTATTTTCCCGTGGCCTGTGCAGTCTGCTCTGCAGAAGTTACGAGCCTGCGCCGGAAGAAGACATTGAAGATGATGCTGCGGACGAAGAAGGAGGTGGCGCTGGAGACAATTCTCTGGCAGCGGTGGGGACACCCTCATCGCTGTTTGAGCGCTGGAGCCCGCCCCCATCGCTGCGAGAGAATTCATTTGCATACCGGTAAAAAACGGTATTTCTAAGGAACGGCACAGCAGAGACCACGTCTAAAGGTAAGAGACGAATAGCGTTTCTAAAGGCTATTCCGACGTCTTAGGGAGGGTTCACATGGTGTAACGTGCCGCGTGATGTGGCATGTGTACGCCGCAGGAGCCTTTGCGGGCCGTACACGCTCCCATTGATTTCAATGGGAGCGGGGATCGTATGCGCCGCGCTAGTTTGCGGCCATGATTAAATCAATGGGAGCATGTACAGCCCGCAAAGGCTCCTGCGGCGTACACGTGCCACATCACGCGGCACGTTACACCGTGTGAACCCTCCCTTATCCACAAAAAAAAGGTTTTATTGGTAGAATCTCTTTAAGTTTGAAATGGAATTAAATAAAGAATTGCACAGATAAGGATATCACATACACCTGGGGGTTCTCCCAAGGATAACTCTCAGCCACCAAAAATAATATAGCAAAAGAAAGCTGGACATTAGCCTTTTCACCAGCAGTCCTGCATGGTACTTGGATCTGACAGCAATCCTTAACTGTGTCATTGATTGTCCCCCCCTACAGAGAGGTAAGAAGGCGTTAGCTTTTTGTTTTGCTCTGGCTTTTCTCATTTCTCGCCTCTAAGTTGATGCTGCTTTGTTGGATGGGCTACTGATTGCAAGCCTGAGTAGGTTTAAAGGTGTGTATAAAAAGGTCACCTTGGACCCCTGAAACTGACCGCATCTTTAGTCATTCTACAAGGACACAACTATATCAGAACACTATTAGGCTGTTGTTTTTTCTTCTTTATTCTGCAGTGGCTATTCTTTAGGTTGGGAATACACAGGGCTATCAATGGACTTTCTACATTAGTCCACAATCTACTTTAGTTCCCTCTAGGAAAGCACTACTGCAGTGCGTGCACACTTTGAATCCCTATGTATCTTATGGAATGATAGGGAAGGATCTTTGACGAGGACGCTGTGGTTATCTTAGTATTGTTGGCTCTATTCTGCCTTTCCCCCCGCCTGTGGTCCCCTGGATAGGATCTCCCCCCGGTTGCTAACCTAAGTTGGAGTGTATTTATGATTTCCTACCTAGGGGTTATATTCAGAGCAAGACAGTGTATATTCCCTGGCAAGACAGTGTACTATGACCCTGTTGAAAGGACAGCCTGCAATAGATATGATGAGATTCGTTTGGTTTTTATTTTAATTGTTGCATTAAAAGTTATACTTTAGCAGCCATCTTTCTTCTGTGATTGCTGAATGTGAAATATCTCTCTATCTTATAAAAATTAATTTCTGTATGTCTGTCCGTCTGTTCTTTATGCGCGACCAACCGACTGCACCGATCTTCACCAAATTTGTCACACAGATACGTAAGGTGTCTGGAAAGGTTTAAGATGAGAACCCAACTCACTCGGATGTACCGTTCGGGAGATACAGCTTTCCCAAGACCCTGACCCCCATTAGCCAAAACAAACCTGCAAGTCTTTCACTCATATTCCAACTGCAAAACACATAGTCACTGCACATGTACAATCCAACACTGATATCCAAACTGATATCCATGCATCAGAGGATTAGATACACAGGTCAGCACACAATATCATATGTCAGAGCATTAGATACGTGCATCTGCACACAGTTCCACGTGCCAGAGGATTAGATACATGCGTCTACGCAAAATACCACACACTGGAGGATTAGATACACAGGTCAGCACACAGTATCACATGCCAGAGGATTAGATACATGCGTCTGCACACATTTCTACACACCAGAGGATTAGACCTGCGCGTCTGCACAAAGTACCACACACTGGAGGATTAGATATACAGGTCAGCACACAGTATCACATGCCAGAGGATTAGATAGACACGTCTGCCCACAGTTCCACATGCCAAAGGATTAGCTACGCATGTCTGCACACAGTTCTACACACCAGAGGATTAGATACACGTGTCTGCACAAAGAACCACACGCCAGAGAATTAGATACACAAATAAGCAAATAGTATCACACACCAGAGGATTAGATACGCGCATCTTCACACAGTACCACACGCCGGCCAGAGGATTAGATATGCGCCACTGCACACAATACCACACGCCGGAGGATTAGATACACGCTACTGTGCACAATACCATATGCCAGAGGATTAGATAAGCACCACTACAAACAATACAACATGCTGGAAAATCTTTACACAATACCACACAATGGAGGATTAGATACGCGCCACTGTAAACAATACCACACGGTGGAGGATTAGATACGCACTACTGCACACAATACAACACGGGGAGGGTTAGATACATGTGTCTGCACACAGTACCACACGCCAGATGATTAGATACGCTTGTCAGCACACAGCACCACACGCCGGAGGTTTAGATACATACGTCTATACACAGTTACACATGCCACAGGATTAGATACACGCATCTACACACAATTCAACATGCCGGAGGATTAGATACGTGAGTCTGCACACAGTTCCACCCGCCAGAGGATTAGATACGCACCTCAACACATTGTACCACATGCTAGAGGATTAGATACACGCGTCTTCACACAGTTTTACATGCCAGAGGATTAGATACGTACATCTATACACAGTTATACATGCCGCAGGATTAGATACGCACGTCTTTACTCAATACCACATGCTGCAGGATTTGATACACATGTCTGCACACAGTTCCACATGCCGCAGGATTAGATATGCCCGTCTGCGCACAGTTCCACACGCTGGAGGATTAGATACGCACGTCTTTACACAATACCACACAATGGAGGATTAGATACCCACCACTGTAAATAATACCACATGGTGGAGGATTAGATACGCACTACTGCACACAATACAACACGGGGAGGGTAGATACATGTGTCTGCACACAGTACCACACGCCGGATGATTAGATACGCATGTCAGCACACAGCACCACACGCCGGAGGTTTAGATACGTATGTCTATACACAGTTACACATGCTGCAGGATTAGATATGTACGTCTGTGCACACTTCCACACGCCGGAGCATTAGATATGTACGTCTTTACACAATACCACACGATGGAAGATTAGGTACGTGCCACTGCACACAATACCACACGCCAAAGGATTAGATACATGCTATTGCGCACAATACCACACAGGGAAGGTTACATACACACGTCTGCACACATTACCACACGCCAAAGGATTAGATACGCGTGTCTGCACACAGTACTACTCACTGGAGAATTAGATACATGTGTCTGCACACGATAACACATGCTGGAGGATTAGATACACAAGTCAGCACACAGTATCACACGTCAGAGGATTATATACACGCGTTTGCACACAATACCTCACGCTGGAGGATTAGATACACAAGTCAGGACACAGTACCACATGCCAGAGAATTAAATACGCATGTTTGCACTCAGTACCACAAGCCAGAGGATTAGATACGCACTTATGTGCAAAGTACCAAGCGCCAGAGGATTAGATACATACGTCTTCACACAATTCCACACGCCAGAGGATTACATACGCACCACTGCACACAATACCACACACCAGAAGATTAGATACACGGTTCTGCACAGAGTACCACATATTAGAGCTTTACTCCAGGTTTCCATAGCAACCCAGCCATTTTTTTTTCACTGCTTTATATCAGCATTAAAGGGACAGGGCGCTGTGGATGACACTGTTACTCAAGGTCAAATACACACAGCTTTACTCCAGGTCTCCATAACAACCGATCGCAGGTTTTTCACTGATATCCAAAATGAGATGCTTATGGACACACACTCAAACGATATGCAAAAAATACCAGTGCAAAACTGGACAATTCTTACGTGGCCACTACACAAACAAAAAATGAAATATACCCGTGCAAAGCCGGGTCCTCCTGCTAGTATAATATAAACCAGAAACTTCTAGTCTAGATAGGTTATAATATTAAATACATATTATAATATCTAAATGATCTTTGCTTGTTCACATACTGTTCTGTCTGTTTCGAGGTTTCTTACCTATTATTACATTCTCCATTGACGGAGCGGTAAGGTGACAGGTCGCATACTTTTGGTAGGAACTGATAGGCACATCCAGTGAGCTGAGAAATAATCTTATTTTGTTCCTCTGTCAGAAAATCTACAAAGTAATATGCACATTAATAATAAATTGATACATTTCTGTGTTACTAGTGAATAAAGGATCTGCACATTGTACAATCATTCCTATCTACAGAAAGCACAATATAGAGCATGAGAGGAGGTATATGCAGTATAAAGTTACAAAGGTTACATGTGCAAATCTTGTCCTGACTGTTGGTTGAATGACCAGAACTCAGACCAGCTTGCGTCTTCGTCAGAGAGTGATATGATATGGTAAGGCTAGGTTCACATCTGCGTTGAAGTCTCTGTAGGAGACTCAGCCACAGATTCCATCTAAAATTGACAGAGAGAAAAGTCCTGCATGAAGGACTCTTCTTCTCGCTGGTTTCAGTAAAAAACTGGCAGAAACCCAACAGACACCCAGAAGACTCCGTTATGGTCCATGTGATCTGAGAGTAAACACTTCTTTGGAGGACAGGCTCTCCATCCTTCGGATCCCCATGTGGAACCAAATGGAAGAAAGCCGAATGTTAGTGTGAACCTAGCGTAATATGTGCAGTTGATATCCATCACATGAGACAGTCGTGTTACAGCTATACGTGTAATACCTGAGACATTTGGAGATCTTGGGTAAAGCTCTTTCAACTTCTCAGTAAGAAGCCAATGAGTGACATCCAGGTAATCTGCTGACCGGACGAAATTCCTAGTTGCTCCTACAGCCTGCTTGAAGAATGCCATCTTATCTGAAAGTCTTGCATTTTCCCTCTTTGATCGCACCTTTAAACTGAAGATACATTGAAATTGTATTTATTAGCAATTATTTTAAATAAAATTATCTAGAATATTGTATTAATGCCATTATTGACTTGGGTTAGAAGGGAAAAAAGACAGATGTGAGGGCGAATTAATAGATTTGGACTTTTATACTGGGGTCAACGCAAACATTTATTTAGAAGCCTGTTCATGATGATCACCTTTAAGATCCCCTGAACGTTTACACCATGTTCTCCTTTGGAGAAAGTGGCAAGGTTGGTGCAAAAAAGAAAATGTTGCAAAATGTTTGCACAAAAGACAATTTGCACCAAAATTTGCAACTTTTTATTTCTTGTATGCCAGAAAATCTGCCCTTATGAGTTCAGAGAAAATAGATGGGTCCAACTGCATTGGACTGTAGTGTTATTGGCCCACATTGGACTGTAAAGTTATTGGCCCACCGGCGGGATGTTTTGAGGGTCATTATCATTAAAATCACCACCACCCACCTATAGAGATTAAGATCTTGATGCAATAAATAAAGCCTAACACACAAAGGGGGGATTTATCAAATCCTCTTTGCCAGAAAAGTGACATAACATAGTCGCAAATCAGCAACCAATGACATAGCCCCACATTAAGGTGAACTTTAATATTCCTTACATAAATGCAATATAATACATGCAATAATCTTTTTTTCCCATATTCTACAGTAATCTTACTCTATCCTAGTCTGTAAGTATGCAGAATCCACCAGCTTCTTGGCTTCTTTGACAGAGTTGTGAATAGTATCCGTATTCAGATTGGTTTCTCCATCTTAAAAAATAAAGACCAGTCAGATAATACAATACACGCTGACAAATCTATATCATTACATGGGAATTTATAAATCCATCTGCACCGGCTTTGCGTTGTACAAAGTCACAGCTTTTGGTATATGGTATATTTGTCCTATCTGTAACATGTGAGCTTCTTGACAGATTTCAAAAGTGGCAAAAAAAAAGCAGATTTAGCTAGATAAGCCTTGGCTCTGGTGGGGTAGCAGAAACTGGAACAAATTATAAAGCATATCTATAGAGTTCGATTTTTTTGATGCAAATACAGACAATGTTGAAAATTTATTAAAAATCTGGAAATACACAGTAAGGGTGCATTCACTATATAATCACTATACAGCGTGGAGTCCAAAAATTGAAACAATTTTTGGACTCCATGCTTTGCAGTGAATAGGATCGTTTTTAAAATCTAATCTTCGATTATTAAAAAAAATCCCTTTGACTTGCATTAGTATCGGAATCGGGATCGGGTTCGAATGGAAAATGATCGGAAATCGGATTTTAAAAAAGATCCTGAAATTTCAAGATCAGCTTAACCTTAGCTGCGAGTCGTCCCATGGGGCCTTAGCCTCAAATGGCTTTTCCAACAAACTTAGTCATATTTAAATTTGTAGACAATTTACTAATTATTCATTTTTGTAAATATAAATAATTGTAACAAAAATTGCAGAGTTTTAAAAAATTACTTTAAGCATCTTAGTGATGACAGTCTTTTGTCTTGATTGATTGCTAATGGAGACGACCATGAAAGCATTTCTGCACTTCAATTTTGTGTGTCTTTCACTTAGACATTAACTCATAGATACAAGCCCCACTTACAAGCTGCTCGGCTGCTTTCGTAAAAATCCTATAGACCAGGGCTCCACGGGACGTAATCGCAGCACTAAAGCGCTGCGGAAAGAACCGCTGATTCTTTCCGCAGTGCTTTTAAGAGAAAGTTCACAGAGTTTTCCTCTGCGGACTTTCTCTTAACATTATATCTATGGGAAAGCCGCCGGCGTTTCCGTAGATATAATTGACATGCTGTGCTTTGCAAAGCCGCAACGGCTTTGCAAATTGCAGCGTGTACGCGATGCGTTTTCTTCCGCAAAGTGGGCATAGGATTCGCATGAATCCCATCCCCTTTGCTTGCACTGTAAAACGCCGCGATTTTTCCCGCAGCGTCTCCGCTGCGGGCAAATCGCGGCGTTTAGGTCCCGTGGGGCCCCAGCCATAAATGGGAATGGAGAGAGTTTTGTGCATGCTTAGCCACTTGTCCATTCACTCTCTACATGGATGCAGCAGCTGCTTCACCAGAGGGTACGGGGACACCCATTCTGAAGAAAGATGATGTCCAGGCTCTGGGAATTATTCTATCAGTCACCTATCCCATGAATACAAGATAAAAGTGTAAAGAGGAACAACGTGTTACAAAAAAAAGTGTTCTATGCAGTCTCTTTGTGTTACATAATGTAATGCTATATTGCTTACTCCTAATCGTAAATTTCAGAGATTGGGACAGTAGGAAGTGTAACTATGAAATGACACATATGGACACAGTGGGAGAGATCAATCAAAGCTGATGGAAAGTGAAAGGACACTGAGGGGGTGAAGTGGCCATGAGGAATTCCTGGATTTTGCAATGGCATAAATTGTGCTAAATGTATCAAATGTTGCACAATGTTTGATAAATTTAGTGCAATTTTGATACACTTTTTACTCCTCTTACTACACTAACTCCTTCTAGAGCAGCAGTCACATTTGATAAATTTGGCAGCTAAATGAGCTATACGCAACCACTTTCCATCCACCTTTCAAAAGTAGAGTAGACTATGTACACAACTGTGCCTGGAATCCACCTGTTGCGAATCCATATAAAAAAACACGGATTAAAAAAAAAAAAAAACCATTCACAAACAGTTACACAATGCATACCATAATACGTCTTTTTTGATGGATTAGTCAATGGAAGTCCGTCATTCCCCTAATGGGTGTCCGTCATTCCCCTACTTCATTCTGTGCATGCGCAGAGAAGAATGCAGGGGGAAAAAAACGGAATGCAAAAAAAACACAAATAGATTACTATCCGCTGGTAATCCGTTTGGGTCCACCTTCCACAGACCTCATTGCTAAAAAAAAAAAAAATGTTTTCTTGCTGTCCTTCGTATATTCTTATTTTTTGGATGAAGCAGAAGTGTTGCAAGTCCAACTTCTGTCTCCATCCAAAACAGCGGATACACGATGGAAATGCTCCAAACACACCTGTGGATTGTTTTAAAAACCCATTGAAATCAATAAGTTTTTTAATGACTCGTTCCAAATCAGTTTTTATGATCTTTAGATGAATCACAGAAACTGATTCCAAGGGGAGACCACAGCACATGAAGTGTGAACCCACAAAATTGCTGAAAAAGTCACAAACTCCTAAAAATTAGGAGGTTTTTTTTTTTCTCCTTTTTCACACCAGAAATGTGAAGTGCAAAAGTTAATAAATTCCCTTGAAAAGTTCATTAAAATTATTTAAATATATAGGAAGGATATAAGAACAGAAATGATAATTTATACTTTTTTTTTTTTTTTTTTTTGCTTTTTTTACATTTTTTCAAAAAGTTCAAGAGCAGCTATTAATATTGTGTTATATCTTTTACCTTGACTGGATGTTGCAATTGTCAGGGTCAATGCACTTGCTAGCAGAAATACAGCAAACACATGCATAGAATTCATTGTAAGAGACCTGAAAGAAGATACAATATATGAAAGCAGCTGCTATAGGAGTCACTGCAGATAATACAGAGCATCTCTTACCTTCCTTATACTGATGTAAAAGCTCTGCACTCACTCTGTCATTTATAGGCATGGATTGGTACAGTGACTGGATACAGATACACCCTATGGGCAGGCACGGTGATGTGGCTGCTCCTATTGAAGGGCTCCTTTCAATTATAAGACAGGAAATTAGTATAAAAAAAACCAAACAGTTGCAAAGTTTAATCAGCAGATTTTACGTAGATATCTAGATAACACTGAAGTGAATCATTTGCTAATTATGAATAAAGGACAGGGAAAATAATTGTGTAGTATGTGAGCCAGAAAAAATTATGCAATGCTTTGTGTGAAAAAAAAAACAAAACTATTGTAGGTATGATATCTTTATTGGCTGACCAGAAACATTACACAAAGGCTCCTTCTTCAGGCCATTTACAATTGGATTACCTGTCTGCAGCGGCAGTGGCGCTCCCTGAGCCGTACCTCCAATGTGCTTTAAACTAACACCTTGGTTTGACTTTGATGAAATACTTTCTAATGTGTAAAAAAAATCTGGTATTGATAAATGGCTTTTTTTTTACCATTTCAAATACTGTAGATATTATCCAGTCTCTGCATCTTTGTACATATCTATGATGATGGGAGTTACCATCCCGGCTCAGAAGTGTCTCAGAAGTGGTATGGAGTCAAATCTCAATTATATAAGTAGGCCAAAAAAAACATAGGATTTTGAGGCAGATACGGCATAATACCCCATGTGAACTGAGCCTTAGGGAGCATTCACACGGCGTAACGTCCCGCGAGATTTGGCACGTGTATACCGCGTGACCCTTTGCGTGCCGTACACGCTCCCATTCATTTCAATGGGAGCGGGAAGCGTATGCGCCGCGCTAGTTTGCGGCTGTGAATAAATGCACGGCCGCAAACTAGCGCGGCGCATACGCTCCCCGCTCCCATTGAAATGAATGGGAGCGTGTACGGCACGCAAAGGGTCACGCGGCGTACACGTGCCAAATCTCGCGGCACGTTACACCGTGTGAATGCTCCCTTAGACTTTGTCTCTCCATCTGAGTGCAGTTTGGTGTATCATGTAGTACCTATTCTTAATGATGCAATGGACCAAATGGACCAACGGACCATTGCATACCACTCAACCGTACCGATTTCCGCGGGACACTCACGCTTTCCTACTCCTGTCCTGCCGTCCCGTGCAGCTCCCTACATGTCCCGCTATGTCCCTTTAATGATTTACTGATCAATCATTCCTCCGATCACTGCCTGCTCTTATAACAGATAAGAGGCTGCGGTGATCGGAGGAACGCTTTACTATGGTTCAAGGACCTTGTGTGAAATCACACGGTCACGTGAATAGGTGGGCATGTCAGTGTCCCATGCAGTGAAGAGAGAAGAGATCCGTGTAAGGTACTGAGAAGAGAGGGGGAAGGGGGGATCTGAGATTCAGGATGGAGAGAAAGAGAGTGTGTGTGTGTGAGTGAGTGTGTGTGTGTGTGTTTGTCATTATACTGGGGGCAGAGATGGAGGTGGGGACATGAAACTGGGGGCAGATGAAAGGGGATATGAAACTGAGGGAGAAATGGAGGAGGGGAGATGAAACCGGGGCAGAGATGGAGGAGGGGACATGAAATGGAGCAGATAAAGGGTGGACAACTGGTGAGGGCATTAAACCAAGGGAGGAGCTGGAGGGGGACCTGTCTGCCTCTAGTTGCCCCCAGTTTAATGTCACCCTCCAGCTACCCTATGGTTTAATGTCTGCTTCTAGTTGCCCACCGTTTAATGTCCCACTTCATCTGCCATTTATTTATTGCCCCCTCCAACTACCCCCATTGCTAATGTCCCCCTCCAACTGATCCAGTTTCATGTTTAAACTGGGGCACCAGGAGAGGGACTTAATACTGTGGGGCAGTTGGAAGGGGGTCATTACAATGTGGAGACATATAATGTGCGGGTGACTGTAGTAGGATTAACACACTGTCCCTTTGGTCCGTTGCATGCAATAATCATTCACCACCTCTGCTTCTCACAGAGACGATCCAGCATGTTTAAAGTGGAGTTTCACTGAATTGGAACGTTGCAGACAAGGTGTTTTGTCACTTCAGATCAATTAGGGTGTTATTTGTGAGGTAAGAATGACTGAAATACACAGAGATTTTTTGGGCTATGAGGAACACTGCCAGATTAACCACTTCAGTATTGGGCCAATTTGTAGTACAGGGCCAGACACATTTTCAGTTTAGTTTATATGTGCAGTTTAGAGGGCTGTAACATTTTTCTCATACGTCTCATTCAACTAATGTTTGTATCTTTTTTGGGGGGACACATAGGACTTTATTTTTATGTTGTTTTTATTTTTTAATGTGTTTTAAAACGCTCACCGGCGCTCTTGGCCGGACACTTTTCAAACCTATTCAAATAAATGGGTTTGGAAAGATGCCGGCAGGTTTCCGTCTCCTGCCCTGTTTTGTGCAGGAAACGGAAACCTGCAGAACGGAGGCCGGGGCGCAGATGTGAATGAGCCCTAACATGACCACCACTACTAGTGTACAGTATTACTGTTTGTGACATATACCGTATCTAGAATTATATATGCGTACTTGTGCACACAGTGAAATGCTTAAAATATTTTATTCAGATGAACAATAATGCTCCTGTACACTCTGTATGTACTCAGACACCAGACCAGAGAGGAAACAAAACATGAAATTCCTATATGTTTTTGTTTATGATTAGCAAAGGCTAGACTGTATTGGATGAGGTACACACAACCCCCCCACCACCCCACCCCCACACACACTAAAATAACAGGTTGTGGGTTTTTTTTTTATATTAGCAAACGATGCACTACTATTAGTACCCTGGTCACCACTACTACTGTACTGTACTGCTACTGCTACTATCTCCAAACTTCTTGCAGTAGTTAAAGGGGTTGTCCCATCACAAGGATCCTATCTATACTGTTTGCTAATGTGAATGTAAGACTTTTCCTAAATACATTGCTTCAGCAAAACTGCATTGTTTTTCCACTATATTACTTTATTCATTTTTTTGGGACACATCCCTTGACTTATCTGGTCATAAGTCAAGTGATGTATCTGCTGCTCTGAGGGGGGGAGGAAGGAGGGGCTATGTGCACGGGAGCGAGCCTGGAGGAGGGGGGTAGTTTACCCATTGGGGGGAAGGGGTCGCCAATACGGACCCGGCATCCGCTGTAATAGAGAGGCGGATGCCGGGGAGGGTTAGACGCCAGCACAGATGCCAGCAACATCGCTATGCTCCTGCCCTGCATGAAGCCAGCAGCGGCAGGAGCGATGCTGCTATTCCAGGGGGGGGAGGGCGGAGGAGCGGAATAACAGCATCGCTTCTGCCGCTGCTGGCTTCATGCAGGGCAGAAGCATATCAATGTTGCTGGCATCTGTGCCGGCGTCTACACTCCCCGGCATCTGCCTCTCTATTAGGGGGAGTTCACACGGAGTTACGTGCCGCGGGATTTGGCACGTAGATGCCGCGGAACCCTTTGCGTGCCGTACACGCTCCCATTGAGTTCAATGGGAGCGGGGAGCGTATGCGCCGCGCTAGTTTGCGGCCGTGCATTTATTCACGGCCGCAAACTAGCGCGGCGCATACGCTCCCTGCTCCCATTGAACTCAATGGTAGCGTGTACTGCACGCAAAGGGTCCCGCGGCGTCTACGTGCCAAATCCCACGGCACGTAACTCCGTGTGAACTCCCCCTTACAGCGGATGCCGGTTCTGTATTCACATATGCAAAGCGAAGCGGCGAGATGCCGCTGGCCCTGTGTGCGCGCTCATAGACCAGTCTAGCCTTCACAATGCGAATACAGACCCGGTATCCGCTGTAATAGAGAGAGGCGGATGTCGGGTCTGTATTCGCATTGTGAAGGCTAAACTGGTCTATGAGTGCGCACGCAGGGCCAGAGGCATCTCGCCGCTTGGCTTTGCATATGTGACCCCGCCCACCAATGATGCAACAAAGCCGGAAGAAAGAAGAATTTACAGCAACGAAGACTGGTGAGTATGCGACGTGGGAATACCCCTTTAATAGCAGCTGATGTCTCCCTGTCTCAAAGCTCCAGCACAATAGCTTCAGTTTTTCTCCACTTCCCTACCATCTTCTCTCTCAGAGCTCACTGTGACACTTCTACAAACTATAGAAGCTGGTTGAAGACTCTTGGTCTCCTGCCTTTTTTTAGAACTCTCCTGCCTGGACTGAACCATCAGTTCTTAGCTACCAATTGCCTGTAGACCAATCCATTTAAAGAGGACCTTTCACCATTTTGCCCACAGGCAGTTCTATATACTGCCGGAAAGCTGACAGTGCACTGAATTCAGCACACTGTCGGCTTTCCCAATCTGGGCCCAGTGTGAAGAGCTTACGGTCCGGTACTGTAGCTCTTCTATGGTCAGAAGGGCGTTTCTGACACTCAGTCAGAGACGTCCTTCTTCACAGCACAGCCAATCGCGCTGTGCTGTGAGAGCCGGGAGGGAGGGGGGAGTTCCTCAGCTTTCCGGCAGTATATAGAACTGCCTGTGGGCAAAATGGTGAAAGGTCCTCTTTAAGGGACCATACGCAGTTATATATACATAACTATTTACACAGAGGGACTGACATAAACAATGATATACAGTTTTGTAGCATGCACTGGGATGATACAATTCAGAGGTTTTACCAATGAAATGACTCTGCCAATTCTGCTATTAAGTTACAATAGTCCAGAAAAGATCATTAGTCTTAACCTACTACATAGCATATTAATGAAGAATAGTCTATATACTCTGGATGGTTTGGTCAGTGTATTCATCCCACACCTTGTGCAGGATAAATGATTAATAAATGATTCTTTGGCAATAAATTATATTTACACTACTAACACAATCATATTGGCTTGTTACTGTACCGCACTAATGCCAATAAAATTTGCACAACATTTGTCCTTTGTTTTCAGTTGCATTCATAGAGTTACAGAGGACTAAACAACGTAGGTCTGCAGTACCTTGTGGTATCCTCTCAGTGGGCATCAGTCATTATGACCTCTTGGGCAAAATTTATCCTGGGCAATATGTGCTAGTAATCTGTGGTGACCTGCCTCAGCCAGTGACTGGTGACATCTTTGCTGCAAAAGCTGTAAACTTTTATGTGCAACTATTTTAGAGGAACAATGTTGAATAGTAACCTTGTGCATTAGGAAAGAGGTCCCCAATTATGGTGCCGTGGATCAGTGACATGCCGTGTATCACTTGGTACCTGGTTGGGGATCTCTGTAGGCTACTAGGTGGTGGCTGATGCTGCTATGCTGCATGTAATATGCAGTATACAAGCCAACACCTGGTAAGTGCTCATAGGACCCATTTTTGAGAGGGAACACCAGCAGATCACTTTCCACTTACCTGGTTACTTATACAGCTCCCTGAACCTGTTCACAGGATGTACGTATTTTCTTCTGCTCTGGAACCTTTGCTATGGTGCCACTGGGGCCAGGGAAAAGAATAGAAATGCATACAGGTCCTGGGAGCTGCATCAGTAACCAGGTAAGTATAACGTAATTGTAAGCATAATAAGAGTATGTGGGGGGCACTACTATGGATTTATTAATAGTAATAGTTGCCCCCAAAATTTATAACAGCTCCCCCTTACATAGGTAATGTTATAAAATGGAAGGTGGTTTTACTGTAATAGAGCCCTTGTAATGCCACCACGGGTATTAGGTAAGGTAATATTACTTGTAGGGGCTGTTCTAGGGCACTGTTACAGTAAATGTGCCCCCCATTTAATAACATTACCTGTGGGGAGGAGGGGGAGGCAATTCCTGTGGGAAGCAATATACCTGTAATAGTGCCCCTCACAGGTAGTAGCCCACCCCACACACAAGTCATGTTATTAAATGTGGTGGGCACTATAACTGGAATAATGCCACCACCATAGGTAATAGTTTTCCCACACACACAGATAATGTTATTAGCTTGGGGGGCACTATAACATACACACACACATATGTAATGTTATTAACTAACTGGGGGGCACTGGAAATATGTGTATCCTCCTACGGGCTCTGCGCTTGTTGCTCGTATTAATGATGTCTGTAGTGTGGGGGAGGAAGCTCGGTAGAAGCAGTGGTGCAGACCCAAACATTCAAGACAAAGACTCAAACTATGCAGAAAACTGGTTTATTTAGAAAAGAAAAACTGAAAAATAAATAAAGCTTGACTTCAGGCACAAATGAGCAAAATAAAATACAGCCTTAACTTAAGGCAATAATAAACAAATTCCTGCTCGTCCGAGCAACTAACTAAACAGAAGTAATAACCTAACTATATGTGTGGCTTACTACCAGCCACACGAAAAACACAAGCACAAATTGGTCTCACCGGAATCAAGGTTACAGGACAGACCTCAGGACCCACAACTGGAGCTGAAACCTATTCCAGACCTGCACTGGACCACACATAAGTCAGGAATCTGGGGCTGATATAGCAGGACTCCAGCACTCTCTGCCTTTCACCTTCTCACAGTAGTCTGGAATACCTCACTGCCACTCTCAAAAACAATGTGGAGTTCTTCCGATCAATCTGGTCTCTGTGGGATACATATTGTATACTTCAAGGTCTCTGATCATTCCCTCCCCGCCTTTCCTTCTTGTTGTCTTCCCCATGTCCTTTGTCTTTGTGTCTCATTTTTCTCTTTACCAATGTCTATGGTACTTCTTGGTTGGCATCTATATGACATACTGATAGGGAGTTTAGATTGTGAGCTCTACATGAGACAGTGGCTGACAAAGTTAGTAAAGCGCTGCAGAATATGATGGTGCTAAATAATGAAGATAGAGGAAAATTTTGCTTTCTCAGTCTTGAGTTGAATAATGAGGTCAAAAATGGTAAAAGAGCCTCCGGTCCATAATTGGGAATAATTTTTGTATTGCTTCTCAACTCACAGCCTTATCAGCATTACATAATTACATAATGAGATGAATGCAACAGTTGGGCCAGACTTGCAGAAATGTATGAAAAATCTGACATTATTATATGGGTATGCAGTCCATATGTCTAGTGATAAGATAAACTGGGGGGCTTTGGAGAATGCTGTCCTATATACTCCAAGTCCTCATGGTCTGCAATATGGATGCACAGGAAACCTCAGTGATGTGAATTTCACCATACACTGTTTGTATGCATGTGAAATCCATGTACTAAGCACACAAACTAAAAATACTTCTGGACTTCTGGAATATGCGGGCGTCATGGCGTAAAGCTTTGTAAACACTAAATTTGTAAATGCGGGCTCATTGTAAATTCCGTTTGCCACTAAACTTAGTTTATAATGCTTTAAAGTGTTATTTCCTCATGATGTGTTCACCCTACAACTTTATGGATACCGCACCTTGTACTAGGAGATATTTGGCGTAGTAATAAAAATGTAGTAATACCCTATAACAGTCAGTGCATAGTGTGTTGACGGCTGAAAGCCAGGGATGATTTTAGAACTCTGTGTCCCGGCTGTTCAGAGGTGGAACTTGTAACAAAAGCATGTCAGAAAGTCAAATATCTGTTTTTGATAAATTCTTATCCATCTATATGTTTGATTTGATTTGACTATAGCAATTCAAGTCAACTATAGCAAAGCAAGAAGCCTTTGAAGCAGCTATACAGTACCTACCACCCATGTATTCTGGCTAAAGTGGTGAGAAATAGCAAAGTATTGTGCTCATTCATTTAGACAAAATCGGCAACTATCCAAAAAATTATTAACAATGTCCAGAAACAGTGGCTGGAATTTACTATGAGATGTAATCCAGAGGAGTGGGCATAGAAGTATTGTATTTTTGGTGCAATTTGCAATAAAGATACATGACTTTATTGTTTTTATGCCTACTTGCCAGTTTATAAAACAGTGGATAGAGCGGGATTGGGAACAAGGCAGGCTGAAGATGCCTCGACCTCCAGCTTTCCTATAGGTTATACTAGAAAGCTGATGTAAATTATAGCTGAAATCTTTGCTACCCCCGGCTGGTATAACGTCTTAATAAATATGGAGCATCATGCTCAGACTTGATTTTAATACTGGTGTAGAAAACAACTTACTTGCAGGTAATTTGTCACAAAAACTCATTTGCATATTGACAAAAGCAGGGATATCTGGGCAATGAAGACACCAATACAGAAGGAAAAATTGTCTGATTCAGGTGACCCTAACTTATTTATCTCTGGGCCTGGGTTCTGGTGACAGACTCCCTGTAACAAATTCCAGACAGTGTCACAGCTTCAGTAGGAGGTTAAAAGAAGTAAGTAGCCCGCTTAGCTAATGAAGCAGAATCATGGCTAAAAAAAAAAGATCTCTTGTTTCTTACAAGTGAGAATTGCAGCAAGGTTAAGACCAGGCCTGAAGCCTTTTTATTGACATTTCAGCCTATTCTATGGAACAGTGGAGGCTTGAAGATCAGTCAGACCCTAGAAAGGAAAGCTCCTCTAATTCAGAGAAAAAATGTGAAAATGATGACACAAGAGAGGAACAGATTACAAAAGATTCCAAAAAACTGGTAAGGCCGGGTTCACATCTACGTTCGGTATTCTGTTTGGGGAGTCCGATTGGGGACGCCCCAAACGGAATACCGAACGCAGTAAAAAGCAATGAACAATGAACTATAATGGGGTCCGTGTGTTTTCCGCACAGTGTCTGCACAAGTCGTGTGGAGAGGAAAGTACTGAACGCAGATGTGAATCGGGCCTCAGGAGTAAAGTTCAGCCAGGTCATGGAAGAAGATGAAGGAGTATAATGCATAGGTTGAGTAAAGGCTTGATCTGTTTTATTGATTTATGTAATTAATTTTAGTTTTATTTACATGTCAATAAAAAGAAAAAAGTAACAAAAAAAATGTATATTTGTCCATCAAAACTTGCATTGTGTATATAATAGCTATACAGTGTATTAATGGAACGAAATGAATGTACATCAAAGGACTTTTCGCCACCTCCAATTCACTTTCTTAGCATCTCTTTATAGGCGCTGCTACTCCTGGTACTCCAGTACAGTTGGGATTTTCTCGCTAGTCTATCCCATTTCTGAGTAACAATCGCAGGTAGTTTTGGTGCTCCATGTGCTATTTAACCACTTTAGTACCAGGCTGCTGTCCCTGGTTCATAACAGGAAACATTTTCGGGTTTATTTGCACATGCACTTTTGAAGAACATGACAATCTTTTTCATTTGGGATATGCAAATAATTTTTTTTCATGTTTTTCTTTATTTTAATATCTGAAAAATGTAAACTTAAAAAGGGGAAAATGTCCTGTTTTTCATTTATTTAATAGCATCAAATACTACTAAAAAAAAATACTAAATAGTTTTCCCTCTTCATTATGGTCATCTTTAATTTGGTGACACTTATTGTTGCGTCGCTGGTGGCAGAGCTAGAATCAGTGATGGGACGTGGTAATGGAGGATTCATTTTTTTTATGATTTCTCCAGTATCTAGGGATGATACATACATTATGATACATAAGGAATACAGCCTCCTATACTGTACTCCAGAGCTGATCTTGGTCCTCTAGTACCCAGCAGCTCACAGAGTTCCCACATAGCTGTCATGTGACTGCCGGGTCAGAGGGAAGCAGCACCACGCCGGTTCCCATAGTTATGCACACAACAATCAAAAAGACAGGGATAGTAAGAAACAATCCATGCATTCCCTATGGAATGTCGGGTTCTATTAACAGGCAGTTTCCCATTCCTAAAGCTGCACAATTTTAGACGTGGACTGCCCAGTCATATATAGTTAAGGTCTGTAGGGTTAAGCTCTGTAATGTCAAAAGAGCAGTGTCAGGTAGGGGGGAGTGAATGAGCTCCAATTGGAGGTAGCCAGTGTCACACCCCTTGTCTGCTCCTGCCTGACGCTGCCTACCTTACAGAGCCTGAATAGTATATCAGGCGCTAGAGATGAGCGAATGGTATTCGAAACTGCAGTTTTGAATACCTCGCTGCATAGGAATGAATGGGAGTGGCCGCGCGCCGACTGGTGCTTAACCCCTTGCAGTTCACCCACTCCCATTCATTCCTATGGGAGCGAGGTATTCAAAACTAGAGTTTGGAATAGTATTTGCTCATCTCTATCAGGCACCAAAACTAACAGCACTGATTACTCAGGAATGATGTGGGCTATAGAAAAAATTCCAACTGTGCCAGAATCAATGGAGCAGCAGTCATTAATGGATTTGAAGAGCTGGACTTGTTGGAGGTGGTTAAAGGTCCTCTTTAATTATGATTGGAATGATCTATATGGGCGTATTACAAGGTCTTACTACTACTACTATATTCTCAATGGCTATAAAGGAATTTACCTGGTTATATTACAGTATATTTCACCTCAGTATTACCCAAATGGCCTCATCAAGGATAAATAAAAGCAGTTATTAAATTGCTTCCTTCTCTTTCCTATTACGTAAGTTTTTATAACGCCCTCATAACATTTATTGGTCTGTCTTACAAATCCAGGCAGCCACAAGTGTTTACACTGAGGACACTTAACCACTTACAATGTCTGATAAGTAAATAGACTGCTTATCCGCTTCCTCATACAGAGGTATTGTCAGTCTGTTATGCAGACTATATTTCTTCACGAGTCAATAAACTGAAATGGTGGCACAAAAATATAAATCCAAAGAAAAAAATATTTTTTAAACTTTAAATTCTAATAAAGCTTGAAATAATAATAAAACTAATAATAATAACAACGCATATTTTTACTACCAACATATTCTGCAGCACTTTACAAATCATAGAGTTCATGTTCAGACAAAATGATACATTGCAGTGTAATAAATCAATTCAACTGGATTGAGCGGGTCAGTCCCGCATTTCAGGTGCTGTCCTGTTGTTCCGGGCAGCAGGCAGTGATTTCAACTCTATGCGGCGTTTACGAGCGCTCCCATTGAAGTGAATGGAAAGTGTTCGGCAGTCTGCTGTAATGCCAGCGTGTACGGCTCTCATACACGCCCGGCGTTACTCAGTGTGCATGCACCCTATGGGTGCATTCACACTGAGTAAACGCTAGCTTATTCTGAACGTAAAACACGTTCAGAATAAGCGGCGTCTAAAGCAGCTCCATTCATTTCTATGGGAGCGGGGATACGAGCGCTCCCCATAGAAATGAATGGGCTGCTTCTTTCACTCCGTGCAGTCCCATTGAAGTGAATGGGGAGTGCCGGCGTATACGGCAAGCTCTGCTCTTGCCGGAGCGTACACGCCGGCACTCCCCATTCACTTCAATGGGACTGCACGGAGTGAAAGAAGCAGCCCATTCATTTCTATGGGGAGCGCTCGTATCCCCGCTCCCATAGAAATGAATGGAGCTGCTTTAGACGCCGCTTATTCTGAACGTGTTTTACGTTCAGAATAAGCTAGCGTTTACTCAGTGTGAATGCACCCTATCTGTGTCTTTATTCAGCCTGCGGCAATGAGCACCGAGACATCATTACAGCCGGAGCCTACAGGTTTGTGGGTACGGGGTTAGGTGAGTATTTTTTTTTCTTTTGTGTAACATTGGTGGTTGATAGGGAAGGGCCCACTAATCTATTAAAATGGGCCTGAAGACCATATCCTGTATGGACACCACTTTTTCCTCCTTTTTGGAAGAAGAATAAACTTCCTGTATTTGCTTTTATAGCAAGGGTGTAAAAATATGATGATCCAATAGAAATCCCTTCAAGCTACCTATAGGCTTATCAGCATGTAAGCAACCAAGCATGCAGCCTTCCATGTTCGCCAGCGTGTCCCACAACCAAGTTGGTTCATTTAATGCTCTGCACTACAATGGTTGGTCCAGGTCAGCATCGTCATCATCTCTGCCACAGTGAGTGCCAGCCTCATCCCATAGCCATGCCTGTGAAATTGTCATGGCCCTCCTCCATCTGAAGTCCTAGGACGAAGCACCAAGCAGGGAGCATGTGCTATATTCCCTAAATGCAGCGCAGCCACAAGGTTTCTGCCGTTTTGTTTTACTACTTTTCACAATTGTAGACATGGCATGCTGTGTGGCTTCACAGGGAGGTAATAAGAAATGGCTGGACCTCACAGCAAACTTTTGAAGTGGTCCCCCCCAACTGCTATGGTACCCCATGAATGCATTATGGGGAGCTGATGGAATGACAGAGCAAGCATGCACATTATTTAAATGAGCCATCTTACCAAAGGAGTTGGTGCTGAACTCCCATCATGTCCATTTGTCCAACGCTTCAACTGTAGTGACAGTGTAACACTCAATTGCTGATTAATAGAGTGCTTTATATGGCAGTTATCAACATATATACTGTATATCAATAAGTGCTACACTGGCACACATGCATCTTTTTGCACATATATACATGTATTCATTTACACAAACACACGTGCCCACTTTTCACATGCACATATATCCCATGGCACATATTCCTACACTCATGCATGCATGTGTTGATTCTGTGTCATGCAGGCAGCCTTTTCAAGTAGATTATTACACCCCTGTGTGACAGAAGAAATGACTTGTCAGTAGTAATACTGCTTTAGATGCCCAGGCTGTGATCCCTTCTCCCTCTATTCTCTGGCTGGGCACAGGACTATCAAAATGAGGTAAATGAGGCAGGTATAAGCAGAAACTTGGTCTTGATAGACTGTAGCGAGGAGCCTATATCTGTGAGATGAACACATCTTATCTATAGTAGTAAACCATCTGCCCCTCTGCAGCACAGTATGCTCTGCCTACTGACACAATGCTATATGATCCTCACACAGTATATGACACTGTGCCAAGGCATTATGAGCCAGGCCCCACTGAGGCTGTGGGCCCCGTACCAGCTTTTATAGCAGTAAGTATTCCACTGTGACTTCAGCTTGTATACACAGACAAGCAAAAGGGTAACAATGTTTTGAACTTTTGACTTTCAGGCTCCATATCTCACCATCCACTACAGCTCTGAATGTAAGACTACCATCTATCATTGTATAGACTATCTACTTGGCTATCTCTACGTAAAGTTGACTTGCAACTATTTAGCATGTGATTAGTTATGCAGATTCTTGTCATGTAATTGCATTGTTACTGTTTTGCTCCTGGTGGTGAGAAAACCTTTTTCTTCTTGTAGACTATAAATTACACCCTGTTCTCACATTCTGTAAAAGCTCTGTATGTTATTAGGTTGATTCCCAAGCAAAAGATCACTAGTTCACATGGAGGATCAGCCATGAAAAAGATGTCCCAAGTAAAGAGACAGCATTATCCAGCTCATCGATAGCGGCCTCTCGGTCATGGAAATAGAAAAACTTTATCATTTATCACAGAGTCTGCTGATTCAGATTCTGCTGTGTGAACATACCTTAATGAGCTACTGTGTATCTATTTAATCTATGTAGCAAAACAAATATACTGTTTTGTATTATTACAAAAATAACAAGAATAACATTAGCCCTGTGTAAAGGTTTAGTTTCTATTTCATTGCCTAAACAAATTGATACAATTGAAGCATTGATGGCATTGAAGTTCTGCATGACCTCACCTGACAACATTTACTTTAAACCAAAAAAGATCTTTTCCTTTTACACTAGACAGACTGTCATCTCATACCCAGGGCTGCGACAGATGGTAGAGTCCAAGAGGGGGTAGCGCTTGTAAGCGGGTGGGTGCAGACATTGAATGCCAAGTTGCATCACTGACTGCCCCAAAGCTGCAAATTACACATTTTACCCCACCACCCAGACATCTACGTGCCACATCACGCGGCACGTAACTCCGTGTGAACTCCCCCTTAGGGGCTTCTGCCAGCAATAATTCCCCTGTGGGTGCATCCTATTAGGGCACCCCCACAGATAATAATGTAACTTATGTGGGGGGTCTTATTAAGGCACTATTACAGTATTAGTGCCCCGCAGGGATAATAGCATTATTTATGGGGGCAACTATTAACTGTATGTCAGCGGTGTTATTACAGTAATAGTACTGGTCCCGCCCATATAGGTTGTAATACTCCTGATACCTGCGGAGGACCTATTACTTGAGGTGGATTTGTGTCCGTTCACATGGCAGATTATGGAAAAGAATTAAGGTAGACCTGCATCTCACATTGCTCTCCATTTTTTGGCCCTTTGACTCCCCTCCTTTCACTTGTTAAAGGGATTCTATCATTAAACTACTTTTTTTTTCTAATTACCACGTCGGAATAGCCTTAAGAAAGGCTATTCGTCTCCTACCTTTAGACGTGGTCTCCGCCGCGCCGTTCCGTAGAAATACCGGTTTTAATCGGTATGCAAATGAGCTCTCCACAGCAATGAGGGCGGGCCCCAGCGCTGAAAGGCCGATGAGCGCATCCCCATTGCTGCCCGAGAGCTCTTTCCTGCGCCGCCTCCTTCTTCTGCAGCAACTCCGCCTCTTCTGGCTTCTCTTGCTCTTGTAGTTCTATACAGGAGCATAGAGAGTCCACCCCAAAATGGCCGCCTCCTGTATTGAACTGCAAGAGCGGCTACCCAAAAATGGCCGCAGGCCATACAGGAGCTGGCCGGCGGCCATTTTGGGGTGGCCTCTCTATGCTCCTGTATAGAACTACAACAGCAAAAGAGAAGCCAGAAGAGGCGGAGTTGCTGCAGAACAAGGAGGCGGCACAGGAAAGAGCTCTGGGCAGCAATGGGGACGCGCTCATCAGTGTTTCAGCGCTGGGGCCCGCCCTCATTGCTGCGGAGAGCTCATTTGCATACCGGTTAAAACCGGTATTTCTACGAAACGGCACGGCGGAGACCACATCTAAAGGTAGGAGACGAATAGCCTTTCTTAAGGCTATTCCAACGTGTTCATTAGAAAAAAAGGTAGTTTAATGGTAGAATCCCTTTAAGTAGTCTCAGATGAATGCGGCTAATCAGCAGAGTGCCTTGTGCTGCGGATTCTGTGGCTGATCAGCAGAAGAATCTGCAGGAAGATCAAGCAGGACACTTATTTTTTCTTAGTGGAGGAAACATTTCACCTGGGCAGAGGTGGCGCCATTTTTATTTTTGCCTCAGTCCGCAAATAAGAATCGGCCCTGCTTATTCCTGCTGTCAAGGATCCCATGGTCCCAGCACTTACCCTCCCGCCCTCCACAAGTATGCTCAACCCTACAACTTCAGAGACTTAACTCAACTTTGTAAAGACAACATGAGGGCAGGCAGATCATGCAGGAGCAGCAGCATTGAAAAAGGAGGCAACACCGTTCAGGTATGCTGGATGTGAGAAGCAGGTGATCTGCATCCAGGAGGGCGTAGTTCACATGATCAGTGTGGCCCTCCTTGTTCACTACAACTCCTGTATTATAAATAAAGTTTGTCCTGATACAGCGACATGACCAGTGCCCAGTATACAAATGGCGCTGCTCTCCTCTGGTCTTTATAGCTGCACTGCATTGGTGTGCTAGAGGATGAACATCCATATTAAACACTACCCATGAATGTGGCGAAACAATTTGCTGGGAGTGAAAACCACTAGAGATGAGCGAGTACTGTTCGGATCAGCCGATCCGAACAGCACGCTCGCATAGAAATGAATGGATGTAGCTGGCACGCGGGGGGTTAAGCGGCCGGCCGCCGTCAAAGCGGAAGTACCAGGTGCATCCATTCATTTCTATGGAGCGTGCTGTTCGGATCGGCTGATCCAAACAGTACTCACTCATCTCTAAAAACCACTATGGTATAAAACACTAGGAGTTAAATTTAAAATTTCTTGAAAAACAATTTAGGCAATTTTGGGCACAGACTAAACTAAAATTAACAGCAGTGAAGAAAACTTTGCTTGATGTAGAAAATATGGAAGTGTCGAAGATAGCCGAAGTATGATGCTTGTCTATCTCTAGCACACCCACTGAAATGAATGGAGTAGTAAACATGCTGTTCGAACCCTGCTGCATTCAGAATGGGGGACAAAAGAGTCCCATTCTTCTGATCAGTGGGGGTCTGAGCTATAAGGATTAGGTTCTTATGGTTGGGGGATAACATGCTTAGATGGGGAAATCCCTTTGAGCATCCTACACGGCAGAGGGGTAGACATTTTGGGGCAATTCTTCAATCTTTTGTGGAGCGCATTTATCTCAAGGCCCTTTCTTGCACCATATATGTTCTATAACCCCCATCCTGTGCTAATGTGGACAGAATAGGGGAGCGCGACAGACTGAGGCAGAGAAGCCATGGCCCACAGTTTCATTATAACTCATGCCAGTTTTCTGATATGAGTTATAATGGAAATCTATGCCAGTTCCTAACTGTTGACTTCCATTCTGGTGCTGGAATGCGCTAGAGATTCACGAAGAGGTCAGATCTTCTTCAATAATCAGTTCCTCCCTGGGCCAGTTTGGGCCTTTATTAAGAATGATGTCTGATACACCAGTGTCAATAAAACTGCCCCTTTGTTTACTATTGTACCCTGCAACCCTGTATTATGTAGGTATTCTCTCTAAGAATCCAATTCTCAGTCGTACAAAATCTGAAGGAACATGCCATGATTTTTTATATATTGTTGTTAAAGGGGTTGTCCCATCACAAGGATCCTATCTATACTGCTAGTTTATGTGGATTTAAGACTTTTCCTAAATGCATTGCTTTATCAAAACTGCTTTCTTCATTTATTCACTTCATTGTTTACACTCCGTTTCTATGGTCCTTGGGATTATCTGCTCATTTGTCAAGTGATGTAGCTGCCTGCTCGGAGGGGCTGGGAGCAACTCTGAGCTGTTTGTGTCTTTTAAGTAGCGGAGCTTCTCAGATAGGGGAGGTGAGAGCTCCAGGATTTCTGAACTCTTATCAGTCAGTCTAATTGAATTTGGCTGATAAGGGCTGAGATAGGGAGTCCGTTACCTCTGTATGTAATGCAAACTGACTCAAATCCAGCGCTGCTGCATCAGCTTCACACTGTGGTAATTCATTTACAACCAATCCCGTAAAAGTGAAACCCCGCCCACCAATGTGCTGAGAAAAGCAGGAAGTGAAGAGAGCACAACAGCCTGCAGGTTAGTGAACAAGCGTCATGGAAATACCCCTTTAAGTTTATATACAATCTAACAGAAAAAACTTCCTTATGAAGTTAGAAGCATACAATAATACAGTCATCTTTGGATACCTTTGGCTTTGTATAATCCTGAGGTTGTATGATCATGAGGCCTTAGGTTAACTGGTTTACGAAATAGCAATAGTATAAGAAATAATAAAGGAAGAAATTATCTTGTACGCACTGTGTCAATAATGATTTTTCCCTAAAATAACTTCCTTGTACATCAGTCTCAGGTCTGCCAATCAGATCTGTCTTTTAGAGAATGAGTTAGTAACATTACTAACAATCCAGGCGTTCTGACGCATACTTGACCTCTATTCACTGATAAGATAAGATTGAACATTTCTGCAACTCCTATTTATTTAATTGAAAAGGGGTATATAGAAAATTTCCACAGAGAGTTATTCGCCTTTGCCTTCCATATAGATGAGCAGATTAGAAAGTTAGTGCAATATCTATGCTCAGTAAAGGCCCCTTAGACAAGATGACGCGAATCAGGAATGGAAGTTCCATGGGAACGTTTGATTTCCATCTTTGATCCTCTGCTGCTTGGATATGGAGCAGAACATTGTTGCTGCATGGGGACAAATGCAATGGGGCAGATTTATGAAGACTGGTGTTTCAGGAAAGTGGTGAGGGCAGTGAAAAAGTTAAAAGTTGCTAATTTTTTGCAAAAAGAAGTAGATTTGCACAAAAATTGCAACCTTTTTCCCCAGAAAACTGGCATACAAGGTATAATAATATAATAAATCTGTCCCATAGTTCACAGTTTGGATTTGTTGGTAGTACATTGTTGATAGGGGACAATGTGCTGCCAACAACTGTGATTTTTAAGAATTTTAAATGATACAATCATCCAACAAATCAGTGTCGACTGTTTGTCAGATGTACATGTATATCCAGCTAACTAGGAATGCTCCTTCTCAGTCATTAGCCTGATCATTCCCCATTTTAAGATGGTAATCAATATATTGGCAGATCTTCTCAAATGGTCCATTAACGCCTGACACTATGGGACGACCAGGTGGTACTTGGGGATTCTTATGTACCTTCGGTAGTAAATAGAAGGTCAGGACAGAGGGTTCATCCACTTTAAGGCACTCAAATAGCTCTTTGGAGATAATATTCCTTTCCAAGGCCGAAATAAGTATCAAATCCAACTCACATATTGCCCCAGTCGGAGGACTCTGATTAGCCTGATCATTGCCTTGTGTAGCGTGGCCCTAACTTTAGCACTATTGACAGATCTCATAGAATCCGCAATTCATTTATTGATACAGATATCATAAGTATGGATTCTTCCCAAACGGTATTGTTTCTTCAGATAGAAATCTGTAATGTCAGATTTTAGCAGTAGGTATATATATATATATATATATATATATATATATATATATATATATATATATATATATAGTCACTATGAAGAGAATAAACCTTTATACTTACCTAGAGTCTCACTGGACTTATCCCTGAATCACTGAAAGGGGATTTGACTTATCCACCAAAAGGAAAAAATGTATAAAACTTTACTTTTATTAGATAATTTTAAAACATGTAACCAAGTATAAAAACATGTCCTACACCATAACCCGCTGTGCAACGACTAATTAGTGCATAAGGGGGAGAGCTAGTAGCGCTATGTCTGTTGCGCCCTACACAAACACTTTCTCTACCTCCCTAATCCAATATAAGATGTGCACCAATAGACCTCACAGATTTAAATAAGAACATGACCAAAAATGCTGTAAAGGCTCAATGGAATGCTCCCCCACTCCTCTGAGGATACTGGCCTAACGCCACACCAACAGAGGAGGAAAGGTACCACTGGCTTGGTCACTGTTCAGATTATCTGCGTGTGGGTGCTACATCTATAACTGCTTTCTCTGACCCTACGCGTTTCTTCACTAAAAGTGATTCATCAGGGGTCTCTCTGCTGGGTCCTGAACATCGGACCCTGTTTACAACAATTTGTGCAAGAAAGATAAGCGGTAGGTGGTCTGACCGCTAGCAGGACCGCCGCTCGACTCCCAGCGGTGAGTTGCCCTGCTCTCTTCCACGTATTTAAACCCTACTCCACGCCCCTCCACTATTACCAACCAATCTCCTTCATTGGTCGAACACGCCCATGTGCGCATGCGCACAAAAACATATACGTCACAGTGAAGAAATTCCGTACATTCCTCAATTGAGATGCAATGCGCGTGCGCGAAAATCGTAAAGGCTTCCTTCGCTATTCTACCTAGTGCCCTGAGTTCACATATTCGCGCATGCGCCTGGCAAGAATAAAGACCATTTTTCCTTTTGACGTGCTATGTTAATAGCAATTGCTAGACGCCAAGAGTCACATCTTTTCCTTCAACACAGCATCACTTATTGATCCAATCTGTGCCATAGCCTTACTTTGATGTGACCATGCACCCTTCCATCATTTTTGCACGGCGCATACGATCCCCGCTCCCATTGAAATCAATGGGAGCGTGTACGGCCCGCAAAGGGTCCCGCGGCGTCTACGTGCCACATCACGCGGCACGTAACTCTGTGTGAACTCCCCCTTATTGCAGACAGGTTATCAGACAGGGACACTACATGCATAAGAAGATAACCCAGCCACAGCAAGGAAATCATGACATGTTCCCTTTATAACAATGACCAGGTATTCACACAATAAAAAGCAGAACATGATCAAGAGATGGAAACAAATTCTGAAATGTTTTGCAACCTGCCTGTACGAATAAAAAGTTTCCTTCCCCAACACATAGATTATTATTCTTATGATTTAGAAAGATTATTGATATTTTATTTGGAATTTATTTGTAACAATGCATAAGGTTTCTTATGTTAGGAAATGCAGGAAAAGCACAAGCATTATAAAGTGTTTCATTGAGAGAAGATAATATACATAACCAAGAAGCTTATTTAGGCTTAAAAATATTGGGAAAAAATGATCAAAAGTGGTGCAACATAAGTGGAGCAGTTGTAACAGGCCCATGTGCTATTTATAAAATTGGTGTCTTCTTATACGCTGCCACCCTGCCATATAAGCAGGGACTTTTTTTTTTTTTTTTAATTAAACTTTATTTTTATCAAAGGTTTTCCAAAAAAAGGTATCATTGGTAGAGTGGCCTTTACACTGCCAAAGACACCAGGGTCCTGGTGCAGCTGCAACGTACGCACTCACAATAAGTACGACACTATTGATATATCTCAACAATAGCAGAAAACAATAGAAAATATAAGCGAAGCACTATATACAGGGGAATGTATGGCTGTCATGCTCTTGAAAACTCAAGTGTCCTGGTTTTCTAAGTAATCTCTTGTTCTGAGATGGTGACATTATCTGAAAAAGAAAACTAAATTAATACATTCTGAATGACTGAAGAATATTTCATATTGCTGGATTATTTTCTTAAAGGGATTCTATCATTAAAATTGTATTTTTTCTGCCTACCACGTCAGAATAGCATTAAGAAAGGCTATTCTTCCCCTACCTTTAGATGTCTTCTCCGGGCCGCCATTCGGTAGAAATCCCAGTTTTCGTTGGTATGCAAATGACTTCTCTCGTAGCACTGGGGGCGGTCCCCAGCGCTCAAGCAGCTGCAAGAGAACTCTCCAGCGCCGCCTCCATCTTCGTCTGGAATGGCCTCACTTCGCATCTTCTTCCGGAGCTGGATTCAAAGCCGACTGCACATGCCCGCTGGCCACAAGAAAATGACCGCTTATACTGTGTAAGCAGCCATTTTCTTGTGGCCGGCGGGCATGTGCAGTTTGAACACAGACAGAAGAAGATGCAGGGAGAGGCCGTTCCAGACGAAGATGGAGGCGGCGATGGAGAGTTCTCTCGCAGCATTGGGGATGCCCCCAGTGCTGTTTGAGTGCTGGGGCCCGCCCCCAGTGCTGCGAGAGAACTCATTTGCATACCAACGAAAACCGGGATTTCTACCGAACGGCAGTGGGAAGAAGACATTTAAAGGTAGGAGAAGAATAGCCTTTCTTAAGGCTATTCCGATGTGTTAATGAAAATAATAATAATAATGAAAATTGTGATTGAATGATAGGAATCCTTTAACCATATTTTTAGTATTTAGATAACATATTTAGGATATTCAGTGATGTTTGTAACCTTTTTAGCTTAGCTCACCATATTCACCTTAAGTTGCTCTCCATGGTCTTAGATCCAGGGCTGGGATATTAGAACATCTTACAAAATCCCGAGGATACTGATTGCCCAAAAAGACATTTCGAGCAACCTCAGTAATCCTAGTGTTGTCACAGATGACACGGCCCAATGTCACTCTCTCTATTGCATTCCTCTGAGCTGTGGTAAGCACCCCGGGGTTCTCATAATAAAACCTGCATAAAACAATAATTAAAGAGTCCATAAAACTTGTATTACATGTAAGTCGGCAAATTGTGGTTATATAAAATACCTAAATTAAGAATATTCTAAAATCAACACATGTATTACATATTATTTAAAAGGGGTTTTTACAATTAAATACAGATGGTTTTCTTCCACAAATAGCGCCACACCTCTTCATGGACTGTGTCTGGTATTGCAGCTTCGCTTTATTGAAGCGAATAACACTCAACATATGGGCAGTCGTGGCACTGTTTCTGGTGGAAAACCATGTTTTCTGAATTTCGTCAACCCTTTAATATAGTCCACTCAGATGCTCCTTTTGGCCACACAGATTTCTGGTATATGAAGTGACTCTGCAGACTTTCTGTGAAAAGCGCTCGCTACAGGAAAAGCTGCAATGCATTGCCACCGCTGTCCTTTTTTTTGCTGTGGCCCAATATGTGGGGCATTAACTTCAAACAGTATTGATAATACTATACAAATGAATCCCTAAATTTTTGTGTAGATACTTCATAGTGCAAAGTGGTTACGTAATGTCACTTTCCTGCTTTAGCCTGGCCTATAAAAAAAGATGTTGCACTGAATCCCAGACTCCAGCTACACCTCTGAAAACATGCATCCAACACAAAAACCATGTATTATAAAGATTTCCAATATATTTCTAAAGATCTAATATATTATTTAATCTAATTCGCATAAATCCACATCTTTTTATATCAGAAGAATCTACACATCATAGCATGTAAGGAAGTATTAGGGTAAGTTTCCCTGTTCCCTTGTACCACCATCCTACACTTTTTTTGAGTATTTTGTAACTTCACTGAAATATCACCTCTATATCTACATACCTGTCTCCATCTCGAGCCCTACGGAGTTGGTTGCCAATCAAACATGTCAGCAACTTCCCAATTCTGCCATTGCGAACTAAAGGTTCAGCAACCCCTCCGACCCAGATGTCAATGTTTTCAGGTGTTCCATACAGATTTATGAACTTTTGGGCCAATTCCGTGTTATTCAGCACAGCAGCTAACTCATTCAGATTGCGTGGTGCAGAAAAGCCACAAAACCTTCTCCATGCATTGTATCCTAAAGAAAAAAAATTACAATATTTAGAAACAAGCACAGAACCCACAGTGGCCCTTGCACACAGTATTATGCCCCATAGTGGCCCCTGCACACTGTATGATATCCCATAGTGGGTCCTGCACATAATATTATGCCCCATAGTGGCCCCTGCACATAGTATTATGCCCCATAGTGGCTCCTGCACACAGTATTATGCCCCATAGTGGCCCCTGCACACTGTATTATGCCCCATAGTGGCCCCTGCACACTGTATGATGTCCAGCGGCGTCACTTACCGATCCCTGCTCCTGCTCACAGCGCCTAAATAGGAAGAGCCGGGGGCCAGGAGAAAAAGTCAGGATCGGTAAGTAAATAGGGCCCGTTATCTGCTGTAGTTACTCCAGCAGGTAACGGCCTTTTTTTAAAAAAAAAAAAAAAAATCTGCAGTGGTAGCCACTGTGGTAGCCACTACCACTGCTACCCTGGTTGTTATGCCCCTGTTTACACCCCTGCATAAAAAAACAAAATCTGAACAAATGCAAGAAAGAAAAGTTTTCCATTTTTTGCTATAATGCCACCAAACACAGATGGTTTTATTACCCAATATGCAGTTGGTAGTACTCCAAAATGTTAGCTGGAGTATGCGTTACCAGCCTATGTACTACTATCTTTAAACCATACAAAAAGGTATTGGTGTATGCACCAAGGGATTCTACAATCAGTCTGTAGTCAAAAAAACACACCAAAGAGGACTTTCCATAAAAATGTAAAAATATTCATATACTGATAAATCAGAAATAATCTGGTAGTTATGCGTCTTGGGGGGTTTGGTTTATGTGACTTTATTAGATAAAAATCAAGCAATAACTTACTTCAAGTACTACATTATTCATTGCAAGTCCTCATATTGTGTATTACAGGGATAATTTAGAGGTAAAATTTATTCCTCATGATTTTAAGGAGGAAATTGATCAACTAAAATATGAAGTGATTTGTTTATTATGGGAGGGGAACTTTTAGGAAAGTACCTATTAAGCCAAATGACTTCTCTACCACAATGTAAGAGGATCTTACTGTAAGTGTAGAGATTGCTTCAGAATTTCTGAAATCAGAAACAAAAACAATCCAGGGCACAGATTGTTTGCTGAGTTACCGATACCAATAGTTTATGAACTTTTCTTTGAAGTCTGGGTGTGAACAGCAGGTTCTCCAATGTACATGATAAGATGCAGACCTCACGTATTGAGCAATAGGTTTGGGCAATTGTACACTTAGCTGGTTATTTTATACCATCAGAAAAAACTGAGGGCGTTGCCAAAGCATACATTGCCATTTTCCCTCCTGGCTACACGACATAGGGGGACCCTAGGGTGAGAAGACTATATGACTGGACATGTGGGTGTGGACTGAATCCTCACTTTGGACAGTGTTTTTGACACCATTCAGACACCTCGGGGGCTCCTGCCAAATAAAAGTGGTATATCAGTGTGCACCATTAGTATCGGTAGTGCTCTCACACAGTATAATGCTCCCCAGTGGCCCCAGGATAATGGTCCTCCGAGAGCTCTGCACAGTATAACTCAGTGTCCTCCATGCAGTATAGTAGCCCCCGCACAGTATAATGGTCCCCATTCACCCCTAGTATTATGCTCCTTAATAGTCCGACCACAGTATATTTGTCCTCAGTGACCCCCCTACGGTATAATGGTCTTCACTGGCTCCCACATAGTGTAATGATTCTAAGTGTCCCTAACACAATATAATGACCCTTAGTGGCCCCCAGATTGTTTAATGGCTACCAGTGGCCTCCAAACCATACAATGGTCCTCAATGCCCCCACTACAGTATAGTGGTCCCAGTATCCCCCACACAGTATAATGGTGGAAGAAGAGAGCAGCACCTTCTTTTGCCATCTGTCCTGTGTCACTGAGTGTCTGTGTGCTTAAATAACCTTACTTACACACGCATATATGTATTAGAATGATCTGTGGCCAGAAATGAAGTCATTCAAGTGCATAGACAAGCACCTCTGGGCCCATTTCCATTACAGCTGTGACTGGGCGCCTAACCTGAATATATAATTGCTTTAATGAACTCCAATATCTTTTTTTTTTTTAATATGTTAGTGGTTACCTTGGGTTTACAAAAGTTGAGCATGGTGTTAGACTGCAAACCCCAATACTTCATGTTATTTTCTGTCCCCCAACAAGCTGTCTGAAACCTGATTCAAGTTTCTCCTGTGGACAAGTACCTTCAGTAATTCATAATAGATGTAAGATCTATATCTTGAGGATGCTGAAACTCTTATACAATTCTGAATCTCTATACATATCTTCAAGCCTTTAATGCTTTAATCTTCTAGAGCCAATGTTATGTCTCTATGGTAAAGGCAGACACTAATGTTGAGGAGTGTGTGATTCCCCTCTTCATTCTGTAGATTCTGCCCTATTTTCTCTCCTTTGTCTGTACTCCAGTACACAGTCTGTGATATCCCTCCCCTTTGTAGACTGCCAGGTCTGCAATATTCCACATGATCCAAAAGATCACGCTTGTCCAGAAGATGTGGATAGTTTCCTCCCTCTCAACACTCTGATCTATGAACCTCCTCTCCCTAAATGCTGGTATTCCTAACAAAGTGAGGATGGAAGGTAAGAGAATAGAGAGCTGATACAGCTAGGAGCAGTGTGCTGTGTAATCAGAAGTAAAACATAACCAGTTATATAAGGGAGTTGCACAGACTTTACAGCAGCAAAATTTGTAGGAAATTTTAGAGGAAATTGGCTTAACTCTGCATTTAGGTAGCAAACAATAAAATTATTAGTAGTAAGGTGCCTACGACTGATTGTATTATTTACATTGTACATTCACAGTTCACATCCTCCTGTCTGATTACCTGGTAGACCATGCTCACGGCCCCTTTGCAAATTTATGGCTGGTAAGTCGAGCCCAACCCGTTTGAAGAGTTTGAAGAGATGTTCCCTTAACTCATCTACTACCAGTTGATGTTGACGATTTAGTTTTGCTCTGTTTGCCATCAATCCACGGAGAAGAGGATCAATTCCACCTGTGTACAACATATCAGATAGTTCATAAAATAATGTTCCTATATACTCAGATCTATTATGTCCTACACATACATCAGACATATTGGTGTAGAACATGTAATGTCAATGGGCTTGAAAAAGTAACCTACAAACATTTACAGTCATACATTTCCTTAGAACAAGTAAAAGCCTTATCATTTAACTCTATGTTAACAACATTTTGGTGAATCAGACATAGTACGAATCAATGTTCCATATAGCCAGAGGAACCACCCACAAATGTTACACTCAGGAGTCATTAACATTAGAGATGAGCGAGTAGTATTCGATCGAGTAGGTATTCGATCGAATACTACGGTATTCTAAATACTCGTACTCGATCGAGTACCACTCGTTATTCGAATGGAAAAGTTCGATGCAGAACCAGCATTGATTGGCCGAATGCTATACAGTCGGCCAATCAACGCTGGTTCTTCTCCTACCTTTAGAAGTCTTCTCCGTGCAGCTTCCCCGCGGCGTCTTCCGGCTCTTCATTCACCCTGTCAGGAATCGGGCTTGGGCAGAGCCGGCTGCACATGTCCGCTTGTAGTGCGGGCATGCGCAGTCGGCTCTGCCCAGGCCCGATGCCTGGCAGAGTGAATTCAGAGCTGGAAGATGCCGCGGGGACGCTGCACGGAGAAGACTTCTCGGAGGATCCAGCCCGACCCTCACTCGTGGACTTGGTAAGTATAATTTGATCGAACGTTGCCTACCCCTGAAACGAGCATTTTCCCCCCATAGACTATAATAGAGTTCGATATTTGATTTGAGTAGTCGAATATTGAGGGGCTACTTGAAACGAATATCGAACCTCGAACATTTTACTGTTCGCTCATCTCTAATTAACATCACTTTTTCCATTAAAAATCTCCATGTTCAACAAAAAACTGTTTCATTTTACATGACAATATTACCTTGTCTGACCACTCTCCAGCTATTGAAAAAAGTCATATGAAGAGGTGTCTGTGGCTCCGGAGCATAGGGGCGATAACCATCGTCAAGGCGATATATGAATGGCTGTATAAGAGTATGGCCCATGCGGAACACAACGGTGAAGACATTGGCCACTCGTGGATCCACAGACTCATTATAACCTCTGTATCTCGGGAGAACTCTGGGCATCTCTGATCCCAACAGTAAAGGAAGCCAATCTTTGTATGTTATTTTCTGTCCAACATAAAATTTTTTTTATTAAAGTGACATTATTTTAGTACTTTTTTTAATAGTCATTTTTATTTTTTTTAACAGTAAAAAACAAGCATTAAAAAGGAAAAAATATTGCACCTGCAAGATGGCCCCTACAATCTTCCTAGCTTCTTGATACAAGGTTTCTCCAGACCATGATGGGTTTAACCTTCGCAGTTCTGTCGCTATACGGTTGTGTTCACGTACAAAGAGTGTGTGAAAGGCAGTGAGGCCGGGCTGCTCACTGACACGAGGGTCCCCTATAGATAACAAAAGACAAGTGACTAATTGTCTAATATATCTAATCATTGTCTTATTTGTCTAGGACCTTATTGTCTATATATTCACTGATAATGGAGAGGTCTTGACAACAGTAGATTGATAATGTCACAACTTTTGCTCTGTTCGTTCTTCCCACCAAGGGTTTCCCAGTGGCTTCTGTTGGACTTTCCATCGCATTTAACAGGAAGAACAGAACAGAATGCAGCCCATAAAAACACTGTTCTAATGTTCTGTTCACACTTGCACCCAATACGAGTACTGTAATGAACTTGGAATGTAAGCAATGAATACTTCCACTCTCTGACTGCAAATAGAGATCTTTAAATTGGTAAGAAATTGATGCACAAAATATATGACAAAATAATTTCCTTTACAAGAAATGCCTATGAACAATCCACTGCTGAAAACGTTTCAATATATTTAATTTTTCTTCTTTCCATGACAGATATCTATTATATACATCATACTAGCCATGTAACTATGTTAGCTTTTTACCTCCCAAGAAACAGGGTATTCCAGATGATCTATTAGTCAAGACACAAAAATCTTCTTCTGCTGTCTCAAATGGAAGAAATGCAAGTCCATTGTCCGTGAAGTTCTGGTTAATAGCCATAAGTCCAAATTGATTTGTATTATTACGTAATGCAAAAGACAGTGGAAGATCACTGCCGTAGACTTGGCTCCCATCCACAAAAGAGGTGAGCACATTTATCTGCTCACGGATCGGAGACCCTGGGGTGCATACAGGAGAAGAGCGGAATAGTGGGATACAGTCACTACGATTTCTAAACCGAGGATCATTTGGTGGAATCTGTCGGTATGAAAAAACACACTTTAAGTTGTGCAGTTATTAAGCTATGATAAAAAATATAGATATAACAAAGTAACAAAAAGTTTCAATATTCATTTACGTTTACCACCGCTATTCTTGTAACGCTGCTCTAATGGTGTAGTAACAAAAAATAGAGCAGAAATGGTGGGATTCACAAAAAACAGCCTAGAATTATTTTACATCTATGTTGTAGTCTCCATAGGAGAAGCCTTCACAATGGCTGCCTGAAATTGGCAAATAAAAAACTCCTACACAATTATTTCAGTTTAAAAACAAAGCAAACCCGATGGATCCCATTGATCCCCCATTGGAGTCTGTTGGGCTCTGTATATAGCTGTTATTATAGAGGACCACCTGTCCATTGATATGGTTCTCCGATGGACCAGAACAACAGACATTCCAGCCCAGATGTGAACTTAGCCACAAAAAATACCACCAAGTACAGATGCCTATGATGTCCATAGACGTACAAGTAATTGGCTGCAGTGGTAATATGTCCATTTGCCTGGATGTTATAGATAAAGCAGGAAGTAGGGAAATAGAGACTGATAGTCTGTCCCCTGGGAAGTCTCATAACCTAAGCAGAATGGGATCAGTGTCAGTCTTTATGCATCCTTCCTAGAAGCACAGCCCAGTTATATACCTTGCAGAAGACATGCTTTTCAAGATCTTTTAGAATGTTCCTCCATCTATGATTGATATTACTTTAGAGGAAGAAGAAAATGTTGTACAGGTCTACATGATGCAGCCTTTGAACAACTGGTTAGAGCCCATTGCCATTAAGGATAAAAAAAAATTGAAAACCTGTTAGAGATAGTTCACTGTGATACTACCGTATGTGTGGTTTACCTGCAGTGGAAAGCAGGGGGGCTCTTTTGCACAGCTGGTATCACAATCCACACCTTCAAGGAAAGTTGATCTTGCAGGCGTCTCAGGAGAGAGATCAAGATCATGATCTGTCCATTGTCCCCACTGCATAAAGATCAGTGCACGACCATTGTCCAGGGTGATATTTTCGGTAGGGAATCTGACGATTTCATTGGATACTTGACGTGCCTAATTGAGAAGATACAAATGAGTATCAACCATCTTTTTCTGGGATTGGCATATTGCTGCAAATAACACAGATTTCAGACACCTGGGGAATATTTTTATAACTATTATCGCTTTTCTCTTACCAAGGGGAGACGAAACCCATTAATTCTACGGTTCTCAGTCCAGCCACGAGGAACGGAGATGCCATCCTCATACTCAGCAGGCAGCAATCGTGTAAAGCCAGTGTTGGAAGCACCAAGATTGGGATTTCTCCTGAAAACACACAATCAGACAAAGAAATGTATTTCCTCTCAACAGCTTCTAATGGAAGATTCTTGATTATGTGTCTAAGTCTCTTTTTGGAGACTTTAGTAATATCTTCTTACCTGTTATTACACTCTCCAGTAATGGTGCGGTATTTAGTGCTCTGACAAGCTTTAGGAAGGTTTTGAGTTGCGCAGCCTGAAATCTTAGAAATAGTATCCATCTGGTTCTTAGTTAGTAGATCTGAAATACAAGGTTTGGCAATAATAAAATGGCCATGAGCTTCTTAGACTACTCTATGTACACTATAGAGTCAGGGGCAGGGGGTCTCCGACTACAAAAGTTCATTCGGCACAAACTAGTATGAGAACCCAATGCCAATTTTTCAGATATGAAGAAAAGAACTGGGAATTGAAGGAACCACACTAGAAAGGTTAAAAACACGGGCACCAGGCATTTATAGTATGAACTTACTGTGAAATGTTTATTGTGAACCAGAGAATCACTATAGAGAGGGAATGTGTGAACAGCAAAAGATTAAAAGAAAGAGTGCGGTTTTCTGTTTGATTTTTTGAAGGGGCTCTACCTGCAAAATTATGCTGATAGAGCCCCACAAATGCATCTTCCTCCAGCGCTCGTGAACTGCCATTGATAAAATATGGCGCAGGTGCATGCACTATAGCATGCAGCTACTACTACTGCTATCATTCAATCACAATTTTTTTCTCATTAACACGTCGGAATAGCCTTAAGAAAGGCTATTTTTCTACCTTTCATGGTCTTCTCCAGGCCTCCGTTTGCTTGAAAATCCATTTTTTGTCAGTATGTAAATGAGTTCTCTCGCAGCACTGGGGGCGGGCCCCAGCGCTCAAACAGCACTGGGGGCATCCCCAATGCTGCCAGAGAACTCTCCAGCACACCTCCATATTCTGGAACGAGGTGTTCACTGCGTCTTCTTCCGGCTTGTAACTTCTAGGCCTCGGGCCTAGGGCAAAGCCGACTGCACATGCTCGTGGCAGCAAGAAAAATGGCCGCTTGCACAGTATTATAAGCGGCCATTTTCTCGTGGCTGGCGGGCATGCGCAGTTGGCTTGCCCCAGGCCTGAGGCCTAGAAGTTACAAGCCACCACCAGAAGAAGACGCGGTGAAGACCTCATTCCAGAATAAGATGGAGGCGGCACTGGAGAGTTCTCTGGCAGCATTTGGAACGCCCCCAGTGCTGTTTGAGTGCTTGTCCCGCCCCCAGTGCTGGAAGAGATATCATTTACATACAAAGACGGATTTTCAAGCGAACGGCGGCCCGGAGAAGAAAACGAAATGTAGGAGAAGAACAGCCTTTCTTAAGGCTATTCCGAAGTGTTAATGAGAAAAAATTGTGATTGAATGATAGGATCTCTTTAAGCATGAACAATCCTTTTGGGGGCTGGAAAATTCCTATAATTTCATCAATGTACACGACAAGCAGAGAAAATAGGCTACAAAAAAAATGTAAACTTTCATTTGCAGCTATTAACTTTTTATAGTAGACTTGTGTACCTGTAACATTGAAAGGACGCTCATAAAAGTATTTGACTTTTCCTGCCAGAAGATGGAGAGTGGTGCCCATGTAATCTGCTGCCCTGATGGCATTTCTGCTTCCGGCCACAGGCTGCTTGAAGTAAGCCATAAGGTCACGAGCATCTACATTCTTCTTCCTTAAGCGCTCCTTCAAACTGGGCAATAGAATGACATGGTTAAATGAATGTCCATCTTTCAACTAAAACTTAATTTTTAATAAGTATACTAGAAAAAATAAAAATTGAGTAAAACATGACTATGTGATAAGTATATATATATATTGCTAGCTAGATGTCCATACTGGGGTGATGTTATAAAGTTGTGTATCTCCCTTGGTTGGGGAGGGAGCCCATGTTAAAAGTTCACCACAGGGCCCCGCCATTCCTAGTTACGCCACTGATTGTATGATTGTTTGTTTGGGCACTATGATACATCATGTCAGAAAACATAAAATATATGCTTCAGTAATTGGTAGATGTTTAGTTAATATGATAGGATAAAATTACAAGTAGGGCAAGGCAAATGTGTGATATTTTCCACACTAATAAATACAAAAAATCCTAACAAGTATTGCAAGTGTAATGAAATATTGTCTCTAGGCCCCATCATTCCTGAGAACTTATTGCAATTGCTTTTGGTGCCTGATATAATAATATGGCTTCCATTGTCAGGTGGGTGGTCTCAGAGCAGAGCTGGCAAGGAGCCGTGATTCCCTACAGTGTTAGAGAGTCGTGAATCAGTCTACCTCGCATGCTCCTGACTGACACTGCCCACTTGGCACCAAAACTAACAGTAGCAGCTAGGGTAAAGGAAAAATGAAATCCATCAGAATCAGTGGAGCACCTTAAAGGGATCCTATCAATCACACACAATTTTTTCTAGGTACCAATACTGTGCAAGCGGCCCTTTTCTCGTGGCACGTGCAGTCTGCTCTGCCCAAGGCCCGAGGCCTAGAAGTTACAAGCCATCGCCGGAAGAAGAGAATGAAGAGGACACTGCTAACAAAGATGGAGGCAGCGCTGGAGAGAGTTCTCTCGCAGCATTGGGGATGCCCCCAGTGCTGCAAGAGAGCTAATTTGCATACAGAGAGAAACCGGGATTGTAGGCGAACAGCGGCGCGGAGAAGACGACGAAAGGTAGGAGAAGAATAGCCTTTCTTAAGGCTATTCCGATGTGGTACCTAGAAAAAAATTGTGTGTGAGTGATAGGATCCCTTTTCAGAGAGTCACCGGAACCCATCATATCAACCCAGCCCTATATATAACTTGGTAAGGGTCGCCTGCATTGCCAAGATACCGCTTCTTTGTCAATATGCAAATGCGCTCTATGGAGCCACAAGGAAATTGTCATTGCTCTAAAGAAGTAAGCAGCAACATCCTCATTGCCCCAAACAGTTCATTTACATATTGACAAAAGCAATATCTCCGCAACAGAGATTTGCAAGGGGCAAACACCATTTGTCTCAAATGACCCTATGGGTTGTGGTGATAGACTCCCTGTAAAAGGATTAAAAGATGCAAAGAACTGAAGTTGGTGGAGGTGGTGTAAGGTCTTAAGGTTTTTCTTAACATTGTGTAATATGTAATGGGATAGCTAACAACATAACTTCTTATCACTCAACATCTTGCTACATTTTCTACATTTGGTTGTTGTAACATCATGTTATATTGCAGAATTACTTGTAAAACTTCATTCTGTGTCACTGTACTCATGCTTACGTTTGGCGGGTGTTTTTATAGGCTGTATCTACCAGGTGTTTGGCTTCCTTTGCACAACTTTCAATAAACTCATTATTCAGTTCCTCAATTCCATCTGTAACACAAAATGAGAACAAACAATAAGGCTCCTGATACTTACGCTAGGTTACGCTACAACGCAGATGTGAACCTAGCCTTAGCTAACTCAGGGTTGCTTGCTTTTTTTTTGTTGAGTGGGTTGGGGGTGTTAGGAGGTTGTCCTGCAGTTTTTTGTGCTCAGATCAGTTTTCAGGCATTTGTTTTTTCTGCCATACTTTTTTCATATACTTAAGTCTATAGGAAAATGCCTAAAGCAATACTAGATCCAGAAAATGCTATATTTTGAAAAAGACAGCAAGAAACCAATGCATCCAAGAAATAATTAAAAAAAAAAAAAGTAGCAATATATATAGGGCTTTTCATAAATTACTGTTGAATACCCGGTAACATCTGAATGCCACTTTTTAGAGCAGCATAGAAAAAAATGGCAAAGTATGGCACTAAAACAAGGCCAAAAAGCCCCAAAATAGTCGTAGAATGGGGCCTTTCAATCTGTGGTATTTGATTCCCAGTGAACTTATTTTGTATTTGAAGGGGGCACTTGGGCGTTGAAAAACACTGGATTAATTTATTGTACATTTTACAATAACCAGCTGATATTTTTTCATTTAGGGTACATTCACACAGCTTTTTTTCACATGGATTTTGGGACATATTAGGCCCCTAAATTTGCAATGTGACAGTTTCCCATTAACATGGCTACAGAAGCCTTTGCAATAAAAATAAAATAGGTATTTGTCTCTCATAGTATTAGGCTGGGTTTACATATAAGGATAAAAGTGTAAACCCAACGAAAAGGCGTTGTGGGGAAAAAACGTGTCCTTTTTTTTCACAAACTTTTTCACAGAAAGTCAGCAGAGTTTTCCTCTGTAGGCTTTCTGACCCTATAACACCTATACGAAAAACAACAACATTTCCCCAGATATAATTGACAATTATTGATAATTATTAAAAATGTATACATTTTTTAAGTCGCAGCTTTTCCACTGCAGATTTTATTTTGCAGTGTATGGATGGGGTTAGCCAGAATCCCATCCATTTTGCAGATACTGTAAAATGCATTGTTTTTTTGCCGCAGTGTTTCCTACATAGTCAAACCAATGAGTTTTCGCAACATGGGGCTCAGGCCTTAAAGGGATCCTAACACTCAGACAGAATTTTTTTCTAGGTACCACGTCGGAATAGCCTTAAGAAAGGTTATTCTTCTCCTACCTGTAGATGTCTTCTCTGTGCTGCCGTTCAGTAGATATCCAGGTTTTCTTCGGTATGCAAAGGAGTTCTCTTGCAGCACTGGGGGTGTCCCCAATTCTGCCAGAGAACTCTCTCCAGCACCGCCTCCATCTTCGTCAGCAGCGTCCTTTTCATCTTCTTCTTCCGGCGGTGGCTTGTAACTTCTAGGCCTCGGGCCTTGGGCAGAGCAGACTGCGTATGCCCACAGGCCACGAGAAAATGGCCGCTTACAATACTGTGCAAGCGGACATTTTCTTGTGGCCTGTGGGCATGCGCAGTCTGCTCTGCCCAAGGACCGAGTCCTAGAAGTTACAAGCCACCGCCGGAAGAAGAAGCTGAAGAGGACGCTGCTGACAAAGATGGAGGCGGCACTGGAGAGAGTTCTCTCACAGCATTGGGGGTGCACCCAGTGCTGTTTGAGCGCTGTGGCCCGCCCCCAGTGTTGTGAGAAGGGTAATTTGCATACCAAGAAAAAACAGGATTGTTGGCAATGCGGAGAAGATAACGAAAGGTAGGAGAAGAATAGCCTTTCTTAAGGCTATTCCGATGTGGTACCTAGAAAAAATTCTGTTTGAGTGATAGGATCCCTTTAAGCATTTTTTTGTCTTCTTACAGCTGTATGGTCGTATTCAGACAGCCTAGTGTTATCTGAGTATACTGACCATTGTGCAGTCTGAAGGCTTAGACTCGGACTGCACACAAGCCGCAAGTTGCGGAAACACAGTTTTTTTTGTTGCAGATTCTGCTCCGGTTTTTGGAGCCAAAGCCAGGATTGGATTAAGCAGGAGGTAGAAGTATAAGAGCTTTCTATATGTCTCCAATTCCTTTTGTAGCCATTCTTGGCTTTGGTTATAAAAACTGCCGCAAAATCTGCAACAAAAAACTGCCTTTGTGCAATGTGGGGCCATAGCCAAAATGGGGTCATGAACTCTTCGAATTTTTCACACAGATCTTCAGTCCTTGTGAAAAATCTTAAACACGCATCATTCTGAAGTTTATACCTGGATCAGAATAGCACATGGCTATTCTGACATCTATTTCTTTTCTATCCTCTATGGTTCTTGGAGACATCACAGAGGATAAATATGGGCATGTGAAGAGAGCCTAAGATAATGGCCATTAAATTGAAAACGGTAAAAAAAACATATGGTGAAAACTAACAGTGAATAATGGAGGTAATATAGAATTTACCATAGTAAGAGGATGAAGTTGTATGTATCAGTCCCCAGGCCAGCAGCAGCCAAATGCCAGTGTGCACAGAAGCCATTCTGTAGAAGAAAATAGGAACAACAAAAAGTAGGAATAAGAGATAATTAAGAACGAATAGTAAAAAGAAAATAAGATAAAACCCCTCTGAGCATCACTCACGTCACTGGTCCTCTGCACTGGTCTCCAGGTGCCTCTTGTAAATTTATAATGTTGTAATGGAGGGCACCAGGGAATGGGGAACACCCAGAGGGAGGCCCGTGTGTGTAGGAATTGTGACTATTAGGACACAGCGGTTGTGACACAGGAAATATCTGGTCATTTGCTTAACATGGTTTTTCTCTGGCAAAATAAATGTAAAGATGATGTGATATATAATATAATAGCTTGCCCTGCACACATTGATCATTACACAGCATAAGGGTTGCTACAACCTTAATACAAGCAGTGCATCCTATGGAACTATGGAGTTGGGGACGACAATTGCATAAAAGCTTTATATACCCTCCATATAATCTGCATCCCATCCTGAATCTTATATCACAATGCTTTGCAGGTACCTCCATCATGCGTTTGCAGGTAGCTTCATCACAGACTTCTTTGAATATCACCTGCGTGGCAGCCATCTTATGTTACACATTGTAACCCTTCCTTTCTTATGCAGCATTTAATACCCACCAGCAGTTTCTAGCAGTCCGGACTCCGGTGTATCTCAGAATCCCTTTCCAATAGAGTCTTCTTTCTGCAGCACATAGAGCAGTAGGGCCAGGCCAAGTCGCCTCATTGTTATTCACTGACGTCAATGTCAGTGAATACTAGTGAAGCAACAGTGCTGGACTGGACCCGAATTTTCTAAAAGTTTCAGCCCACACATGAAACTTTTGGAGTTTGTAAGTCACAAATCTATTATACTCTAGGGTCATGAGGTCAGCATGCCCCATGTGATCTCTGAGGCCCAGCCATAGGCAGAAGAGCCCTAAAGAAGATGCTGGAAAAACATAGGGCGCCATGAGGATGCTCAGGAGAGGTGAGGCAAGAAATTTTTCCTATACAATAATAGCACTGAAACGAGTCGAAGGCCAAGCCTTATAAATATTCATGTAAGAAAATTTTGTGGGGTTCATCTGAAACAACTTGAGGCTTCAGGTCACTGGGAGTATTACACTGTGGGGGGCCACTAGGAAGCATATTATACTGTGTTGGGCCACTGTGGAGCGTTACTCTGGAGGGGATGGCTCTTGGGAGCCTTTTATATTGTGTGGGGCTTCTGTGGAACATTATACTATGTGGAGGCACTGGGGGATCATTTTATATCGTTTGGGGCCACTTTGGAGCATTATACTGTGTGGGGAGCACTTAGGAACATTATATAGTGTGGGTGGGGGTTACAGGAATGAAAAATAAATCAGGGAGGAGAGAGGTCCAATATTTTACCAATATGGGGCTCCAAAATTCCTGATGGCAGCCCTGTGTGCCATGCCTGCATCACAATTCCGCCATTAAATCCTGGACATGTATGGGGTGCTTTGTGACTGTGTTGTATATGAATCGGCCATAGAGCTATTGGATCATGCACAGCATATAGAGGGTGATAATGCAGGGAAAATATTCAGCAATGTACAGCACTGGTTCCCAAGCAGTCAAAAGATAGGCACTACAGTCTGACACTGGGCCAGTCCCTGGGAAATTTACAAATATGACAGAGCCACTGAGAGTGCTGTCTCTCCAACATGATCTACAGTAGTAGCCTTTGTCTGTCTTTTTTGGCATGTGTCTCTTTGTCTTTTTTGAGCAGTATAGGCAGGCCTCCCAACCGTCCCAGATTCGGGGCCCTGTCCCTCAGTCCCGGTCAGCGAGAGGTATGTCCCAGTTTAAACTCATCTTCGTCCAGAGGATGCAGATGAGTTGAATACACTTGCAAGTGAAGCAGGAGTTGTTATAGTTCAGCTCCTGCTTCACCGCTGCACTCCGGGCCCAGAAGCTGCAGGCACGATAAAGGTGAGTATAAGTGGTTTTTTTTTATGTTAAACATTGAGGGGGAACATGTTGAAGGGGATGGACATGAAACTAGGGGCAGATGAAGGGGGGACATGAAACTAGGGGCAGATGAAGGGGGGACATGAAACTTGGGGCAGAGATGGAGGGGGGACATGAAACTTGGGGCAGAGATGGAGGGGGGACATGAAACTGGGGGCAGAGATGGAGGGAGGACATGAAAGTTGGGGCACAGATGGAGGGGGGACTGTTTTGCGAACTATTTTAAGGGGTCGGGTACAGCTTTAAAGAAGGCAACTCTGAATGTTTTATTAATTTTATTATATCAAGAATCAGTGATTACATAAAAATAAAAGACGATAGTGTGATATTAAGTACTTACATTACACTTCTATACAGTTCAAAGCTTCACCAGGAATCATAAGCATCATCTATCCGGCATCAGCTGGGAGAAGCGGGCTAGCGAAGATAGAGAGAATTCCTGGGATGAACACTGCGTCACGGGCGTCCCCTATAGCACGCAAGTCCAGAGACTTCTAACTTTGCGGCAAACTCTCAGCATATATCTCCTTTGAAAACAAATGCCTGCGTAACCAAGTGCTACGCAAACTAACAGATCAGTATTTGTCCAGTATAAGGCCTCCCTCCTCCAAATGGCCAGTTCTTCAGAGGTTAACCTGACAATGGAAAAAAAACCTTCATCAGATGTTGAATGATCCTGGTAAACAAATGCATTCCCATCAAGCAACGTTATATGGTACAGCGTTGTCATAACAATATTATGTGAGAAACATTGATGAGAGAGCTATGGGTAAACATGCACCATCTCTCACTAAACATTACCAAGTGTTAGGAACTTAAAGGGATCCTATAATTAAAAGTAATTTTTTTCTGGGTACCACGTAGGAATAGCCTACAATCCCGGTTCTTGTCGGTATGCAAATGAGTTCTGTGTGCTGCAAGAGAACTTGATCCAGCGCCGCCTCCATCTTCTTCAGGAACGTCGTCTTCACCGTCTCTTCCTCTCTTCCGGCTGGTTCAAAGTGAAACCATGCACAAGTCGGCTCTGCCCACAGGACGCGAGCAGATTTGACTTCACATGTGGGTGGCCATTTTTTTGGTGGCCGGCCGCATATGCGCGCATGCGCAGTACGCTCCTGTAGGTCTGTTCCAGAGAGAAGACGACGAAAGTTAGGAGACGAATAGCCTTTCTTAAGGCTATTCCTACGTGATACCCAGAAAAAAATGACTTTTAATGATAGGATCCCTTTAAGTCTACAGAACTTAAAGGCTAACTGTTACCATGTAATATTCTTAAAGGGATACTGTCAATATGGACTCCGGATGGTCAACTAATACCTTAGTACTACAGGGACATGAAACTGGGGGCAGAGATGGAGGGGAACATAAAACTGGGGGCAGAGATGGAGGGGGGACATGAAACTAGCGGCAGAGATGGGGGGAGGAAACATGAAACTGGGGGTAGATGAAGGGGGCACTTGAACTGGAGGGATATTAAGGAGGACATTAAACTGGGGACAACTGGAGGGGGACTTTAAACCATGGGGGTAGCTGGAGGGGGTCCTGTCTTCCTCTAGTTGCCCCCAGTTTAATGTCACCCTTCAGCTACTTCTATGGTTTAATGTTCCCCTCTAGTTGCCCCCAGTTTAATGTCCCACTTCAGTTGCCATTAATTTATTGTCCCCCTCCAACTACCCTCACTGTTTAATGTGACCCTCCAGTTGCCGCAGTTTCATATTCCCCTGTAGTTTGCCCCAGTTTAAACTGGGGCACCAGGAGAGGGACTTAATACTGTGGGGCAGTTGGAAGGGAACATTATATTGTGGGAACATATAATATACCGGTGACTATAGGAGGATTATACTGTGTGGGAGTACATTAAAAAAATGAATGAGAATGGGTGGAGTCAATGTAAAAGTGGGCGGCGTGCATAGCACATTTTGTCCCTCTTTATGGTTTTCAATAGTTGGGAGGTATGTTTTAAGGAAGTTCATGATCAAAACTACCTCCAATCATTTATAGAATTCACACAACAAACCAAATAACTTATAATTGCTAACGTGTCGCTTTTTTGTCAGAGACTTTTATAAATGTTATAAATGTAGTATGTACATCATAGCCATCTATGAAAGTAAATGGAACCACTTTCACCCCTGTCCCACCGATGTCTTGGGATAACCCTGGACTCTGATCTGTCCTTCAAATTGCACGTTCAAACCCTCAACACTTCCTGCCGCCTCCAACTCAAGAACATCCATCGAATCCACTCCTTCCTCACCCCTGAAACTACTAAGACGCTTGACCATGCCCTCATAATCTCCCACTTAGACTACTGCAACACCCTTCTCTATGGACTCCCAGCAAACACCCTCGCCCCCCTCCAGTCCACCTTAAACTGTGCTGCTCGTTTAATCCACCTCACCCCTCGATCTTCATCAGCTGCTCCCCTCTGCCAGTCCCTCCACTGGCTACCAATTGCCCAGCGAATTGAATTCAAGCTACTAACATTAACATACAAAGCCATCCACAACCTGTCCCCTCCATATATCTCCGACCTAATCTCCCACTACCTGCCCACACGTAACCTCAGATCCTCCAAAGACCTCCTACTCTGCTCTGCTCTCATGCACTCCTCACACAACCGTCTCCAAGATTTCTCCCCTGCATCCCCCATACTCTGGAACTTATTACCAAGACACATAAGACTGACCCCCACAATCACAGGCTTCAAGAAGGCCCTAAAGACTCACCTATTTGGGAAGGCCTACAACCCCCAATAACACTACTGTCACCACATCTTCATCTATACATCTTCTCCCCTCATCTTCTGTCTCTATCCCTCTTCCCTCGTAGATTGTAAGCCCTCACGGGCAGGGCCCTCTACCCCACTGTGCCAGTCTGCCATTGTTAGTATCATATCTGTTTGTACATTTTGTGTGCTGTATGTGAACCCTCAAATGTAAAGCACTGTGGAATTAATGGTGCTATAAAAAAAAAACAATAATAATAATAATAGCCAATATTCTGCAATCTGTAAGTGATACTCACCTTTGGGAGTATTCACTGAGTTACTCAAGTGCACATTCCTCTAACTGTATTCTAGTACTTAGATGTTAAAGATGTGCTATTTGGTCACCTCAAGTCAGGCTTCATGAGGACATACTTTTTAAAATGAAATTCTGCCATATTTGTGACATATCAACTGGTGGTATTTGGAATTGCCCTCTTTCCAGTTCCATTCACCACAATTCAGTGATATGATATGGGGCGCACGGGGCTCCCTGGAAGGCTGAAGGAGAAGCTGAGATAGCCATGGGCAGGAGCAAGGATCATTAAGTAAGGCTGCCGGCCTGAGGCAAGAGTATTTGTTGGGCGAACCTTGCAAGATCCATCTTGTGTGGTTCACCTGGCCAGTATGTCCAAACCAAATTATTATACTATTACTATACTTTGTGGTCTTTTCAGACCCTAAGAAAAATGATTGGTGGCCTGAGGGAGGTGACAAACATAAAAAAAAGTTGTACTCACCTCTTCTAGGATCCACCATGCTGTCCCTGCTGTCTTCGGGCCTCTTCAATGACGTCACAGACATCACATGGGTCAGGGTGACTCATAGCACATAATGATGCCAGTGTAACATATGTCTGTGATATAAGTGAAAACACCTGAAGACAGCAGGGAGTCACGTCAGAGCACAGAAGAAGTGAGTAACTCTGCTTTTTATGTTAAATCACCTCCGGGCCTCAAATTATTATACTCTTTGGTCTGAAAAGCTATGGGACATTATACCATGTGAAGGAGTCACTATGGGACATTATACTGTGTGGAAGGGGTACTATGGGATATTATTCTGTATGAAAGGGCCACTATGGAGCATTATACTTTGTGGAGAGGCCACTCTAAGACTCTATAATGTGCAAAGAGGCCGCTATGGGAGATTATACTGTGTGGAAGCTATATATATATATATATATATATATATATATATATACAGTATATATATATATATATACAGTACAGACCAAAAGTTTGGACACACCTTTGCATTCAAAGAGTTTTCTGTATTTTCATAACTATGAAAATTGTAGATTCACACTGAAGTCATCAAAACTATGAATTACCACATGTGGAATTATATACTTAAAAAAAAAGTGTGAAACAACTGAAATATGTCTTATAATCTAGGTTCTTCAAAGTAGCCAACTTTTACTTTGATTACTGCTTTGCACACTCTTGGCATTCTCTTGATGAGCTTCAAGAGGTAGTCACCTGAAATGGTCTTCCAACAGACTTGAAGGAGTTCCCAGAGATGCTTAGCACTTGTTGGCCCTTTTACCTTCATTCTGCGGTCCAGGTCTGGTGACTGTGGAGGCCAGGTCATCTGGCGTAGCACTCCATCACTCTCCTTCTTGGTCAAATAGCCCTTACACAGCCTGGAGGTGTGTTTGGGGTGATTGTCCTGTTGCAAAATAAATGATGGTCCAACTAAACATGAACCGGATGGAATAGCATGCCGCTGCAAGATGCTGTGGTAGCCATGCTGGTTCAGTACGCCTTCAGTTTTAAATAAATCCCTAACAGTGTCACCAGCAAAGCACCTCCACACCATCACACCTCCTCCTCCATGCCTCACGGTGGGAACCAGGCACGTAGAGTCCATCCGTTCACCTTTTCTGCATCGCACAAAGACACAGTGGTTGGAACCAAAGATCTCAAATTTGGACTCATCAGATCAAAGGACAGATTTCCACTGGTCTAATGTCCATTCTTTGTGCTTTTTAGCCCAAACAAGTCTCTTCTGCTAGTTTCCTGTCCTTAGCAGTGTTTTTTTAGCAGCTATTTTACCATGAAGGCCTGCAGCACAAAGTCTCCTCTTAACCCCTTCCCGCCATTGGCATTTTTGGATTTTCATTTTTCGTTTTTGACTCCCCTATTTCTAAACCCCATAACTTTTTTATTTCTCCACTCCCAGAGCCATATGAGGTCTTAATTTTTGCGGGACAAATTTTTCTTCATGATGCTACCATTAATTATTCTATATAATGTACTGGGAAGCAGGAAAAAATTCAGAATGGGGTGGATTTGAAGAAAAAATGCATTTCTGCGACTTTCTTACGGGCTTTGGTTTTACGGCGTTCACTGTGCAGCCAAAATGACATGTCCCCTATATTCTGTGTTTCTTTACGGTTCCAGGGATACCAAATTTATATGGTTTTATTTAGATTTTGACCCCTAAAAAAAATTCCAAAACTGTGTTAAAAAAATTTTTTTCTAAAAGTCGCCATATTCCGACAGCCGTAACTTTTTTATACGTAAGTGTACGGGGATGCATAGGGCGTCTTTTTTTGCGGGGCCGGGTGTACTTTTTAGTTCTACCATTTTCGGGAAATGTTATTGCTTTGATCACTTTTTATTCAAATTTTTATCAAAATCAAAACAGTGAAAAAACGGCGGTTTGGCACTTTCGACTATTTTTCCCGCTACGGCGTTTACCGAACAGGAAAAATATTTTTATAGATTTGTAGAGCGGGCGATTTTGGATGCGGGGATATCTAACATGTATATGTTTCACAGTTTTTAACTACTTTTATATGTGTTCTAGGGAAAGGGGGGTGATTTGAACTTTTAATTCTTTTTATATTTTTTTATATTTTTTTTTACTTTTTTTTTAATTTTTTTTTTGCATTTATTAGACCCCCTAGGGGTGTTGAACCCCAGGGGGTCTGATCACTAATGCAATGCATTACAATGCTAATGCATTGCAATGCATTGCAAAAAAGCATCCTTTCTTTTGCAGGCTGCATAGACCAACCTGCAAAAGAGAGGCTTTGCAGACAAGCCTGGGAGCCTGTACAAGGCTCCCGGCTGTCATGGCAACGGGACGTCAGCCCTGGAGCATGCTCCAGGAGCCAGCGATCCCGGCCAAAATGGCGGCGCCCATGCGCCGCCGGGAAAATGGCGCCTCCGGCGCCTTTGACAGCGGCGCCGGAGGGGTTAATGCATTAGAGCCGGTTGTCTACTGCTTAAAGCAGTAGACACCCGGCGGCTATGGCGGCCGCCCGGCTCCCGGGCGGTCGCCATAGTTACAGACCCGACATGCGCCGTACTATTACGGCGCATGTCGGGAAGGGGTTAACAGTTGTTGTAGAGATGTGTCTGCTGCTAGAACTCTGTGTGGCATTGACCTGCTCTCTAATCTGAGCTGCTGTTAACCTGCGATTTCTGAGGCTGGTGACTCGGATAAATTTATCCTCCGCAGCAGAGGTGACTCTTGGTCTTCCTTTCCTGGGATGGTTCTCATGTGAGCCAGTTTCTTTGTAGCACTTGATGGTTTTTGCAACTGCACTTGGGGACACTTTCAAAGTTTTCCCAATTTTTCGGACTGACTGACCTTCATTTCTTAAAGTAATGATGGCCACTCCTTTTTCTTTACTTTGCTGCTTTTTTCTTGCCGTAATACAAATTCTAGCAGTCTATTCAGTAGGACTATCAGCTGTGTATCCACCTGACTTCTGCACAACACAACTGATGGTCCCAACCCCATTTATAAGGCATGAAATCCCACTTATTAAACCTGATAGGGCACACCTGTGAAATGAAAACCATTACCAGTGACTACCTCTTGAAGCTCATTAAGAGAATGCCAAGAGTGTGCAAAGCAGCAATCAAAGCAAAAGGCGGCTTCTTTGAAGAACCTAGAATATAAGACAGATTTTCAGTTGTTTCACACTTTTTTGCTAAGTATATAATTCCACACGTTAATTCATAGTTTTGATGCCTTCAGTGTGAATCTACAATTTTCATAGTCATGAAAATACAGAAAACTCTTTGAATGAGAAGGTGTGTCTACTTGCTCAGTAGTCGGGGAACCTACTCAATTGATTTTGTGATATCAGCAACAGTATTAACATAGGATCAAGAACTTTGTGGTTGAGCGATCTAGTAACGAAATGTTCATAATTTAGCCACAAAGACATAAGGACACTGGAATGGTCCAGTCGGTTGGCCATAAATTTTGTAACCAATATTGACACACATATATAAGGAAACAGTACTAGTAAAATATTACATGACACTTCCTGCAGAAAGAAAACAGTTGACTGACACATGATCACAATCATGTTCTAAAGGTAAATACATAGCGTGCAGTGTTATAAGTGTATGTATAGCCATAGCAAGAAGAAGAGAAACTAAATGGAAATATTTTTTTTAGAAAATTGAAACTGCACGTAGATCATGTGCTCTTGTGGTCAGTAGATAACAAAAGCCATAAAATAACAACTATGACTTTACTGGAAGCTGGGGATCGGCCACAGTACTTATTGATTCATCAACCAACAATAACTATAATAAATCATCATAGCATTAGTAAACCAGATTGATATTCAGAAACATATACAAACTTGGGACTAGCCTTAACAAATATAACCCCACTGCCAAAGCCATCACCTAGCAATGAATAGGGTGGTACCAGCTATGAAACAAATAGAAACAAACAAAAAAGGTGGAGATCGGGCTTGTCCAGGAATTCCGAAAGGCCTCCTTGTACTTTGTACCTACCTTAAGTACCCACCAGGGAGATCCAACCCCTTTTCTCCTCAACAACGGACAGGGATCGCTAACTCCCTGTCCTGATCTAATCCCTACTCCTACCTCCCTGCAGTCAATGGCCCATATGCTACACTGTCTACCAATAAGTATTTGGACAACCATGCAAATGAACAGATCTGCGGTGTCACACCTTCCACCGTTAAACATCGTGTCGGAAACAGCATTGGTATTGGTCGCATGCAAGATGCCACGAAGTGCAGAGTTGGCTGATTTTGAGAAAGGGGTAATTGTGGGGTACCACAGAAATGGTCCATCCTTAAGGGACATAGAAAGCCAACTGAATTACCCCAAATGAACAGTGGCCTATGTGATTATGAAGTGGAAGATGAACGGTGATTGTCAGAATGTGTCCCGAGTCAGCAGATCTCCGAAACTGGGAGATAGAGACCGATGGCTCACATACACCAGGAGTTTCACCTGGCATCCGGAAGTATTGTGTCGATCAATCCCATCCGTAAGGAAGCATCTGCTGGGTTCTATCAACTATTCAATATGAATAAATGTTGTTTTTTCTATTCTACCGCAGGTGTCCAAATACTTATTGGTAAACAGTGTATTCGCTGCAGGGCCTGCACAGCAAAAAAAGTTGTAAGTTTTAAAACATAAAAAAAATTTATCCTAAGTTCCATGACATCCCTGAGCACAGCTTTCTCCATTGAAACATGTCCCGCGCGGAAAACACACGGACCCTATTATTGTCTATGGGGTCCATGTGCTTCCAGTGCTCACTGCTTGTCAATGTGTATAGGTTTCCATTCGGAGGGGTCTACATGTGGATTCCCTGAACGGAATACCGAATGCAGATGTGAACCAGGCCTTACTGGAACATAATTCTAAAAGTTCTGGGTGGAAAGTGATAGGCTAGCATGTAACTGCTCTATCGTACCCACAAATTGAATGAACTGCAAAATGAACTGAAAATTGGTCAACAGTGTGAAAAAAAATAAAATAAAAAAATTAGAGAAATTTTCTTAGTACAAAAGGATAAATACAAATTCATTTACTAATATTTGAGGCCATGGATCGATACCTCTGCATTAGCTCTTCTGACCCTTGGTAAGGAAAAGCCACTAGAAGTGTAGAACTTAATAAAAAGTAATAAAAATATGCTAGCAAGCGGCATCTTATTTAAGGAGGATCTTTCACCAGCTCTACCAACTCCAACATTTTTCATCCTTCAATTCTGGAGTATTTGGACTTTTGCTCCAGCCCAGGACCACCCATCTGACAGTAGAGACCCAAATTAGCATATTAGGTTCTGAATCTACCAGTACCAATTACTCAGGAACAGTAAACGCTAGAGAAAAAATCCAACTGCACCAGAATCAATAGAGTGAGGCATATATAGGGATGCAAAGAGTTGAACTTGGTAGAGGTGGTGAAGGGTTCTCTTTAACCCCTTAAGGACGTAGGGTAGTTTGGGCCTTAATGCTCAGACCCCATTTTTAAAATCTGACATCTTTTACTCTGTTTGAGAATAGCTTCATAATACATTTACCTATCCAGGTTATTCCAAGATTGTTTTTCAGGACATGTTGTACTATGATGGTGGTAAACTTTGGTCATTGTACTTTTTACAAGCTGTACGCCTCAAAGTACTCAAAACAGTCTATAGGAACGTTGTAGTCCCTTTAGGTGTTCCACAGGAAGTCATGTAAAATAGAGGTGAAATTTCCAAATGTTTTTCTGCACATTATCCATTTCAAACCAGTTTTTCCTGATAACAGAAACAGGGTTAACAGCGTGACAAACATACCATAATCTTTATTACTCTGAAATATCCCATATGTGACCCTATTGCGCAACTTGATCCAAATAAGGTACTCATAAAAGAAAGAGACCTTGGTACAATTATTTTATTAGGATAGTGTTTAGACACCATGTTTCATTTGCGGAGCCCAAGATGTATCATAGCAGTAGAAACCCCCCCAAAGTGACCCCATTGTGTAAACTAGACCCTTTCAGGAATTCAAGGGTATAGAGGGTGATTTGACCATTTTGAACCTCCAGACTTTGTTGAAAAATGATCATTTCTACAGTTACAGTTACCAGGGAATAAAGTAGCCCCCATCGTGTTACAAAATTTCTCCCGAATACAGCAATGCCCCATTTGCGGTCAAAGATCACTGTTGGGAACACAGGAGGGCTCAGAAGTGATGGAGGGTTATTTGTCTGACACAGCTCGAATGCTTTTCTGGTGCAGAGTTATTTATGCAGGGCCTCTGAGGTAGCAATACAGATAAGATAAGATAAGATAAGATAAGATAAGATAAGATAAGTGACCCCATTTTAAAACTTCACCCCTTAAGGTATTCATCTATGGGGGTAGTGAGCATTTTGACCATATAGGTGTTTTCAAAAGGTATTGTGCAGCGACCGATGCAGAGTGAGAATTTGCAATTTACAAATCATAAATGCTATTTCAGTGCCTGATACATTTCATGTGCCCAGCAAAGGCCACTGGAGACTTAACCCCCATAAATGTGGATTCTCTTGAGTACAGTGTATAGCATTCAGCAAATCAACGCTGGTTCTGCAGCAGGCTCGTCTTGCTAGTCGGGAGAGCTGGTAGCTTGCTGTTATGAGGGAGCTTACTTTTTCTGATAGAAATGCATTGACCAGCGTTGATTGGCCAGTGTACAGCATTCGGCCAATCTGGTTCTGCCGGAGGCTCGTCTGTGAGGAAGCGGAGTCTAAGATCGGACCACAGTAGTCTCCATAGTCTATGGGGTCCGTGCGCTTTAGCTGCACAGCGCTTGCAATTGCGCTGATAAAGAGTAACTGCAAGCTGCCAGCTCTCCCAACTAGCAAAGACAAGCCTGCGGCAAATCAACACTGGTTCTGCAGCAGGCTCGTCCTTGCTAGTTGGGAGAGCTGGCAGCTTGACATCTTAGACTCCAATCTTAGACTCCACCTCCTCACAGATGAGCCTCCGGCAGAACCAGCGTTGATTGGCCGAATGCTGTACACTGGCCAATCAACGCTGGTCAATTCATTCCTATGAGTAAAAGTAAGCTCCCTCGTAACAGCAAGCTGCCAGCTCTCCCGAATAGCAAGGATGAGCCTGCTGCAGAACCAGCGTTGATTTTCCGCAGGCTCGTCTTTGCTAGTCGGGAGAGCTGGCGGCTTGCGGTTACGAGGAAGCTTACTTTTTATCAGCGCAACTGCAAGCGCTGTGCAGTTAAAGTGCACGGACCCCATAGACTATAATAAGGTGGAACATAATGAAGGGGGCCCATGAAACTGGAGGGCAAATGAAGGGGAGGGAACGGCATGACACTGGGGAAGATGAAGGGGGTGGGGAGAGAACGGCATGAAACTGGGGACAGAGATGGAGCGGGCCCAATGAAACTGGGGGGCAAATGAAGGGGGGGGGAACAGCATGACACTGGGGAAGATGAAGGGGGTGGGGAGAGAACGGCATGAAACTGGGGACAAAGATGGAGGGGGCCTAATGAAACTGGGGGGCAAATGAAGGGGGGGGGAAACGGCATGACACTGGGGCAGATGGAGGGGGTGGAACAGCATGACACTGGAGCAGAGACGGGGGACATGAAACTGTGGGCAGATGAAGGGGGAGAACGTGATGGAACTGGGGACAGAGATGGAGGGGGGGACATGAAACTGGGGGCAGAGGAAGGGTGTATATGAAACTGGGGGAGAGATGGAGGGGGGGGCATATAATTCACGGGTGACTGTAGGAGGATTATACTGTGTGGGAGCACATGATAAATGAATGAGAATGGGCGGAGTCAACATAAACGTGGGTGGAGCCAAATTTGCCGCGGTGCCCCTCTTTCTACTCTTTAAAAGTTGGGAGGTATGGCGTTGGTGATGCCACACTCCTGCATGATGTCACTCGCTTCATCTGCAACGCACAGTGTCTCGACTCCCCCGCCTCCTTTACAAGGGGGCCCACTGAGGCTCTGTCACCCAAGGGCCCATAAAAACCTGGAGCCGGCCCTGCCTAAGATGACCATTTCCTGACACTAAACTACACGAAACTAAACTATTTATTTTTATATTTTGCTTATAGATTTTTTTTCATAAAAAAAATTAATCAGTAGATAAGAAAATAAATTAGATGGGGCACAGTACAAATCAGAAGGACACACAAATGGGGTACGGTTGGTACAATAAGGCGGTGAGAAGCGAGAATACTATGAGGAGGTGGGCAGAGGGGGGATACAGGTGGTACAATAAAGAGGTGGACAGAGGGGGATACAGGTGGTACATTAAGGAGGTGGACAGAAGGGGGGATACAGATGGTACACTGCGGAGGTGGGCATAGGGGGGATGCAGGTGGTACACTGAGGAGGTGGGCAGAGGGGGAATGCAGGTGGTACAATAAAGAGGTGAACAGAGGGTGGATACAGGTGGTATACAGAGGAGGTGGGCAGAGGGGGAATGCTGGTGGTACACTGCAGATGTGGGCATAGGGGGGATGCAGGTGGTACACTGCAGATGTGGGCATAGGGGGAATGCAGGTGGTACACTGCAGATGTGGGCATAGGGGGAATGCAGGTGGTACACTGCAGATGTGGGCATAGGGGGGATGCAGGTGGTACCATGAGGGGGTCGCAGAGTAATGTAGATGGTGAGGAGATACACAGCAGATGAGACAGCAGAGAATGAAAGTACAGATGGCACAAATAGGGCACATTGGCAAAAAGCAGCACAGGAACTAGCAACCATTCCCAACAAGTCACTAAACCCAACAGTAGTTAAGGGCAGTTGTAAGGGATAAAGTCACCGATCACTACTATTGGTCAGTAGTCAGTGACTAACCAATAGTGGCAATCAGAGGGGGAAGGACCGCCACTATTGGTTGTTATTATTGAGCTGCGAGGGACCGCAGCCTATCACAGTGCTCCATAGTAAAGGGCAGCAATCCCACATTTGGATCGCCACCATTAGTCTAAAAGTGTCAGACAGCAGCCATCACAGCTATTGCTTAGGCAGGGAATGGAGGACAGCACAAGGATGATGTACTTGTCGCAATGTACTATTATGGGGCGGGAAGGGGTTAAGCACAGTGTAACATGAATGTAGTTGATATATTGCTGTTGGAATAACCAGTTTATGCAATAGTTTCTAGAATGTCTTTAATGAGTAATATGTCAATAATAGTTCCTGGACAGGTCGCTGTACAAGGAAGGGGGAGGGGGAGAGGGTTTTCTTTCTTCATTTCTCTTTGTGATACCAAAATCAATAAAAGTCGTTCAATAAGAAAAGGAAATTGTCTGCTTCCTCATTCTGAAGAACAAGTACACCTCTATACAAGTGAGATATTAACTGATCCTCCATTAAGCTGAGGCTACCCATTACATGGTGGAATAAAGAGCGATCTTTAAGATGCGTTACAGATAAGCACATTTTCACATGTCCTCACATCACTGTAAGGCCGGGTTCACACGGAGTGTTCTGGCTCGTCATTTGGAACTTAGACGAGCCAGTGCCGGTACCGTACACGCGGCGCTATTTTGCAGCCGTGATTTTGCGGCGGCCGCAAAATAGCGCCGGGTGTACAGTACCGGCTCCCATTGAAAACAATTGGAGCGTATATGGCCCGCAAATCCTCCCACGGCGTCTACATACCAAATGACGAGCCAGAATACTCCACGTGAACCCGGCATAAATGGGGAGCCAGATCTGCTGTACATAAAATGAACTCACATATACAGTGTTGGCCAAAAGTATTGGCACCCCTGCAATTCTGTCAGATAATACTCATTGTCTTCCAGAAAATGATTGCAAGCACAAACTCTTTGGTATTAACCCCTTCCCGCCGATGGCATTTTTTGATTTTCGTTTTTGACTCCCCTCCTTCTAAACCCCATAACTTTTTTATTTCTCCGCTCCCAGAGCCATATGAGGTCTTAATTTTTGCGGGACAATTTTTTCTTCATGATGCCACCATTAATTATTCTATATAATGTACTGGGAAGCAGGAAAAAAATTCAGAATGGGGTGGATTTGAAGAAAAAATGCATTTCTGCGACTTTCTTACGGGCTTTGGTTTTACGGCGTTCACTGTGCAGCCAAAATGACATGTCCCCTATATTCTGTGTTTCGGTACGGTTCCAGGGATACCAAATTTATATGGTTTTATTTACATTTTGACCCCTAAAAAAAATTCCAAAATGGTGTTAAAAAATTTTTTTTCTAAAAGTCGCCATATTCCGACGGCCGTAACTTTTTTATACATAGGTGTACGGGGATGCATAGGGTGTCTTTTTTTGCGGGGCCGGGTGTACTTTTTAGTTCTACCATTCTCGGGAAATGTTATTGCTTTGATCACTTTTTATTCAAATTTTTATCAGAATTAAAACAGTGAAAAAACGGCGGTTTGGCACTTTTGACTATTTTTCCTGCTACGGCGTTTACCGAACAGGAAAAATATTTTTATAGATTTGTAGAGCGGGCGATTTCGGACGCGGGGATACCTAACATGTATATGTTTCACAGTTTTTAACTACTTTTATATTTGTTCTAGGGAAAGGGGGGTGATTTGAACTTTTAATACTTTTTATATTTTTTTATATTTTTTTTTACTTTTTTTTAAAAAAAATTTCTGCATTTATTAGACCCCCTAGGGGTGTTGAACCCCAGGGGGTCTGATCACTAATGCAATGCATTACAATGCTAATGCATTGCAATGCATTGCAAAAAAGCATCATCTCTTTTGCAGGCTGTATACACCAGCCTGCAAAAGAGAGAATTTGCAGACCGGCTGGGAGCCTTTAACAAGGCTCCCGGCTGTCATGGCAACGGGGGGTCGGCCCTGGAGCATGCTCCAGGAGCCGGCGATCCCTGCCAAAATGGCGGCGCCCATGCGCCGCCGGGAAAATGGCGCCTCCGGCGCCTTTGACAGCAGCGCCGGAGGGGTTAATGCCTCCGATCGGTCCAGGGACCGATCGGAGGCATTAGAGCCGGTTGTCTACTGCTTAAAGCAGTAGACACCCGGCGGCTATGACGGCCGCCCGGCTCCCGGGCGGTCGCCATAGTTACAGACCCGACACGCGCCGTACTATTACGGCGCATGTCGGGAAGGGGTTAATATCTTCATTTATTTTGCTTGCAATGAAAAAAACACAAAAGAGAATTTAAAAAAGTCAAATCATTGATCATTTTACACAAAACTCCAAAAATGGGTCGGACAAAAGTATTGGCACCCTCAGCCTAAGGGGGAGTTCACACGGAGTTACGTGCCGCATGATGTGGCACGTAGATGCCGCGGGACCCTTTGCGGGCCGTACACGCTCCCATTGATTTCAATGGGAGCGGGGATCGTATGCACCACGCTAGTTTGTGGCCGTGAATAAATGCACAAATGGAATTTTAGATCATTCTTCTTTGGCAAACTGCTCCAGGTCCCTGAGATGTGAAGCGGGCCTTCTCCAAACTGCCATTTTAAGATCTCTCCACAGGTGTTCTATGGGATTCAGGTCTGGACTCATTGCTGGCCACTTTAGAAGTCTCCAGTGCTTTCTCTTAAACCATTTTCTAGTGCTTTTTGAAGTGTGTTTTGGGTCATTGTCCTGCTGGAAGACCCATGACCTCTGAGGGAGAACCGGCTTTCTCACACTGGGCCCTACATTATGCTGCAAAATTTGTTGGTAGTCTTCAGACTTCATAATGCCATGTACACGGTCAAGCAGTCCAGTGCCAGAGGCAGCAAAGCAACCCCAAAACATCAGGGAACCTCCGCCATGTCTGACTGTAGGGATCGTGTTCTTTTCTTTGAAGGCCTCTTTTTTTTTTTCCTGTAAACTCTATGTTGATGCCTTTTCCCAAAAAGCTCTACTTTTGTCTCATCTGACCAGAGAACATTCTTCCAAAATGTTTTTGGCTTTCTCAGGTAAGTTTTGGCAAACTCCAGCCTGGCATTTTTATGTCTCTGGGTAAGAAGTGGGGTCTTCCTGGGTATCCTACCATACAGTCCCTTTTCATTCAGACGTCGACGGATAGTACGGGTTGACACTATTGTACCCTCGGACTGCAGGGCAGCTTGAACTTGTTTGGATGTTAGTCGAGGTTCTTTATCCACCATCCGCACAATCTTGCGTTGAAATCTCTCATCAATTTTTCTTTTCCGTCCACATCTAGGGAGGTTAGCCACAGTGCCATGGGCTTTAAACTTCTTGATGACACTGCGCACAGTAGACACAGGAACATTCAGATCTTTGGAGATGGACTTGTAGCCTTGAGATTGCTCATGCTTCCTCACAATTTTGCTTCTCAAGTCCTCAGACAGTTCTTTGGTCTTCTTTCTTTTCTCCATGCTCAATGTGGTACACACAAGGACACAGGACAGAGGTTGAGTTAACTTTAACTAATTTCAACTGGCTGCAAGTGTGATTTAGTTATTGCCACCACCTGTTAGGTGCCTCAGGTAAGTAACAGGTGCTGTTAATTACACAAATTAGAGAAGCATCACATGATTTTTCAAACACTGCCAATACTTTTGTCCACCCCCGTTTTTATGTTTGGTGTGGAATTATATCCAATTTGGCTTTTTGACAATTCTTTTTGTGGTTTTCCATTGAAAAAAAATTAAATGAAGATAATAATACCAAAGAATTTGTGATTGCAATCATTTTCTGGAACAAAATGAGTATTATCTGACAGAATTGCAGGGGTGCCAATACTTTTGGCCAACACTGTATAAGGCACATATATAAACTACATACAATGAGTGTTCAGTCACATAATAAAATAAAAATACAGTTTGTGAATACAAAAGCAGGCAGCCATTTTCATTAAAGGGGTTGTCCAGCTCCTTTAATTTTTTACCCAAAAGCTTAAAAAGTTATAACCATCTTACTGTCCCCTATGACATCATTTCCTGGACCCTTCACCAGACTCTGCTCACTGGACTCCAAAGATGATGTGCTGACAACACGTGCCCACCTCACTATGGTCAATGCTGTAGCAAGTGATTGGCTGGAGTGGTCACATTTTGTGTCAACACACCATTCCTTGAGTATGGGATCGGTAAGGTGTTCAGTTTGTACCGCTTGCAGTTGCGTTTGGTATTCCATTCGGGGGGTCCTCATATGGACTCCTCCAGATGGAATACCAACAGAGATGTGAACAAGGCCTTACTCCATGGTTCTGGGCTATCTTTTCCTGCTCTGTCCTAATATGTTGCCATGGTTCTAGTTACACCAGAGTCAACCTGCAGGATAGCTGTAACATCTCTGCCTGTTCAGGTCACTGCGCCACCCTCTGCTCGCATGCAGCGGTGCAGGAGGCGTGGGCAGTTTAGTTCCTTGCTTAGAGTTTTTGGTTGCACTGTGTGGACACGGCTCTAGTTCTTTAATTGAATTTGCACCACACCCGTCTTCTGCTCTTGACTGCCTCTGTCCATGAAGTAGTTAAATTTGGTCTTACCCTGTGATTGACAGCCTGCCTTCCTGTCAGGTACAGGGCGGGTTCATCATCCCCTATTTAGTGTTGGCTCACATTCACACTGGTGCCTGTTATTGCCTCGTGCTTGCTGGCTTTCTCTTGTTGTTCAGTTACTTGTATTCTTAATCGTGACCTTGGCTTTTCCTATTGACTATTCTTTTGGATTTCGATTTGGCACTGCATTGCTCGACTGTTACCAAACCCTGGCTAGCTGACCTCCCTTTGTTGTTGTTTGTCTTGTCTGCGTTTTATGTGTCACATATATAGGAAGGGCTTGTCTCCAAGTTGCCACCTATTACATAGGATAGGGCCTGGAAAGAGGAAGGGACAGTGGGGGGCTTCAGCTTAGGGCTCACTGTCTCTTGTGCCCCTTCCTCCAGGGTTCTCCAGCAACTACTGGGGAATTGTCATCTAAGCAATTCCTTAACATAATAACAGGCCCAAAAACCTACTACCATTGCTTCCCTCCAGTTCACCATGGATCCTATTCAGGGCCTTGCAGCCAAGTTGGAGGGATTAACAGGCCTGGTGGATGAGCTAGCTAAATAGGTTCAGATCCTTACTGAGGTGGCTGCATCATCCCCAGCTGTTTAATCACCTTACAAGGTCAAGATGTTACTACTGGATCGTTTCTCAGGGGACCGTGAAAAATTTGAGACTTGCAGGGAGTCTTGTTGCTTGTACTTTCGTGTTAATCCACATGTGACTCAGGCCCAAATGGTGGGAGTGGTTATATCTTTTCTACAGGGGGATCCACCAGCTTGGGCCCTTCAACTCCCTCCTGAGGCTGAGGAGTGGTCTAACCTGGAAAAAAATTTAAGTCCCTGGGCTCTATTTATGCTGAACCAGACCACATTGCGCTTGCAGAATCTCAACTCTTCACCATGCGGCAGGGAAAACGCTCTGCAGAGGAGTATTGCGCAGAGTTCCGTAACTGCAGTGTAACGGCAGGTTGGTGTGAGTCAGCTCTAAAAGCTCACTTTAAACAAGGTTTGTGTGATCGGGTTGGTCACCCAGATCCCCCTGCAGTGACCCAGAGCGGCCACTGATAGTGAGTTAGGGCCCTTGTGCGCCTGTGGCCAGTAGCTTACTCCTGGGCACTGCTCCCCAGCACCTCTGTGGCACCCCTGTCAGTATTTAGGCAGATGTATCTCTTTTATATAGGTTCTGATGTACTTTGCATTATAAATGTATTGTTATGTACTGTCACTTTAAGTTTCCTGTGTCTGCTAAACATGTGAGTTGTGAGCACCAATCCCTATCCAGTCCTCTCCCTGGGAGGAGCTTCCTTCCTCTCAGGCCTGCAGTCTAGACCTAGAGTCTAGGTGAGGCAGACATACCTGCCACCAGCTCTTAGCTCCTGTGTAGGCCTCAAGCCTGAGGTCTAGGCCTACTTGTTTTCTCTGAAGTTGCAGTGACACTGCAAGTCTCAGCCGAGACCCCTGACAAGCTGAAATCCGGGTCTGGAAGATATAGCCCGCCGGTACAGCTGGGCTGAAGTGCCTGCACCCCTGAAATCAACTCCTGCACCTTCTACCTCTCTGGACAGAGCCCCGCGAGCTGCGGAAACTCTACAAGGTCTCCTACCTCCCTAAAGTATTGTGCATACTGTTTGCCAGGAGGGGCAACTACTTCAAGGACCCTCCTGCCTTGCTAGTGGCCTTTCATCGGTCCCCGAGCCACTGCACCCCGACATCACCAAACGTGAGTCTTTATCCGTAACGAGCCAAGTTACGAAGCCGCAGTTATCGTTGTCTCCCACAAGGGCTGGCCTGTCCTATCATCTACCTTCCTACTGTATTTGTACACCTTCACATTGCTAATAGCAACCGTCCTCCCAACTACTGCTAAGGGACATAAGGATTGGTGATTGGTGCCTCACTTAACTCTTCAGTGCCTGTACTGGACTTTGTCACATTGCACTGTGAACCTGCTGCTGCAAAGCACTGTAAGACTGTCGGTTTCTTCAGTAAAGTTAACCTGTTCACCTTAACCCTGTGTGGTCGACTGTTATCCTGCACATCGCACCTGGGTGAATGGAAGAGTGGAAAGGGTTGTGGATAATCAGGGATACACCGGGACCCCACTCTGCCCAAACGTGACAACACTACATTGCCCGTTGCCCCTGGTTACCACAAGACCCCTTTTTCTGGCGTCACGAACAGGATTTGAACTTTGTGAAAATTGGGCCCCAATTTATTGCTGGACATTATACTCCATCTTCGCTACCCCTCCTGTGGACTACCAGCCATCTCAGAGTGAGTAACGAACTGTTGTGTATAAAGGGGTACTGTGCTTTTAAAACCGCCGCCATTGCTGTGTGGCCGGCGTGTCTGTGGACTGTATTGCCGCGGGCGCCAAAATCCTCAGGCTGCGCCAGAACCGCCCCCTGGATTGGTGCCAAAAGCCCCGGAGTGTCGCCGCCCCCTCCACAGACTGTGTACTTGCTTTCTGCTGACTCCTCCTCTTGTGGCCTCCGCTCCGGCCGCCCTCTTGCTGAAGCCCTGGGCTTCCCCTCTAGTGTTGGGAGGTGTGCCTTCATCTCAGCTCGCCACAGTGCACTCCTGGGAAAGGAGTGACGTCACGACCAGCCGCCGACGGCTTCGGAGCTCTGCCCAGCTACAGGGACCGCAACGGAGCGTCCACATCTGCCTCTGCAGCCGCGCAGTGAGTACGCCAGCAGCGCTGGCGAGAGGGTGAAAGCGTGAATTGGTTGACCACCCGGCGCAGTGCCGCAAGCACGAGAAAAATTTAAAGAGACAGTACCACATTATCCTACTATCATGTCTGACGCGGACAATGCTCAATTAAATGTTATTCCTGATGATGGACCAGCTGCTGCAGCTACCAGAGTGAACATTCTTCTGGGGGCTCCGCACCTACCCAGTTATCGGGGGGACCCCCACACTTTAACAGACTTTAAGGAACAAATACTCCGGGCTTTTCACTTGTTACCTTTATCCCCAGTGCAGCAGGTGAACGTACTGCTGGGCCAGCTGGAAGGAGTCGCCTTCCAAGAAGCTCGCTCCTGGCCCACAGCTGATAAAGACTCTGTTGAAAAGATCTTCACCCGGCTCAAGCGGGAATTTGAACCAAAATCTTCTACAGAGGTGAGACTGGGATTCTTCAATAGAAGACAACAACCAGGTGAGACATTGAGAGACTATGCCTTAGCCCTGCAAACTGCTTTCCGGGCTGTACAGCAAATTGATTCCATTAGTGCGGTTGAAGCTGATAAGATGCTCAAGGACAGATTTATTGAAGGCGTAGACTCCCGGCTAGTGCAAAGCCAACTCCGCATGCTAGCGGTGCAGAATCAGGACGTTTCATTTGCAGATTTCAAGTCGCTAGCCATCCAAGTCTTAGGGACCGAGTCACCTTACAGCCCCCTCCTGTACTCTCACCCTTCCAACTTAGAAAGTGGACCGGTTGTCGCACCTACACCTCTGTTACCTGCCGCTCCAGCTGTTCCTGCTGTTACTCAGGCTGCCCAAGTTTCTACACCTGATCTGGTGGCCTGTCTGAAAGATTGCATGGACAGAATAGTTGAAAGTGCTGTTAAAAGATTAGAGGGACTGACAGTGCCAGCCGCGCCTCCCTCCAGGGAGCCTTCCCTGTCCCGCTCTTCCTCACCTGAGCCACGACAGTACTATCCACGTCCCAGGCGTCCTCCACCTGACAGGCCACCACCTGCTAATAGAACTGTTTGCTCTTATTGTAAGAAATTTGGCCACCATCGCAACCAATGCTTTCAGTTAAACGGGATGCCCCCGAGGCAGAGGACCAACCCTCGGGAGGAATATACAGAGGTCCCTCCAAGGCGCCCAAATTCATTGCGCCCTGTCCGTACATCACTGTCCGAATCAATGGAGTCCCATTCGAGGCCCTTATAGACACTGGCTCTCAAGTCACTACCCTAAAGAAGTTTGCTTATGTTCAACACTGGGACCTCAGAGACCTATCCAAAGACATTGGCAGCCAAGGATTTGATCTCTTAGCAAGTAACGGTCAGCCTATTCCTCAAGTGGGTTATTGGGAACCCACCATCCAGATTGGCGACTGCCGTCTCCCTCAACAAGGTGTCATTGTCACAGGGGTAGAAGAAGAGGGCTCCGCTGCTTTAGTGCTAGGCATGAATGTCCTTAAGAACTGTTTTGATGAAATAATCAGTGCCTTGCACGTGTCTCTCTCCACTGCTTCTTCTTCCCACAGGAAAGCCATACAACACCATGTCAAGGTGCTGGTGGCACATCAACGGTTCGCTAACCGCAACGGAGAGATCTGCCGTGTCCGGATCCGGGACACTCACCCTGTGACTCTGTCTGCCAACTCTGAGACGATCGTCTGGTGCCACGCACGCCCTGGTGTAAAGAACGAAGATTATCAGGCTCTTCTGGAACCCATCCAGCTGGAGACTCAACCTCTGGTTAAAGCTGCACGCAGTCTTGTGACTGTCACCAACGGTAAGATTCCAGTACGCCTCATCAACATGAGTGACACACCTGTGAGCCTTTACAAATTCACACCGGTTGGCCAATTGCACCAGCTGTGCCCTGCAGATATCCTTGCTGACACAGCTACGGCAAAACAACGGGCTGCTACCACCACACCTTACACAGATAGGACCAGCCCTTCACCCTGGTGGATGGAGCTTAACGTGGGGGACGCTAACACACCTCCAGAATACATCAATGGTGTCATCAACCTGGCCAAACGTCATCACCACGCTTTCAGCAAACACCCCTCTGATTATGGAAAGACCTCCTTAATTCAGCATCGCATCATCACTGGCGATCATCCTCCCATCAAAGAGAGGCACCGGCCTGTTCCTCCTGCAATGTACCAACCTGTCAAGCAGCTGTTGCGGGAAATGAAAGAGGCCAATGTCATCCGAGAAAGTCAGAGCCCCTGGGCCGCTCCTCTTGTGCTAGTCAAAAAGAAGGATGGGACTATCCGATTTTGTGTGGACTATAGAAAATTGAATGCTGTGACCCACAAAGATGCGTACCCTCTGCCACGTATAGAGGAATCCTTGACTGCACTGGGCTCTGCTGCTTACTTTTCCACTCTGGACTTGACAAGTGGCTACTGGCAGGTCCCCATGGCTCCGGAGGACCGCGAAAAGACTGCCTTTACTACTCCCATGGGCCTGTATGAGTTTAATAGCATGCCATTCGGGCTTTGCAACGCACCAGCCACCTTCCAGAGACTGATGGAGAGATGCTTAGGGCATGTGAACTTCCAACATGTGTTGCTCTACTTGGATGACGTCATCATCTATTCCAAGTGTTACAAAGACCATCTACACCACCTTGCTGAAGTGTTCCACGTGCTCACAGAGCACGGTCTCAAGATCAAACCCTCCAAGTGTCACCTCCTGAAACCTCGTGTCAATTACCTAGGCCATATCGTCAGCGCAGAAGGCGTATCACCTGACCCGGACAAAGTCTCCGCTGTCACGGATTGGAAGACACCCTCTACTGTCAAAGAAGTCAGAAGTTTTCTGGGTTTCGCTGGCTATTATCGCCGCTTCATCCCCCACTTCGCACAGATTGCTGAGCCTCTGACAGAACTGCTTCGGGGGTGCCCAAAAGAAAGTTACAACAGAAAGCTGCCAGTAGAGTGGTCCCAGAGACAAGAAACCGCCTTCCAGGCGCTGAAGGCCTTGCTCACCCAGCCTCCTATCCTAGCTTACCCAGACTACAGTCAACCCTTCCGGCTGTATACTGATGCTAGTTTCCAAGGACTTGGTGCTGTGCTGTCTCAGGTGCAAGACAACCGTGAAAGGGTGATCGGCTATGCCAGTCGAAGTCTCCGAGGAGCTGAGAAAAACGATAACAATTATAGCTCCTTCAAGCTCGAACTCCTGGCTCTTGTGTGGGCTATCACTGAAAAATTCAAGGACTATCTTGCTGCATCGTCCTTCGTAGTCTACACTGACAACAATCCCCTGGCGCACCTGAACACCGCACGGCTTGGTGCACTTGAACAAAGATGGGCTTCTAGGCTGGCAAACTACTCCTTCACTATAAAATATAGAAGCGGAAAGACGAACACAAACGCAGATGCCCTGTCACGACTCCAAAATGGAGAACAGTCTGCTGTCCCAGATGAATGGGAAGAAGTCGAGATGCCACCTTTCTATAACAGATTCGCCCAGCAAAACGTCATTACCGCTGCTGTAGAAGCAGAAACGTCACCATCTAACTCAATTGATCCTCTACAGGAACCTTCCAAGTGGCTGCTGTTGCAGCAAGAGAGCCGCAGCCTAGGTGAGATACACGACTACCTACTCACCGGAAGAACTCCTGTCCGCCTACGTCAATCTTGTCCAGACCTCGAACTCCTTCGTTTGTGGCGGCAAAGAAAGCGTCTCTTCCTCCAAAAGGGGCTGATCCTCCGAAACACCCTAGATCCAGTGTCCAACCAACGACTTCATCAAATTATTATCCCCAGGAGAGACGCCAACATGGTGCTGGATGCCTACCATGACCAGTCTGGTCACTTCGGGGTCTATAAGACCGAAGCTACAATCCGCCGCCGATTCTATTGGATTGGGATGAGATTCGACATCGAGAAGTGGTGCCAGGAGTGCACCGCCTGCAACTTGACCAAGGCAGGAAGAAGAGACCAGCGTGCACCACTTCACCCCATCCAGACTCAAAGGCCTAATGAACTTGTTGCCCTGGACCATGTAAAATTGGCCCCTACTAGGTCTGGCTACTCCTACGCTCTCACAATGGTAGACCACTTCTCCAAATGGACTGCAGTTGTCCCTGTCAAAGACCTTACCGCCCGCACAACAGCTGCTGTCTTCTACCATGAGTACGTGAAGCACTATGGCTGCCCGGAGAAAGTCCTGACAGATCGTGGTTCTGCCTTCGAATCCCAGCTGTTCCAGGAGTTATGCCAGTACCATGAGTGCAAGAAGTTGCGGACAACTGCCTACCATCCCCAAGGCAATGGGCTGTGCGAAAAGGTTAACCAGGTGTTCATCAACATGCTGCGCACTGCCTCAGTGGCGAAACAACAAGAGTGGCCTAATCTCCTTGCTGAGCTGATGGAAATCTATAACAACACCATCCACTGTTCCACTGGCTTCACGCCCTTCTACCTGATGTTTGGGCGACAAGGACAACTCCCAAAAGACCGAGCTCTTGGGATACAGATACCCGACTCTACAAATCCCCTGCCAAGGGATGACTGGGTTACGGAACATCAGAGGAGAATAACAGAGGCACAAGAAATTGTTAATCTCCGAATGGAAGAAGCTCGCCGACGTCAGGAGGAAGATTTCAACCAGCGAGCGCATGCTGTTCCCCTCCAGATTGGAGACAAGGTCTGGCTGAAGAAGGAGCACCGTAGCCACAAGCTAGAACCTCTGTGGGAACCAGAACCATATATCCTCACAGCTGTGCCTTACCCTGATGTATGTGAGATCTTTAAAGAAGGAAGAGCTCCCCAAGTCGTTCACCGAAACCGGCTAAAGCCCTGTCACAGGGAAGAACTGTACATTGCACCGGTGCTGCCACCGAGTGAAGCTCCTATCAGGTACCCTCTTCCTGCTCCAGAGGTACCTCCTCCTCATCCTCCTTCTACCACCTTCAGAACTATCATTCCCATCAGTGAGCTGTGTCAGGAAACCCCTTTTCTCCTGACAGGGTACTACCCATCTGTTCTACAGCCTGCAGCCATGCCTCCAGCTGCACCAACCTTGCCGGCTACACAGCCACTTCTGCCTGCTGCAGAACCTCACGGACTTCCCCCTGCTGCGGAGATTGCTCTCAGGAGGTCTGAGAGAAGCACAAGAGGTGTGCCTCCTGCCCGCTACAAGGATTAAATTCTTTATCTCCTGCACGGACTCTAATGCATCTGAGCCTGCAAAGACTTGCCCTTGTTATGGACTGTTTCTTTGTTATGCAACGTTTAAGCTGTGTGCCTGGCTCTGCCATGAACGTCATACATCTACTTACCTTGCCCCCTTTTACATGGACTCTAAAGACTATGAGCCCCCTTGGATCGGCACTTTGATTTTTATGCTTTTATGTATTTTTCTATTGTTTACACATCTATGCCAATAGGTATATTTTTGATATTTAAAGATGTATACCTTGTTTGCACTACAACTGTTTACATGTATTGGAGTGCCTAACTTCTTCCTTCCTCAGGTTCTCTTAGGCCTAGCCTGCAGGACCCCTAGGGGCCTGATGGTTGCAGTAAATCCTGAGCCGAGGTGACCCAGAACCCCTGCCTTCTAGTTTGGGGACTAGACTGTCCACCAGTCGCCCTCGAGCCCTGCGCCGAGGCCGGCTTTTGTCAAAGCCCGGGGGTGTGCAGTGACCCAGAGCGGCCACTGATAGTGAGTTAGGGCCCTTGTGCGCCTGTGGCCAGTAGCTTACTCCTGGGCACTGCTCCCCAGCACCTCTGTGGCACCCCTGTCAGTATTTAGGCAGATGTATCTCTTTTATATAGGTTCTGATGTACTCTGCATTATAAATGTATTGTTATGTACTGTCACTTTAAGTTTCCTGTGTCTGCTAAACATGTGAGTTGTGAGCACCAATCCCTATCCAGTCCTCTCCCTGGGAGGAGCTTCCTTCCTCTCAGGCCTGCAGTCTAGACCTAGAGTCTAGGTGAGGCAGACATACCTGCCACCAGCTCTTAGCTCCTGTGTAGGCCTCAAGCCTGAGGTCTAGGCCTACTTGTTTTCTCTGAAGTTGCAGTGACACTGCAAGTCTCAGCCGAGACCCCTGACAAGCTGAAATCCGGGTCTGGAAGATATAGCCCGCCGGTACAGCTGGGCTGAAGTGCCTGCACCCCTGAAATCAACTCCTGCACCTTCTACCTCTCTGGACAGAGCCCCGCGAGCTGCGGAAACTCTACAAGGTCTCCTACCTCCCTAAAGTATTGTGCATACTGTTTGCCAGGAGGGGCAACTACTTCAAGGACCCTCCTGCCTTGCTAGTGGCCTTTCATCGGTCCCCGAGCCACTGCACCCCGACATCACCAAACGTGAGTCTTTATCCGTAACGAGCCAAGTTACGAAGCCGCAGTTATCGTTGTCTCCCACAAGGGCTGGCCTGTCCTATCATCTACCTTCCTACTGTATTTGTACACCTTCACATTGCTAATAGCAACCGTCCTCCCAACTACTGCTAAGGGACATAAGGATTGGTGATTGGTGCCTCACTTAACTCTTCAGTGCCTGTACTGGACTTTGTCACATTGCACTGTGAACCTGCTGCTGCAAAGCACTGTAAGACTGTCGGTTTCTTCAGTAAAGTTAACCTGTTCACCTTAACCCTGTGTGGTCGACTGTTATCCTGCACATCGCACCTGGGTGAATGGAAGAGTGGAAAGGGTTGTGGATAATCAGGGATACACCGGGACCCCACTCTGCCCAAACGTGACAACACTACATTGCCCGTTGCCCCTGGTTACCACACCCCTACTTTTGAACAGGCCATGACTTTGGCGGTCCGTATTGACCGTGAGATCCGGGAAAATTTAAAAGAGAGAGTAGGACTTGTTTCCTCCAAATTTTCTGTCTCTTCCTCTTTCTCCTGAAAAACTTACCTTTCCTCCCATCACTTCTGGTGAGGAACCCATGCAACTGGGAGCTATGGACGCCAAGACACGACGAGAGCATCGTCTCAGGAATAACCTGTGCCTGTACTGTGGTTCCTCTGGTCATGTCATCCGAGACTGCTCTATCAAACCCCTGACTCCAGCGAAAAAACTTCAGTGCCTGAGTGGTAATCAGAAGAACCACTCAGGTAACCAGGTATTTGGGGGGAATAACAATAAGATGATGTTATCTGTGTCTCTGTCCTCTGGGGACAGATCTGTTTCTGTCAAGGCCCTAGATGACTCTGGGTCTGCAGCAAACTTTATTAAATATTCAGTTGTTGAATCTTTGGGCATTGAGCTTTTGCCACTTGACACGCCTCAGTCTGTTACTGGAGCGGATTTTACTCCACTGGCCAGGGGTAAAGTCAGTTTTAAAACCCCCTTGATCTCTTTGCAAGTGGGATCGACACACACTGAAGTCATAAGTTTCTTTGTTATGGAAAATTTGTCTTCTGATGTTATTTTGGGGCTCCCTTCGTTGAACCTCCATAACCCTATTTTTGATTGGGATAAAAAGGAGTTGGTAAAGTGGGGAGATCAGTGCTCATCCCACTGTATTGCTTTGCATTCCTTAGATTGTGTCAGTGAGGAGAAGGTCTCAACTACTAAAAGTTGGGAACGCCCCTCCGGTATTAAAACCTGGTGGTATCAGAAATGCCAGGTGAATAAAAAAACGTTTGCCTGGTCCTCAAGTTTCTGTTGTTCAAGCAGATTTAAAATACAAGGCAGAGAAAGTTCAGAATCCCTCTAGAACTGGTTTATCTAGTGAGGGTCCGGTGGCCCCTCATAAAACGGGGGGGTACTGTAACATTTCTGTCTTGTCAAGTCACTGCGCCACCCTCTGCTCGCATGCAGCGGTGCAGGAGGCGTGTGCAGTTTAGTTCCTTGCTTAGAGTTTTTGGTTGCACTGTGTGAACACAGCTCTAGTTCTTTAATTGAATTTGCACCACACCCGTCTTGTCTGCCTCTGTCTATTAAGTAGTTAAATTTGGTCTTGCCCTGTGATTGACAGCCTGCCTTCCTGTCAGGTCCAGGGCGGGTTCATCCTCCCCTATTTAGTCTTGGCTCATATTCACACTGGTGCCTGTTATTGCCCCGTGCTTGCTGGCGTTTTCTCTTGCTGTTTTGTTACTTGTGTTCTTAATCCTGACCTTGGCTTTTCCTATTGACTATTCTTTTGGACTTCGATTTGGCACTGCATTGCGTTTTGTGTGTCACATATATAGGAAGGGATCGTCTCCAAGTTGCTGCCTATCACATAGGATAGGGCCTGGCAAGAGGAAGGGACAGTGGGGGCAGGGGTGAACCTTCCCCTTCCTTGTAGTTCCCCGAGGCGAACTACAGAAAGCCGCCCCCCCCCCCCGGAGGAGGGGGCGTGGCCGAGCGGAGGGGGTGGGGCTTAGCGTCGTTCGCCGGCAGAGAGCAGGCACGGAGATGATCTGCTCTTTGCCTGAGCGTGAGGTGCTAAGCCAGTCCAGGACAGCTTGTCCTGGACTGACTTAGGGAAGCAAAAATGCCACCCTACCTGGGGCCCTGACATAGCGCCGCCTGAAGCAGTCGCTTCAGGTCGCCTCATGGGAGGTGCGGCGCTGAGTGGGGGGCTTCAGCTTAGGGCTCACTGTCTCTTGTGCCCCTTCCTCCAGGGTTCTCCAGCAGCTACTGGGTTATTGTCATCTAAGCAATTCCCTAACAATAGCTTTACAATTTAGACTGCACAACATAGAAACCAGGGATCCATATGGTCTTCACTTCTGTTATCTCCATTGTTGAGTATGGACAAAGGTACATTGCTACGTGATTGCACACTACTGTATAGGGCACACTACTGTATAGGAAGAAGTTGTGGAGCAGTCATTATATATGGGCAGATATTTCCTATAGCGGTATACCCGCACATTTTCTTCATCTGTCTCCAGCTTCTTCTCCTAAATTCATTGGCAATCCTTCTGATGAAGGTCCTTTTTGTACCGAAAACGTTAACATTTTATTGGATTGCATTTCTTTGATGTACAATTACATAACAATTACATAACACAATTACATAAGAGTGAGAATAAAGTCTTCACCTAAAGCTACGTTATTGAGTGCCTGAATTGAATAATTGATCTGGATCTGGGGTGAAACCCTTTCAGAGCACCATTACTGTACCTATCTTCTGGTGTGTCATGATTAATCTTACAATTATATATGGGCGTTATGGGCATATACTGTTACACAGGGTCTTGCTATGTTAATATCGACCAGAATAGGAAATGAATACAATATATATAAAAATAGGAACCATACGTGTATGGGAGTCAGGAGGTATAGCTGCTGGCCTAAGAAGCCATTGAAGGTACATGGACACCTTTTTAGTTACACTCCTGGAAGATGGTCTTTGTTGTATCCTAATGGCACATTATTTGCCGCCATAGAAAATCAGTCAGTCATATCTTAAAGGGGCTCTATCAGCAAAATTTTGCTGTATAAACCCCAAATATGCGTGAATTCCATTTTTCTCAATGGCAATGCCACCGGAGTCTGTGCAATAGTTCCGGAGGGAGCGCTACTGTGCACGCACCGGATTTCAACCAATCGGATTTGAACTGCTGGAAGAGGATGCAGATGAAGCTGGGGAAGAGCCAGGACCGGAGGGCGTCGCTGAAAGAAGAAGAAAGAAGAGGTAGACGTGCCAGAAGATGCACGTTCAAGTATGATTTACTTATATGTTTTTTTAGTTTTATTTTAAAACGAGACGGGAGTTTAAAATAAGATTAGCGGTGCCTGAATGGCCTTTTTAAAGGCTATTCACGCGTATGTGGGGCTCATAAAGCAAAATTTTGCTGATCGAGCCCCTTTAATAATCTTTCCTTACATAGTGTGAGAAGGTGACAGGCAGAGTGCTGGAGTCCAGATATATCAGCCCCAGGTTTCTGACATATGTGTGGTCCAGGGCAGATCTGGAGTAGGCCTCAGCCCAGGTGTAGATCCTTGACTCATTACTGGGCCAGAAAAGGCTGCAGATCTTGCATTGCAGTGCAGTTCCATGGAATGAAAGGAGGTGTGTGGTTCTGTCTTGTAACCCCGAGTCCGGTGAGACTATATTGCATCTGTTTTGTTCGTGTGACTGGAAGTAAGCCTCATGTATAGTTAGGTTATCAGTTCTGTTTAGTTAGTTGCTCAGATGAGCAGGTATTTATTTTGTTTTTACCTGAAGCTAAGGCTGTATTTTGTTTTGTTTATTTTGCGCCTGAAGTCAAGGTTTATTTATTTTCCTGTTTTTTTTTCTAAATAAATCAGTTTGCTGCACATTTTGTGTCCCTGTCTCAACTGTTTGGTTCCGCACCACTGCTTCTACCGAGCTAACCTCCCCACAGTAGATGCAAAAAAAAAAAAAACATTAAAATTACGTTTCACCAGATTTGTAAAAATGAAGCATAGTATGACCTATCATAAAAGAATAGTTCATTTATGTATACTTTCTAAAATGTACCCATAATAAGCGGATGCTAAGCGGATGCCCTATGGATTTAGTGAGATCATTTATGTAACTATTTAACAATAATCTGTTGTATATCTTTATGCTTTTACTTATATTAAGCTGTCTGTATACAGCACATACTGAAAATCATCTCTATCTATTCAGTTTTATAGAAAAAAGACTAAAATCAAAATTGTAATAGCCGTAGATTACTTTTAGATTACTTTGATTGAATGTCATTGAAGGTTCTGCTTGTGTGTTTTGCCTAATGGGTATTGCGTATATCCATGGACACCATGTAACTGCAGTTAGTTGTGAGGCTTGAGAAATACCATTGCAATAACACAGGTCCATTAGGAAAAAAAACTGTATTTTGGTCAACCTCAGATTGAGAAAGTCAGGAATTTAACAGAAGAAACTGTCAAAGAAGGAAGAAGTAAAAAATACTGAAGTGTGACAACATGACTATTTCCAAATGTGTAAGTCCAACTGAAAGACAAGACACCAGATCTACGGAAATTAGTCTATGGCTTTACATAAATAATACTTAAAGTGATTATACAATTTTTCAAAATAAAATCCATAAGATATTAGATCAGTACTGGGACCTCCGCAGATCAGCTGTTTCCCCATGCTGGTGTGTGCTGCAGTGCTCATGCCCCATGCTTTAAAAATATAAAGTATAAAAAATATAAAGTATAAATAACAGCATTTTCGGACAGTGGGGGTGTATATGCACATGGGGATACCTTACATGTTTGCTTATTTTTTTATTTTTTTTAAATGGAAAGCTGGGTTTTTTAACTTTTTATTATTTATTTTTAGTTTTAAACTTTTTTTTTTACTTTTTTCCTATTCCACAGAGGGACGTGAACATGGGATCTTTGATCCCCAGTGCAATGTACTGTAATAGATAGTATTGCAGCACATCGCACATAACTTCTCCCAGCTGCCATGGCAATCCCTTGGACCCTCAGGTGGCAGTGGGGCAATCTTGTCCCTGGACTTCTTGGATGTCGTGATCGCTATTGATCTCGGCATCCAGGGTGTTAATCTACTAGAGTCAGACTCCAGCGGCTAGTCCCAGGCCTTGGCTGTTTAAGGGTATGTTCATACAGTGGAAAATGAAGAGGAATCCACCCCCAAATCAACGTGAATTCTGCCATATGAACATACCCTAATAAATCCGAATGTAAGGGTGCCTTCACACGGAGTTATGCTCCGTGATTTTTGTCCATTTTACACGTGTAAAATGTAGTTAGCCATTGAGTTCAATAGCTTTTTTTACGCGAGTCTTTTTGCGTCCGCAAAAAGACACGCGCAAAAAAATGCGCGTTATACGAAAAAAAAACATTGAACTCAATGGCTTACTACATTTTACACGTGTAAAATGTAGCAAAAAGCACGGGGCGTAACTCCGTGTGAAGGCACCCTAAAGCTGCAAATCTAAATAGTACCTCCAGCTCCATGACTCCAGCATAATTATGTTAGTGGGCCTCACATGACCATTGAGGACCAATCAAGGGCCCACCTTTGGGGAGCATGCAGGCAGAAGAGGATCAAAGATGATGCTGGAGAGAGTCGGATGCCCATGACAGGTGAGGCAAGGTGTTTGCTATTTTTACTCGCCTCGCCTGAGGAGACCCCAGAGTATAATAATAGCATGAAACAAACCAGAAACAGTTTGTGGGGGGGCTCTTGGGGGCATTTTGCACTGTGTGGGGCCACTGTGGGATGCATATTATATTGTGTGGGGATGCTGTAGAGCCTATTATACTGTGTGAGGGCCACTGTGGAGTATATTATACTTTTCAGGGGCCACTGTGGAGCATATTATACTGTGTGGGGGCCACTGTGGAACATATTATACTGTGTGTGGGACACTGTGGAGCATATTATACTGTGTGGGGGACACTGTGGAGCATGTTATACTAGGTAGAAGGTCTTTGTGGAGCATTTTATACTGTGTGGGGCCCCTTCACTATTTATATTACACCCCATGTGTTTTATAGTAGTGGTGACTGAAATTACATGCATGATCATTATAAAAGAGATATTGTGAAATGTTTATGGTGAAGGGGTCAAAACGCTTGCAAAAGCACCACAGTACCTTCAGTCTATCAGCAAGAACCCTGGATATTGGACCCCCACTGATCTCTTAGATCTCTTGGAATGTTATAACCTGTCAGATCAGATGTTTACCAGAACAAGCAGCCCCCAATATTGTTTACATGTCGGGCGCTGCACTGCTCACTCACCTTATTCTTCATAACTGCAGTCGTGAGTAGTAAAGTTGTATCCCTTTGAAGTATCTGAGACACTGCTGTAGCACCCATAACCATTATCATCAAGAATATGCTGTAGTAAAAGGTAGGGGACCCCAAAGTTTGCACAGAAACCCACAAGACTTTAGTTATGCCACTGATTCTCATATAATTTTCACAAAATGCTTCTTTTATGTGAAGTATACTGCATAAAATATCATTGGTGCATTGCTTACATGGTATCTATATAAACATAGCAGTGGTATATGAGGCTATAAAACAAGTAACAGAAGGATAGGCAGGGCCAAGTATGCTCGGTGCATCAACTTTTTGGCCAATAAAAGAATGTATCATATTTTGGCCGGTACATGTATGTATGTCAATAAAGACATAGATTGGAATACTGAGGAATTCACTCATCTCCTGAGTGCTGCCTACCCGTCTGTTACCTGTTGGCGATGTTGTGGGATCTATATGGACAGGATCTCCATCTAGGCCTGCACTAGGGACACTATCTTTACTCTTGCAGTGTTGTTTAATGCTATCTTTCTCACTATGAGGCTAGAAAGGCTGAGCAAGCAGCATGGTTAGAAGGACACCTGATGGAACCCATTATAGTCAATGGGGTCCACCAGGCTCTGCTTTTTTAGCGGTTTGCATCATTGCATTGTTTGAGACCACTGACGAACTCAAAATAGGAAATGCAAACCTAGTGTGAACCTAGCTTAAGCTTTGTGCACTGGGCACAGTCATAACTGAACAGTTTGCACAATATCATAGAACTGTCTAAAATGTTTTTTTTACTTCATTATTAATATAAATGGGTATTTTTGTGGTATAAATTTCTCTCTTTCTGGACAAAACTCTATAAGTGACCACAAGGTGTAGGTAGCCCAAATTGGCAGAAGGTGTGGCCAACACAAGTGAACAGAGTCATAAAACCACCAGTCTTAGCCACACTAGAGGAAGGTGGGTCTAGTGAACACTTTACTCTGCAGTCTACACAACACCAGAAGCTCGTTGTCTGCCAGGGTGCACCAATGTTACCCACAAGTTCTCCCCCTTGGATGCATATTCTTCCTCCGCTACCACCCCCAGCGATTTGCTTCTTTGTGACTTGTCAGTAGACTCGGATTTGAATATTTCCTCCAGTCTCTTAGCAGGCCCACCTCTTGTGGATATGGCTCTTCACACAGTTCCTATGTTTTAGTCACTTTAGCCCCACAGGCGTGTTTCATGATCCACTGTTTGTCTCCATCAACTGAGTAGCCCTCCTACTTCCATGTGTTGTTTTCCAAATTACATGTCAAGTGGACCAACCTGCCAAAAAGGTCAACCAGGCACAATCCAAAACGTCCTAAGCACATTGCCTAGAAACGTCCTGTAATAACTCATAACTCATGTCTGACTTGTAGTGGGTCAGGACTCCAGAATTGCTGAGCATCCTTTAGTTATTGACAATCTGGAAACCATAGGTCTCCTCTGTATGAAAGACTCACATATTATACTTGTCCCAGATCTTCTCAAACAAGGCTGAGTACTCCAAGATAAAACTCTCTTCTATTGGTGCTTTCAACAGAGATGTCTCCTGACCATACCTGCTTTTCCCTCTAATGGTCACCAGTATTGTCCTTAGAAGATTACCGGTAGTATCATATAGTCATATAGTCTACTGTAGCTGATACCTATCACAGATTTTTATTAACAATGGGAGATGTAAATAAAAAGCACCCCATAATTTTTAAACAATTGCTCACAAACACAGCAATACCTCATATGTTATCCTAATCTGCTGTATGGGTACATGAGGAGCTTTTGGAGTGCAGGTCTTAATGACTTCGGACCTAATAGAATGTCATGGCTGCCACTGTATTATTACATCCCTGGCCACCTGCCCGCTCACTATCTGAGCGAGTGGCATTTGGAGCGAGTGTTAGCTGCAACTGACAGCTAACACCCTGCAACACAACACAACCTAACTCCTTTGAGGCCATGACAAGATTGGGGGTGCCGATATGAATTTTCTGCAGCTCGGGGTTTGGCCAGTGACTCCGGGCTGCCAAGTGCACCTAGTATGCGCCTGCATAGGATGACTTTCTCCATGCACTGTAATACATGTGTAGATCTATACATCTATAATTATATTTTTCCTGTATGGTGAAAGCTGTAGTGCGAAAAAAATCAAAAGTGCTAAACTGCCATTTCTTTCATTGCTCTGATAAAAATTTTTTAAAAAGGTGATCTGGAAGTTTTCTCCAGCTTCCCAGTACATTGTACAGGATAATAAACGGTCCCACTATGAAGAACAATCTGTCCGCAAACATTAAGCCCTCATGTGGCTCTGTGAACATAAAAATAAAAAAGTTATGGCGTTTGGGAGGCAGGAAGTCAGAAACAAAAAAATGAAGATCGAAAAATGTCACCGGTGGGAAGTGATTAATTACCGTTCATTTGACAGTGGAAGGTGCCTCGCCGACTGCGCATGCCCAGAAGCCACAAGAAAATGGCCGCTTACTTACTGTGTAAACAGCCATCTTTCTTGTGGCCAGGGCCGGCGTCAGCGCACGGCATAGTCGGGCAAGTGCCGGGGCCCACAGAGCCTCTGGGGGCCCCCCGGCACTTGCCTGTCACGATTTCAGCTCATCGGCGTCCGTCCGCCGATGAGCTGGAATACATACGCGATTAAAGCAGGAGCTGTGAGTTCAGCTCCTACTTTAAAGCTCCGGCCCGGCTTGCGTGTGTAGGCGCGATGACGTCATCACGCCTACACACGCAAGCCGGGCTGCAGCTAAGCAGGAGCTGAACTCACAGCTCCTGCTTTAATCGCGTATGTGACTGGAGAGAGGAGCGTCGGGGGATCGATGGAAGGTGAGTGATGGAAGGTGAGTGATGGAAGGTGAGTGTGTTTGTTTTGTATTAAATATAAAGGTGGAACATAATGAAGGGGGCCCATGAAACTGGGGGGCAAATGAAGGGGAGGGGGGGGAACGGCATGACACTGGAGAACATGAAGGTTGTGGGGAGAGAACGGCATGAAACTGGGGACAGAGAATGAAGGGGGCCCAATGAAACTGGGGGGCAAATGAAGGGGAGGGGGGAACGGCATGACACTGGGGCAGAGACGGGGGACATGAAACTGTGGGCAGATGAAGGGGGAGAACGTGATGAAACTGGGGACAGAGATGGAGGGGGGGACATGAAACTGGGGGCAAAGGAAGGGTGTATATGAAACTGGGGGAGAGATGGAGGGGGGGCATATAATTTACGGGTGACTGTAGGAGGATTGTACTGTGTGGGAGCACATGATAAATGAATGAGAATGGGTGGAATCAACAAAAGTGGGTGGAGCCAAATTTGCTGCAGCGCGCAGAGCGCGCCGCACATTTTGCTCCTCTTTCTTCTCTTTAAAAATTGGGAGGTATGGCGTTGGTGACGCCACACTCCTGCATGACGTCACTCGCTTCATCTGCGATGCACAGTGTCTCGACTCCCCCGCCTCCTTTACAAGGGGGCCCACTGAGGCTCTGTCGCCCAAGGGCCCAGAAAAACCTGGAGCCGGCCCTGCTTGTGGCCGTGGGCATGCGCAGTTACAAGTTTGGCCGCCAAGCGAAGAAAATGGTGGCAGCACTGGAGAGTTCGCTGGCAGCATTGGGGACGCCCACAATGCTGTTTGAGCGCTTGGGCCCGCCCCCAGTGCTGCAAGAGAACTCATTTGCATACCGACGAAAACCGGGATTTCTATCGAAAGTAGTGCGGAGAAGACATCTAAAGGTAGGAGAAGAATAGCCTTTCTTAAGGCTATTCCTATGTGTCAATGAGAAAAAAATGTGTAGAATCCCTTTAAGCCGGGTTCACACGGAGTATTCTGGCTCGTCATTTGGTACGTAGACGCCGCGGTTGGATTTGCGGGCCGTATACGCTCCCATTGTTTTCATTGTTCCCGTACACGCGGCGCTATTTTGCGGCCGTGATTTTGCGGCGGCCGCAAAATAGCGCCGCGTGTACGGTACTGGCTCCCATTGAAAACAATGGGAGCGTATACGGCCCGCAAATCCTCCCGCGGCATCTACGTACCAAATGACGAGCCAGAATACTCCGTGTGAACCCGGCCTTAAAGGGTTTTCCAGACAAAAATATATTTTTTAAAAAAAGGGTTGTTAGTGTTATTAATGGGATAATAAGTGAACCCAAATAACTTTACCATTGTTTTGAGTGATTTCTGGGTTCTCTGGGAAGGCCTAGTACCTCCTGCATTTGTTTACAGGGTGTGTAGCTTCCTGCTGCAAGGCATTCTGTTAGTTGTAGGCTCTCACACTATCTCCAGCTCACTGGAGTAATCCAGCTCACTGGATTACTAATCCACTAATTAGTAATCCAGCTCACTGGAGTGCGGCGTAATCGCGCACCGTAAAAAACGCGGCGTACATGCGCCGTAAACGCGCCACAATGCGCGTCGCGTTTACTCCATGTGAACGAGCCCTAAGGGTGCATTCACACGGAGTAAAATGGAGTGTAATTTGGAGTGTAATTTTTACACGTGTAAAAAATGTACATGTGTATTTTGGAGCGTTTTTTTTACATGTGGCGTTTACGGAACGTTTTTTTGTTTTTTTACGCGTGTAGAAAAACACGCTCCGTAAATGCTCCAAAAACGCTCCGTAAACACCACGTGTAAAAAAAACGCTCCAAAATACGCACATAAATTTTTTACACGTGTAAAAATTACACTCCAAATTACACTCCATTTTACTCCGTGTGAATGCACCCTTACACCCCCTCCCTGTCTCCCTAGCTATTCCTTCCACTGTTAGCCTGTCCGAACTCACTCAGCAAAATTTGTAGATGAAATTTCCAGACGGTTACATAGCAAGTATGGTTGAAGTAAGTCCTTCATTTTCAACCTAATAATTATTTGCTATGTTGATCCAGAGGAAGGCAAAAATACTCCCTTAGGACCAATGATAGATGTGTCCTCAGTTGAGGGGAAAAAAAATCTTTCTGACCCCAAATATGACAATTGGAATAAATCCCTGGATATTTGCTGGTAGTCTCAGGTTTGAAACTGTAGTGGATGGTGAAATATGGAGCCGGAAAGTCAAAAGTTCAAAACATTGTTACCCTTTTGTTCGTCGGTGTATACAGCTGCTTTCCCTTGTCAGCTCTGCATAAGTGTCTAGTCATTTGACCAAATTATGTTAGCATCGCTTGGTAGACCATTGTGGATTAACCGCTATCAGATGCCTCTCCAGTCTTCACACAGCAAGAAACACTTTCTTTGTTAGTGTAAAATGTGCTCTTCATGGCATTCTATATGTTGATGTACTCATTTTATGTAACCCTGAATTGAAGTGATGCTACAGGGGAGAAGAGCGCGCAACCTGGCGCATCATTACAATGGGTGGAGCAGTTTTGCCAGAAGAAACCATGGATGTTAAGTATAATGGGGCGGATGAGGGGGGAAGTAGTAACGATCTGTTTCCGGAAATGGGGAAAAGGATCGTCACCAGATAATCAGAAAATGACTGCCCCATGAATATGGGTAAATATACATTTTTTTTTTTATTATGTTATTTAAAAAGTAGGAGGGAGAGGGTATTTAGATTAGTGTAGGGATTTCAAGTTATGCCAGACAACCCCTTTAAAACTGCATGCACACGAGTTACGCCGGGCTTGTAAAAATACTCATTCGCAGCCGTACACGCGAGCACCGGCGTTACGAGCTCTCCCATTGAAGTGAATGGGAAGTGTTCAGTAGCCGTCCGCAGCGCTCGCGTGTACGGCTGTGAATGAGTATTTTTACAAGCCCGGCGTAACTCCGTGTGCATGCAGCCTAAGGATGCACACCTGCGTGCACACGCACTCCACTGTTGTGTATAGGTTTGTGAAAAAGGAAAGAGACAGCGCTCAAATGGTATCTGTGTTCCATCCTTGTTTTTCACAGACCTTAGCATTTGGTTGAACTGCAAAATGGATAAGAATAGGACCTGCAATGAGTTTTGCAGCCCAGTCTGGAGGCCCCAAAACAGAAGTGTGGAAATCATGGCCGTGTGCATTGGGGCAATAAGAAGGAATTATAGCCACAATGAAAGCAATACAGTAGGTCTGTGTGCATGAGGCCTTAGGAAGTTCCTTTTCAATGAACCTGCCTGTTTTCATTGGTCAGTCATGTGAAGGGACATACAATAGGACCGGACATACTGGCTATTCAATGAATGTACAATATCAGAGCGAGAGAGATAATAAGGCATTTACATTACAGGAGAAAAAAAAAAAAGAATCAGGAAAAATGAAGATGGATTTATTTGTGTAAATGCAATGGTGACATCTACTAGTGCCAAGCCTTATGGCACACAGGTGAAAACATTATAACACCATGGCCTATATAATGTTTTCTCTTACTGTCACAGTGTGTTCAGAATCCATGGCCTAAATTCCTCCACATCTCTCTTCCTGCTGTAAACGTCGATGGCCGTGCAGGATATGACAGGACCCTGGGAAAAGACCCATATAGCACCTACCAGTGGAACGAATTCACACAGGATCTATGTTGAAAATGTGAAATTTCACGGATACAGATCTGTGTCGGGGTCTTAATTATACTGAGTGATCTTAGGTCATGAGCGCTATTGTTTCCTCGAATTATGGTCACAAATCCCACTGTACATTTATACAATATATAATACTGAGGTCCTCCCAAACAATCCTATGTGTTTAGTTAAAACCAATATATATTTCTTACGTCTCCCGAGAACCTTGCCGCAAGTTTTTGCTTACAGCACCAGTAATATCAAGTAATCCTCTCTTTCTGTAACTATATTATTGTCCAGTAACCTATAAGGCAAAAGTTGTAGTCCATTCTCTTCGCCAGCTAATTTAAATATGACTGAACAATAATACCTGCAGGTCTCTCATACGCCCCCTAGGGGCTTAATTGTGCTCCTGGTCCCTCCACACTATGTAATGAATTGGATTGGATTGGAATTGGATTCAACCCAATGTTGCTATCAAGCACCTAGTTGTCTCTGTTAGATGCCAGACTCTTATGGGCTGTCTGACATCAAAGGCTAGAGCTTTTACTTCACACCTTGTTGAGTTTTTCTGGCCCCCTTCATGTGATCCTGAACTAACATATATATCGAGAAATGGAATACATTTGTCTCCCAAGCATTGAAGGTGAGTGGTAGTTGAGCGTGGCAGGCAGTATAAAGGTTCCTGAATCCATTCCTTTGCACCATCGATAATCTTCATCTTCCTTTCTGCCATTCTGTAGCCCATTGGGAATACTCAGAACCAGTTTAGACGTGGCCAGTCCAGGCTGTGTTGAGAAGATCTGAATTGAATGCCATAGACGTGTGCTTTCAAAGGTATCTGCTGTGTGCGTTCTGTATGTTGAGTGCAAACTGTAATACAGCTTATTCAGCAGCTGTGGGGAAAATCGTGAGAATGGACAGATTAGATTTCTGCAGTCAAGTTATCAATATATTTTAATTATAAGAATCCAAATGAAGTGTTTAAGCAGTTTTTGGGACCTTGGTTCGTGATGAGCACTCAATAGGATATATTTATCAATATTGTCTATCCCACTGTCCTAAAACTATGAATCCCATTCGTAATTTTATACATTTTTATTAGAGATGAGCGAACAGTGTTCTATCGAACACATGTTCGATCGGATATCAGGGTGTTCGCCATGTTCGAATCGAATCGAACACCACGTGGTAAAGTGCGCCAAAATTCGATTCCCCTCCCACCTTCCCTGGCGCCTTTTTTGCACCAATAACAGCGCAGGGGAGGTGGGACAGGAACTACGACACTGGGGGCATTGAAAAAAATTGGAAAAAGTCATTGGCTGCCGAAATCAGGTGACCTCCATTTTAGACGAATAGTGGATTTCAAATCCGGGTCATATGAGAATGTGAACTTTGTGACTATGAGACAGGGATAGCTGTACAGGCAGGGATAGCTAGGGATAACCTTTATTTAGGGGGGAATGTTATTAAAAATAACTTTTTGGGGCTCTATCGGGTGTGTAATTGTGATTTTTGTGAGATAAACTTTTTCCCATAGGGATGCATTGGCCAGCGCTGATTGGCCGAATTCCGTACTCTGGCCAATCAGTGCTGGCCAATGCATTCTATTAGCTTGATGAAGCAGAGTGTGCACAAGGGTTCAAGCGCACCCTCGGCTCTGATGTAGCAGAGCCGAGGCTGCACAAGGGTTCAAGCGCACCCTCGGCTCTGATGTAGGAGAGCCGAGGGTGCACTTGAACCCTTGTGCACCCTCAGCTCTGCTACATCAGAGCCGAGGGTGCGCTTGAACCCTTGTGCACACTCTGCTTCATCAAGCTAATAGAATGCATTGGCCAGCGCTGATTGGCCAATGTATTCTATTAGCCTGATGAAGTAGAGCTGAATGTGTGTGCTAAGCACACACATTCAGCTCTACTTCATCGGGCTAATAGAATGCATTGGCCAGCGCTGATTGGCCAGAGTACGGAACTCGACCAATCAGCGCTGGCTCTGCTGGAGGAGGCGGAGTCTAAGATCGCTCCACACCAGTCTCCATTCAGGTCCGACCTTAGACTCCGCCTCCTCCGGCAGAGCCAGCGCTGATTGGCCGAAGGCTGGCCAATGCATTCCTATGCGAATGCAGAGACTTAGCAGTGCTGAGTCAGTTTTGCTCAACTACACATCTGATGCACACTCGGCACTGCTACATCAGATGTAGCAATCTGATGTAGCAGAGCCGAGGGTGCACTAGAACCCCTGTGCAAACTCAGTTCACGCTAATAGAATGCATTGGCCAGCGCTGATTGGCCAATGCATTCTATTAGCCCGATGAAGTAGAGCTGAATGTGTGTGCTAAGCACACACATTCAGCACTGCTTCATCACGCCAATACAATGCATTAGCCAGTGCTGATTGGCCAGAGTACGGAATTCGGCCAATCAGCGCTGGCTCTGCTGGAGGAGGCGGAGTCTAAGGTCGGACCTGAATGGAGACTGGTGTGGAGCGATCTTAGACTCCGCCTCCTCCAGCAGAGCCAGCGCTGATTGGTCGAGTTCCGTACTCTGGCCAATCAGCGCTGGCCAATGCATTCTATTAGCCCGATGAAGTAGAGCTGAATGTGTGTGCTTAGCACACACATTCAGCTCTACTTCATCAGGCTAATAGAATACATTGGCCAATCAGCGCTGGCCAATGCATTCTATTAGCTTGATGAAGCAGAGTGTGCACAAGGGTTCAAGCGCACCCTCGGCTCTGATGTAGCAGAGCCGAGGCTGCACAAGGGTTCAAGTGCACCCTCGGCTCTCCTACATCAGAGCCGAGGGTGCGCTTGAACCCTTGTGCAGCCTCGGCTCTGCTACATCAGAGCCGAGGGTGCGCTTGAACCCTTGTGCACACTCTGCTTCATCAAGCTAATAGAATGCATTGGCCAGCACTGATTGGCCAGAGTACGGAATTCGGCCAATCAGCGCTGGCCAATGCATTCTATTAGCCCGATGAAGTAGAGCTGAATGTGTGTGCTTAGCACACACATTCAGCTCTACTTCATCAGGCTAATAGAATACATTGGCCAATCAGCGCTGGCCAATGCATTCTATTAGCTTGATGAAGCAGAGTGTGCACAAGGGTTCAAGCGCACCCTCGGCTCTGATGTAGCAGAGCCGAGGCTGCACAAGGGTTCAAGTGCACCCTCGGCTCTCCTACATCAGAGCCGAGGGTGCGCTTGAACCCTTGTGCAGCCTCGGCTCTGCTACATCAGAGCCGAGGGTGCGCTTGAACCCTTGTGCACACTCTGCTTCATCAAGCTAATAGAATGCATTGGCCAGCACTGATTGGCCAGAGTACGGAATTCGGCCAATCAGCGCTGGCCAATGCATTCTATTAGCCCGATGAAGTAGAGCTGAATGTGTGTGCTAAGCACACACATTCAGCACTGCTTCATCACGCCAATACAATGCATTAGCCAGTGCTGATTGGCCAGAGTACGGAATTCGGCCAATCAGCGCTGGCTCTGCTGGAGGAGGCGGAGTCTAAGGTCGGACCTGAATGGAGACTGGTGTGGAGCGATCTTAGACTCCGCCTCCTCCAGCAGAGCCAGCGCTGATTGGTCGAGTTCCGTACTCTGGCCAATCAGCGCTGGCCAATGCATTCTATTAGCCCGATGAAGTAGAGCTGAATGTGTGTGCTTAGCACACACATTCAGCTCTACTTCATCAGGCTAATAGAATACATTGGCCAATCAGCGCTGGCCAATGCATTCTATTAGCTTGATGAAGCAGAGTGTGCACAAGGGTTCAAGCGCACCCTCGGCTCTGATGTAGCAGAGCCGAGGCTGCACAAGGGTTCAAGTGCACCCTCGGCTCTCCTACATCAGAGCCGAGGGTGCGCTTGAACCCTTGTGCAGCCTCGGCTCTGCTACATCAGAGCCGAGGGTGCGCTTGAACCCTTGTGCACACTCTGCTTCATCAAGCTAATAGAATGCATTGGCCAGCACTGATTGGCCAGAGTACGGAATTCGGCCAATCAGCGCTGGCCAATGCATTCTATTAGCCCGATGAAGTAGAGCTGAATGTGTGTGCTAAGCACACACATTCAGCACTGCTTCATCACGCCAATACAATGCATTAGCCAGTGCTGATTGGCCAGAGTACGGAATTCGGCCAATCAGCGCTGGCTCTGCTGGAGGAGGCGGAGTCTAAGATCGCTCCACACCAGTCTCCATTCAGGTCCGACCTTAGACTCCGCCTCCTCCAGCAGAGCCAGCGCTGATTGGCCGAATTCCGTACTCTGGCCAATCAGCACTGGCTAATGCATTGTATTGGCTTGATGAAGCAGTGCTGAATGTGTGTGCTTAGCACACACATTCAGCTCTACTTCATCGGGCTAATAGAATGCATTGGCCAGCGCTGATTGGCCGAATTCCGTACTCTGGCCAATCAGCACTGGCTAATGCATTGTATTGGCTTGATGAAGCAGTGCTGAATGTGTGTGCTTAGCACACACATTCAGCTCTACTTCATCGGGCTAATAGAATGCATTGGCCAGCGCTGATTGGCCGAATTCCGTACTCTGGCCAATCAGCACTGGCTAATGCATTGTATTGGCTTGATGAAGCAGTGCTGAATGTGTGTGCTTAGCACACACATTCAGCTCTACTTCATCGGGCTAATAGAATGCATTGGCCAATCAGCGCTGGCCAATGCATTCTATTAGCGTGAACTGAGTTTGCACAGGGGTTCTAGTGCACCCTCGGCTCTGCTACATCAGATTGCTACATCTGATGTAGCAGTGCCGAGTGTGCATCAGATGTGTAGTTGAGCAAAACTGACTCAGCACTGCTAAGTCTGCATTCGCATAGGAATGCATTGGCCAGCCTTCGGCCAATCAGCGCTGGCTCTGCCGGAGGAGGCGGAGTCTAAGGTCGGACCTGAATGGAGACTGGTGTGGAGCGATCTTAGACTCCGCCTCCTCCAGCAGAGCCAGCGCTGATTGGCCGAATTCCGTACTCTGGCCAATCAGCACTGGCTAATGCATTGTATTGGCTTGATGAAGCAGTGCTGAATGTGTGTGCTTAGCACACACATTCAGCTCTACTTCATCGGGCTAATAGAATGCATTGGCCAGCGCTGATTGGCCGAATTCCGTACTCTGGCCAATCAGCACTGGCTAATGCATTGTATTGGCTTGATGAAGCAGTGCTGAATGTGTGTGCTTAGCACACACATTCAGCTCTACTTCATCGGGCTAATAGAATGCATTGGCCAATCAGCGCTGGCCAATGCATTCTATTAGCGTGAACTGAGTTTGCACAGGGGTTCTAGTGCACCCTCGGCTCTGCTACATCAGATTGCTACATCTGATGTAGCAGTGCCGAGTGTGCATCAGATGTGTAGTTGAGCAAAACTGACTCAGCACTGCTAAGTCTGCATTCGCATAGGAATGCATTGGCCAGCCTTCGGCCAATCAGCGCTGGCTCTGCCGGAGGAGGCGGAGTCTAAGGTCGGACCTGAATGGAGACTGGTGTGGAGCTATCTTAGACTCCGCCTCCTCCAGCAGAGCCAGCGCTGATTGGTCGAGTTCCGTACTCTGGCCAATCAGCACTGGCCAATGCATTTCTATGGGGAAAAGTTAGCTTGCGAAAATCGCAAACTGACAGGGATTTCCATGAAATAAAGTGACTTTTATGCCCCCAGACATGCTTCCCCTGCTGTCCCAGTGTCATTCCAGGGTGTTGGTATCATTTCCTGGGGTGTCATAGTGGACTTGGTGACCCTCCAGACACGAATTTGGGTTTCCCCCTTAACGAGTTTATGTTCCCCATAGACTATAATGGGGTTCGAAACCCATTCGAACACTCGAACAGTGAGCGGCTGTTCGAATCGAATTTCGAACCTCGAACATTTTAGTGTTCGCTCATCTCTAATTTTTATGAATCTGTCCTACAGTCCTCCATAAATATGGAGAGTTTCTAGAAGTTCTGGCTCACCGTGAGACAAATAGTTGGCTTTAAAATGGAGACAAATATTTGGTGCAATATCTGTAAACAAAATGTGTAGACAAAAATCTTAACTTGCAGGCTGTAAGGAACAAATATTTGGCACTAGCTTCAAAGACCCTACAATTCTTGGCATAACATAAGCAGACACAAATCATCTGTCACTTATTGAGACAAATATGTGGTGGGAAAACCACTGTGCCACTGTGGAGCATATAATACTGAGTAGGGGCCACTGCAGAGCATAGAATACTGTGTTGAGGCAACTACGCAGCATATAATACTGTACAGGGGCCACTGCCGAGAATATAATACTGTTTGGGGCCACTCTGGAGTATATTATACTGTGTGGGGACCACTGTGGAGCATGTAATACTGTGTGGGGGCCACTCTGTAGCATGTTATACTGTCCCAGTATTGTTTATATACCGGGCATTGCACTACTCACTCAATGTATTATTGATAACTGCAGTTTTTGGTACTACAGCTGTATCCCTTTCAAGTATCTGAGATACTGCTGCAGCACCCGTAACCATCACTATCAAGAATTCGCTCTAGGGAGGGGTAGGGGGCTCCAGACAAAATTTTGCACCGGGGCCCACAAGACTTTAGTTACGCTACTGATTGCAGATGTTACTGCACCTTAAATTTATGTTTATTCACTGTGTGTGGAAATACAGTACTGAAATATTTTTAGGATTTCTGTGCCATATTAAATGAGACATCATGTTACACTCATTTGGAGTTATACAATACAGCATGCTATACTTACCATCTCCCCACCCTTCCGATACTCCAGCTAAATCATAGTGCTTCTTCCTTAACTCTCCCAGTTTCTCTCTCTCTTTTTGCAGCTGACTTTCCAACTCCAGGACTCGCACCTATCAAATTAAAGGATTCGATTAGTTTTTCGGACAAACATTTTAGACTAGCCATCACAATTACATTCAAGTGCTACAATCCCCTTATGGAAAATTTGTAGGTGTCTTGCAAGAGATCCCAATATCTGTGGACTTTCTGAAATAACCTCAAACTGAATGCAATATAAAGACACTATATAGCGCTGGAGAGGATTTTATTTATTACCCTATTACCATTTGTACCACTATTTTCTATGAACAAACCACTCCAATGGGAAACGGTTTTCTCACATCTTTTCCTATAATAGGTATGCAAAATAATATATGCAAACACAATACGCTGGTGAGCACTCCAGATTTTTACAATAGATGTATTAAGATATCAATTATTATTAGGTTAAGGGCCCATTCACATGGAGTAACATGCCGCGTGACCTGGCACGTATACGCCGTGTGAGATTTTGCGGGCCATATTCACTCCCACTGATTTCAATGGGAGTGTGGATCGTAAACGCCGCGTTATTTTGCGGCCGTGATTTTGCGTACTCCCTGGTCCTCATCACTGCAGTGGGGGAGGAGGTTAAACAGAGATGAACTTACTTATGTTAACATAGTCATATGTGGGCTAGTTTTTTCCAGGATTTTTTGGATTTTTCAACAGTGTAATTTTTACAGCACACATCATTTAATAATTAACTTTTTTTTTAGAAATCTTTCTGGGAGAAAATAGAAAAAAAACAACTGATTTTGCCATTGATTTTTGCACTACAAATAACTTTTTATTTTTCCATCAAAGGAGCCGTGTGATGGCTTTTTTTGTGGGGGATAACCTAAAGTTATCATTGGAATAATTTTGAGATTCAAGCTACTTATTGGTACCTTTGTTCTGTCTATTCTGTTTTTAGATGGTGGGATAAACAAAAATGGTGATTTGGGCATTTTTTATGCCATTCATCATGTGGATGAAATAGTGTAATATTATTATATATCAGGTTGTTACGGATGTGGCAATGCCAAATATGTGTACGCTTTTTTCATTTGTGTGTGTGTGGTTTTTTGGAATATTTTATTCATTTTATTTTATTTTATTTGTTTTACTTCCCCTAAAGTTTTTTTTTACCACTAGGGAGCTCGATCATAGAGAGAAATGGTGCAATAAGCTGCAGATTAAGGAAAGCTTATTTACCTGTGAGTCCATTTCTTGACGCTTGATCTGTGTTAGGGTCAAACTAGAGAAGTCCATTGTATCTGTTCAAAGAAGGAAATAAGACATTATAGATCAACACTCTCTAAAGCTTGGTAAGTTATTAGTAATACTTCTTTCATAGTGACAAGGGTTTTCCTTAAAGTAAGTCTTTGGAAGAGACAAGATTCTACTTACCTACTTCTTCAATCTGGGACTTGACTGACTTTGTAGAGGCCACCACCCCGGCAGCATTGTGATTTACAACTTTGGAGGCTTGTTGTAGTCTGGACAAATTAGAACTGTTCTTCTCTGCCTTTACCTACGGAAAGAAGGGTGGATATATCATGACATTCATTATGATGAGACCAAGGATGACTGAAAATCCTCACAAAATGCATTTCTTCGTAACTATGAGGGTCATAGTGGAATGTACGGTATGAATATACCAAGTTAATAGCACCATCAATATCTATTTGCTCCCAGGCCAATATAATTTTGGAGAAAGCTATGAAATAAAAAAACTTCACAAAGCTCAAGCTAACTCAAGAGTCAATGTAGTAATCTGATCTCATAAGTGAATTATACCTTGGAGGCTGCTACCAATTGGGCAGTACTGGCAGCAATTTCATGGGAACAAACTATAAGATCTTCAAATTTCCCTTGTCCTTGGACCACGAGATCTGCAGCATCTCTGTGAGGAGGAAGGAGATGGTCAGGAGAAAACCATAGGTAGATATTGTACAGAAATGACAATAGAAAGGCAAAAGAACATGTTTGCTAGTAAGTTTATTGCATTGGAAGATACCATACATTATGGCTGAGCAATTGGAACACCTTCACATACATTAGATGGTTGACTTGTTCCACCAAAATCAGTCAGTTTGTCCAATGTTAATCAGAGTGCCCGCTGCCGCTGCTACATTGTAAGCCTGAGTTCACACAGAGTTTTTTGGTCAGGAATTTGGTCAGGAATCTGCCTCAAAATCAGCCTCCAAATAGAACTCTATTGGGAGGCTTTTTTGGAGACTGATTTTGAGGCGGATTCCTGACCAAAAAACTCTGTGTGAACTCAGCCTAGTCTGCGTACGATGAAGCATTGGATTGTGTTACTGTACCTCAGCTCTCATTCATCTGAATAGAGCTGCTTCCAGTCATACACCTTGTATAGGGCTTATGGCAGACAAATCAAAATCAATCAATCGATCGAGGCAGAGTCCAAGTGTTGGATCACCATCAATCAGAATCTGATGGCCTATCCTGTGGATAAGTCCCCAGGATCCATTATGTTTGGGTCTCAGAAAACCTCTTTAAGCAATCACACGTACACTTATCAGGCTACTATACATTTTACTGAATTTAAAGGGAATCTGTCAGGTGGTTTTTCCACCAAATACTGGCCCCATCATGTGCAGAAGGAAGTAACTCCCTTTCCATTGCTGTTCCTTTGTTATCTTTCTGTTGCAGCAAAGTGAAGTTTGATAACAAAAAATGTCATAGGAAAATTCATCCAGTAAGCTTCCTCCAGGAAGCTGAAGGCCCACCCCCAGTGCACCAAATGCCTCATTTGTGTAAGTCTTCAAAGTTGTTTTGCTCCAAATCTACAAAAGTCACATATATAACATAGGTATGTTGTTTATCACTGTCATGTTCTCTGTGACACGGTGGTTGCAGTTGAATATTCTTGGCAGAGGTGATAGACTCCCTTTAACCTGGCCATAAACATAAAATAGCTGATGGATGAGCGATCATTCAAGAATTGCTACTTTGACAACCCGAGGAGCAGGCACACTTGGCTTAGTTAAGCGGTGCTTGCATCTTGAACTGGAAGTTGCTGTCTAGCAACGGCTTATTTCTACAAGAAGAAAAGGAAAGGACAGTAGAAATCCATCTACTTGACACTCATCTCCCCCAACATATGTCGACAGAGTAGAGTCAGAAAGTCCTCATACGCCTTAAATGGCGGGTCAGTCTTGTCAAGATCAGTCAGTTCTCCTGATATAGATATACGTACAATGTTCAAATGGTGTGGTGCTTTGTCTGTGGGGTGGTGTGACCCAGAGGCTCGGTGCTTGGCCTGGTGGCAAGGGTGTTGCTGCATTGCGGTGGTGGTGGTCGCTGTGCAGCACCGTACCCAGTACAGTAGGGATCCACTATACAGAGGATATATGAAGTGGCTAGTGGGCTTATGCAATGACTGCCTTAATCAAACTGGTCATTTAAATATCTTTCGTGTCCTCCATAATAAGTATGTATATGGTGAATATTGAACAGGAAGTTAAGCATTAGAACTGCTAGGGCTAAGGATGTATGAATTCTTACTTACACCATCACAGTAGCGCCCCAACCTACTGCCTTAGAAGCTGAGATTAACCCTTCTGTCCACCTTGAGTTTCTGGCATAAAACTCTTTTGGAGATGCTGCACCCTACAGAAAGATGAAGATAATAGAAATGTTAATTATAAGGTAGGTATTCTACAGATTTATGAACTGCAGAACCATCTCAGGTATATTTGGTGGCACAGCTTTAGGAACGTCAATACAAAAGTGAGATCACCTTGTAAAACTAGATACAGGCAAAAACATCATTGCTAATATTATGATTGGATTGGCAGAAAACAATGGCAATTCTGACCCAGTATTTTTGACTAGTCTCATATTATGTTCTGCTGATGAAGCTGAAATAGCAAAGACTTGTCAAACCTAAAAATTATTCTAAGGGGGCGTTCACACTACCGTCGGTGTCCGACATGTAGTGTCCGCTCCTGGTGTCCGCTCAAAATCTGTCACGGACACTAGGAGCAGAAACTAGATGTGTCCGTGACACCTGTCATTCACTTGAATGGGCATCGGGTGCATGCAGGGTTCCTCTGTCCGCTTGAGAAGTCGGACATCTTCTCTTGCGGACAGGGAAGGACGGGCACGGAGTGCAAAAGAACGCACCCGATGCCCATTCAAGTGAATGACAGGTGTCACAGACACATCTAGTGTCCGCTCCTAGTGTCCGTGACAGATTTTGAGCGGACACCAGGAGCGGACACTACATGTCGGACACCGACGGTAGTGTGAACGCTCCCTAACTGAGATGTTTTAGTTTTTATTAGACAAAACCAATGGATTGACTGACCCCTCCGCTCTCCACAATTTCCTTCTGGAGGTCCTTTGAGGCCAGTATCAAGGCTTGAATCGCTTGCATGAGATCTGTACATGAGCCTAGAATCCTGCAAAGAACAAACATAGATAAGCAAAGTAATATACAGAGTAGACGATCACTTAAAGGGAACCAGCCACAATAAAAATGCAGTCCAGTCTGCATGTGACATGTTATAGAGAAGGAGAAGCTGAGCAGATTGATGTATAGTTTTTTCTTCTTTTTAAATGTAGATTGTGAGCCGCATATACAGCTCACAATGTACCTTTTTCCTTATCGTTGTCTTTGGAGTATGAGAAGAAATCCACAAAAACACGGGGAGAACATACAAACTCTTTGCAGATGTTTTTTTTTTTTGTCCTAGGAAGGATTCGAACTCAGGTCCCCAGCGCTGCAAGACTGCAGTGTTAACCACTATATCCTGTTTTTTTTAATCCATGTACTCTGCTTATTATTTATTTAGTAATTGACAACTATATACGTATGTACACTAATTCTGGGAAAGTTGTCAGTCACTAAGTAGAATCGCCCACTGGACCCAGAATCGGCAGAGATGTTAATGAATAAATAAGCTGTATTGGATTTTTTTTCCTATAAAGCAATATATCAATCTGATCCGCTCCCTCTGCTCTAAAACATGCTGTCTGCAGATGGGTGACAGGTTCCTTAAACCTCTTTAGAAACATTGTGTAGGTTTTTTGGCACTGATAGATAAAACTACAGATAACCCAATTTGGTATCATGTCCTGCCCTATAGCAGCTTCTGAAGGAATCATTGTCATGTCTACAATAGCTGGAGCAGTGGACACTTTATCGCTTTACTTACTGTTCATTGACTTGTAATTTTAGTCCTGTATCATCTGTCCGTGACTTTTTGAGCATTTCCTGCAAACAGAGATAAAAATTAGAGATGAGCGAACAGTGTTCTATCGAACACATGTTCGATCGGATATCAGGGTGTTCGCCATGTTCGAATCGAATCGAACACCACGTGGTAAAGTGCGCCAAAATTCGATTCCCCTCCCACCTTCCCTGGCGCCTTTTTTGCACCAATAACAGCGCAGGGGAGGTGGGACAGGAACTACGACACCGGGGGCATTGAAAAAAATTGGAAAAAGTCATTGGCTGCCGAAATCAGGTGACCTCCATTTTAGACGAATAGTGGATTTCAAATCCGGGTCATATGAGAATGTGAACTTTGTGACTATGAGACAGGGATAGCTGTACAGGCAGGGATAGCTAGGGATAACCTTTATTTAGGGGGGAATGTTATTAAAAATAACTTTTTGGGGCTCTATCGGGTGTGTAATTGTGATTTTTGTGAGATAAACTTTTTCCCATAGGGATGCATTGGCCAGCGCTGATTGGCCGAATTCCGTACTCTGGCCAATCAGCGCTGGCCAATGCATTCTATTAGCCCGATGAAGTAGAGCTGAATGTGTGTGCTTAGCACACACATTCAGCTCTACTTCATCAGGCTAATAGAATACATTGGCCAATCAGCGCTGGCCAATGCATTCTATTAGCTTGATGAAGCAGAGTGTGCACAAGGGTTCAAGCGCACCCTCGGCTCTGATGTAGCAGAGCCGAGGGTGCACAAGGGTTCAAGTGCACCCTCGGCTCTCCTACATCAGAGCCGAGGGTGCGCTTGAACCCTTGTGCAGCCTCGGCTCTGCTACATCAGAGCCGAGGGTGCGCTTGAACCCTTGTGCACACTCTGCTTCATCAAGCTAATAGAATGCATTGGCCAGCGCTGATTGGCCAATGTATTCTATTAGCCTGATGAAGTAGAGCTGAATGTGTGTGCTAAGCACACACATTCAGCTCTACTTCATCGGGCTAATAGAATGCATTGGCCAGCGCTGATTGGCCAGAGTACGGAACTCGACCAATCAGCGCTGGCTCTGCTGGAGGAGGCGGAGTCTAAGATCGCTCCACACCAGTCTCCATTCAGGTCCGACCTTAGACTCCGCCTCCTCCGGCAGAGCCAGCGCTGATTGGCCGAAGGCTGGCCAATGCATTCCTATGCGAATGCAGACTTAGCAGTGCTGAGTCAGTTTTGCTCAACTACACATCTGATGCACACTCGGCACTGCTACATCAGATGTAGCAATCTGATGTAGCAGAGCCGAGGGTGCACTAGAACCCCTGTGCAAACTCAGTTCACGCTAATAGAATGCATTGGCCAGCGCTGATTGGCCAATGCATTCTATTAGCCCGATGAAGTAGAGCTGAATGTGTGTGCTAAGCACACACATTCAGCACTGCTTCATCACGCCAATACAATGCATTAGCCAGTGCTGATTGGCCAGAGTACGGAATTCGGCCAATCAGCGCTGGCTCTGCTGGAGGAGGCGGAGTCTAAGGTCGGACCTGAATGGAGACTGGTGTGGAGCGATCTTAGACTCCGCCTCCTCCAGCAGAGCCAGCGCTGATTGGCCGAATTCCGTACTCCGGCCAATCAGCACTGGCTAATGCATTGTATTGGCGTGATGAAGCAGTGCTGAATGTGTGTGCTTAGCACACACATTCAGCTCTACTTCATCGGGCTAATAGAATGCATTGGCCAGCGCTGATTGGCCGAATTCCGTACTCTGGCCAATCAGTGCTGGCCAATGCATTCTATTAGCTTGATGAAGCAGAGTGTGCACAAGGGTTCAAGCGCACCCTCGGCTCTGATGTAGCAGAGCTGAGGCTGCACAAGGGTTCAAGCGCACCCTCGGCTCTGATGTAGGAGAGCCGAGGGTGCACTTGAACCCTTGTGCACCCTCAGCTCTGCTACATCAGAGCCGAGGGTGCGCTTGAACCCTTGTGCACACTCTGCTTCATCAAGCTAATAGAATGCATTGGCCAGCGCTGATTGGCCAATGTATTCTATTAGCCTGATGAAGTAGAGCTGAATGTGTGTGCTAAGCACACACATTCAGCTCTACTTCATCGGGCTAATAGAATGCATTGGCCAGCGCTGATTGGCCAGAGTACGGAACTCGACCAATCAGCGCTGGCTCTGCTGGAGGAGGCGGAGTCTAAGATCGCTCCACACCAGTCTCCATTCAGGTCCGACCTTAGACTCCGCCTCCTCCAGCAGAGCCAGCACTGATTGGCCGAATTCCGTACTCTGGCCAATCAGCACTGGCTAATGCATTGTATTGGCGTGATGAAGCAGTGCTGAATGTGTGTGCTTAGCACACACATTCAGCTCTACTTCATCGGGCTAATAAAATGCATTGGCCAATCAGCGCTGGCCAATGCATTCTATTAGCGTGAACTGAGTTTGCACAGGGGTTCTAGTGCACCCTCGGCTCTGCTACATCAGATTGCTACATCTGATGTAGCAGTGCCGAGTGTGCATCAGATGTGTAGTTGAGCAAAACTGACTCAGCACTGCTAAGTCTGCATTCGCATAGGAATGCATTGGCCAGCCTTCGGCCAATCAGCGCTGGCTCTGCCGGAGGAGGCGGAGTCTAAGGTCGGACCTGAATGGAGACTGGTGTGGAGCGATCTTAGACTCCGCCTCCTCCAGCAGAGCCAGCGCTGATTGGTCGAGTTCCGTACTCTGGCCAATCAGCACTGGCCAATGCATTTCTATGGGGAAAAGTTAGCTTGCGAAAATCGCAAACTGACAGGGATTTCCATGAAATAAAGTGACTTTTATGCCCCCAGACATGCTTCCCCTGCTGTCCCAGTGTCATTCCAGGGTGTTGGTATCATTTCCTGGGGTGTCATAGTGGACTTGGTGACCCTCCAGACACGAATTTGGGTTTCCCCCTTAACGAGTTTATGTTCCCCATAGACTATAATGGGGTTCGAAACCCATTCGAACACTCGAACAGTGAGCGGCTGTTCGAATCGAATTTCGAACCTCGAACATTTTAGTGTTCGCTCATCTCTAATAAAAATGTATGTGGTGATCACTAAAACCCATCACGAGATGCCATGACATGTGAGCTATTTACTCTATGGGAATACAATGGTCTCGGGGGAACTGTGTAATACAAACTGATCAGATAGTCTTATGTAGCCACACAATACAAGGTCCTGTAAAACTTTTTTTTTACAAAGTTATGAACGCCGAAATAAAGAAAGAGATAAAATGTTACTGGTTTATGGCCAAAATGTGATAGATCGCCAAAGGGTTACAATGACCATAATACACCAGAATTATATATCAGTGAGCTATAAAGTCAAAACCTGCAATAAATAAAAAATTTTGTCATTTTAATGTGACTGTTAAGGGGTTAATCAATCTGTCCCATGGAGTTTCCCTCTGTAATACATTTATCAGGACGCTTATAGTGGCAGACACATCGTATGCCTTCTTACTTTCTCCAGGCCATTACGACACGGCTGTAACGTGATGCTAACCATCACCTGATGTGACACAGACCTAAGTTAAAGTAAACACGTATGTACCCGCATGATATACAGTACAACCTACAGATAAACTGATGTATGTCAACGCTTCATTAAAGGGGTTTTCTGGGTCTAGGAAAATGTGACGAAAGGCATGAAATACTTGTTACATGAATAAACATACATAACAGACAACCTTTATGTGTATTTGGACCCTTTTTACCATTCCTCATATTTTCAGGCCTATGTAATACTTCCTGGTTGTGGGAGTGTCAGAGCTTTTATAGACAGCCTCCTCCTATCTGAATATTTTAACACACACACATACATATCCAGTCACGGTCGTAAGTGTTGGCAACCCTGAAATTTTTCCAGAAAATTAAGTATTTCTCCCATGTAATTATTGCAATTGCACATATAATCTAATAGAATCTTAAGCATAGGTGATCAATATTAGAAAGTGGATAACCCCTTTAAAATTAAAACAGATGCAGAGGACCTGTGAGAAGTAGTGACAGGTCTTCTTTCATCATAAGCGCGCTCTATCTGTTCTATCACTATGTTCTTTGTTGCCCCTTTTTGGACTTGTACATCCATCAATTCACCTGCTAATGACGCTGTTTACGCCTTCTCCTGTGTTCTACATTTTGCGTTTCTTTTGTTTCATATAAGACTTGATCACACCTACTATATTCCTCATGTTTGTGCTTCTCACCTCAATCCTGGTGGCAGCTGTTTCAACAGCTGCTGCGGTGGCTGTCATCTCCTTCTCCACCAGGTCTCCCAGCTCTTCCTCTTTGATATCGAGCGATGGGGGCCGCAGCTCCTGAATAACAATAAAATAATGTCACTTGCTCAGATTACTCCATATCAATACCCCCCTCCCCATCCACCACAAGTATGCAGGTGCATCTCTTGCTGATGGAATAGCAATGAGGACCTTAACTATTTGGATATGGCATGAAACCAGCAATTTCACGTTCACTATGTTCCCTTGGCATTGCTGAGAACTTGCAAATTGCTTCTATTCCTGTAAACTCAACACGGCTAGGGAGGCCAGGCCAAAAAATTATGGAAATTTCACAATTAATGCAAAATATAATTGCAGTCGGGACCTCAAGCTTTTGGCTCACAGATTCAATGTAGGTCACGTCAGCAGAGGACCATTGTGTAACTAAAGACGACGATTAATGGCTGTGCAGACGCTTAATCAATCTTTTATATCCCTGTAGGATCAGATCTATAGCTAATGCTATACGTACAGTTCTAGAAACCACTGCTATCGTCAACTGAATGACTATTTCTTTGTAATGTATCTTTTTGTCTGTACTTGAACCCTACAAATTGTACAGTGCTGCAGAATATGTTGGTGCTATATAAATAAAATGTATTATTTTTTATTACTCAATCAATGCTATTCTAAAAGGATATATCACTAGGTTTTTCACTTTTATGCTAAAACTTCGATACCCTCCCTCTTAAACAGAAACACCGCAGATACTCTGTGGACGATGGAAGTGACAGTATGGGTTACCTGAGCAATGTCAGCAATGTGCTTTAGCGTGGCAGTGATCTGTGTACAGTCAGCACTGCTCTGTAAGGCTTTGTCCTTCAGGGAGGAGATATAGTTCAAAGCTTCAGTGCCGCAAGTACGACAGCTATCACATAGCTCTGAGAAGAAAGATAAAGACAAGGATACTGGAACTGACCACTGTAAAAATTGGGGAAATGTTTTAACGGTCATAGAGGTATAAAGGACCCAGCCCAAACAGTCTCCAATGTTCAATTTACTCACTTATGTGAGTTATCAACGTCAGTCTTCATAACCCCATAGCAGGCAGAGGGTGCGGCTCATAATGACATATACCCTCTGCTCATAGCTGGTGTAAATTTCCTTCATCATTTATGCCAGATTTCTGGTGTAAATGATAATAAAACTGCTAGGGCTGAGCGTGATCTTCGCTTAGCCTGATGTAGATTATACAGCCTGACCACGGTTGAGAGGAAGGATCTCCGATAGCGCTCCTTCTCACACTTGGTGTGAAGCAGTCGGTCACTGACAGTACTGCCCAGTGCCAGTGACCGACTGCTTGAACACCAGAAAACTGGCATACAAGCTATAATAAATCTTCTCCCATACACTTCAAACATGATAGTTAATGTATAAAACATAATAAAAAGCTACAGAATAAGGCCCTTGGAAATGGCCATGGCCGTGATCAGTGTGCTAGTCATGTATTTTGCGGATAGCACAATGACCCATTCATTTATATGGGCCCGTACACATGACCATGAATTACACGGTCATGTGTGTAGGCCAACAGACAGGGAAGCAAAATATAGAACAGGTCCTATTCCTATTCTGCAGCCCTGCTTCTATTCAAGCATGGCCAGAGCACGGTCGACACATGGGAAACATCCCCGTGTCCCCCGTGCACCACCTGTGCCTATAACTCACAGCCAAATGTAAGAAAACAGTGGAACCGCACACTCATATATTGGATTGAGGTGCAAGCAGAAAATGGGTCCTCCGACCCTGTCAGTATCCAAAAAAGAAATTATCTGCTGCACACTCTTGATTCAGTGATGAATAAACAAATACATTTATTGTGAACGTAAGATAGGTTGATGTGCGATGGAAAAACGGTATGTAGGTATACATGAAGAATTGATTCAATGTTAAGCAGGGACGTTTCGGTCCAATGACCTTCATCATGCCAGATCAATGTGTGAAGTACAAGGAGCCTCCACGCCATGTCTGATGGACATCATGATGGAAACCCAACGGACTCCACAGTAGTCAATGATGTCTATGAAGCACTGAGGCCCAGGTCACAAAATAGACAAGAACAGGATTTGTCCTGAGTTTTGATAATACATTATTGTGTGTATAGAGTCATGAGAAAATAATGCTTTAGTGTGCTAGCCATTAAAAACATGGTGAGCGCACTAACAAAGCCCATGTTCAGGAGCCTATGCATGAAAAGTGTATGGCATTTAGTGAAGACCCAACATGAATTACATCAGCATTACTTACTGTCAGACGTCCTGGTCTGGGCTCCTTGCATGATCACATCACTTATTCTATGTGCAAACTGGACCAAGTTTGGCATCAAGGAATTTATATCTATGAAAGAAATAAAATACTGTTTACTGTATTGAAGATATGGATCCTGAATTATGTGCTAATTCTCTCTGGATGTGTAGACCTGCCTCTACATAACTACATGTATACAGTCTGTAGGCTTCTTGTTAGTGTATAATGACTTCTGCATGCGGACACTACCGCCACCATGTGGCTTAAATTAGTTACTGAAAATTAACAAAGTAATCTTTAGGGACAGTTATAGAGGACATGGGATATACTAACATTGTATATGTATATAAACACACACAAGAGCCAGTTGTGGTAAAAGATACCTCCATTTATAATTATGTCAAATAATCTGCCCTTCCAAAACAACATGAAGTGTCATAGACTCATGGGTGGCCTGTTGCCCTTAACAGGGCTGTCTTTTAACAATAACCCCTCTCTATAGGCCATAACAAGGCATAAGGATGTTATGTAGTAGAAAAGGTGAAGCTTCATGTCACATCAGCTGGTGTTACTTGATCTACATTGATCAGGGCATCTTTCTGAGCTGTGCTTTAGAGATCATCCCTTTATAGGGCTTCAGCAAGCAGTAAATTGGATAGACGTCTAATCCTCAGAACCTTGTAGAGGTCATTCTACAGTTTCCAAATATGCCTCTGTTACTCTGCTTTGCAATCCCATTTTCATGTTAATCACCATTTTATGCAACTATAGAGAAAAAGTGCTTTGCCTGGGAATCTAGGGCTGAGTCCAAAGCCCAGGCACGCTTATACACTTCCCCAAAGTGCCTTTAACATCATTTGTACATGAATAAATGATTTACATGAAAATGTAGCTTTAAGGGTCCATTCACACGGAGTAATGTGAGGCGTTTTTTTGTGCTTATTTTGTGCTTATTTTTACGTCCGTAAAAAGACGTTTCCATTGAGTTCTGTAGTAAAATACGCCTGTATTTTTACGTCCGTAATTTTACGTCCATTATTTTACAGACGTAAAAATACAGGCATATTTTACTATAGAACTCAATGGAAACGTCTTTTTACGGCCGTAAAAATAAGCACAAAATAAGCACAAAAAACGCCTCGCGTTACTCCGTGTGAATGGACCCTAAAGCTGAATAATAGAGAAATATCTGGAGTGCTAGTATTAGGTTTATAACAAATTTACTGCTGACAGACTCTCTATAAAGAGAATGAAACTTCTGCCAATGCGCCAATTCCACTGTGGTTGAAGTACCCCAGAATATTTTGTCTGCTCCTTGTATAATGCAACCTCAATGGATTATTGGAGACGAGTAGACATGTTAGATTCTCTTGTATCATGGGACAAAAAGCCAAACTAAGACTCAACTAACTGTGTACTAATAAAAGTGTCTTCCAGTCACCTACTGTTCCTTCCGCTGATAAACTAGCCAGCATGGTCCTGGGGATAAGTGTCCATAATGGGACAACCCCTTTAAGTGTTCAAGGGATTCTTCACAAGAATATACATTAGAAAGCTGTTGGATGAATGTTTGTTTGGCTGACAGCTATAGTACCGACTTCTCCATAAACAAGTATTTTGACATATACTTGTTCTTAAAGGGGTTGTCCAGTTTCAGACAAATATTGAGAGACAAACGTTATTTTTTAAGTTCCACAATTTTCCAATATACTTTCTTTATCAATTCCTCACAATTTTCTCGATCTCTGCTTGCTGTCATTCATTCTGTTTACCTCCAGTGGGTAAAAATCAGTTCACGGTCATGTGATATGCAGCCCATGGTCATGCGATATACAGCCCATGGTCATGTGATATATAGCCCATGATCATGTAATCGATACACAGTTCGTTATGGTCACAGACATCTGTCTGATAACAAGCTGTGCACCTGTGTGCTCATCACATGACCATAGACTAATTTTTGCCCACTGGAGTTGTCCAGTTTCAAACATTTGGTTTGCATCTAGACAGTCCCTTTAACTGGGAGAAGGAAGAGAGTGACTGTCAGATACCTCGAGCAGCAGGTTATCTCCCTGAGAACAGAAGGATCAGCATGTTAAAATCCAACAGCCCAATTCTACTGTCCCTCAACATTTGCAGTCTGTGGGTTGGGAGAGCCCCATACACTTTAGGTCAATTGGTCCACTAATATTAGGGAAGGGGTATGACCACCATGCAATTAGTTCTGGCTAGTGTCACTCAGGAAGAAGCAACTGTACACATGGTACGTGAGATGGGCTTGCAGATGCAGAATGGCTACACAGAGCCTATTGTAAAATGTGATGACTTAGCATGCCTAGTTTGCATAGCTCTTCAGGTCCCTACTACTACTAAGCCTTCATCTTCCCTTGCTCTCTTCTAAACCCTTGAGTCTAGCTACCATGCATTTCCTCCACTTGCCTGCTACACTCTTTACAGCTTTTGGTCCTCTCCCATCTTTTCTTCTCACCTGAGGTGTCAGACATGTGTCTCTTCCATGCCTGGTCTAGTTTCTCAGTGCTGTCTACTGCCGCCACCGTTCTGGAGATTAGAAAGTCTGAAAAATAATACAGGATTAGTGGATTTGGTAGCCAGATCCTGACACAGTAGATCCATGTGCTTGGACTGTGCCCTCACCTGTAGATACACTGCCACTGGTGTACAGAGGTTCTTCTAACTCCCGCAGTGCACCATGGATGATTCCTTCCACCTCCTGCATCAGGCGCTGTAGAAAACCATCTTCAAGGTTTTTGAGTTGTGTGAGACAATCCTGGGAGGACATAAGAGACCATCAGTTATGTAAGACTTTAGGCACTAGATCAATTCAGGAATAGGCACAAAGATTGTAATCAAGGATACAGAAGATAAAAATGGAGATGTCTGTTCCATTTCCAATTGTTACGTTAGTTTTTATTTAGGTAACACATAATATTGTTTTGCCCAGGAGTGGGGTTATAATGTGGATGTTTTTTATTTTTTTTATGTTATACATTGTGTCCCATTAAGATCATAATAGACTTTTGGAGACTTTTTAACATTTCTTTATTTATTTTTATTTTTTTTGCACAGTAGCCCCAGGTACAGGAAGACTACAGTCTTCTGAGCTACAGTGCTCAGTTGATCTGAGCCCTCAAGCAGCTCCTGGCACCATCACTTGATCGCCAGGCTGGAAGGGTAACTGCAACATGGTGGTTTCCGTAGCTGTGTACACAGCACTCATTGAGTGGTATGTATACAGATAAATATATATATGCCCTTGCAGAGTTATGAATGGGCTGCCTGGATGCATAAAGGCAACTGGCACGCAACACTGTTTATCAAAAATTAGTTGAACGAACCCTTTAATGTCTATATACTCTGCTATATTTGCTGATTTTTTTTCCTTGACTCTCTATGCAAACCTTATAATATGACTTTCAGAATACTGTACATGCAAGTCAACCCTGATGGTGCAGGGACAAGAGCTGTTCCCCCGCAGTCAGGAGTGGGAGTGTGGCAGTGATTGACAATGACATTCCTGCACTAAGTTCTGGAATCCCAGTAAAATACAGTAAGCCCTGAAGCCCCTTGACCAGTACCAGTGGCAGTGTAGGGCCTTTATCCTGTTCGCCCCATCTATGTAATTGTAGGAACTGACAAAATGCCTTCACAATTGTTAGTTAGACTGTTAGTTAGGGCATATCACAGGTTAAATTTGTAATGTACAGAGGTGTGTGAATAGATACTGTACCTCTGTTGCCAGGATATTGCTGTTTTTGGCAATATGCAACCGAACTCTTTGTTTGAAAACTGTTTTTATTGAGTACAGCATAGAAAGCAAAGAAGAATACATACATAAAAAAATAAATGCATTCTATTCCATTTTTGGTATACAGAGCAAAAAGAAGTAACAAAGGCATAAAAATAAACCAAACAATAATAAGAAGCAAACTCGTTGTAGTGGAAGTGAAAGGGGGAAAAAAGGGTTGGGTTGTGTTGAGGTATGTCAGGTACGAAAAAGAAAGACATCTAGCGCGTCCTTGGTTAAAAAACGTAAAACGTACTTGATTCGGGTCAGTACTTTACAATTATATATTTTGCAAGTTGTAAATGGACACTACATTGATCAAGTTTTTGCCTTGGAGGCTGTATTTTTCCCCCTCCCCCCCTTTCCCTTCAAATTTTGGTTTACAATGTGTTGAGGTAGGTCGGCCTGGACGTGGTAGTCCAATGTGCTAGTTCCTCCATCCTACAGATGTTATTTACCTTTTCAACCCATTGAGAGAAGGAGGGTGAAATATATCTCTCCGATGTAATGGAATCAAGAGTTTAGCTGCAGCTAAGAGGAATATAGCTAGGTTTTCCCTATGTGGATAAAAGGCTTCATGCGGAAGCCAGAGCAAGACATGTTCCAGTTTGCGGGGTATGGTCATGGAACAGATCCTATCCGTGGTGTCAAGTACCTTGTCCTGGAAAGGCTTGATCAGGATTGAATTCTTTGGAGCAATGGAGCATTAGTGCTTATTCTCTTGCTCCAAAGAGTTAATCTGCGATGTATTGATAATGGTGGCATCAACTCACAATGGGGGGATCACTTTTAACTGATATTAATGTTATGTCCTCCATCACTCAATGTCATTATCCAGTATAGAACAAGAATATTATCAGTGTGATAGGTGACTACCATTACTGCTCCGTTCTTTGGACATCTCACCTGTTTAGAAGTTTCTAAACTGCTCTGAAGCAGCTGGACGTCCTGTTTGCTGCTCTCTAGCGCCCCCTGTAACTCATCCATCTGATGTATCTGCTCCTGTGCCTATAAATTAACAACAGATTAAACAGAGAGTAGATTATTTACCTTCATTCTTCCATTACATCCTTTAAAGTGTATTCACTGACACAGCAAGATACAAAGGACCTTTCCATATTTAATGGAGATTGCCTGCTCAACACTTCCAATAAGAGGCTATAATAAAGTCTTCAGCTTTGTATTCAGATGGAACATTATAAATGGCTTACAAATGAATTGCTTTGCCTTAAACCTCCCCTGAGAATGGTAATCTGGAGATGTAACATCTTGCTTCGCACTTCATTACGCTATTCTCCTGCCTACTTTGTTTACTTGCTTATTTTCCAATTTAGCAGACGATACAATGGTAACTTCCATTATTCCACATCCAATGGGAGAGGAGACATCTTCAGACAATGTCCTATGCCATTTTGTAAGTCCTATTAGGCCATGCTGCAATGAGAAGGCATTACAGACAAAAGTGTCATCCAGCCTCTGTGGCATACATTGTTTTTACTGATTTGAATGGCCTGTCGTATCTTGTTTTCCCAATAACCACAATACAAGCATTTACATTACCTTTCCCTGGCAGGCATCACTGATCATTGTGGGGGTGTTCACTAAAGGAACTACTTTATTGTTACTAGCTGCTTGCAGAGAAACTGAGAAAAGGCTGAACGTTCCATATAAAAAAACTCTCAAAGCTGAAACAAGATGATATTGGAGGACTCTATGATGACAAATTAGACTTTAGTGTTCATAGAGCATATGACAGGAGCACCCTATTTACATTGCTTACTATGTGCATGTCTATGCAGATTGTAGGGGACTGCATGTAAGGACGCTCACGCGTGACATGGGGTTAAGGTCACGTTTTTCTTCTGCTGATGTCAGTTTAAAAAAACAAAGACCTGATGCATCTCATTATATTCAAGTCCACAATCTTTAAGGTCCATTATTATACGTTTTTCCAATCTTCTGGTTCTCCGATGGATCAGAAGAACAGACTTCCCGGCACAGATGTGAATGTAGAGCTAGTAAAATGGGTTAACTTTTCAGAGACAAAACCTCAATGAAACTGCAGTCATACAGTGATCAATTGATCAATGGCTGTTGCAGGGAAATGGTCAGCTATGTAATACAGGGACAGATGAAGACTACCAGAATGGGAGCAGATCACACAGAGCAGCTTTCCGTTCTTGCTCAAGCAATCAGGTCTTAAATGGGAGAATAAAGCAGGGCATAAGGATAAGGGTTTGTCTTCATGATAAATGAACACAATTTATCCGCTAGTCAAGGGACAGAGGATAAATGTCTGATCACAGGAGGTTCCGCTGCTGACAACCTCAACGATCAGGAGGAAAGAGGTCCTAGTTCCATCCTTCTGTGGAGCATTTGTGTGGTACTTCATTTGGTGGAGATACCCAAGTACAGGACTTGAGTATGTCCTGAAGTCCCATAGGGTTGAAAGAAGTCGAACTGCACATGCCTGAATAAAGGACAGGGACCATCATTCTCCTGATCGGTGGAGATCTCTGAGCTACTCATCAGACACTTGTTTTCTATCCTGTAGATAGGGACTAATTCTTGCTCCTTGGACAGCCCCCCTAATGGCTGCTCACGTACAGCCTACCTTCCTCTGTGTATGCTCATTCACACGTTGGTATGAATCTTCAAGTTCTTTTTTGGAGCGTTCCACGTCACCCAGAGCTTCTCGAGCCAAGGTCATCTGCTTTGTGACTTCAGCATTCTAACAAATCAAATAGGTATAGATTAAGTTACCACAGGCACAAAAATTCTCCCTACGCAATATGAATTCAAGTGGTTTCAAATAGATCTTAAAGGGGTACTCCTATTGATGTCCATTATGGCAAAGTTGGAAATTTGCAGCTAGAGTTAAACACATAGATGTAAGCAGGCATTACAAAATAACACAGAATAGCTATAGAGGAGCTACAGTACAGAAAGAGTGTAGTTTCATGTGCTATGCTGCTTCCGTAATTCCTATCTACTTCTATGGCACTTACAGAGACAGTGTAGAACAGATGTGAGCTGCTTCTGTAACTCCCCGTCACCTCAGCGGCTGTACACATGGGTATCCTCATGTCAGCCTTATATTGTTGCTAACTGTTTGGACAACTTAAGTCTCATTTAATAGAGCATGTGATTCTGGATAAAAATGTAATGCACTTTAATTCTTTTAAAATCTGTCTAAAGTTCATGCCACTAGGTGTCACCCTAGCTAATTTGCAGTTCACTCCCTGTTACTAGGGAAGTAGCCTCCACCGAAGCAAGATGGATTCACAGTGAGTGGAATGGGAGGGTCTGTTCTCTCTTCACATAGTGAGTAGAGAGGGAAGGGGCTGATTCTCCTCACAGTACTGTATATTTACTGTATATAACCACTTTTTATAGGCCTAAAAAAGAGGGTAAAGCCAATGTCTGGTCTGCTTTATTTCATACACTATGCTATTGCTGTTTGGCCTCATTCACTACAATGCTTGCTGCACTTGGCCATTATGGTTCAGAAAATACAGTCCATATAATGGACATATTTCCCAGATTGCACTTTGCCTGGAGTCCCGGACACATACACCTGAAGAATGGAAACCCCAACAAAGTTGTGAACCTAGCTTAACTTTAATTAAAAAAAAAAAAAAAAATCTAATATTTGTGACTATCTTTAAAGGGACTCTGTCACCAGAGAATGACCTAATTTTTAAACAAGTTTTACATTAAAATTTTTAATAAAGAACTTTTGGTGAGGTTTTTAAAAATCTTCCATGTTATTATCTATATTTAAAAAAAAACGTAAAAATTGTGCAGTTCTGAACCTGACCACTAAGCCTGATGATAGGGTGAGGATAATATAGTTAGTATATTAGGTATCAAAACTGACTGCACTGATTGCTTGGGAACGGTGTGGTTAGAGAATAAATTCCAACTGTGTTGTCCTCAATGGATTAGGGCATATTAAAATGTGAAAAGGACTCTAGCTGGTGAAGGCTAAAAGGTCCTCTTTAAAGGCTGAGGCCCCATGTTGTGGAAAAGTGGCTTTTTTTGTTCCAGATTCTGCTGTGTTTTTTTGAGCCAAAGCCAAGAATGTCTACTAAAGGAATAAGAAATATATAGGAAGTAGAGATGAGCGAACACTGTTCAGATCAGCTGTTCCGAACAGCACGCTCCCATAGAAATGAATGGAAGCACCTGGCACGTACACTTTGCCGGCGGCCAGTCGCCGTGCCAGGTGCTTCGATTCATTTCTATGGGAGCGTGCTGTTCAGAACGGCTGATCCGAACAGTGTTCGCTCATCTCTAATAGGAAGTTCTTATACTTCTCTTTTTTGCTCAATCCACCCCAGGCTTTGGTTCAAAAAACTGCAGCAAAATCTGCAACAAAAAAGCTGCATTTCCGCAATGTGGGGCTTTAGCCTACAGAAAACTTTTGACTGCAGTGAGTAGCATGTCATAAACATCCACAGGCTTATCAAAAAAACAATTGTCAGCTGAACGTAAGATTGGACAAAAATCTCATGTCTCTGGCCAGCATTAGATAGCTTTCTGATGTACTATATAATAATGGGAGTAACAAGGACCTGAGTTGTCCTTTGTTTCTCAAGCAGATCAGCAAGATCAGGGGTGTCCTACAGACAAATGGCCACCCTCGAGCCACCATTACAGATACGCACCTTTCTCAAAAGGTCTGCATGATTCTGAACAAGCTCTGCATATTTCTCCTTCAGTTTGGTATATCGCTGCTCATTTGCTATGGATTTCCCTGTAACAGAAAAAGGGAAGAGCGTAATCATTTATTTATACAGTCTTCACATTAGCAGCCCACACAATATACCATCAGCACAGACATAGGACAGCACTAACATTTCTGATAACCACTGCCTACACCCAGCTGGTGGTTTCCTCCCGAGCCAGCAGCATTGTTATAGCACTCTATATGTGACAGATACCTCACCAGTCTTAAAGTCACTTCTGTGCTTCTCTCCTCCAAGTCTTCTCTAACACACCATCTGCTTCTTGACCAACACGGAATTAAGTAAATAGTTGTGCAAATGCACTAGATCTCAAGTCAGAAGCGGATGGAATAGACCAAATACGAAATACACTATTACATAAGGTATAGCTATATAGTGGTTATATTACATTAAAATGCATTATTAGGGTCAATACATAAAATGTAGTTTAGCAAGTGGAATGTGCAGCCCAAATCCACAGCAGAGAAATACTCATGGATGAGGTTTTGAAAACCCTATCTACATATATTAGACTGCTACAGATTTTCAAGTTTCAGAAGAGGTAATATCACCTGGATATGTACAGAGACTTACAAGGCCCTGCATACCCTACTAAGAATTCAGGGGAAGAAAAATGTCCTCCTTGGTGAAAAAGAGGAACTTACTCTAGCACCATCTTTTGGAAGGTAACTCCTTACAGATCGGTGCCCAGTCTGGGAATAAAGCCAAGCCACAATACACCTCCAAAGTTAAGAGGGATCCATCCACAGACAGATGTTTCCAAGTTATTGCCTCTCATCACTGCAAAGCAATGTACTGGTGTGAGAAGTCATAGATGTGGATCAGAATGGGTGCTATCTCCTTAAGTGGATGTCACCTAAAAGTGTACAGGGACTTATTGGACCATGCATGCTCTGCTAAGGGTCTAGTCACGCGGAGGAAAATGGTGGGGAATTTTGCTAGCAGAAAAAGGAACCCATTGAAGTCAATGGAAGGGTTATTTTTGCAGCGCTGAAATTCCACACCAAATTCCTCACCATTTTCCTCCATGTGAATTGACCCTAAGTATTCTAGGGAATGGACCCCTTCTAACCCATGTCTATGACCTTTCACTCAGCCAGCAGATGGGTTTCTCTTCCTTTTGTAGGAGATATTCTGGTTTGGCTTTATTTCCAGGTTATGCCACTAGGTTTCTGGAATACCAGGCATTTGTCTATAGGTTGCTACCTTTCAAAAGGTGGCACTAGAGCAAGTCCCCTTTTCCACCAAGAAGGATGTATTTGCACATCCTTCTGCAGATTTTTATGTCTTGTAAACTGTGGGTTTTCATTGTGGATTTATATTAAAATGCATTATTAGGGTCAATACACATGATGTAGTTTTTCAGCTGGGATCTGCAGCACAAATCCACAGCATAGTACAGAACATGGATGCACATATTTATTTAATTGCGTAACATCTGCATGTATCAAGAAATACTTGAAGTACTGGCCATTGGATGTTGCTCTTTTGTTAAATTGCTGGAAAATCAATTAAGTTGTTTTCTAGTTAAATTTACTTTTGGAAAATTGGATAACAATAACATGGATGCCATTGAAGTTTTCTTACAGATTGTCACCAAGTGCTCCTAAAATCTTGAACTGCAAACCCATCTAGTGACCTTGTATTAAAACATATCTCGGAAGATTTCCTTTTCCTAGGGACCATGAAATGATCCAGATCAATGTCTAGATGTAATGTGGTTTGACAGGCGCCAGAGAATGACCACTGATATGGACGGTGATTTGGATCCACATAAGATCTATTTTAAGAATGAGAAAAGAGCATGCTATCAGCAGAACCTGGCAGTGGTCAGGGCTGTGGAGCTGGCAGGACAAGCCACCAACTAGAACTCCTCTATATCACAGCCGGACTCTGACTCCTGCTCCGATCCCTTCATAAATAGCTGGCACATACAGTCAGTCACAAGCAGTAAAGATCCTCTATTCCATTAAAAAGCCAGTGACTGAATTCCTAGGAAAATACACATCCAACTATGCATCTAATCAATGCATTTATTATGAAGACAGGGAAAGCAACTTTTTTCCCTCCAACTCCACCCAAAATTGGTTCCAACTCCATAGCCCTGGTAGTGGTGCAGCCTGAGGACTTGGGTCTCTAACAACAGACCCAATAATAATTTGACATTACAAAATACATTACAAGATCCTTTGATGATTATTGTTCATAAATGTTAAGTAACGGCTCCTTACTTTCTATCTCAGTCAGGCTCTTCTGGGCTTTCTCTGTATCCTGTCTCTTCCTCTTCAGTTCTTCCAACTCTGTGCGCAGGAACTCATTTTCATCCACCGCCTGCTCCCTCAGATGTTTCTGCTCTGCTAACTCCGCTTCTAGCTCTTGGATTCGTCCCTTCAGATTGCTAACCAACCGATGACTCTGGAATGTAAATATTTTTTTATCAATATGATTTTGTAAGAAAATATCGATTCTTGGATTCCTTTAATAGAACTTGTCACCAAAGTTTACCCCTATAAGGGAGGGTTCACACGGTGTAACGTGCCGCGTGATGTGGCACGTCTACGCCGCGGGACCCTTTGCGGGCTGTACACGCTCCCATTGATTTCAATGGGAGCGGGGATCGTATGCGCCGCGCTAGTTTGCGGCCGTGATTTTGCGGCTGCAACATCACAGCCGCAAACTAGCGCGGCGCAAACGATCCCCGCTCCCATTGAAATGGGAGCATGTACGGCCCGCAAAGGGTCCCGCGGTGTAGACGTGCCACATCACGCGGCACGTTACACTGTGTGAACCCTCCCTAAGGCCTAGTTCACAAAGAGTTTTTTGGCAGCGGATTTTGACATGGAATAAGCCTCAAAATCAGCTGCCAAAACCGGCTCACATTGACTTCACTGTACGGCTCCCATTGTACATTCCACTAGCCATCAATAAGACTGTGGCCAGGCACGTTCTGACATCACCAGCCTGGCCACTGCTGCTAGATAGCATGGGTGGTCTGAAGTGTAAGCAACAAGCTAACACTTAAAAAGCATAATGAGCAGTCTCTGGCAAGTGGATAAAGATATATAAAGTAATATATTGGGTAAAATGCTTCAGTTAGCTTAAGATACCAGTTTAAATATGATCCTGGAAATGTATATATATACACTATATAGAAAAAGCCTGAAGGACACATAAGATATGTTCTTAAATGACTTGTGCAATATTAGACACAGATAACATGAGGAGTTTGTGTGAATGGAGTGGTCCTCATTCATGTAGATTGGCCCATTCAGGCAGAAGGCCCCATACAGTTGTCCTCACGTCTCATAAGAAATACTATTATAAGGCAATTCCTAGTGGTTAATGTGACATCAAAGTGCGCACTCTGAGGCGAAAGAAAAGAAATGACTCCTAGTTTGACACTTGCTTTTGTAGTCATTGAAATTTTTTACCTCTGCTTTGAAGTTTCCCAGATCATCCCTCAGAATGGCAATTTCTTTATACAGCTGCTCTATGAGCCGATCTCTGAGGAGAATGAGAGAAAGTCGAAGAAATAAAAAAGATCTTATGTAAATCGTAGCACACAATCTATAAATGAGCATGACTAATAAATGAAGAGTCCCCAATTGTATTCAATTCTATATGTTCATTGGCGTACAATAGGGTGGCGCAGTGTGGCAGTGATCGGTACGATTGCTTTGCAGGTTCAAAGTTGAGCGTGAACATTTGCATGTTTTTGGATTTTAACTAGACTGTAAAAAATTCTCTAAAAGGGACAGACTGGCAGTCAGTGTATATATGAGGGATGTACATACACTAATAGGGGATTTGTCTCAACCTGGTCTCCAGGTTGACACTGAAATCAGTCCGGGTGACTGGGTTTTACAACTTGTAATCTGGGTCAGGTGCACTGAGCTAAATGCTGTCTAAGGGCTGGTTCCCACGATGTAACGCGGTGCTCATTCTGACACGTAAACACGTGTCAGAGTCAGCGCTTCAAAACAGAATCCCATTGACTTCAATGGGTTCTGTTTAACGCGCATAACACATTAAAATCAATGAGTTAAAAAGCCTCCCATTGATTTGAATGTGTAGCGCACATAAGACAGAACCCATTGAAGTCAAAGGGATTCTATTTTGAAGCGCTGATTCTGACACGTAGTTATGTGTCAGAATCAGCGCCGTATTACATCGTGGGAACCTGCCCTAAGGCTGAGGCCCCACATTGCCGAAACGCAGCTTCTTTTGTTGCAGATTTTGCTGCGTTTTTTATGCCAAACCTCGGATTGACCACAAAAGGAATGGGCAACACATAGGAATCTCCTACTCTTCTCCCTTCTGCTCAATCCACTCCTGACTTTGGCTCAAAAAAACGCAACTAAAAAAAAGTTGCAATGTGGGGCCACAGCCATAGACAGTATTTATATCCATCTCTTCCTGCAGAAATAGTCAGTCACTATTTCTGTTGGGGAAAGAGAACACAGCAGCTGTACCAAAAATGTCTGCTCTGTTAGAAGACACCAATTCAGCAAGGTACATATAGTAATTGTGGACAGTAGCAACACTGCATGTACGTGGACCCAGCCCTACCATGTGTCCTTGTTGGCTGAAAATGATTTGATCTCACCCCTACAATTTGTGGCGTTTTTTTCTTTGTAGGCCTGCTCTGTGATCATCCCAATAATAATCCCAGTGACACATGTAATACCATGTATGGCTACGTTCACATTAAGACGTCTATTAGGAGCCTCCGTCAGAGATTTCATCAAAAATCATAGTCAAAATAAAACAGTGAAGGAAATATTAATGAAAACCTTATAGACCCCATTATATGCAGTAGGGTCTACTGGGTGATGTTGGCGTTCATCTTATGACATATGGAGAACTACCATTAATTCTAAATAAAAAGAAGCTATGTGAAAGTAGCCTACATAAACACAACACAAAGTAATACAAAGTCCGGAGACTCCGAGCAAGCAATTGAGCTTCTAATGGATGTTTCACACCTCACTTTAAGTTGCCAAGTAGAGACCTTCTGTCCTCCTAGTGTCCATGTGTGCCCAAGCACATTACATTTGGCTTATAAGTAATAGACCAATAAAGTCAGTTACTATTTTCCCCAATGCATTTAGTTGATAAATCCTGACATGGGGTTATTTTATTTCTTCTGCTACAGGGGTACAATGTGTCTATCTTTACCTTTCCTCATGGCTCAATATATTCTGAGACTAGTAGTTCCAGATAACCGGCTTTAAAAAAAATAAAACAACCACATGACTTCTCGATACTCTTTCATGAGATGTATATGCTATATTTGTCTGTGTGCGGCCACCCAATATTTTAGATATGAATTACTGCATGTCAAGGCTACACAAAATCACTTGATAGGATTACTTTGTGTTATGAAACAACATCCCATCAATCCTCCTAGTGGTGTGTAACAATTGGTATTTCTTCAACTATACATTATTTATCAATATCAAGCCTTCCATCCCTTACTTCCTCACAGCAATCGGTCACTTACTTGTCATCCCTGGTCATGCCATTCTGACTGCTGAAATTGAAAGGGTCGTTGCTGAAGGAGCTGCCAAATATATCATCAAACTTATTTTCAGGTATACTCTGGAATACAAACAATAAGCGCGGTCAACAAGGACAGATCTAGAAGAATAGAGGGCTTAAAGGGGTAGTCCTTTTACAACATGAAGAGTTATACAATTCTCCAATACACTTCCCACATGAAACCTTTCCACAGAACCCACAGCAGAAATTTGAGGCTCACCCTCGGGTGTCCGCCACAGTTTGCAGAGGTGTGCGTGCTGATTAACTACATTCAGTGAAAACACGTCTGAAACTTAAGAAAGGACAGTCTCCTCTTTCAGTGCTTGCGGATAAAAGAGTATCGGTCACTGACTTCCATTGAAATTAATAGGAGAAAGGTTTAATGTATTTTCATAGGAAGGACACTTACAGTAGGCCTGGTTCAAATCTGCGTTTGGTATTCTTCGCTTGGGGACCCCCCCCCCCGCACGGAGTACCGAATGCATTAAAAAGCAGTGAGCAATGAAAGCAAACGGACTACATAGACTATTAATGGGGTCTGTGTGTTTTCCACACAGTGTCCACACAAATCATGGGGAGAGGAAATTACTTCATCAACTACTTTTCTCTCCGCATGAGTTGTGCAGACACCGCGCAAAAAATGCACGGACCCCATTATGGGGTCCGTGTGCTTTCATTGCTCACCACTTTTTAATTCATTTGGTATTCCATTCAGGAGGTCCCCAAGTGGACTCCCCGAACAGAATACCAAATGCAGATGTGAACCAGGCCTCACACAAAAACTGTATGGGGGAAATTCATCGACACATTTACACCAGTTTTCTGGCATATATGTGTGTGATTATGTGGTGCATGTTTGGCTAATAAATTGATAATAAATCTGCCCGTCTTCACATATACTGGAATTTTGTCATACAGAGAAATCTACCAAAAATACCTCATATCTAACAGGGATTTTGATGTAGAATATCCATAGTACTGCAAACTGTGAAATTCATCTGCAATCCACATCAAATTCTCATTAAAATTTGCATGTAACATGTATCCATATTGCTATATTTCCATATTATTGAAGGTCCCATTACATTTACTTTCATTCTAAACTTTTTATTTTTTTACCTGGTGAGATGAAGAGTCCATCCCAACAAGATCATCAGTCTCCACTAAGGTTTCACTGTCGGGTGGAGAGTTTCCTGTAGGTATAAGAACCACTGGACTAATGTGTTCAGATAAGGCAGAAGCTCGCAAGAAGTTTGGTGGGTTCTATAAGAGAATAAGTATGAGAAAAAAAATTATATACAGTACCAACAAAGAAAGAGCATTGATCAGCACCTTCAGTCCGCTGACACTGTACTGACCATTACTTCCTATTCATTGACTTTGACCCTTCTATATAAGGGCAGCATGGTGGCTCAGTAGTTAGCACTGGTGGCTCAGTGGTCAGCATTGATGGAGTCTTCAGTTGGAATCTATCCAAGAACATCTGCAAGTGGGTATGTCCCTCCCATGTTTGTGTGGGTTTGCTCCCTGACATACTGATAGGGAATGTAGATTTTAAGTCCTACTTGGAACAGTGAGTAAAGGCAAAGTCCTTCAGAATCCTGGTATTATATATGAAATACATTCATTGCAGCTGCTACACTGTGTCTATCTATATGAAACACATTTTTTAACTCCGTACTTAAACTTAACGAATGTAACCAAAATCAATGTCACGATTAGGAGAAGAAGGGACATCATGGGAGTAACGGTTTAGTCCTTACAGCTATTTTGGGGTTTAACATTGCAGATGTAAGATAAAATGTCTTAAGTGTCGTGTGGACATACTGGAAAGTTTTATCTACTTATTCTATAATATCGGAAGGAATGCACTGTCAAGAAGCACTACAGCAGCAGAATTATCTCAAGAGCCTCATTTATTGTCACACATCTGCTGAGCCATGCAGTCCTTGGAGCTTCTAATACTGAGAGTATAAACTTGTAGTCTGTTACACTGAGAATCTAATTTTATTTTCAGACGTCTATTGTCTTTCTATAATTCAATGTAGTATTCATATTCACAGTCTGCGGTCTGAATTGTAAGACATAAAGTATCTGGAGACATCTTCTTACCTCTGGAAGCTGTGGAATCTGCAGTAGACGTTTGAAGTATTGCAGGTTACTCGAACGGTAAAACAAATCTTTCAACCTGTGGGATATAGTATACAGATAAGTACATCACTGACTAATAGAAAATGACTTTGGGTTTGTTTACAAGGGTGTTCTTGGATTGTGAAATACAGACTGTATTAGGGCTGGGCAATTATGAATTAAGTCAAAATCGCCATTGATCAGGTATTTTATCTCGACCATGATTAATAGCGATTATTAAAATCACATCCCTTTTGGAGTATGAGTATATGTTGGGCAAACCTTGTCCAATGGTTCATTTGGACTGATCACGTCCAAACTAGAACTGCTATTATTATACTCTGGGGTCTCTTAAGATCCCAGAGTATAATTAGAAGAAGACCATGGGAAGTGAGCAAACATTAAAAAAAAAAAACAGTATTAATAACCTCCCTGTGCTCCTGGTCTTCTTCAGGCATATTCAGCCTCCTGAATGATGTAACTTGCTGCTGAAACCTGTGACCGCATCTTTGTGTCGCAACGCCACAAAATGACAGGCCTTAGCATCACTCAGGAGGCTGGAGGAGGACAAGGAACATTGCCGGATCAGTTGTCGTATCTCCTTGCCAAAATATTTATTTCCTAAGGATAGGCCATAGAAAAAAAATCATGGACCCCACCATCTTTGGGGATAACAGGGGCAATTACTGTTCCCACCCTGTTTACTATCTGCGCCTGTGTCTGTACTCACAGCAGGTAGGAAGTGGGGTTTGAAAAGAGGAGTGGGAGCACCACAATCCCAAGGAGGTTCTGCAGCACCCCTTCACATCCTAATGCAGTTGGCACAGTCATCGCAACATGAACACACAATTCTAGTCATTAATCTCACACAATTTCCCATTCTTAGACTCACTTTTGAAACTGTTCCATAAAACGATCTCGATGACCCTGTAATGTATCCGTAGGAAGGCCTGAAAGACAAATAACATGGCTACACCACTAATTCACTTACAGCAACCTATTATGTACAGTGTTGGCCAAAAATATTGGCACCCCTGCAATTCTGTCAGATAATACTCAGTTTTTTCCAGAAAATGATTGCAAGCACAAACTCTTTGGTATTAATATCTGCATTTATTTTGCTTGCAATGAAAAAACACATAAGAGAATGAAAAAAAAAGTGAAATAATCGATCATTTTACACAAAACTCCAAAAAAGTTTTGTCACCCTCAGCCTAATACTTGGTAGCAGAACCTTTAGACAAAATAACTGCGCACAACCACTTCCGGTAACCATCAATGAGTTTCTTACAATGCTCTGCTGGAATTTTAGACCATTCTTCTTTGGCAAACTGCTCCAGGTCCCTGAGATGTGAAGGGGGCCTTCTCCAAACTGCCATCAAGAGATCTCTCCACAGGTGTTCTATGGGATTCAGGTCTGGACTCATTGCTGGCCACTTTAGAAGTCTCCAGTGATTTCTCTCAAACCATTTTCTAGTGCTTTTTGAAGTGTGTTTTGGGTCATTGTCCTGCTGGAAGACCCATGACCTCTGAGGGAGACCCAGCTTTCTCACACTGCGTCCTACATTATGCTGCAAAATTTGTTGGTAGTCTTCAGACTTCATAATGCCATGCACACGGTCAAGCAGTCCAGTGCCAGAGGCAGCAAAGCAACCCCAAAACATCAGGGAACCTCCGCCATGTCTGACTGTAGGGACCATGTTCTTTTCTTTGAAGGCCTCTTTTTTTTCCTGTAAACTCTATGTTGATGCCTTTTCCCAAAAAGCTCTACTTTTGTCTCATCTGACCAGAGAGCATTCTTCCAAAACGTTTTTGGCTCTCGGGTAAGTTTTGGCAAACTCCAGCCTGGCTTTTTTATGTTTTTGGGTATGAAGTGGGGTCTTCCTAGGTATCCTACCATACAGTCCCTTTTCATTCAGACGCCAACGGATAGTACAGGTTGACACTGCTGTACCCTCGGACTGCAGGGCAGCTTGAACTTGTTTGGATGTTAGTCGAGGTTCTTTATCCACCATCCGAACAATCTTGCGTTGAAATCTCTCGTCAACTTTTCTTTTCCGGCCACATCTAGGGAGGTTAGCCAGTGCCATGGGCTTTAAACTTCTTGATGACACTGCGCACGGTAGACACAGGAACATTCAGGTCTTTGGAGATGGACTTGTAGCCTTGAGATTGCTCATGCTTCCTCACAATTTTGCTTCTCAAGTCCTCAGACAGTTCTTTGGTCTTCTTTCTTTTCTCCATGCTCAATGTGGTACACACAAGGACACAGGACAGAGGTTGAGTTAACTTTAATCCATTTCAACTGGCTGCAAGTGTCGTTTAGTTATTGCCACCACCTGTTAGGTGCCTCAGGTAAGTAACAGGTGCTGTTAATTACACAAATTAGAGAAGCATCACATGATTTTTCAAACAGTGCAAATACTTTTGTCCACCCCCTTTTCTATGATTGCTGTGGAATTATATCCAATTTGGCTTTTTGACAATTCTTTTTGTGGTTTTCCATTGAAGACAAATTAAATGAAGATAATAATACCAAAGAGTTTGTGCTTGCAATCATTTTCTGGAAGAAAATGAGTATTATCTGACAGAATTGCAGGGGTGCCAATACTTTTGGCCAACACTGTAGCATCCGAACTGAATTATAATAAACGATATTATATTTAATCTCCAGCTCAAGATATATTTCTGGCACAGTATGCCTAGTGCACAGGCCCCAGTTCCTATGTAATAGTACAAGAGGGGTTGTCTTAGCTATTACAGCCAGGGAAGCGTTGTGTAATATAGGGAGATTCCCTAGAAAGAGGATGTCATTCTCTTTAGTTCATTCATGTCATTTGAAAAAAAAAATGTCTGGTTTTGCAGCATTCTTACTTTGCACAGCTGCTTTTTTGCAGCATTTTTTGCACAGTACTGTATGACTGTGGGGATTTTTTGTCTTTATAATTGTACTCTGATGCTGGTATGGCAGCCCCGCAATCTGATCCAGCATAAAATGGGTTAAATCTAGAGACTGGCTATTGATTGTGGTCATGTATGACTGGTGTTTACTGGAAGAGAATTGCAGACTACTGCATTGACACATTTTGGAACTGAGTTTTTCCTGTTAGCCTTCCTTAGAATCAATTCTCAGGCACAAATTGACCTGGTGATCAGAAGGGATCACACCTCCCCCTATGAGGTCCAAATATTAATAAAAGAAAGTCTGTTTAGTTTCATGGACGTGCCAGAAACAAGTGACTCTGCTGCTGACACTCTGACAATTCACAGATCACTGTAGGATTCTTTTATAACTAAACCATGCACATACAGAAGGAGAAATGTCTGGAGCAATACGGCAGGAATATTGTGAAAGATTTTGAAGGAGAACTCCCACAGAGGGCACAGAAAGTATGTGACAAGCGATACACATACACACACACATATAGAAATACGGCCTTGATACAATTGTTTTATGCACATCTCTATTATGTTTTGAGCATTTAAAATCCATCTATCGTGGACAAGACTCTTTTTTGATTCTACTGCCTGTAAAGCGCTGCGGAACATGATGGAGCTATATAAGTAAGCATAATAATAATAAACTTTCAGCATACCGCCATAGAACCCTGTGGCGATATAACCTTAAAGGGGTTGTCTTATCAAAAAAACAGCTGCAGTCAAAATGCTAACTCTGGAGTGAGGAGCTGATTACCGCGGCTTGTGTACCTGGCAAACAGCTTGCTTTGGAGGGTGAAGACATGACCAGCCAAACAGTTTCCCTGCAACAGCCACATTTATAGTACTACATGGCAGCTATAAAAATAAATGCACAGACAGCTTAATGTGCTAGAAACAGGATTTGTGAAGGTATATTGTAGGATGTAGCACGAAAACATTAGCACCAGATCCTTTAAGTCCTATGGGTTGTGAATGGGAGCCTCCACGGATTGCACTTGTTCTCCCACTACATCCCACATAAGCTCAACGACTTTTGTAGTGTCTGCAACACAACCCATAGTAACTTCCACATAACTGCCATGACTCAAGGTCTCCAAGCAGAACTTTGTCCAGAGCACCAGCCATCCACAGGATACTAAAGACAATGTGATTTATCAGTCCAGGCCATCTTCTTCCTACTACTACTCCTTGAGTATAGTTCTGCTTTCTACATACCGACTTATAGGTGCTTTTGGCAGGGGACAGAGGTAAACATGGGAACTGTGACTAGATTAGACGCTGCAGGCTGTCATGCACTGTGTGTTTGGATGTCTTTATATGATAACTAGCATTAACTTTTTGGCAATTAGTGATACAGTAGGTGTTCTGTGCCACTGGACCAGATGGGCATTCACCATTCTCCATGCGCCTGTTACTGGAGTAAGTTCATCAGTTGGACCACTTTTGGTATGTAAGAGCCATTGCATACTAGGAAAACTTCTTTTTTTTTTTTTTTTTTAAATGTAGATAGTGAGCCCCATATACATATATGGTGCGTGCAGTTCGGATCGGCTGATCCGAACAGTGTTCGCTCATCTCTATTTATGTCCATTTTATATGCCAATGGAAAATAATTTCTTCACTATGTTCCATGACAATTTTCTACTGTTGGTCACTAGGTGGCGCTATTATTTTACCATCCACTTAAAATATTTAACATTCGCATTTAACAGCAGATGGACAAAATTCAAAGAAAGAAAAACATTTTAAACAGATAAGAACAAGGGCTGAGTTAAGTAGCCAGCCACTCTGGCATGAGTCGCAAGTAGGGTTGAGTCGATCTTGAGATTTCAAGATCGATTTTAAAATCCAATTTCCAATAATTTTCCAGCTGATCTCGATCGTGAAATTTGCTCGATCACCGATCGGAATCCGATCTTTTCCCATCCCGATCCTCAACCCTAGTCAATGCTTCTCTATGGGAAAAGTCACTTTTAGGGTTGAGCCGATCTTGAGATAACCTCCGATCTCAATCCCGCTGGAAAAGATCAGGTCGGAATTCCAATCGTGATCGTGAAATTTACTCGATCGCCGATCGGAATCCGGTCTTTTCCGATCCCGATCGCTCAACCCTAGTCGTAAGCAAATAAAACAAAATGGGGCACATTTATTAAATGTATTATATTATCTACCAATTATATGTCCACAAATGTCACATTCACAAATATACCACACAGACTACATGAATCTGACATACAATTTTCTGGACAACAGTATTTCGAAAGTAATAAAATTCTCCCAATTTTCTTTGATTTATTCTTAAGCCCATTTGACATGACCGAGTTTAAGGATAAGGCCGCACGTTGCAGAAACACAGCTTTTCTTGTTGCAGATTTTTCAGCGTTTTTTTGAGCCAAGGCCAGAAGTGGGTTGAGCAGAAAAGAGAACTATAAATGCTTCCTTTATATTTCCCATTCCCTTTGTAGCCACTCCTAGGTTTGGCTCAAAAACCGCAGTAAAGCCTGCAAAAAAAAAAGCAGCTTTACCGCAACGTGGAGCCTCAGCCTTAGTGTCTTGACTCGATTTACTGACCCAAATCCAGTTGTCCATGTGCAAAGTCCTAATGCACAGTATACTCACAAGAGTGAAGTTTGAAGAGAAGTTTCACAGTGTAGTCATACAAGTGGCTACAGTCTAGTATGACTTGAATTAGAGGCGACAGACGGCACTGGCCAGCAGCGGTGACAGACACAGAACGGGACATGTCCAATGATTTAAAAACTGCAGAAAAACAAGAAAAAAATTTAGAGAATAGCACATGATAGTACATAACTCTGTCTGGTATACAGGTTAATAATCTATCAGGGTACATCAATGGTTAGAAAGTCTGCCAAATATCAGCAATACCAGCTAATTCTGTAAAGTGATGGTCGCCTAACAATTCTTATTATACACCACTAGTTACTACACAATAAAGATGGTCATACACCTGCTTAGATAGCTATGAAATAGATATTCCTTTCAACCCGGTATACACTTGCATGGTTTGCCATTTTGATTTCAAGTGCAAACTTAGGCTGGGTTCACACCCTCTCCGCTTGAAAAATGCAGTGAGAAAAGCGCTGCAAGCATTTTTCGCCGTTTTCAAGCGGAAACCTTGTGGACCCCATTATAGTCTATGGGGACCACATGCGGGAATGCATGGAGGCTGCAAACATTCACACTGACATACAGGCCTTAAAATTCCAGACTATTAGGGCACCCCAAGCTATTTCTGACCACTGTATACGGGACGAAAGGTAACAATTGTATATTCTGTATTACTGCACTGCTGCCTACACACTGAACACTTGATGTTAATGAAATGTAATGACTAATGAGGAAATAAAGTAACAAATCCAATGAACTTAATGCTGTTTAATCAGCAGACGTCAATCAGTTACATGGCAGGATAACACAAGCTCGTGTAGGAGGAAGCTTCCACTTACAGCAGAGGATTAGGCTTCACTTTCTATGAACACTTACTGCCTCAAAAGTGAGCAAAATCTACAAATAAAGAAAAAAGTCGACAAAATCTAAAATACTTTTTTATATAATTGTGTTATTTTTTTAGAGCTGAAGGCCGTTAACAATGCAAAGCCTAAAGGCATAGGATCACCAAAATGGGAGGAAATCCACGAAAACATGGGGAGAACATACAAACTCATTGCAGATGTTGTTCCTGGTGAGATTCGAACCCAGGACTCCAGCACTGCAGTGCTAACCACTGAGCCACCGTGTTGCCCCTTTATATACAGATTTTTAGCGGCAACTGTTCCATTCTTCTAAATAGGAATGTTTTGGTGTCAAGAACACACAGATTTCTTCAAGATTCATCTAAATGAATAGGACAGCAGCAGAAATTTGTGCAACAAATCTTCCTTGTGTGAATACACCTGTATAGGTCAAAATTCTCTGTGAAGATCTAAGAGTGGCTCAGATCAAAGAGGTGACTTGTTGGGATCTGTCAGGTCCCACTAGTGTTTGTCACATGCGTTCCGCCTTTTACCTTTTTCTGTTCCTCTGATGGAACATTGCGGTGCGCTGCCTTTCTCAAGCAGAGAAATGTAACATTTTTTTCTACTGAAGCCGTGATACAATGTAGCCAGTGAGAACGTTACACTACTGGGCAATGACACAATGGTGTTACTTCCTATGACACATTAAGATTCTGTATAGGTCAACAACAAGGAAGTGGGTGTTTAACTAGTGATTAAATGACTAACTTCCCAGCTTTGTGAGAAAACTATCTGAGACGAGGCCATGCTGTACTATGTACGTGAACTCGCACCATTCTCTACTTCTGTGTTTTCATACATAAGAACTGCTGTCATAACCGAAAATAGAAATAAAGTATATAGCCAAACCGGTATCATAAGAAATAACGCACCTATACATTATTATGGAGAGGAAAAAAAATCATCACCTAACTTTTATGATAAATTTCATAAATGAACTGTACAGGTAATAATAGTAAACTTTGTAATATATCTTATTAAAGAAAAATGCTTCTTTCTCCTCTTATTTCCTTGCCTGCTCCTTCTGAATTACTGTTAAAACTAAATATATTCTGTTCAAATCTCTACTCTGAAGTTTATACTTAGCTGCACCATTCAGGGACTGTCTCTTCACGCTGTTGAGTAATGTTTTACCTGATAATCCCACTCTGTGGTAAGATAAAACTGTCTTTAGAAATTACAGCCGCACCTCATCACGACCCTGCTTTCTGTCGCCTCATTCACCTCCTCCCCTTCCCCTCTCTATAAAATTCAATGAGCTGAGCTGTCTCCAGAGTCCACCATATACATAGATTTGAACAGAAAAATAGATCAGTACAGGAGAACAACTGCGGAAAAATCAGGAGAAAGAAGATTTTTCTCTAACCCTGTAGGGCTTGGATAATTTCTGTTTTTTCCTCCCCATAAATATGTATGCCATATTTTATCTTCCAACATACAAGGGCTTATTTTTATAGGCTGTACTTAATAATGGCACCATATAAAGTGCCGTACGTTGTACTGCAAAACTAGAAAAAAATTCTGAGGTGGAATTGGAAAAAAACACAATTTCGCCATATTTTTACAGGTTTCGTTTTTACAGCATTCATACACACACACACATGGACAAAATTGTTGGTATCCCTTGTTTAAAAAAAATCAATCTTTTTGTGAAGGCACATCAACTCTATGTTCTCAGACGGAAAAATGAAGCATATCATGAAAAGAACCCTGTCCCTACTGTGAAACATGGAGGAGGCTCTGTTATGTTCTGGGGCTGCTTTGCTGCATCTGGCACAGGGTGTCTTGAATCTGTCCAGGGTACAATGAAATCTCAAGGCTATCAAGGGATTCTAGAGAGGAATGTGTTGCCCAGTGTCAGAAAGCTTGGTCTCAGTCGCAGGTCTTACAATGGGATAGTGACCCAAAACACACAGCTAAAAACACCCAAGAATGGCTAAGGGCGCATTCACACAGAGTAACGCGGCGCTGATTCTGGCACAATAATTCACGTAAAAATCAGCGCGTAAAATGAAACTCATTGAAATCAATAGGAGTCTTTTTTTCAGTGCTGATTTTTACGCGAGTTATTGTGCCAGAATCAGCACCGCGTTACTCCGTGTGACGTGTAAAAATAAGACTCCGGCCGGGTTCACACGGAGTATTGTGGCTTGTCATTTGGTACGTACACGCCGCGGGATCTCTTGCGGGCCGTATACGCGCCCATTGTTTTCAATGGGAGCCGGTACCGTACACGTGGCGCTATTTTGTCTCTATATACTTAGATATAAATGATATATTCCACACAGGCCTTCTGTTCTTTGTGTAATAATATGTACGGTATCTCCAACATTTTAACAGTCCATCAAAGTTATTCATTAGGATTTATTGATTCTGTGTGAACTTTTTACAACTCCGAGGCATCAGGCTCTGGATACATCACATCTATTTAATACCATAGGAATGTTTGCTCAGTGATACTATGGCTGGTTACAAATTGTAAGTGACCTCTGACAAATTGCCAAGCACTGTTACTGGGTGGTAAATACTTTCCACTACAGGTGCACTGTAAATGCAGACATTGTACGTGCTGGACTAGCTGACTGTATATGGAAGTGTGTCTGACACTGTATGGAAAGTAACACAGTGACTCTTCACAATGCTGGTTATTGCACGAAAGGAACATGCAAATATACGCTTATCGAATAAATAGGTCTACTGTGTAAAGTGTATGTCAGGGGCTTTCACTTGTTCTCTTATTCAGGATGCATATGGCTACAGGATCTGAAGTAATAGAAAAAAAACGGAACAAAGACAGTAACAAGCCTCTAAGGGAAATGAGATAAAGCAAAAATATAAGGAACATGCAATGGTCAGACATCTGTATAAATGTGCTTTATGGCTAAGGCTCCAGGGGCCGTAATCGCAGCGCTAAAGCGCTGCGGAAAGAACTGCTGTGTGAACGCATTGCAGTTCTTTCCGCAGCGCTTTTAAAAGAAAGTTCACAGAGTTTTCCTCCACGGACTTTCTCTTAACATTATATCTATGGGAAAGCCGCCGACGTTTCCGTAGATATAACTGACATGCTACGATTTGCAAAGCTGCAATGGATTTGCAAATAGCAGTGTGTCCGCGCTGCAATCTTTTCCGCAAAGTGGGCATGGGATTCGCATGAATCCCATCCCCTTTGCTTGCACTGTAAAACGCCACGATTTTTCCTGCAGTGTGTACGCTGCGGGCAAATTGCAGCGTTTACATCCCATGGGCCCATGGGACCCCGGTCTATATCTGGCTTTCTGTAAGGTTGTGAGAATGACGCAGTGACATACTGTCAATTTTATTGTGGACTCTCTTTGTGCAAAGATTCTGATCTTTAATATTTCACATCCTTTAGTTTTTGCTTTAGTAGGAGAAAAATTGAGAAGTAATGGAATTAACCATATACCTTATATGCATTACTTCTCAGTTTTTCTTGGCGAGTTTCTTGCATAGTGAGAAGTTCCTACATACATTTCACAGTGAATTTTGGGGAGGAGCTGTTAGCATTACTACAGAAGTAGGGGGCCTCTATCAGGGCTGGCTCCAGATTTTTGGGGCCCTTGGGCGACAGCGCCTCAGTGGGCCCCTATTGGAGCAACCCATGCGCAAATAGCTGTGTCTTTTTGCTGAGGTGGAACTACTGGAGCGGCCTGTAATACAGTCCATTCCATACAAGTACATACAACCTGTTCAGACATCAGAAAGTAAAGAAGAATTTTAGGTGGACACTGGCTCACAGTGGTGGCTATAAAGCATCACTAGGCCCTTGTGGCTTTCCACTGCTGACTAGGCCCAAATAAATAAGTCTAATCAGTTTGGAGTCTGAAACCACGGAGTCCAAATCAGAAGCAAAATCTGCAGCAAGATCCAGAAGGACAATTTTTTTTCAGCGTCCTGCACTAATTGTTTTCAATGGAAGTCAAAAGTGAAGCTAAGTTCACAAATCAGGACTTTGACATGGATTACAGAACTGAGTCCACACCGATTCTACTATCAATTAGGGTTGAGCGATCGGGATTGGAAAAGATCGGATTTCGATCAGCGATCAAGTAAATTTCACGATCGCGATCGGAATTCCGATCCCGATCTTTTCCAGCAGGATCGACATCGGAGTTATCTCAAGATTGTCTCAACCCTGAAAGTGACTTTTCCCATAGAAAAGCATTGATTAGGGTTGAGGATCGGGATCGGAAAAGATCGGATTCCGATCGGTGATCGAGCAAATTTCACGATCAGGATCGAGATTGGCTGGAAAATGATCGGAAATCGGATTTTAAAATCGATCTTGAAATCTCAAGATCGGCTCAACCCTACTATCAATTCACCTTTAATCCAAGTAAATGGGGTTTCCACAACACACTCACAAAGAGCAGATAAATTCGCAATTTCAGACTCTCCATAGAAAAGTCAAGTGTAACCCAAGTGAATTACAATTTATGTTGCGGATCCTCTAGTAAAATGCACTTATATTTGCCTTAAAGGATTTTCTGGCTTTACACTACTGATTTTGGGGAAGAGTACTCTCAGCACCCCAAATGATCAGGGCCACAGCGTTTGGACAAGTGCTGTAGCCTTTTCATCGTTCACACTGCTCTGTCCGCCGACATAATGTAGCGGATCTACAAGGTACTGCAGGTTTGTAATGTGCAATTTTATTGCAGCGTCAGGTGAATGGGACAAAGCTGTAATACCCAACACATGCGCTATTGAAGCATGCAGTAAATTGCTTACCCAAGTATTGAGGCCCCTTCCTACATCTGATCTATCAAAGCCCAAAATTCCCAACAGTTGGATCTTTAAGATCTGATATTAATGTAGGCCATCAACATAGACGCCTCTAAAAGTTTTAGCTCACACCTTCAGTTCTGTAAAACATGTTCATATAGTTTGTTAAAAGTATATAATTCTATATGGATCGTCTAAGTTACCCATAGCAACCATCGCTACCGACACACTAAAGCTACTGAAGACACGGAGTGCCACGTGCACTATATCATTAACCTCCAGGGTGTAATCACTAGTTGTGCGGAGTAATCATTAGGTCTGTGGCAGAATTGCCCTTCCTGCGGAGCAGCTTTTCACACTTGGGATGACAGGTCTCCGTCTTCCAGTACATCAGCAGGGAACACTAACAAACAGGAATTACATGAATCAGTCGGAGAGCACACGAAACACTGACCTGTATGAAAAAGGTTCAGCTCCCACTCCATGTAGTCAAATATCTCCACCGTAAGCTGAAAGCTGAAGAACATTATAGGACAAGTCATTAGGAGACGCAGGCTATTATGGCACATACAAATATCCATTGTGCAAAATATTCCACATATTGACTTGTAGAGAATAATGGCAGGCTGCAATTTTTTCTATACATACATTAAGAGTATTAGTACACGGAGGTTATAATTACCTTACAATTGTTACATTAAATATAGAAATGACCTATGTAACAATGTACTGAGCTACCGAAGGAGTTGTCAGGTTTAGAAAACCCAAATCCTATTAAAAATAGGTTAATAACGGGAGAGATTGAGATTTTCATGTCTTGGATGGAGAATGGCTATAAAGAGCATCTGAAGGACCAGTCTTGCAATACACAGACAATTGGTTTAAATGGGTACTATGTAGAGATGAGCGAACACTGTTCGGATCAGCCAATCCGAACACTGTTCGGATCAGCCGATCCGAACAGCACGCTCCCACAGAAATGAATGGAAGCACCTGTGACGCTGATTTTGCTGGCGGCCGGCGTCACAGGTGCTTCCATTCATTTCTGTGGGAGCGTGCTGTTCGGATCGGCTGATCCGAACAGTGTTCTCTCATCTCTAGTACTATGTAATACATAAAGAAGTATTCCCATCTTGGCATTTATGACAAATCCATAGGATATGCCATAAATGTCTGTCAGAGGTGGATCTCACCTGTGGGACCAATACCTATTTAGAGATGGTGATCTAAGGAATATGTGTATGGAGACCTTCAGATAACCATGTGTGCCGGGATAGCACCTAATGCAAATTATAAATGCACCCATAGTCTCCCAGTGACCTGGTGGAGGTTAAAAAAAATCTCTGGTCACAGCCAGCAAGGACCCCCGCAAAAGAAAACAGCGGAGCAGCAGGACTGGTCCGTGCTGTGATGACACCCAAGCACCTGAACAGGTAAGTATGGTTTTTTTCACCTCCCCCAGACTAATTAGAAATAACATTTTAGCCTGGACAATCCCTTTAAGCATGGATACTTATGTAGGACAGATACTGCGCTGGCATCCGTTTAACACATCCCCTGAAAGCTTTCTCACTGCCTAGGATCAACTGAATATAAGGGTAAGTTCACACTGAGTCTTCTGGTCAGGGTCTTGACATTGTCAAAACCGGAATGGAAACCGCGTGAGGAATTTCCTGAGGCGTTTTTTGCCATTTGAAGCGTTTCCGGAAGCGTTTTTTGAGGCGATTTTCGAGGAGTTTCCTGATCCGTTTCCTCCTGGGATGTGGTTATGAATTATATTTTAAAAAAAAAAAAACGCCTGGCGTTTCCTGATCAGGTTTTTCCAAAAACGCTTCCAGTTCCGCTTCAGGTTTCTGACCAAAAAACGTGAGCAGGAAAAACCAGCTCACATTGACTTGCATTGAAGCCGTGAGCAGGAAAACGCTTAGGCTTCAAAAAAGAATGAACATCTCGCTTCTTTTTTGCCACTAGCAGAAAAAAACGCTAGCGGAAAAGACTCAGAAGCGTTTTCTATACTTTGAATGGTGAGGCATTTTTTGTTCAGGGTTTGGAGGCAGATTTCTGCCAAAACCCTGACCAAAAAACTCTGTGTGATCTTAGCCTAATAGTGTGGTGTGAGAGCGCCCTGGGGATCACCCGTGGTTTGCAACAATACAGTAAAAGTGGTCTTACAGATGTTTACTATGGGTGGCAGCACAATTGCACTCAGTATATAACTCATTGTGGGCTTACATAATCATCTACATAGCAGTACACCCTAGAACGGTATCTAACTGCTGTAATAAGTGATAAAGCAGATTTCTGGCAAGTTTATCCAGCTCAGGACACTGTAATGTGTTTGTGTCCAAGAGTGAAATGAACCAGTTTTATCAATGTAGCTCCTTTATCCAAAAACACAGAGCATGGAACGTGCGATGGATCATGATTTTGTCGTCTGAAAAAGCAAACATAAAAGCATTCAGCGCACATAGGCAGATAACTATTTCAAAGCTGAGACTGGGTCATAATGTCATTCAATCTGCGCCTCGAACGGTAGCGTCATACAGCGCTGGATGGGAAAAGAGGCGATCTGCTGCCAAGGCACTCGCTATAGTAAGTTGGTATTTGCTAATCTGAAACTAGGGCACCATGTATATATAAGATACCCATTCCCTAGGGCATTATATAAGAAGCAAATCATGACACTCAGAGCTTTCAACTGTAGCTGTGATCTATTGGGATTCTCCTTGGCTCCTCCACTGGCAGAAACATTGTACGAACCTGCACTAGCTCTGGAGCTTTATCTTATGGTATTCACGGTGCAATGTATACTTCTAGAATCATTACTGTCATACATTTATGTAGGTTAAAGTTTATCTTCAGGCAAAAACGGAAACTTCAGCTTAATTCCAGACCAAAAAAACCCTGATCTAATAGAAACAGTCCTGTAGCTCCTTATGCAGAAGACCTGGGTTTCATAGGAAAGAAGCCCCAAGTTCACTCCCTGTGGAGTGAGAGTCAACCCACCTCTAGATAAAATCTTCCCCCTAAAATTAAAGGCAAGTCCTCACAGTATGACTCCGCTGCTTAAATTCAGCAGTGAGTTTGTCTGTAATCTGCAGTCACAAAAAAAATAAAAATTCGAAAAGTTAAGGCCCCACCTAGTGAGCTGTGGGAAAAACTACGACAGCAAAGTATTATACAAAAAGTCCACAGACTCCAGACTTTCTGCTTCCATTATACCTATAGGGAAAACAGGTATAATTGACATGATAGGATTACAAAACCGCGGAATATGTTGGTGCTATATAAATAAAATTTATTATTATTATTATTAATAAGTTACAATTTATGGTTCATTGCTAATTTTGCACCAAAAAATTTATTTTAATTCCCCCTAGTGCATATCCACATTAGAACAAATATAAGAAGGAAGTAGAGGATCGCCGCTGAGGAATAACACCTTGATCTCCTACGTAATGGTTTATGCCAAGTAGAAAAGACGTTTTATAATGAGCAGAAACTCACAAATTATTGACATCATTCTCTCCGGCTTCATCCAGCTGCCTGTCAGTCATCTGAAGGTTGCCAGGGAAACGGGGATTCTGGAAGTACGAGAAAAATGGTTAATGACTGTACATGGAAGGAACAATAGTAGTGCACCATATTAGAGATATTATAGTGGAGGGCTTTACAATACATCACAGTATAAAATTACATCGCAAGACACAGGGAGGGATACCTGCAATACCTGCAACATATTTTCTGCTATGCAAAATTCAGTATTTAGCACTGCTAGAGCAACTAAGGAATAACCCATCAGTATTCTGCACTGTGGAAAAAGCAATAGAGAGGACATCACAGCTTAGAACACCCGGGCGAGTATTCTCTGATCTCTACAATGAGTCTGCACAAGAGTCCATTCCTCTATGGAAGTTATACCTATTATGAAGCCGTAACATGTCCATCACAGGCAGCCAGGCTCCATTTCCTACTGGCCCAATACACCTTTTATACCACCTCAAAATCAGCAGTACCCCAGGTGCTTTTGTAACATTAATCCCCCTCTTTAAAGAGAACCTGTCATGTTTTTTATTGTAATTCCCTATCCCATATTCACACGACCATGCCAAATCTCGGCACATGGCAGGTGTGTTTTGTTTTTTTTTCACGGACTCTTTTACATCAATGGGTGAGTTAAGTCCATGAAAACCAACCCAGGGAAAAACTCCATGAAAAAAATACAGCATGTTGTACTTTTCAACCGATCACTGTCACCATACGATCAATAAATTTGGTTGTGTGACTAAGTCTTACCATTCATTTCATCCTTTTGTCTTGAAATAATACCTACAGTGGTATATTCAGTGTATACAGTAAAGATTTAAGTCTGACCACATTATGCAGAAGAAGCACATGTCCTACTCAGCTTCTTCTCTACTGCACTTCTAGGTAGTACTTCCAGGAAAAAATACAAGATAGATAAAGGAAGCCTGGTTCACATACAGCTATAGAGATTTGTCAAAAGTTATGACCCGTGAAGGCCCGGGTGCTAAGATTTCCAGCGATCTTTAGAAGGAGCAGAAATGCTTAGCTGAGGACTATGCGTGTTTGGCTGATATTATCTTAGCTCATGAACTCACGCCTCAAAGTATGTATTCGTATACTTTCTACAACTCCTTAGAACACACATTTGGCTCTCTAACTGGTTGTTGTGATCTTTATATTAGGAATAAGACCATTTCCATGCCAAGCATGCCACTCTGTATATGAATTTTTAGGGCAAACTGACAATGAAGAAGTTTCTAAAAGTAAATATCCTGTAATGGACGCGAGGTTTATGTCTTCCTCACCTTTGTGTGGAAATCCATCTTGGTGTTCAGGAGCTTCAGATAGATGCTGCATAGCTGGCCGTAACCATCGCTAAGATGGCCCTGAAAGGGAAAGAAGATGAGAATCCATTGTAAGGGTGCATTCACACTGAGTAAACGCTAGCTTATTCTGAACGTAAAACACGTTCAGAATAAGCGGCGTCTAAAGCAGCTCCATTCATTTCTATGGGAGCGGGGATACGAGCGCTCCCCATAGAAATGAATGGGCTGCTTCTTTCACTCCGTGCAGTCCCATTGAAGTGAATGGGGAGTGCCGGCGTGTACGCTCCGGCATGAGCAGAGCTTGCCGTATACGCCGGCACTCCCCATTCACTTCAATGGGACTGCACGGAGTGAAAGAAGCAGCCCATTCATTTCTATGGGGAGCGCTCGTATCCCCGCTCCCATAGAAATGAATGGAGCTGCTTTAGACGCCGCTTATTCTGAACGTGTTTTACATTCAGAATAAGCTAGCGTTTACTCAGTGTGAATTCACCCTAAGGCTGTATTCACACAGAGTAACGCCAGGCGTTTTTTGTGTGTTTTTTGCACATAGCGCCGCGTTAACGCCGGTCAACGCCACCGCAAAATAGCGCGGCGTTAACGCCGCGTATACGCAACGTTAACGCGGCGCTATGCGGCGTTAACGCGGCGCTATGTGCAAAAAGCACACAAAAAACGCCTGGCGTTACTCTGTGTGAATACAGCCTTTGGAATGCAAAATTATATTACGCTATATACAGTACATTGTACTATGCTTAAGACAAGACATGTCACCACAACAACCATTATATCATCCTAATAGCATGTGGACCTGAAAGTAAACAAAAATGTACGGAGTATATTGAAAGCACTCGCGGGCAGGGCCCTCTACCCCACTGTGCCAGTCGGTCATTGTTAGTATTATACCTACCTGTATATTTTGTGTATTGTAATGTAAAGCACCATGGAGTTAATAGTGCTATATAAATAAACAATAATAATAATAATAATGTCCTCTTACCCACATCCGACTCATGTCAATCAATTCATTCTTATAGCGCAAAGAGTCCTTCAAAACCTAAAAACAAAGTCACTATATAAGACATGCAAGAATAAATGTATACAATTGTATTGATCTGCAATGGAGGACACATACATCCTAAACAACATACTCTACAGAAAGCAAGATCTATACAAGCTAATGTAAAGTTATGTATATTAAATCTAGTATATGTCATGTCCTACTTCCCATATACAAAAGAACTAAATATTATCATTGCATTTCCTTATCTAAGACCACCTATGCACATTATATATATGTTAACCGAGCCTGCCAAATTTGTTAGATTTGGCCGATTGTTTATTGTCTATTTGAAGTTCAATGGCCCAACCCGTTTGTTCATAGATAGAAAAGTCACTGTTAGATGTGTGACTTTCTCCACTCTCTGTTCAGTACACAGGCATTGCTCAGATGACGTCCATGCCTATAGAGAAGTCAGACTGCTCCCTAACTCTCCTTTATTACTGTTCTGATTCATTTGACTACTCTTTCCTTCTACCTCCTCCTCTCTGTACAGACTTCTGTAGGAAAATGCATTTTGATTCCTCTTTGAGCCTATAGTAGGAATTTCAGAGTGGACTGGACAAGCCCAATAACTGGAGAAAGAGTCATTTTCCTTTCATAACATATAGTACAAAGGATTTTTACGTTTATTTGATCCTGGATGACTTTCTTGCAAGTGATCATATGAGAATTTATGGGATTTAGACCATTGGGAGGAATATGAGTTGGACTTAATGGACCTATATATGACCGTGCTACTAAGTTACTGTTTTATGCAAAGTTTGTTGAAATGTTTGTGACTCACATTTGGGTGTCCATCTCGGAGCAATTTGTGAAACACATGGCAAAATTTCCAGCAGAGGACTGCATTGCTAGACAGGGGCAGTCGATTCACAGCTGCCCAGAAGGTCTGAGCTCCCTTCTCATGGTGCGTTCCCAGGATACAAGGTAGCAGTAAATTAAGGACAAAAAACTTCCAAAATTGCAACATACAACACATACAATGCTCACAAAGAATGACCATAAACTATCATAGTCTTTCGAACATATGTAAAGAATGAAGCCTGAAGACAACTCCATCCATATATGATGGCGAGACAAGGCCATCTCTATCGTAACAGTGATTATGTTAATTTCTAGAGTTGCTAAACAATCACTGAATAGACTGACAGGAATATTCCATCGTAATCTCATCTAAATGACCTGGAGGCCGGAAAAAACTCTGAATTTTTTTGAGGCAGTTTTTACAAAAACACTTAAAGACTCCGTTCTCACGGAGTAACGCGCCGCTCATTTAGACACGTAAACACGTGTCAGAGCGAGGCGCTTCAAAACAGGTCCTATTGACTTCAATGGGTGCCAGCTTACGCACGCTACACATTGTAATGGGTTACAAAGCCTCCCATTGATTTCAATGTGTAGCGCGCGTAAGCCGGCACCCATTGAAGTCAATAGGATCTGTTTTGAAGCGCCTCGCTCTGACACGTGTTTACGTGTCTACATGAGTGCCGCGTTACTCAGTGAGAATGGAGCCAAAAACAGTTTGAGGTTTTAGGAAACAGAACCCTGTGTGCTAGGCAAAAAATGCTTAAAAAATCTGCTTAAAAAAAAACCTCCTTATGCCGAGGCTCCACGTTGTGGCAAAAAACACAGTGGTTTACTGTACCTGCAAACTGGATGGGATTCTGGCTATTCCCATCCACACATTGCAGAAAAAAATATGGTATAAGGTATAACAGGGGCAGAAATTCTGGAAAAAAACTTTGCACACTTTCCGTGAAAAATGCTGCAGAAAAAACATGCAATGCGTTTTCAATACATTTTTTTCTGCAGCGTTTTTTGTAGCAATTCCCTACGTGGGACCTTAACCAAAAAAAATGTCAAGATCTGCTTCAAAAACCTGAATCAGTTTTCTTTCGCTTGATAAAAACCTCCATGTGAACATGCTCTTACACCTTCGATAACTGACAACCAAGTGTTTGTTCAGCCAACCCCACCCGACACATTTATGCTTGGAATAGATGGACCATGGAATGATATTCAATATAGTCGATCCTTCTTCACCTATCAGGGAACGTCAGGAGGTCCCTACACACATAAGACAGTCAGCCAGCACACTCAGTCCACTACTAGCCAATATTCTTCCATGAGTTGCTGATGCATTTAGCTTTATAGGTCCACTCCTGAGAGTCTTCCAAGAAACCTTTTGATTTTTGGAAACATTTGGTGAACAGCTTTAGCAATTCTTTACCAAGTTACATGACTGGGATTTAAGTGCATATAGCAGGATGAGATTTCCCTTAGTTTTATAACTGCTGACATTGCATATGAAAAACATGCGGGGAATTGGCAAAATGCAAGTAAGCAGGAATACAGATAGCCCTGACTGCTATCTTCAGGAAGTATTCTTATTATGTAGAGAAAAGGGCACGGACAGCATAAAAACATCCAAAAGCAAAAAGGAATAGAAAGGACCTTGGCCAAGAAAAAACCATGGCTCCCTCTGCTGAGTCCTGCACTAGAACAGATCAGCAAATGTTCATGTTATGAAAAGACCAGTCACCTAAAACTCCCCATTACAAAAAGAGGAACTGCAGATCCCATCCTGCATTTTTTAGCAAAAGTGACAAGAATTGCAATCACATTTGTTGTCACTTGTAAATCTGCTTATCGCAAACTGGTGATTGAGTGTGAATTTAGAATTTACCAAGAAGCCAGTTGAAAGGTGACAACCAATGTGGTCATACTTCCTGTTGTCGATTTTGCAATAGTAAAATGTCAGTAACTCCGTAAGTAAACGGAACATAATGGCCAAAGTTAAAGAGGACCTTTCAACACCTCCACCAACGCCCGTTCTTAACATCTGTTAATAGTTGCAGCTCCACTGATCCGAGCACAGCTGGATTTTTTCTCTAACCCCACCATTCTTGAGCAATCAGTACGGTTAGATTTGATTCCCAAAATGCTACTTAGGTTCTGTACTGTCAAGTGGGTGGTGTCAGGCAGGATTGGGGGTGTGGTTCAGAGCTCCAATCAGAGGCAGCCAATGTCAGAGCTCAGAATCAAACTCCTTGTCTGCTCCTGCCTGACACCGCCCTCCTGACAGTACAGAGCCTAAATAGTATATCAAGCACCAAAACTAACAGCACGTATTGTTTGGGAATGGTGTGGGCAACTGTACCAGAATCAGTTGCGCAGCACCTATTAAATAGTACAAAGAGCTGGACTTGGCGGAGGCGGTAAGAGGGCCTCTTTAGGGAGGGTTCACACGGTGTAACGTGCCGCGTGATGTGGCACGTCTACGCCGCAGGACCCTTTGCGGGCAGTACACGCTCCCATTGATTTCAATGGGAGCGGGGATCGTATGCGCCGCGCTAGGTTGCCGCCGTGATTTTGCGGCAGCAACATCACGGCCGCAAACTAGCGCGGCGCATACGATCCCCGCTCCCATTGAAATCAATGGGAGCATGTATGGCCCTCAAAGGGTCCCGCGGCGTAGACGTGCCACATCACGCGGCACGTTACACCGTGTGAACCCTCCCTTAAAGTGTGCCTAAACTCTCAGACAATTTTTCTAAATTTTTGTCCTCACCAATGCAATGTTCTGACCTGTGACATACAATGACTCTTGGGTGAAAGATCTTCACCAAAATGGGTTACAACAAAGAACGCTAAAGAATGGGATCGGTCTCAGAGCACATAATCCGTTCTGTTAAAGTTGCAGGTTTTATGAATAGTCAAATATTAATTCTCTTTCTAAGAATAGCCTGACAGGCTGCCAACTCTGCCCTGTGGGGACAGAAATCCTAATGTGCTAAAACATTTGGTATTACTTTACCACCCCCATGTTGTAGCACATAGAGCACTGTCACAATGCCACACAGCCTGCTGTAAAATCCCATTCAGCGGCAATTGTGAGTCCTTCTTCCCACGCACGCTCACAGAGCACCTTCGGCCGTGGACCCCGGCATCCCACTGGTTGGATCTTTACAAAGGATATTTCTTGCATGTTTTTCTTTCACGGCAGCTTCTTGAGTGTTGATGGCTTTGTTTATACTCACAGTCTGAAAGAGGAAACATTAAGAGCCGGGTGAGAGACGGCGAGAAACACAATAGACAGCGACACTGAACATGGCAGCTGTGTCTTAACTACTGCAATGCTGGAGGACTGAATAGTTACAAAGACCGGATTCATGTAACAACCTGTTGTATAAAATAATAGGGGGGCAGGTATGTCTGAACAAAATGGCACTGACACATTTACTATTTCCTCACGCCATGTTTATTACACAAATACATCAGCACTTTGTGACAATTACTTATGACAAAAACAAACTACAAGGAGGTGAAAGTAGGTTAAAATTTTAAAGGGGTGTTCCAGTTATTTCAACTTACTTGATGATAACCTGCTAGTCAGTGGGGATATGACCTCTGTGAACCCCATGGGTCCCTTGTACCCCGGAATTAAAGAAGTGGCTGGTTGTGTATGCACAACCACTTTATTCACTTTTAATGGACTGCCAGAGACAGCTGAGCAATGAAATTCACTATCTATGGCAGCCCATAAAGAAGGGATCCCCAATCTCATGATCTGTAGGGGTCCCAGTGGTCAGGCCCTCACAGATCAGTCAGTCATCCTCTATACAATGAGGGGTACTAACCAAAATGTTCCAGAATTCTGGTGTAATTTGCGGCAAATAGATGCCTTATGCCATGTTATAGATTCTTTTATGGCTTGTGCAAAAAGTGGGTGTGGTCTGATTTTCTTTTTTTCTAATATGTAAATTAGATGTTTGGTCTAACGAGGGCCTCACTATTGCTCTCATTGCACCAAAGAACAGGACCAGGCAGCTGACATGTATCATAGCAGGGAGGGACTGGGTGCTGGAAAGCTCTGATGGGAGCAATGGTGATGCCCTGGTTGCACCAAAAAGCTCATTAGCTTATCAGGAAAATATTTCAGCTTATATAATTAGCTAATATTTCTGCAAAAGAAGGCACTGATTGGGAGGCAGAAATATTTTTTTTTTTTTTTTAAATGTAGATTGTGAGCCCCACATAGAGCTCACAATGTACATTTTTCCCTATCAGTATGTCTTTGGAATATGGGATGGAAATTCATGCAAACACGGGGAGAACATACAAACTCCTTGCAGATGGTTTTGTGCCCTTGGTGGGATTTGAACACAAGGACTCCAGCGCTGCAAGGCTGCAGTGCTGACCACTGAGCCACCGTGTGGCCCCTGGAGGCAGAAAAATTTCACGTGAACCCCAGGTGTGTAACTTTGCTTACCGATCAAAAGAAACTGATCTCTCCAAATCCACAAAAGTGACATACAAATCTAAGGTAAATTGTTCATTAGTGTAACGTGCTGTATAACAGGGTGGTGGAAGTGGACTATGCTTGGGAAAGGTGATAGACTCCCTCTAAAGGGTTTATCCCATGAGACAGTTTCATAGTTGGTTTATAGTACATTGCAGTGTTTCTAATAAAACCCCCTTGATGTTAATATGGCAGGTTGTGAGCAGAATCAGTCTCCATCCTCCTCTGGCAGCTGACAATACAGTCCCTTTTGCTGTACATCCTCTGCAGGAGGAGGCTTCTTAGCTATACGGTCATGTACCTGCCATCACAATCCAGGCAAAAAAGTAGTCCTTTATCTGCAGTGAATAAAGGATCACTGTGCAGGATAGTAGCAAGTATAAAGTGACACAGACATAATACTTTCAAAGTCAGTAAATGGGGGCTATTCAAATGTCCTATATTTCGACGATCCGGTATCACAGACTGTTAAAATATAGATTGTGCTCCGTTTTTGTCCATTTTCACCGATCCTACAAAGTAATGTATGAGGGAGCCGTGAAAACAGCCACCCATTCGAAACAACTGTGAAAAATTAAGGTTTTTCATAGCCATTTTGCACTATTATCATGTGAATGAAGGTTTAGCGTGTGCTCACCAGCATTAGGTGGACATGCAAACTGCTACATGGTCCCAACAGTAGGTGGCACCATTTTATTACAAGCATATCTCATATATCTCATGCAACATTATGATTGTTGAGATCAACTCTATGCATATGTACCTTGTGCAGTTCCTTGAAACCAATATGCTGGAATATTATACAGCAGCATTTCCTCTAAGTGCTTGTTTCTACTACATTTCTAGAAACTCAGAGAACCCCTTTAACATTACGACATGGAGCGGTAATAAACAACATTATTAGTTTAGACTTGTGGAGGATGTTTACAGACTAAGGCGGCCGTCATGGATTCCATCTAATGTAATGCATCAATAGACTATTTGTATATCCGACAGTCTACGTCTCCCTGCGTGCTGCAATTTTCATGGCTTTCTACATGTTCTGCCTGACAGCTAAATAAGCAGCTTGTTGCTTCTAAGACAGACAGTGCATATATAACCTTAGGTTAAATGCTATATCTGCCAACCTGCCAAATGTCACACTGCTGCACTTTATTCCCACTTTTCAGCCCATTGCATTACCGCAGGTCGCTGACATATGTACAGATTGACTTATGTGCAGATTATTAGCATTTCAAAATGTGGAAATTGTTTTTTTACGCCGCTATTATGGCTAAATTTGTAAGTTTTAGTGAAATTTTCCAAGAAAACTGTAAAGTTACAGGGAACAAAGTGCATACGTATCTATATAAATCAACACATATTTATCTATTATCTATCTATTGTGAGGGCGTGAACCTAAAGGGCGCTGGGGAGCGACCCAAAAACAAGGTTGAATAGGACTTTGACTACACCCATACCTGGGAGCCAACTCCAGAGAGAGCACTGCTGCTGGTGACCTGCAGGGGGTCCGTGGACCAGTAGGAGACAGACAGGAGGTCTGTCCCGAGAGGACTGGGTTCCAGAAGGGACTTGGTATACTCGATGCGGGCCAAACTGCTGAGAAGAAACCTCAGTAAAGCATCTTGCCCTCAGAATGTGGTCAGGGTACAAAAGTGATGTATCGCCCTGTGTGTGGACTAGGCAGCTTTGCTATTTCTGTTACAAGCCGAACAAAGACGTTTCTATTGAATTGCCATTACTTGCCATGCTGTTTATTTGGCACCCAGCGCCACCAACACCTCTGTTAGGTCCAGGAAACTGCTACCATTGATGCTAAACTATCCCCAATTGTCACACTATCTCTCTATCTGTCCATCCCTCCCTCCATCCATCCACGATCACATAGCATCAAAACAACCTGCCTAATATTACGCTTTTTTATGTGCATTAAAGCATTTTGCTAGCTGCACATCCTTTAAGTCTTGTGAATCAGTAGGTAGACGCCCAGGGATAAGACTAGTTATTCTATCACACCTTACAGATGCTTGATCAGACTGGTCTGCAGAGGTAAATGGCTGGATTGGACAGGTTAGTTTTCACTTCCTATGTGTATCAATGAGTCTTGGGTAATCTTGGTTGACTGTTGTCTGTCTTACATTTTTGTAAGACTCAACTAGCCCCCCCCCCCCCCCCCCCCCTTGGAGATGCTCAGTCATAGTTCTTGTCATAGTCATTCCGATCCTTACCCTTGGCTATTTTCCCTGACACTGCAACTTGACATATTCCATTATCTCAAGATTATCAATGATCTTCACGTCAATGTTATGATGTTATGGTTGCTGTATGTTATGTTATGTATAAATATGAAGGTAGGCACTAAAAATACAGAAAAGACCATACAATAAATAATAATATTATTAGCAAATAATATAACTACCATATATACTCGAGTATAAGTCAACCCGAATATAAGCCGAGGCCCCTAATTTTACCACAAAAAACTGGGAAGTTTTTTGACTCCAGTATAAGCCTGGAAAGGGGGGCGGGGGGGCTGGAATGCAGCAGCTACTGGAAAATTTAAAAAATAAAATGGTCGGAGTTTTTGGGTGCAGTAGTTGCTGGGTGCTGGGAAAGGGGAGGGGGTGTTTTAGTTGTCTGTCTGCCCCTTCCCTGAGCTTGAGGATTGGTTTTTTTCCCTCACTTGGAATCCAGTCTGGCTGAATATAGGGTATCTGCAGTGCTCCTATTAACCCCTTCCCAACAAACGTGAAGCACTGCAGATACCCTATATGCAGTAGACCGGGAACCCCCCCCCCTTCCCCGAACAGAAATCTAGTCCGCATAAAAAAGTGGTTACCTTAGGAAACCCACAGACCCCATAGACTACAATAGACTGCATAGACTACAATGGGGTCCGTGTGGTTTCCGCACGTAGTGCTTTTCTCTTTGCATTTTTCAAGCGGAGAGGGAAACGGAATGACCCAAATGCAGATGTGAACTACGCCTAATATGTTCATATGACCCTGTAGTCAACCAATGGTCATACTAAGGCCAATGATTCGCTGCAGTGTTCACGTGGGGTATACAAGCACAATATAGCCCAGAGTGGAGGACCGAAGTAGCGGCACTGGAGCCACAGGCAAAGAAATAGGTTATCATATTTTCCTTTGCTGTTTTACACAATTCCTTCTTTTTGCAAATGTTTCATTAATTCAGAAAACCTCTTTCCTCCATTACTGGAGCTATTTGCATATAGTATTATAGAAATTATAGCAATTCACTGCGGCTCCCATAACCCGAGACAGCAATACAAAACTGTGTTGCAGGGCAGACTGTTATTTCCAAGCAGTTTCCCTCCCGTTCCTACAAGACGCAATTTGTCTGCATCTTCTCTCCACACACAGACACCAAAGTTGAAGCTCGACTTTATATAATCCAATTTTCCCTGTAATTTAATGGCAGCAATTTACTCATTATCCCTGATCTGGACATGATAATATAGATACATGTATGCTATATACATGTACACAAGAATCAGTTCTACCAGGCTAATAAGCAGACATGGCTGGAAGGGACAGGGCCATTGTACTTTGCACTTAGTTTCATTGCGGTATTAGTAAGGCAGGAAATAGTTTGCACAATGAATACCACAAAGGTCAGAAATTGAAAGCAAAAACCTACAATAACATCTTTAAATCCTATAATCAGATCACAAGAGACCAGTAGGCGAAAGAAACGATAATATTCTACGTAGCGAATGAGCCTGGATGATGTGACCTGGATTGGGATTATATAAGAGTTTGGCTCCCAGCACATAAAGGTCAATTCGGTATCGTCGTACAGCTGTTTATTATTAACTGCTGGGATAAAATCCCCTTAAAAGTCAATGCGGATCCAGTACCATATGGATGACGATAATACCCAGATTCAGACCAGAGATTTTTTTTAATAATATTCAGATGTAATTAGGGCGTCACGAGGTCAATAGGACCACACGGACCGGATCATGACAGGCATGGCATATAAAAGCTCTTTCATGGTGTAAATTCCCTACAGGGCGTATCTCATATCTGATATTGATTTCAAGCAGTGCAACATCAATTGCAGATAAGCTTTCATGTCTATGTTGCCAGCACATCAAGTGAACGGACCACTAGCAAAACCTATAAGACTGAGGTCTGATGCACAATGCGGGAATTTATCATTAACCCTACATTGTTTTCTAGTGTAAAGGGATGATAGTCAGTCACATATTTGGCGCAAGGCCCTTTTTAGCACCAAATCTACACCTCGTCTCCCTTGTTTAGTGAATGTGGACAGTGTAGTGCAGGGATCGGGACTGGGCAAGCAGAGGACACCTCGGCCCGGCTAAAGATTTATAAAAACTTATAACAGTTTCCTGCAAGAGTGAGAATCGAAATCTCTGCCAGTTCCTACGTTTCATACGTTTTCATTCTACTGCCAGGACCTCTGATATAAAGAGGCCACAGCTTTTTCAGAAATCTCTTGGATCTTGCGCCAGTTGGGCTATTCATTAAGACTAGTGTACAGTCTTCATGATTCAAGATGTACAGGTAATAACTGTATATGCGACATACTATGTACATGACAACACCAAATCCCACAAACTGGGTAGTCAATGCAACATATTTGCTGCTAGATCTGAGGCCTGGCTCACATCTGCGTTCACTATTCCGTATGGGGAGTTTACTTGAGGACCCCCCGAATGGAATACCGAACGCATTAAAAAGTGGTGAGCATGGTGAGTGGTGAGTCATGCGGAGATAGAAGTACTTCACGAACTACTTTCCCGTCTGCATGATTCTTGCGGACACCGCACGGAAAACACACAGACCCCATTATAGTCTATGGGGTTTATGTGCTTTCATTGGTCACCGCTTTTTAATGTGTTCGGTATTCCGTTCGGGGAGGGTCACCAAGTGGATTCCTCGAATAGAATAGTGAACGCAGATGTGAACCAGGCCTTAGTTTTTTGAGTTATCACTTGCTACTAGAGTGATACATAAATAACTAAAAATCTATAAGTAATGATTATTACTTTCCTCAGATCTTGATGCTTTGGCTGCTTTTTTAGATTAACCCCATTAAAGAGATTGTCCAGGATCATGAAAATAAATGCAGGCAGCAGGGGAGAACTAGAAAATAAAAATGCATTCACTTACCATCCCTCGGTTCCTGTGTTGGCCCAGGAACTGAGGGGAGCATGCAGGTAAGGATCAGTGCTTTTCTATTCTGTAACCCTATCTATCCTACTGTATGCATATAATTTTCCTTAAGGCAGAGCTATGATTTGTGCCCACAGTTTATCTACAATGTTACAGGGAGTCAAGGCACACTTGTCACTGGTTTCTGGCTTCTGCGCTCTCCTTCCCTGGCTCTGTCTCCTCAGATTCACCACTGTGTATAAATACCACTCTATCAAAAGCTCACAAGGAAATCAGAGCATGGAGAGACGCTTCTTATGCCAGCAAAGGCAGAATGGCTAAAAATGCAGACTACTAAGCCTTAAAGGGGTTGTGCCATTCTGGACAGTTATACCCTATCCATGGGGTGGGAATAGGAGTCCAATCCATAGCGGCTCAACCAAATGGAACCTCCAGCGATCAGGGGTGGGGGTGGGGTGAAAGTTCCCCTAAGGGTTCATACACACGGAGTTAACGCGAGCGCATTTTAGCATAATACACATATAAAAATAACACTCCCATTGACTTCAATGAAATTTTTTACACATGTAAAAAATGCGTCAAAATACGTATGCGTATTCTATACATGTGTACTATGCTAACATGCGCTCACGTTAACTCCGTGTGCACGGATCCTAAGACTCCCATTGACTTCAATTACAATTTTTAACGCATGTAAAAAAACACGACAAAATACACGTCAAAAAACACGTCAAAATACACATGTAAAATGTCATTGAAGTCAATGGAAGTCTTATTTTTACACGTGTACTCTTTACACGTGTATTTTGCCAAAATGAGCGCGTGTTTACTCCGTGTGAATGGACCCTCAAGGCTCCTTGAGAATAGATCACCAGTGCGCTTGCATGACTGACACTCCATTCACTTTTATGGGGCTGCGGATTGCTGCCAGTGTTTAGTCTTGGTCACACCATATCAGTGAATGGTGTATCGCTAACACAAGAGCGCTAGCGCTCCATTCTCAATGAGCCGTCCTACTGATCTCTTGGGGTGGGTGGCTAATAGCCCCCCAGTGATTGGACACTTATCCACTGTCCTGTTGATAAGGGGAAGGGTCCATAACAGCACAGATTCTTTAGCTACAGAACCAGGTGTCTGTCCAGCGCAGATCCATCGGAAATCACAGGATGAAAAGTGCTGCAAGTCCAACTTTTTTTTTTGGCAATTTCAGTTTAAAAAAAGGAACACATGATCGACCCCATTATAATTAATGGGGTCACTTGAACTCTATTTCATGTTTGCTATTTTTGAGATCCATTTTCCATTGCTATTCGCCGCGTCACCGGCTGCATCTTCATCCAAAAGCACCGACTGTGCATGTCCATTGGCCATGGCTGACGGGCAAGCGCAGTTGGAGCTTTTGGATGAAGATCACGGCCAGTGATGCGGCAAAGAGGTGGCCGGCAGAAGACAGAGGCATCACTGGAGAGTTTTCGCATAGCACAGGGAACACCCCTTGTCCTGTTTGAGCGCAGGGAAATGCCCCCAGTGCTGTCTGAAAACTCATTTATATTTGGAAGAAAGAAAAAAATTCTCAGGAACGGCGGCGCAGATCAAAAAAAGAAAGGTAAGAGAAAAATAGCCTTTCTTAAGGCTATTCCGACATGTTCTTAGCTAAAAAAAAAAAAAAAAAAAAGGGAATCTAATGATAGAATCTCTTTAAACTCAAGTAACCAAGACATCTGTCCATGTGACACTCTGAGAAATACAATAACCTTAACAGCCATGGAAGTGATTAGAGGCCCCACCAATCTGATGGAATAAGTTGGGCAGAATTTTTATTTGTATGTATTTATACAACTGAGTATTCAGCGATTCCTCCCCATAACAGTCCACGTGAAGAAAAAATATCCATTGTATCATGAAGCCATCCTAAAGCAGAAGCGCTGTATTACTAAAGAAAGTAAAGGCCAAAAAACACCCTGAAATAACTCCTGTACGGAGTCAGACTCGTCGCTTGTTCTCTCTGCACCGGAGTTTGCCTATGGCCTATGGGTCTTTAGTACATTCAGAGTCCTGGGTATTCTCGCTGTGCATTCCAACAAAGAAAAGTATGAGGACATAACAGTGTCTCAGCTTGTTAACAGGGTAATAAAAAGGGATCCAACTCTAAAAACATACTTTATATCTAAATCCCTCACCATGTTTCACATTTTTTTCCAGATTTTTTTTAAAGCTCAGCGTTTCAATAGCATTTTACCCCCACAATGTGTAGATGAGATCAATCTCAATCACTTTGCTGGTCCTCTAAAACGCTGCGGTTTTTCCACCTTAGTATAATACATTAGTTGATTTTCTCACCAGAAAACTGCACTTTCCCACAAAAAGGTATGTTCATTATGTCACTAACCGTCCCTACAACAGCACATAAGGGGTTTAGAAGCGATGTTGGCGGTCGTAGCCTGCCTTTATTACACAGAGAATACAGTAGATGAGAAAAGCTCTCACCGTGATCAGCTACCTCCACCAATCCCACAGATATAACTGGAGCCATGTACATTCACAGCCAACCCTCCATTCATTCTCTGCCTGGTTCCCCAACACATTTGTGGAGACTCTGGCTTGGGGAAATAACCCTTTAAGGCTAAGGCCCCACCGGACGATACACAGCGCTAAAGCGCTGTGGGAACAACCACAGCAGGAACGCATCGCAGTTTTTCCCGCTGCACTTTGAACTGAAAGTTTACAGAGTTTTCCTCCGCTGACTTTCTGTTACCATTTTATCTACAGGAAAGCTAGTGTTTCTGTAGATATAATTGACATGCTGCGACTTCCAAAACCGGCACTGTGTCCGTGTTGCGGTTTTAAACACAAAGTGGACATGGGATTCGCATCTATTGTCAGTGGTGAATGCAGTGATGGTTCACTATGGTGTTATCTATAGAGGTGTTATCCTGTCTGTGCGACTGCTGAAAATAAAACCCCTACAGAATAGGCAAATGACTGTGTATTATTAGGCTTAGTGGCCATACTGAAAACTGCAGGATTTATTACTTTTTTAAACAAACCGCAAATGGTGACGGGGAGAATCAGTCAAAAATAAGATTCGTTAAAAATATGTTTACCTTTAAGACATGGCATAGTAATAAATATTTTACTGATGTGTCAAACAAATACCATACGTTTGTAACACTAATTCCTACTAAATAATACTTAAATCTTTCCTGGTATCTCTTTGTTAAAGGTCTCAATGTTTGGATCTCTGCATTGCCTGACATATATGGCACATCCTATCAATATTACATATATTGTGCGAAAATTCTGATGTACAGCTTTAAGAATCTTCAGTATACAGTGCAAGAAGCACCAAATATCCATTCACACATCTTGGATAAAGCGTTGCATGCAGCATATTCCCTGTATACAGCATGTACTCCTTACAGGTCAGTCTGACCCTCCAGCACTGATATACTCCTAAATATGCATATTTATGCAGCACAACCTTGCACAAATGTCCTGCTGTGAAGATGTATCTGGATCAAGGCTGTTACTGTGATAAAAGTCATATTAGTCTATTCTAGCTGAAGAAATCTGACCAGGTGGCCATATTAATGCACCGTAAATCAAAGAAAGACTGAAGAAGAACACAAATGCCACAGGAAATAAGCTGTGTCTGAACTATCCTGAATATGGCCGTGAGCTTTTGAGTGAGTTTTAGGTGTTTCTTTCGCTTATTCAGAAAGGGAATGGCATAGCAATAACACTTCCTATATACAAAGTCTAGGAGACAACCTCAGAAGGTAAAAGTAAGTGACAAGCTATGGAATCTTTCGGGGGTATTTTTTTTGTTATTGTATTGTATTACTATTGGCTAAAATTTCTTTAAGACTTGAGTCCCCACGTTGCAGAAACGATTTTGTTGTGTCTTTATGAGTCAAAACCAAGAATGTCCTCCGTCCCAAAGGAAATCACTTTGGAATGTCATGAAACTTTTCCATTAAAAGGGGTTGTCCAGGACACGCTTTTTGGCAAGAAGTCCTGGAAAGGGGAAAAAAAATAATTACGCTAGTCCTCTGGTGCCCTGCACTGCGGTCCAGTCTGAGGTCTTGTTCTAGCGAAAGGCTGCTGCTTGGCCTTGGAAGCCTGGGGTGCTGAACTGGACGGCAGCGGGAGACACCATTAGTATGGGTTTGGGTTTTTTCGTTTTTTTCACCTTCCTTGGCCTCCTTGCCAAAAATTGTATATCCTGGACATCCCCTTTAAGTCTACTTTCATGTGCGGGGTGTCCATTCTTCACATTTCTTTCAGAAATTACCAGATGAAACTGTACAATGCTGTACAATGTTAAAAAACTGGATACCCAACAGACATCTGACGGACCCATCATAGTCAATGGGGTGCCTAAGGCTTTGTTCATTTCTGTTATTTTCAGGGTCTGATGTTTTCCATTTTCTGTTCTCCTGGTACTCCGATGGACCAGAAGATCGCTAACAAAAGTGCAGATGTAAACATAGCATAACCTCCATAAAGAGAGAAATATGGTCACTGGGAGGAGATGTTCACATTAGAAATAACATTTACATATACCATAGAGGTGGATTCAGAGGATCTTCATCTCTTTGAGTGTTAGGTGGTTACAAAGAGTGTCTTTTTCTCTGGAGGACCTGTCCTGTCCTACATTACATAGACAGCCCACTGATGTCAAGCGGAACTTTGCAGAATTTAATTTCCTCTACGGTCGTACTGCGGAGAAACTGAATGCTTATCACAGGGGCTCCCCATGTTATATCTAATTGCTTGGGGACCCATCTGCTTATTGTCAAATTGTCACTCTTCTATCAAGTATGGACTGTCTACAGCAGACATCATCTTTACTTAAAGGGAAGGTGTCGCCAGAAAATCAGCCACTTACACAGTCCAGTAACATTAATGTGACCACCTGTCAAAATCCAGAATAACCACCTTTGGCAGAGCAGACCGCTGTGAGACGTGCAGGAAGAGAGAGGATGTTGTGATGATGTTCACTGGGGTGTTGAGCCATGCTGACTCCAGTGCCGTGGCCAGCTGCGCTAGGTTTACGCGGTTGAGCATCCATGGCGCAAACAACCCGATTGAGGTGGTCCTACAGATTCTTGATTGGGTTCAAGTCCAGGGAATTTGCTGGCCAAGGGAGTATGGTAAACTTATCCTGGTGCTCCTCGAACCACGCACATACACTGTGAGCTTTATGACATGTCTCATTGTCCTGCTGGTAGATGCCATCATCCTGAGGAAAAACAATTTGCATGTAGGGATGAACATGGTCCGCAAGGATAGATGCATACTTGTGATGATCCATCGTGCCTTCCACAATGATGAGTGCACCCAGATGGTTGATGAAACGTGCCTTCTGCGACTGGTTATTTAACATTGATGTCAAAAGTAGGCAGTGGTCACATTAATATGACAGGACTGTGTATTAAACCATTTTTATGTTACGGTAAATATTTTGTAATATCACCACTGACCCATCATTGCATCCACTACTGACAATAGATGATGTCGCCCTCCCTGCAGAGCGTTGCCTAAAAACTTTCCCATAGACCTCAATGAGTTGTTTGAAGACTTTTGTTGCTAAAGCTAAATGCTTTTAAAAGAGCAAAGCAGAGGCTCCGGCAAGATGGCCGCCTTATGATCCTGTACAGATAGTAGTATAAAAAAAATCCACAATTATAAAATAAAAATGAAAAAAAGATGAGAAAAAGTGATATATTTTACATCAATTTTACTAAATACATTTTAAAAATTTGGTGATTCTTTTTCTACATGTGCCATGATCTAGCCTAGGGCTAAATATGGACGACCGCCTATGGTCAGGATCTTTTTGGATTTGTTTATCCAGTAATGCAATGATGGAGATGTCCCATCTATTCCACAGTCCAGGCTCTGACTGGAGGTATGGGCGTTTGTGTTTAGGGGGTCTATTTTTAGATCGCAATGTGAAACTTTCCCGCTCCAGACAGGAAGCGCCACTCCTTAGTTCCAGCACAGCTTATTTCTGCACCTTGCAGCCAGCCATTGAGAGTCAGTACAGCCGCACCACCTCTCAGCGTGATCTCTTTTCCTGAGGGAGTCCAGGATCTTTATCTGATGTCATTAAAAGAAAGGTGTTCTCCGAAAGGTCAGCTCAGTAGGAGACAGCCACGTCCCAAGTCACCATGACATATTTCGTTATTAATATTTAACTCTTTAAGATTCGTCAGTCCACACCGACATCAGAAATCTCATTAAGTAGCTTGCAGGTAACAAATAAGTAAAGCTCAACATTACTTGAAGCTGTGAAAGCAAAATTACTTCCAGTAAAAGGGCATGTATCCATCCTCATAGTCCTCTAGGTTCTTATTTTTATTATCAATTTTTTTGTTCTTTTTTAAATCATATCCAAGGGATAGAAAAACTAATAAACCCAAGTATCTTCCAAGTACTGTACAGATATTCTTATGGCTTCCCTACATATATATTGTGAGAAGGTGACAGGCAGAGTGTTGGAGTAACGTTATATCTGACCCAGGTTTCTGACATATGTGTGGTCCAGGGTGGGTCTTGAATAGGCCTCTGCCCCAGGTCTGGGTCCCGGGGTCGTTATTGGACCAGAAAAGGCTGCACTTCAGGACAGATCCTGGGAGCGAGAGGAAGCGCCTGGGTCTGTCCTGAAATACTCAAAGTCTGCTGAGACTGTACTGTTATCTTGCTGTTCGTGTGGTTGGTAGTAAGCCACATGTATAGTTAGCTTTATACATAGTTAGTGCTCGGACGAGCAGGGTTTTGTTTAACATCTTTGCCTCAAGTTAAGCCTTTATTTTATTTTGCACCTGAAGTGAAGGTTTATTTATTTTTTTCATCACATCTTTGTCACTTCTGGCTGATACTACATGCTATCAGACAGAAGTGACAAAGATCTGACGAAGAAGTGGTGTTCATGTTCGACACCAAAAAACTCGAAAAGCGTTATCTGTCCCTCAATAAAAGATGCCATACCTGCTATTTCAGCTTCAGTGTTGGGAGTGAGCACCCACCAGGATTCCTTTTTGGTGATTTGTGGATCTATCCAGATCCCACAAGTCTGTGGGTGTTTAAACAGCTTGCCCCACAGCAGCAGCTGTTATCCAGAGTGTGGCAACCCCCCTGCTTGGCAAAATAGCCCTGAAATTTTCCATCTCATCACCTGTAAAGGCTCAAGTGTGTGGCCAGTACTTCAGAAGCAAGCTACGAAACTCACTTCCTATCCCCTGGAGACTACTCACCAGCCAAAGGAAGCGCGGACACTTTCTGTTTTTATCCTCCTATTTCCCAACTAATAATAAAGTAGAAGACTACACTCACCGTCCACTTTATTAGGTACACCTGTCCAACTGCTCGTTAACACTTAATTTCTAATCAGCCAATCACATGGCGGCAACTCAGTGCATTTAGGCATGTAGACATGGTCAAGACAATCTCCTGCAGTTCAAACCAAGCATCAGTATGGGGAAGAAAGGTGATTTGAGTGCCTTTGAACGTGGCATGGTTGTTGGTGCCAGAAGGGCTGGTTGAGTATTTCAGAAACTGCTGATCTACTGGGATTTTCACGCACAACCATCTCTAGGGTTTACAGAGAATGGTCCGAAAAAGAAAAAACATCCAGTGAGCGGCAGTTCTGTGGGCGGAAATGCGTTGTTGATGCCAGAGGTCAGAGGAGAATGGCCAGACTGGTTTGAGCTGATAGAAAGGCAACAGTGACTCAAATAGCCACCCGTTACAACCAAGGTAGCCAGAAGAGCATCTCTGAACGCACAGTACGTCGAACTTTGAGGCAGATGGGCTACAGCAGCAGAAGACCACACCGGGTGCCACTCCTTTCAGCTAAGAACAGGAAACTGAGGCTACAATTTGCACAAGCTCATCGAAATTGGACAATTGAAGATTGGAAAAACGTTGCCTGGTCTGATGAGTCTCGATTTCTGCTGCGACATTCGGATGGTAGGGTCAGAATTTGGCGTCAACAACATGAAAGCATGGATCCATCCTGCCTTGTATCAACGGTTCAGGCTGGTGGTGGTGGTGTCATGGTGTGGGGAATATTTTCTTGGCACTCTTTGGGCCCCTTGGTACCAATTGAGCATCGTTGCAACGCCAAAGCCTACCTGAGTATTGTTGCTGACCATGTCCATCCCTTTATGACCACAATGTACCCAACATCTGATGGCTACTTTCAGCAGGATAATGCGCCATGTCATAAAGCTGGAATCATCTCAGACTGGTTTCTTGAACATGACAATGAGTTCACTGTACTCCAATGGCCTCCACAGTCACCAGATCTCAATCCAATAGAGCATCTTTGGGATGTGGTGGAACGGGAGATTAGCATCATGGATGTGCAGCCGACAAACCTGCGGCAACTGTGTGATGCCATCATGTCAATATGGACCAAAATCTCTGAGGAATTCTTGCAGCACCTTGTTGAATCTATGCCACGAAGAATTGAGGCAGTTCTGAAGGCAAAAGGGGGTCCAACCCGTTACTAGCATGGTGTACCTAATAAAGTGGCCGGTGAGTGTATATACACCATCATAAACTATACACATATACATAAAGAGAGAACCCAGGAGATGGTTTGGAAATACTAATGAAAATGTCAGATACTAAAGTATGAATCTCCTGTGTTGTGCAGGAAGTTATTCGGCAGCACATACTGTAGAACATAATGACATAGTGCAGATCGCTCATTCAGCTCAATCCATGCCAGCAGCAGATAGTGTGATAGTCACAGGCTGGCACGTACACACAGATTATAGTGTGTGGGGGGAATCTCTAAAAATGCAGAAGTGTTATCAAAACATGAAATATAAGCGGAAAGATTTATAGTTCCTTTACTAAAAAACAGTATATAGGAAAATGTTCTTTTACAATGTGTACATTATGGGGTATTCCTCATTTAGAGTACCCACTGTCACTGCTCACAGTGTTATATCAGGAAGGCACAGAATGGAACAGAAAACCAGAAGTGTTCCAATGCCTCAAAATAGATAGCCAAAAATAATGCTGAGGGAACAACACTGATGTATCAGAATCCCCCTCAAGTCCTCAAAGTGCCCAATATACTCCAAATGTCCAATATGCAAATTTAAATGCAGGACTGGCCCTAGACAGCCATCTACTAAGTTCATACAGCGGGGCAGATTTATGAAGACTGATGTCACTCACATCAGTCCTAAAGAGGACCTTCCACGTCCTCGAGCACATGTGGTTTTATATATCGCTAGAAAGCTGACAGTTCTCTGAATTCAGTGCACTGTCAGCTTCCAGTTATGTGCCCTGGGGGAAGAGATATCGGTGCAATTACCGATAGCTCTTCACGGTCAGAAAGGTGATCCTAACAGTCCAGCTGGGAACATCCCTCCAGACAGTACTGTGTGTAGCGCTATGGGGGCATTCCTTACCGTCCAGCCATAACGCTGAGCGGTGAGGAACAGCCCTCCCTTGTCCATAGACTAGTACTGGGGGGTGTTTCTCAATAGTGTTGAGCGAGTAGTATTCGATCGAATACCTCGCCGCCATACGAATATTCGATGTGCTTAACCCTTTGGTGTTTGGCCGCTTACACGCATTCCTATGGCGGCGAGGTATTCAATTGAATACTACTCGCTCAACACTATTCCTCAACATTCAGCATCATGGCTGAGCACACAGTACTGTACTGTCAGGAGTTTTCCGCTGCTGACTAGGCCCAGGTGAATGGACCCAACCAGCAGGAAATCTTGAGCTGTGGAATCTGTGGCAATATTTAGCAGGAACCTTTTTGGAGGGGTCCTGCTGCATTCTCTGCCACTGAAAACAATTCGGCAGTTTCGGAGCAGATCCGCGGGTGAACGTACACTCAAACAGCACCAGATTTTCCCCCAGTGTCTACTGTTAGTTGATAATTTGACACACTTTTAGATTGTCTAGTCTAACTTTACACCACTTATTAGATGGCGTACATTATGACAGAATTTTGGACAAAAATTTTGGCACCATTTCTGGCTTACGGTTTAACAAATCAAGTCACCCCCCTCCCCTCCATTAATAAGCCCCACCCACGTATGCATTCCTACAGCTCATCAGCTTGGCGATCCAATCTTTAGACAAAATACTGATAAAATGCCTCTATCTTCAATTCTAAGAATTTTGTAATTCTAGTAATTTGGAGACCTACTAAAAAGTATCTTTTTTTTCTGTTTTTTTTTTTTTTTTTTTTTTTTTTTTACCATGATACAAGCTAGTTATAGCTGGGGCTGTGGAGTCAGCTCCGACTTCTCTATTTTCCTACAACCCAGCTCTGACACCTGCCCTGACTCCTTCATAAATGGCTGTTGTCAGACAAACTCGGTAAACTTCCTTTAATTTGTGAAAAAGCCAGTTATTGATTTCATGTAGAAATATATACGCAACAAACTATACATCTAATTAATTATACAATATCGATAATGACATTATTCAAAGTAAAAGAAGAATTTTATTTTGAAGCTGGAGATGGCAACTTTGTTTCCTACTTTACCCAAAATGGGCCCAACTAATTATCATGCTTTATATTCAGTTAAGAAAACCTTGTTGGTATCATTCAGTATTACTTCAAGGCTATATGTACACACTATGTTTCTGTTGTTTTTGTTGTTGAGGTTAATGGGACTAAAATATTGATGACCTATCCTTAGGAAAGGTCATCAATATTAGATCGACAGGGGTCCAACACCTGTGTCCCTCACAGATCGGGTGTACGAAGCTGCAGGCCACGTGAAAACATCTTATCAAAACCCTTTTAAGAACTGCATGCTTTTTTAATAGTAGTAATGGATAAGAGATATACCATAACAGCCCAGCCAAGCCACACTACACAGTGTACAGAGCAGTCTGCTTCCTGATCTGGGCACTGTGCTGAAAAACGCTAATGCCGAAAACCTCTTTGATGCAGAACTACTTTGTCTCAGAGCGAGACAGCTCAGCTATATACCGTAGTATGAGCATATTGCTGGTCCTAGTAGACGTGCGGTTTCCTATTTTTGGCAGGTGTAGAAGCTGTCGGAACCATTTCAGTAGCTATAACTACAGTAATACAAGGAAGTTTACATTTCAAATGGGGTTGTCCAGTTGAGAGTACAGTTGGGTGAGTGCTGTACTTAGCTGTACTTAGCAGTCGCTGACCATCTTGTAGGCTTGAGTCGAGTGGTGCCGCACATGCTTGACCACCGTTTTATTCAAACATCATGGTTGTACAATGATGAGGACCAGTGGCCTTAGGACCCCCGTATCTGTACCAATAGAGGACCTAGCAGTGGGGATACCTGCAATCAGACACCTTACCATCTTGTTAATAGGTAATGAACACACATTGCGGGGAAACCCCTTTAAGTCTACCACTTTCCCCAAGCACATTCAACAGCTACCACATCATAGAGCATGTTTCAATGAATGAACATCATGCCTCTGTTATGTATGTCAATTTAGTAGACTTGGAGAAAAACACGTTTGAAGTTTATGCAAATGAGACATTTGGTGCACTGGAGGCGGACCTTCAGTGCTGGGAGCACTGCTCTCGCTGCTTATGTAGGATGGGTGATGTCATAGCAATGGGAGGATCAACTCTCACTGCATGGGGTGGCGCAGCCAGGGGATAGTAGCAGTCTGAGTGGTAAGAGCCGCACCCAGAGCACCAACTTGCCTCATTCACATAAGGTTTCAAAGTTGTTTTTCTCCAAATCTACAAAAGTGACAAATGTAACAAAAGTATGTTGTTTATCACTGTGATGTACACTGTAGTACAGTGGTGTGTACAAATATGCTTGTGAGAGGCGGTAGACTCCCTTTAAGTACTGCTAACATAAGTGCTACTAAACTTATAGAAACGTGATACAAGACAGTCATAACATTTGCTCCCGGTATACAATTCTCCACAATAGTGCTAAGATCTAAATGTTCCAGCGTGTAATAATAGTATGGTTTGCCTGAATTCATTGCTTTATAATCTGTGTTTATGTAGCTATAAATACAGCTGGCTTCCCGCTATACATACCATTTCTTACAACACTATGACTATATGTTTCCCAGGGCTGTGGAGGTGGATTCACAATAAAATGATGAAATATTTTTAATTATATAATTACCATATACTGTATAATTAATTAGACATCTAGTTTGATGAATATTTATTTCATAGGAATTCATTCACCAGCTTTTTTATGAATTAGGCCTTTAGGGCTTCTAAGGCCAGGTTCACACGGGGTTTTTTGGTCTGCAATTTGAAGAGGAGGCCGCCTCAGATTCCGGAAAAAAAAACAGGTAGCTGCGGCTGGATGCGGCTGCGGCATCCAGTCGTAGCTACCAGTTTTTTGGTCCGGAATCTGAGGCGGCCTCCACGTCAAATTCAGGACCAAAAAACTCTGTGTGAACCTGGCCTTGGCTTGTGGAAAAATAGAGGAGTGGGAGGTTTGGCCTATCAACTCCACAGTCCTAATATTACCTATATGAACACAGAGAGCAATAACACTACGACTGTATATTACCCTTATAAATACAAGTAGTTACAGCACTATGACTGTATAATAACCTTATAAATACAGGCAGCAACAGCCCTTTGACGGTATGTTATCCTTATGACTGCAGGTAGTCACAGCACCTGTATGGTAGGATCAGCACCATGACGGTATGTTACTCTGCAGGTAGCACGATATTATGTTTGGGTTTTCATATTTGCTCTGTGTGTATTTAGTTACCCATTGCCTTATGACATCAGCTTCCACTTTTCTGCTTTGAGTCAGTTTAACTTTCCGTTATCGTATCCAGTATTTTTGCTATTTTTAGATACTTCTAAAAGAAGCCATTAAAATTCTTAGTAAAAACAAGGGGAAAAAGTCCCAGAAACAAAATACACCCAAACTAAAAATATCATCATGATGCTTAAATAAATATTTCTCCATTACAAGGCACTCAAAGTAAAGGTAGGGAAATGTACTGTATGTACCCAGTGACACAGAGACCACTACCAATGCCCAGACCACAATACACAAAGATCAGATGTCTACTACTCAGACATAGTAAGCATTTAGGGCTAGTTCACATGGGGCACGGGACAGCGTACTTTGGTCCTGATTTTGATGCGGGAAGCCACGTCAGAATAGGACCAAAATGACTGTTGCGGCTTCTGACAGTTGCAGCTTTCCGCTCTGGAGTAGGCCCAAATCAATGGGCCTAGTCCGGAGAGTGCTGTCACAAGGCGGACGCCTGGGCTGAATCAGCCGTGGAATTCGCTGGAAGAAAGGGCAGCTCGCTTCTTTTTTCCGTGAGCAGTAACATGCCACCTCCGCCTCAGGTTCTGGACCAAAAAACTCTGTCTGAACTTACCCTTAGGATTCTTTTCCCCCTTCCACTTTAAAAATGCAGAGGAAAAGGGAAAACAGAGGGTCCACATGCAAGGACAGTATACAGGCTATGTGATTTACATTTGTGAACCTGTACTAGTCACAGGCCTCTTCATTCATGGCTGCCCTGAAAAACCTATAGTATTTTGCGAAATATAGATAAGACTCAGCACAGCCGCTTACTAACCATAAAGTACAGACAAACAAGAAAGTGTACCAGAATACAACACGAGGTGTGGATAACATGAAGGGCCCCTTCACACGGCGTAAGCGCTCGGCTCATTCCGAGCCGTACACGCGAGCGCTTCTAAACACTTCCCATTCACTTCAATGGGAGCGCGCGTAAAGCCGGCTTTACGTGCGCTCCCATTGAAGTGAATGGGAAGTGTTTAGAAGCGCTCGCGTGTACGGCTCGGAATGAGCCGAGTGCTTACGCCGTGTGAAGGGGCCCCAAGGCTGTGGATTCAGTAGGCCAAACTCTTTCAGCCATGGTCAGTCAGAAGCAGTAAAGATCTTCTAATTCAATAAAAAGCCAATGATTGATTCCCATAGAAGTAAAAATATAATAAACTATGTATCTAATTATACATTATTAATCATTTTACTTTTCCAACTCCGACTCTACACCAAATAGGCCCTCAAATAGGCGACTCTGTCTCTGACTACAACTACAACTTTGGCTCCACAGCCCTAAATAAACTAACAATAAAGAAATCACCAACTAAAACTCAATACAAAGAAATCTGCAAGATCGGGGTTTTGTTGTGTAAAGTGCTTAGAAATGGCTGCAAGGCGTGCATTCTGAGTCAACAGCTCCTGAATATTTAGTTCTTAGCTCATGTCTGTTACTATATCCTGGTTCTTACATACGCAAAAGTAAAATTAGGTAGACATTAGAATATGTATAGATGCATCCAAACACGCTACGCATGGCTGAGAGAGAACAGGTCCAATATGTAAAAGGAATACACAACTGGCAGGAACAGTTTACAGCTTTACAGCTTCTGCCTGGCCATGGCTATCGTGCTATTTATGACGTAGTCAGAGTCGGAGCAAGAGTAGGAGTCTGAGTCAGGAGGAAAAGTAGAGGAGTCATGGTTTGGCCAACCAGCTTCAAAGCCTGGATATAACTGAGATATAAACAGCTCAGGCTAAGGCCCCTTGCAGACGACTGTGGTGTGGGTAAGGGCCCGTTCACACGGAGTAAACGCAAAATACACGTGTAAAAAATACACATGTAAAAATAAGACTCCCATTGACTTCAATTACATTTTTTTAGATGTGTAAAAATAAAAACGTCAAAATACACATAAAAATACACGTGTAAAATGCCACTCAAGTCAATGGGAGTCTTATTTTTACATGTCTATTTTTTACACGTGTATTTTGCCAAAATACACGCGCGTTTACTTCGTGTGAACGGGCCCTTAAGTGTGCTGTCCGTGTATTTCACGGATAGCACACTGACCCATTCTTTTCTATGGGTCGTATATATGACCGTGATTTTCACAGTCCCATGTGTGGTCCCAGGGTTTTTTTTTTTGGTTTTTTTTAATAGGTACCTTGATATCAAATGTGCATGCAGCCTTAGGAGTAAAATGTTTCTTAAACTTTGAACCTGATTTGATCTGAAACAAAATATGGTAGCCAAAATTGGTCTCTGTTCACTCCCCGAACGTCATGGGCTACATTTTTTTTTTTTTTTTTTGAAGGTCTCCATCTGTGCCAAATCAAAAACACCAAGTGCACGAAAAAAGTGTGGGTGCCACACTAAAAAAAAACGTGCCCAGGATGCTTGCCAAAAAACGCACCCTTCTCCTAAAGGGGAGAGAGGTTCCTGACTCAAACTCTTCCCCACAAGGACCAAAAGGTGACCGAGTGGGGTCGAGTATCCGAAAGGGCCATCTGCCGGAGCAGGATGGCCCTACCCAACACATCCGTTTTCCCCTCGGGCTGCCACCACCAAGGGTACTCAGGATTACCAGTCGCCAAGTTTCTCTCCGGGCTGCCACCACCAGAGATACTCCTTGGCTCAGGCAAGAAGTCTGCGCCTGCCCTGGTTCCCCAGGACAGGTCAGCTGAAAGAGGGGAGAGACCCATTACAGGCCTCATCCCCAGACACCGTCAGGAAGCGTCCCAAAAGGGTACAGCATCCCTTCGTCGACACACAAAAAGGTGACAGAGTGAAAAATAAAAAACGTGGAAAAACACTTAATAAGTGGTAAAGTGCCCTTTCAGAGCCTGGTTTACCGCCGGATCTATAAAAATTACTCCAATGCTGGTAAACCAGGCATTAAAGAGTGGGGTGCTCAAGAGGTGTGATCTAGTGCCATAGCAATAGTGCCTAAATCAGTGGGTTTCCCACGCCCAGTGACTTAAGGCACCCTGGGGGCCACTCAACCCCCAGGGCACGACACCAGAGACCTTCGAGCGCTTCACCGACCTCCAGCTAAGATCCCCAAGGGAGCGTCCTGTCCCCCTTGGTGGTCGTGTCGACAGCGTCTGTGGTCTTCTGCCAGCCCCCTGCAGTGGTGCCATCACCTCCACTGGCGGAGCCGGCGTACTAGCCACGTCCCCCATCGACAACGCCTCAAGTGGTTCTCCGTTCAGATCTCCATAGTTTTCGGCCTACTCCTGCTGTGACTGGACGCGGTCCCGGCTCACCAGCAGTTTCGCCTACTAGCTACTTCTGATAAGAACAGATACTACACTTGATCTTAGCCATAAGGCCGAGAAGCGATGGGCTACATATCACAGACACAATGGCCCTTTCCACCCTCAGTCCACAGAGTGAGCAGCTCTGTGCAGCCTTTTCTCTCCTGTCTCCTAATGTGTATTAATTGTAATCCTAGCCTTCCTGCTACCCACGTCCTTTACAAACAAACACCCTCACATGTCTGCCACCTGTTTATTTGCTACTTGATAGTGTTTGAACATTTTACCAGCCATCCAATAGCATATATTAGGCTATGTTCACACAATTTAAAATCCGCTCTATATTTTCCACATGAAGAACCTGAGGGTCAGCTTTCCGACATGGCTTTGCCCATGATTCAGACTTTTTGTTTCACATTTTTTGCTTAAAAATGTAACTGCAAAACGTGGCCTAACCGCTTGTAGTTTTTTAAATGCTCTTTTAGGCTGAGGCCCCACGTTGCAAAATGCTGCATTTTCTGTTGCAGATTCTGCTGCAGTTTTTTTGAGCCAAAGTCAGTTCTTAAATATTTCCCTTCTGTTAAATCCACTTATGACTTTAGCTAAAAAAACCACAGCAAAATTAAAGGCAAAGAGTTGGACATGGCAGAAATGGTGAATGGTCCTACTGAGGCCAGGGCCCCACTGGCCAGAAACGCCGCGATTTGGCCGATTTGGTAAAAATTGCAGCGTTTTACAGTACTTGCAAAGTGGATGGGATTCATGCAAATCCCATGCCCACTTTGCGAAAAAATTCACAGCACAGACACACTGCAATTTCCAAAACTGTTGTGGTTTTGAAAATCGCAGCATGTCAATTATATCTACGGAAACGCCGGTGGCTTTCCCACAGATATAATTGTAATAGAAAATCTGCAGAGGAAAACTCTGTGAACTTTCTGTTGAAAGCGCTGTGGGAAGAACCGCGATGTGTTCAAGCCACAGTTCTTCCAGCAGCGCTAAAGCCACCCAGTGGGGCCTTAGCCTGAATGATATGAACTTTTGCTGTTTTACAACTGACCAAGAAATCAGCGCAGGAGTAATACTGAGTTTTTTGGACCAGATTTTGATGCAGAATCCGCCTCCAAAAAACACCTCCCATTGACTTTGAAGCAAGCTGCCCTATATTGCCGTGGATTCCGCGGGTGAATTAGCCGCAGCGTGAGACTCCCTCCCGACTAGGTCCGTTAATTTGGGCCTAATCCGGAGCGGAATGCCGCGACTGCACCGACTGCATCTGCATCCAATCGCGGGTAGCCGCGGGAGGCGTTTTTTGGAGGCGGATTCCGCGTCAAAATCCGGTCCAAAAAACTCTGTGTGAACTCAGCATAAGAGTTGGGCTGTTGAAGAATAGAGTCAGAGTTGGTGGTTTGGCGTTTTGACTCCACAGCCCTGTATATCTGTGACAAAATGAAACAGACCCCATTGACATTTAATGGGCTCTGCTCGGGTCCAGCAGTATCTATTGTAATATGGCTTATGTGAACAGAGCCTTAACAAACCTCAGAGATGTAAAAGGGCAATCTTGCTTCAGACACTAGAAATATTCCCATTTTCATCCTCATCAAGCAGGACACATGCCGCAAGAAGAATGGATGGAGAGGTAGCAGCATATTCGCAGGGCTCCCTCCACAGAAGTCTGTAGAAACTGGAAAAAGCTTATGCAGCATAGTTATAAACTGTCATACAGGAGAAGGGAAATCGGAGGTTTTCTTATTATTAGGTGGTCCTGTTGCCTACGTAAAGTATACCTGTAAGATGTGAAGTTTATAATATAAGTCCTTTCTCTATTTACACTTGTGACTATTGTTCCATCAATAGTGTTGCTTCTCACATACAGCCATACAGGAATCAGATCTAATGTGGTGGTCAGTTTATCTCCACAGATCAAGCTACTCGTTGGCTCTGCGGCCAACAGAGGGGGCAACCATTGGGAACCTATGTTGTTTGAAGGGAACCTATGTTGTTAGGAATGTTTGTTCCAGATAAATGCTCGATCGATCATACACCATGTGAGTATGGTGAATTGTTCTTCCCCGTACACTTTACATTTGTTGGCCTATTCACTCTAGTAAGGGAGCGTTCACACTACATGTAGGTTTTTGCTGTCCGCTCGAAAAATCGGACATCTTTGTGAACGGACAGTTAAGGACACCCACGGACAGTAAAAGAACACACCCGATGTCCTTTTGAATCAATGCAAAATGTAACGGACACAGCTAGTGTCCGATGCTAATGTCAGCACAAGATTTTGCATGGACATTATCATCTGACATTAGCTGTCGGACAATGACAGTAGTGTGAACGCTCCCTTACACATAATGATTTTAGGTCCCCATAGTGAATAATTACCAGTCAATCCTAGGAACGGTAGTTAACGATAATGTGTCTGATCACAAGGGTCTTAACCCTCCGCCAGCAGCTCTTGTAGCCAGGAAAGGCTGTGTCTATATGTCCATTTCCCTTGCAGTATCTGTAGTGTAGGACTTCATGCTGGACATCTAAATAAATGGCCAACTGTACAATGCAATACAGGGATGATGGCTCCACTATACTAGAGCTCCCTTCTTTCTTCTCATAGAGGAGTGACCCCTCTATATGATTTCCATAGGGAGTATAGACAGGGGCTGTCTTTATGAGACAAATGAATGGCGTGAGTTCTGTTCTTACAAGTCCTCTGGCACCAGAAAACATAATAGCAGACTTTTATATCAGGAAATACCAACTACTTCACAAATAAGAATTTATAAAATCCCACAAAGTCTCATGTTCTGTGAATTCTAGAATGCTGGTGACTGTATTCTGAAACATTTCCTAAATGTGTCCTTATAAGGATCAAAAGAGCAACTTTCATTTCTATTGATCCATACAGAAAACACCCCGTCTGTACCCTCAGATAAATCCTTTACTAAAACACGCAGTACAAATATGCAGAGGATGATGCTCAATGAACCAACCGTGCTCTTTTACAGGGTCCGATAACTGGCTGAACAAGCATTCAGAACAACGCTCATTCCCAATCATTGGCCCACGTAAACATGGCGACAATCAGATGACAAATAAGACGGCCTTTGTCGGCTAATGATATATTATATGTGGGCCCACAAATCATCAGGATCAGCAGCACATGTCCATAGGGATGTCACGACAATATGCAGAATGCTTAGGGGTTAATACAATGACTCTCCCACCCCAAAGTTTGCATCAGGCCATATAAAGGCCTTTTATCATAGCACCAATTGACTTGCTATATCAGTACTCATTATGCATGGGCCGTGGCCATCAATTTTAGTGCAAATCTACCATCTATTTCTGTTGCAGGAGAAGGCAAAGATGTGCCAAGTTTGGGGATTTTCCAGCTAAAAATATTGATGACCAATCCTAAAGAAAGGCCAACAGATCAGATATTGTCTGACACCCAGTAAACACATTGATCAGCTGTTGTCAGGAGCTGATACACAGAGAATGGATCAGGAAGCAGACAGCTGTGTTTTCTGCATAGTGGCCAGGTCAGCTGAAACTCATGAATGGGAGCTAAGCTGCAGTGACTTGATTTAACCACTACACAAAGAACAGCGCTGTCTGCTTCCTGCTCCATTCTCTGCTTAAGAGCTGCTGAGAACAGTTAATTGACAGGGGTGTCAGTGTTGAATCTCCAGCATGACCATGTGCTAACTGGCCGCTGTGAATGATATCATCCATGTGCCGCCCGTGCACTGGCTGTGCTTCCGCGACTCCTTTCATTCAATGAATAGTAGCCAAACCTAGTAGTGGCCATAGAAGGAATGTTAAAATTTCTAGGAAGCTTTTAGACTTCTCTGGCATCTATAGCCCCTGACTCATCTTGTGTGAGCGTGTATTTTACTTCCTATGGGGAAACAGTCACAGACTGCTACCAGACCAAACCTATAATGCTCAGCTCCACAATGGCTGATACACATGCTCAGTTAGAAGCAGTAAAGCTCCTTATGAAAGTAAAAAAAACTCAGAATCAAATTAATTATACAATATTCAGAATTGTATAATGTTATGAAAAATAATTCATTTTATTTTAAAGCCAAAGTTAGTAACTTTTTTCATGTTCCATGCGGTGTCCGCACCGATCATGGGGAGAGAAAAATATTTCATAAACTACGGTACTTTCCTCTCCGCATGATTCGTGCAGACACTGCTCGGAAAACACACAGACCCCATTATAGTCTATGGGGTCCATGTGCTTTCATTGCTCACTGCTTGTCAATGTGTTCGGTATTCCGTTCGGAGGGTCTCCAAGTGGAATCCCTGAACGGAATACCGAACCAGCCCTAAGCCCTTGTTACTTTTAGCCTCCAAATGGGTTATAAAATGAACTGAAGCCCCTCTTTAACAGCCGCTATCCCCAGGGAATGTTACAGTCAAGGACAGGTGGCTTCCAATTTCCCTCTGTGATGTTAAAATGCCCTAATATGCCATAAGTAAAGGGTGTGTGCTGGTGATACTTCCCCTTTAAACGTATTTTAGTTTCATCACCCTTAGTAAACTCTATGACAAGATAATAATGACACTACGGAGATGCGCGTTCTGATACGTGACTCCCGGCTGTTACACTTTTTTAGATAACTGTCGATCTGATTGTGACTTAGTGGCAGAAGCAAAGCACGTAGCGCCAACGGTAACAATGCTACTGTTTTGGAAATGCTTGACAATTATTCTCAGTCATTATCCCCACAATTGTCGCATTTAAGGTAAATTTACTTGTAGTCACGACAAAAGATGCAATTGGCACTTATTGAGTTTCGCTACAATAGGAACAGTAAAAGATCTTTGTCTGCCATCATGAATAGAATACACATCATACTATCACTATCTGTACTTTAGGCTCTGTTCACACTTGTCTTTTTGCTTAGAGCAGGTTATGATGGTGTGAGAGATCTGTCATTCATCGGTTCATGAGGTATTGCCATCTCAGACGTAGGTTGCCATTAAAGAGGTTTTCATACTGATGATCAGTCATCAATTTATAATTTGTGGGGGTCTGACACCCAGGCCCTGTACAGATCAGCGGGTGCAGTGGAAGGGAAGCATGCCTAGGCTGCTTGTATTCAAGTAATGAGAGCGGCGCAACAGCCTTATTCACTCTTTACCAGTGTCTAGCACCTGGAGGCTGCTGGAACGGCTGATCTGTGCAGGCTCCAGGTGCAAGAGCCCCAGCGATCACATACTGATGACCTAATCCTTTTAAAGGGTCATTCTCGTGTTTATGCCGTGGGTGGGATTATGGAAGCAGCCAAGTCGGCAGTGCAGCACTATTGCTGCAACTCTCATTCACTTTTATGTGATATACATGGAAACAATATAGCACAGAGACCTCCGGTTACGACATATACCGTAGATGAGGACTGTCATCTCAGATGGTAATAATGGGATCAGTCAGAGCTTTTGTCATTTTCAACACTACAAGATGTATTATATTTTCCGTCCAAAGCGACAGAAACCGTAAGTGAACCTCTGATGGAGGATCTGATCAGAAGTGTGAAGATGAAGAACACAGGCGCTGACTTGAGATGAGTTTGTCAGACTTTTGCTTTGGTTAGGGGTGCAGAAAACTAGCACGCTGCCAGAAAGGTAGTAAAGAACGCACAGAATGCGGCAGATTTGTTAGGCCTGGTGTCTCATACACCAGTCTTATGTACTTGACAGGTTTATGGCACACCTGATTTAGCAAGCGCGGATCTCATAATAAATCAGGCGCATACATGTGCGGCAGAATGAAAATCGACACCAGTCAGGAACCGGCATAGATTTCCTTTATAACTCACACTAGAAAAATGGCATGAGTTATAATAGATATGTCGGGTTGAGATGTCCCCACCATGGCCCACCTCATTCTCCGTCCCACACCAGGCACATTCACGGAACGCAGAATGGAGGATGCGTTATATCTTTGGCGCCAAAGGTGCACATTATCATATATTTATGTCAGAAAAGCGTCGCAGAGGTGATGATGGTTCCCCAATCTATAAACGCCAACAGATAAAACAAAATCTATAACAAAATGTAAGAATTTACACACTGCAATATTTGTGAGACAATCCGGACTAGTCACGCAACAAAGTAAAAGACAAAAACTAAATAGTGATAATCCTAATATACGAAATTCTCATTGTATACAGTAATAGCTTTACTCTGCCATCTCATGAATAAACCCGTCACCTTCAGTCCTGGGGGTCCAGCCAGCATCAGGTAGGTGCAGAATAGGGGGTCTCTAATGTCAGATAGCAGGACGCGTGTGGTTGTGTAACTTTCTAGGCTAGTGCTGGACAGAGCATTTGTTTACATAGGTTCTTCTATAGGGACCCCATCTGTCTGGACGCCATCCCTGCCCCCTCCTGCTCACTGTGGTGCACTGCATGTCTGCACAGCCCATGTTAGAAAGTTGCTGCACTTCATGTGCCCCTGCCAGCCCACTGTGTGCACAGACCCCTTCAGGATGCAGTTTTTGGATCACACTCACCATTTTGCTTGCGTCCATCTTTCCAATGAGATCCCTTGCAGGCCACTTGTAGACCCCCTTGTTGCTGCTGCTGCTGCTGCTGGGTACAAGCTCCACCTCCAGTGCCCAAAATGCAGTTTAGGAGTTATCACAATGCTGGGAGCAGCAACATTGTCACCCTGAGGAGGGAGGGGGCAGAGCACAGGGGAGGGGGCACAGAAGTAAGGGTGAAGTAGTCACAAGTGATGGGGGGGATGCAGACAGAGCATCAAACTGTGGCAGGCAATGGGCAGATGGTGCTGAGGCAGTAACACGGGGAGTGCTGCAGAGAGGGAGGAGAGGCCGCCACACTACTGGAGGATCGATCCTACACAGGCAGCAGCAGGAGGGATGAGGAGGGAGCCTGGCACTGCCTTCATCCAGCCAGAAGTGCTCCAGTCACACAGCCTGCCATCAGGCGGACAACTCTCTTCCTGCCGCTGCTGCTGCTGAGAGTGAGCTGGGGGGAGAGGCCGAGACTGCCCCCGGAGAGGAGGGGCGCGGGATGGAGAGGATTGTGGGATAGAGCAGCCCCCCCAAGCCCGGCCGGAGCGCCAGCATATGTGTCCCCAGCATTAGAATAAGAATAGCCGCCCATTGTGGCTGCGGGGGGAGGAGGACGACATGTCTGCTCATCACACACCACTGGGATTAGGGCGAGCACCAGGGCATTCAGCCTGGGATTAGGGGGGATTAGCAGGGGCTAGTGCTACAGCATCATGTCCACACACACTTGTAACCCCTCACTGGGCTCCTACACCTACAACTTGGAGTAACATTGATGGCGATAAAAGAGTTATCAATAATCGCCACGGATACCAATGATGGTTTATATCAGTAGCAGTGATTGCTTATATCAATATCAATGATGGTTTATATCAATACCAATGATGGCATATATCAGTGCCAGCGATCGCTTATAGTAATACCAATGATTGCTTATATCAATATCAGTGATCATTTATATTAATACACATAATTACTTATATCTATACCAGTGATCGCTTATATCAATACCAATGATTGCTTATATCAGTGCCAGCGATCACTTATAATAATACCAATGATCACTCATATCTGTACCAGTGATCATTTATATTAATACCAGTGATTGCTTATATCAGTGCCAGCGATCGCTTATAGTAATACCAATAATCACTTATATCAGTGCCAGCGATCGCTTATATCAATACCAATGATGGCGTATATCAGTGACAGCGATCGCTTATAGTAATACCAATAATAGCTTACATCAATACCAGTGATCATTTGTATTAATACCCATAATTGCTTATATCAATACCAATGATCACTCATATCTATACCAGTGATCGCTTATATCAATACCAATAATCGCTTATATCAGTGTCAGTGATCGCTTATAGTCATACCAATAATCGCTTATATCAATACCAATGATCATTTATATTAATACCCATAATTGTGTATATCAATACCAATGATCACTCATATCTATACCAGTGATCACTTACATCAATACAAATAATCGCTTACAGTAATACCAGTGATCGCTTATATCAGTGCCAGCGATCGTTTATAGTAATACCAATAATCGCTTATATCAATACCAGTGATTATTCATATTAATACCCATAATTACTTATATCAATACCAGTGATCGCTAATACCAGTGATCATTTATATCATTACCAGTGATTGTTTATATCAATACCAATAATCACTTCAGTAATACCAGTGATGACTTATATAAATAAGCGATCGCTTAAATCAATACCAATTATCTTTGCCAATTACGTAAATCATTCATTATAAGATTTAGGTGCTAAAAATGCACAAAATAATTAAATCAAAGTATTGTTTATTGGTGGAGAAAACGAACACAAATTGTCACAAGTAAATGGCCCTAGCTGAGGATGATGAAAATAATGCTAATAAATGTGGTACATAAAATAGCGAGACGCCACCTATAATAAGCCTCCATGATATCACACCTCCCTTATGTACTTTTTTTTTATTGGAGGGACAGCTTTTTTTTTGTTTACCCAAATCCTTGTCCTTTCATGTGATGTTCGTCTGCTGCAGATCCACTGCAAAAATGTCTTGAAATCTATCCTATACATGTGATGGGTGTGGTTCCTATGGCATGTGTGGATTTCTGCAAAATTCATTCAGATAAACAGGACAGTTGCAGAACATTTTACAATAAATCTGCTGTGTGTGAATGCATCCTGTTTTATAAGTGACTAGCCTCTGCCCGCGACTTCGTCTGCGGGTTGTTGGCGTGTATGATCCACCTAAATTTAGCAAATTTCTGCTGTCGATGGTTTGCGTGCTCCGGCGTTTCGGCAGCTCTCAAGCTGTCCTGCTGCTGAACTTGTATCCTGCACTCTGCCTGTGATTGTTCTGGCATGTCAGCAGCTCACTGGGACGCCATATAATGAGCATGTTGTTGGCATTGAGGATTCGCCTGCTCTGGCGTTTTGGCAGCTCTCAAGTTGGCCTGGCACTGAAGTTGTTCCTTGCACCATGCCCGTGATTGTTCCGGCATCTCAGCAGCTCGCTGGGATGCCATATAATGAGAGTATTCAGGAAATTGCTCCCGTTGATAGTTTGCCTGATCCAGCGTTTTGGCAGCACTTAAGCTGTCCTGCTGCTGAACTTGTACTTCATGCCATGCCTGTGATTGTTCCGGCATCTCAGCAGCTCGCTGGGACGCCATATAATGAGCGTGTTGTTGATGTTGATGATCCACCAGCTGTGGATACCATACACCATATAACACCATATAATCAGCGTGTTGTGGTCATTGATGATCCGCCTGCTCCGGCGTTTCAGCAGCTCTCAAGTTGCCCTGGCACTGAAGTTGTTCTTCGCACTGTGCCTGTAATTTTTCCGGCATCTCAGCAGCTCACTGGAACGCCACATAATGAATGTGTTGTTGGCGTCGATGATTCCCCTCATCTCTGCTTGAGGAGAACTCTGTGACTCCTGTCTCCATAGCTCTTGTTGTTTTAGATTTAGATTTTCTTTTTCATGTTTAAAATTGAGAAACTGCCAATTTGGATTATAGGGGTTTGCCCACCTCAGTTTATCTGCATTGCCTGAACCAGATCAGATAATATGCTAATGCATGTACACTGAGGGTTAGCATGTGTTTACACAAGAGATAACAGCCCTGGCTTTCTCAGAAACTGAGATAAGAACAGTGTAATATAGTATGTGACCATAGATTCATAACACTTGTGAATCCATGCAATTAACGGGATAAAAAGAAGCAAGGTGCTCATTCATTCATTGGATCTAATCCGGAGCAGAGTGCGTGGCTGGATGCTGGTGCAGTGCATCGATTTTCAATCGCGGGTACCTGGCTCTTAGTCCGAAACCTGAGGTGGCCTCCGCCTCAGGTTCCGGACCAGAAAACTACGTGTGAACTTACCCTAAGGGTTCACAATCTGGTTTCTGTCCTGAGAAGAAAAAAGGAGGTTAGGAGTAAAGCTGGGGCGGCATGTGGGTAACACACAGATGTCACCCATGTGCCACCCGTTCACCGGCAGTGTTTCTGTGGCCTCTTTCATTTAATGAATAGGAGCCATGGAAGCAGGGCCACAAAATTGGACAGGAATAGGACCTGTTCCATATTTTGTACCCCGGGCTGTTTAGTCTGCATATCTGATCATGTAATTCACGTTCATGTGCACGGGCCCATGGGTCAGTGTGCTATCTGGGAAAAATACAGACAGCACACTGAGAATTCATACGGCCGTGTGCAAGGGGGGCTTAATCTGAAGGGACCGACCACTACCCTATACATAAAGCAAAATTTAGGCAGTGCTCTGAAGATTTATGAAAAGCTAGGCAACACTGAAGATTTTGGCATTGCTTGGCCTATCTACCATTGCTAACATGTTGACAAACCCTAGGACTACATGATCAATTGTTTTGCAAAAAGTTGCACTTGTAGCACCCTTAGGGTCGCAATGCAACTCCAATTAATTTACATTAGTGAAGGAGTCGCAACACAATGATCTTTGGATGCATGACTGGAGTAGCACCATGTAGCCCTGGCTTTACCCTACAGTGACTTACTGTTTTGTATCTACCAGTATTTGATCTGAGATGACCAATAGCTGACTGTTCACAGTGATTTTTCTGTAAATTGCTAAATATTCTTTACACACTACACTGTAAGAGCGAACCACTTCTGACCCAATTCACGCAAACCTGAAGTCAATGCATAAAGAGAAATATAAATTGCTCTTCACTTGGGTGTATGTGTCTTTCTAAACAGCTGGCTGGAGTAAAACTCCTCGGAAGGTTCGGAGCATGCCAGGACACATCACTAGAGAAATATTGACCCCAGGGTCTCTTACATTTGTTGGCCTGGGTAGTAGTTTAGCACACTTGGAAATCTAGGCTCACTTGTGAACGGCAAGCAAAAGTCACCTTCCTTGTGTTGGAAATTTTTGTCTGTCAGTCAGATGAAAATAAAGGTATTTGGAATGATTGTCTGAATTTAGTTATATATGCAGACTCAGAGCAAATGTATTTATTTTTTACTAAGCTGCTCTCCCCAAATCAGATAGCCGACACTAGGTTCACACAAGCTCTAGGCCCTCCATCATCATTGACTATAAGTGGTCATCCAGGTGTACACCTTAAGGCTAAGGCCCCATGTGAATGCATTGCGGTTCTTTCCGCAGCGCTTTGAAGAGAAAGTTCTCTGAGTTTTCCTCTGCAGATGTTCTCTTCCCATTATATCTATGGGAAAGCCACCGGTGTTTCCATAGATATAATTGACATGCTGCGATTTGCAAAGCCTCAACGGCTTTGCAAATCGCAGTGTGTCCGCACTGCGTTTTTTTCTGCAAAGTGGGCATGGGATTCGCATGAATCCCATTCCCTTTGCTTGCACTGTAAAACGCCGCTGCGTGTCTCCGCTGCGGGCAAATCGCGGCGTTTACGTCCCATGGGGCCCCGGCCTAAAGCGGCAGAGAAAAAAGTCCTAGGACTTTTCTCTCCATCGGTTTTCAGTGGTTTCTGCGGCACCGATGGGAATTTAGCCTTAGGGTCCATTCACACAGAGGAAAATGGTAAGGAATTTGGTGTGCAATGTCAGCGCTGAAAAAAAAAGCCTCCCATTGACTTCAATGGGTTCCTTTTACTGCAGGAAAAAAAAATCATAAATTCCATAGCGCGCTTTTTCACTGATTCGCTTTGGATAAAAATTTGAATAAAAAGTTATCAAAGCAATAGACATTCGCTAAAATGGTATAACTAAAAAGTACACTTGGCTCAAAAAAAAAACGCCCTATACATTTCTGAACACCGATGCGTTTTTTTTTTGCAAAGTTAATCCACCTGTACTGTGCAGGTATGGGTGCAGCTCCCACGCCTGCGCAGTAGAGGTGGATTGTTGGCTGCAGAGCACCGCTGGGACTATTGCACTTGCTGATAGAATCAGAAAAGAGGGAGGGGCCGTCCTGCAGGAGGAAGTCTGTAAGGAAGAAAGGTAAGTATGATGGGGTGTGGGGCGGCTGAATTAGTTTAGAAGGGTTAGTTGTGGGAAGGATAGCAAGAGAAACAAGGAGGGGTGTATGGGAGGCAGGGAGACAGGAAAGAGGGTAGTGAGGTGATCGACAGCTAGTGTGGAAGTTACATAGCAGGAAGCTATACCTTGTAAACAAATGCAGAAGATACCAGGAGCTCCCAGAAATCACTCAAAATACTGCTAATAGTATTTGGGTGCATTTATTAACCCAATAATAGCACTTATAGACCTTTTCTTAAAAAAACAAAACATTTTTTGCTCGGAAAACCCCTTTAGCTCTTTATACAGCTTGCATTTTCACCCTTCCACTTATTCCTCCTTCTGCCCCTTACATTTTGTTGCTAACATTTTGTTTGTCCCCAGGGGTGAACCTTCCCCTTTCGCCGCCCGAGCTAACTGCAGAAAGCCGCCCCCCCCCCCCCCGGCCGGGAGGAGGGGGCGGATCGGGGGCGTGGCCGGGTGGATCGGGGGCGTGGCCGAGTGAAGGGGCGGTGCTTAGTCCCGTTCGCCGGCAGAGAGTAGGCCCGGAGACTGCCTGCTCTCTGCCTTAGCGTAAGGGGAGGCTGCTGGAGCAGCACTGCTCCAGTGGCCTCCCCAAACCACCGCTCGGTGATAAGCCAGTCCAGGACAGCTTGTCCTGGACTGGCTTAGGTTAGCAGAAATGCCGCCCTCCCTGAGGCCCTGGCATAGTGCCGCCTGAAGCGCTCGCTTCAGGTCGCCTCATGGGAGGTGCGGCACTGTTTGTCCCACTCGGGAGTACAACTTTAAAAATGCGAATTACTCTGCAAGGCGTGCATGTATCATCATGCAACAAGGTTCAAAATATTCCTTATTTAATAAAGAATTGATTCTTTGTCATAAAGAGGCGGGCACTATAGCATTTACAGGGAAGTTTTCAAACAGTCCGTAACATCTTGCACAGTCTCATCTGATATCTGAGGTCATTCTCCAGAATGCTGATCAACCAGGCTTCGCATCGCCTCCAACTTTTTGGCCAATTTTAAGATGGTTTTGAAGGTAGGTGGGTTTCTCACTCCAAATTTCTTCACATATTCTCTCTATCACAGTATTGCTGACCAGGTGACCCAGTAGGTCTTCACAATGAGCACTCTTTGTATACTGTATGCTTGCTTTCGTCACTCCAGGCCGACGTAGCGGCGCCAGCTATAGTGCCCGCCTCTTTATGACACAGAATCAATGCTTCATTAAATAAGGAATATTTTGAACCTTGTTGCATGATGATACACGCGCATTTTTAAAGTTGTACTCAAAAGTGGGACACCATATACAAGTTAGATACTGAATGCAGGTTAAAGCCTCCTATGAGTAGCTAAAAAAAAGTTTAAAAAAACTTCAAATCATCCACTTTTCGTAGAATGCATAAAAAAAAAAAAAAAATAAGCTATACTGGCGCAGATTTATGAACAATGGTGTTTTTAACATCAGCGCAGGTGGCTTTATGTAGATTTCCCCCACAGGTGCACAGCCTGACAGTGGGTTCATAACTGGCATAGATTTCCACGTATTACGGTAAACAGCTTTCTTCCCTGCCCTTATCGCACCCTCGCCGCCCCCCTTTCTTTCAAAGTGGAGAAGGTGGAGCAGAAAGTAAAAAGTTGCCATTTTTTGGTAAAAAAACATGAAAACTGGCACACAAGGCATAACAAGTCTTACCCACTATTTATCCTTGCCAAATATCCTATGCAGTGAGCACTGCAGCAGAAAAAAAAATCTAAATTTGCGAATTTTAACAAAATAAGGCCTCACATAAAATAAAAGTCGCATAAGAGTTTAGTCTGCTGCTCATCCTCTCCATTCTCATTGTTTAGTTCGCCTATTAAGACCCCTTGCACAAGACCGTGTGTCTGCCTCCAGCCGTTTCTCCTGCAACCCCAGTCATTCAATGAATAGGGGCTGCAGAAAAAAAGCTGCAAAATCGGGAAAGAATAGGACCTGTCCTGAGTTTTGCGGCCTAGACTGTCAATCCCGCACACTGATCCGTATAATGCACAGTTATGTGCACAGGCCCACAAAATGAATGTCCAGATAGAACAGTAACTTAGCACACAGTGATCTTCAAGGGGCCTAAGTCTAGAGAAAACACTCATGATTCCGCAATGTGTGCGTGATATTTACTAAAATCTCATTCACTTTTCTGGTGCTGTAAAGGGCACTGTCCTGAGGTCTGTGAGTAGATATGGAACACAAACTAGATATATTTGCCCCATTTCACCTATTTTTTCATTATTAATTAGAGATGAGCGAACAGTGTTCTATCGAACACATGTTCGATCGGATATCAGGGTGTTCGCCATGTTCGAATCGAATCGAACACCGCGTGGTAAAGTGCGCCAAAATTCGATTCCCCTCCCACCTTCCCTGGTGCCTTTTTTGCACCAATAACAGCGCAGGGGAGGTGGGACAGGAACTACGACACCGGGGGCATTGAAAAAAATTGGAAAAAGTCATTGGCTGCCGAAATCAGGTGACCTCCATTTTAGACGAATAGTGGATTTCAAATCCGGGTCATATGAGAATGTGAACTTTGTGACTATGAGACAGGGATAGCTGTACAGGCAGGGATAGCTAGGGATAACCTTTATTTAGGGGGGAATGTTATTAAAAATAACTTTTTGGGGCTCTATCGGGTGTGTAATTGTGATTTTTGTGAGATAAACTTTTTCCCATAGGGATGCATTGGCCAGCGCTGATTGGCCGAATTCCGTACTCTGGCCAATCAGTGCTGGCCAGTGCATTCTATTGGCGTGATGAAGCAGTGCTGAATGTGTGTGTTTAGCTCAACTACACCGGTGGAGTAGTTGGCTAAGCACACAGATTCAGCTCTGCTTCAATCAGCGCTGGCCAATGCATTCTATTAGCTTGATGAAGCAGAGTGTGCACAAGGGTTCAAGCGCACCCTCGGCTCTGATGTAGCAGAGCCGAGGCTGCACAAGGGTTCAAGCGCACCCTCGGCTCTGATGTAGCAGAGCCGAGGGTGCACAAGGGTTCAAGCGCACCCTCGGCTCTGCTACATCAGAGCCGAGGGTGCGCTTGAACCCTTGTGCACACTCTGCTTCATCAAGCTAATAGAATGCATTGGCCAGCGCTGATTGGCCAATGCATTCTATTAGCCCGATGAAGTAGAGCTGAATGTGTGTGCTAAGCACACACATTCAGCACTGCTTCATCACGCCAATACAATGCATTAGCCAGTGCTGATTGGCCAGAGTACGGAATTCGGCCAATCAGCGCTGGCTCTGCTGGAGGAGGCGGAGTCTAAGGTCGGACCTAAATGGAGACTGGTGTGGAGCGATCTTAGACTCCGCCTCCTCCAGCAGAGCCAGCGCTGATTGGTCGAGTTCCGTACTCTGGCCAATCAGCGCTGGCCAATGCATTCTATTAGCCCGATGAAGTAGAGCTGAATGTGTGTGCTTAGCACACACATTCAGCTCTACTTCATCGGGCTAATAGAATGCATTGGCCAATCAGCGCTGGCCAATGCATTCTATTAGCGTGAACTGAGTTTGCACAGGGGTTCTAGTGCACCCTCGGCTCTGCTACATCAGATTGCTACATCTGATGTAGCAGTGCCGAGTGTGCATCAGATGTGTAGTTGAGCAAAACTGACTCAGCACTGCTAAGTCTCTGCATTCGCATAGGAATGCATTGGCCAGCCTTCGGCCAATCAGCGCTGGCTCTGCCGGAGGAGGTGGAGTCTAAGGTCGGACCTGAATGGAGACTGGTGTGGAGCGATCTTAGACTCCGCCTCCTCCAGCAGAGCCAGCGCTGATTGGTCGAGTTCCGTACTCTGGCCAATCAGCACTGGCCAATGCATTTCTATGGGGAAAAGTTAGCTTGCGAAAATCGCAAACTGACAGGGATTTCCATGAAATAAAGTGACTTTTATGCCCCCAGACATGCTTCCCCTGCTGTCCCAGTGTCATTCCAGGGTGTTGGTATCATTTCCTGGGGTGTCATAGTGGACTTGGTGACCCTCCAGACACGAATTTGGGTTTCCCCCTTAACGAGTTTATGTTCCCCATAGACTATAATGGGGTTCGAAACCCATTCGAACACTCGAACAGTGAGCGGCTGTTCGAATCGAATTTCGAACCTCGAACATTTTAGTGTTCGCTCATCTCTATTATTAATCATTATTTTGATTGGAATATGGCACAGAACCACGGTACTGAAGAGGAGGATGCAATGATAAGAGTTACTAGTATGTTTATGTTGTTATTTTATGTCATTTATATGCCATTATGTAATATCCTCATGTAATTGTATAACATTTTTCACTAGTATAGCAGTCAACCCATATACTACCTAATTCCAAGAATTGTGTCACAAGTAGAGTTCCTGCTTCCTGTCTGGATCATCACAATGGTGAACTGAATGGCTGTGCAGTTAGCAATATGAATGACATGAATAATTCAACATTCACACCAGATGCTCCATACAGCCTATAAATGTGCTTGTATCTGCCGCCTGAGGAAAACTCCTTCGCTGTGTTTACTAACAGAAATGAGATCAGCCAACACGTTAAATGAAGATTATTGCAGTTTTTTCTGATTCAAAAACCATTCTGATATTTCTCTAGTTATCCATATAGCAATATATAATTGCTAGGCTACGCATGGGGCCCATGCTGCAGGACACCTATATATTACATGCAATCTGTTACATTCAAAAACAGCAGGGCTCATTTATTAAAGGGGTTATCCATTTTGGTTATCTAGTGGTACCCAATAAAGTTTACATGCAGGATGTCACGCTGCTCACTCACCGTACAAACTATAGCAATGGCTTTAGGAAGTGCAGTGCTGCCCATATGGGGCTCCACTGCAGTACCAAAACTTGTCACTATAAATCGTAGGAAATCTTATGGATTGCAGCATGTAAGCATTACCAGGGGCCACAATGTTCCCAAACAGCAGATCTGCGGGGTCCCAGTGTTGGACGCTTGCAGATCTGATATTAAAGACCTATCCTAAGGATAGGCCATCCATATTAGAAAGTGGGTAACCACTAAAAGACTAGTGCTTTGTGTGCTGGACTTAATCACATTTGTGTATTGGAATTATTATCATTAGACTCCAGGCTCTTAATGATTTGGGCATATTGTGACAGTTCCCGTATGCCAGAAATGAAACCTATGCCAGTCAGGCATGAGTTATATCAAATCTGATGGGCCAAGGCTTTGTGACTTAGGGTAAGTTCACACTGAGTTTTTTGGTCAGGGTTTTGAGGCCGTATTCGCCTCAAAACCCTGATCAAAAAGACGGCTCCCATTGAAATCAATGAGAGCCGCTCAGGTCTTTTTTCCGGGAGCTGTTACTTCCGGCTCCCGAAAATAAGAAGCTCATTCTTCAGGCCGAGTCACCTCGCGATTCAGCCTGAAGATACACCCTCCTCCGGGTTAGGCCCATTCATTGGGCCTAATTCGGAGCAGAGTGCGCGGCTGGATGCCAGTGCAGTGCACCGACTTTCATTCGCAGCTATCCGGTTCTTGGATCGAAACCTGAGGCAGCCTCCGCCTCAGGTTTCGATCCAAAAAACCCCATGTGAACTTACCCTTACATAGATTCCCACATTGCTCCACCCACTTTTCTGAAAAGCGCAAAATGAAAAAGTTGCAATTTTTACACCAACCCCTCTCCAAACTTTTTCATGCCATGTACTCTAGTAAACTACTGTAATATAGTAGGCATGATAAATACGCCCCAATGTCTATAAAACAGAATGTAAAACTCTACATATTGTGAGAAAGTGAAGGGTGTGGTGTGGGAGGACAGGTATATCCCAGCCAGTCAGCTACCGGGTGTATGGTAAGACCCATACCAGGGAGGTCAGCAGTGTAATTAATGCCTAATATAGTCTGTGTGTGAGGACTAGGAAGTGTGGCACCACCTGTCCAGACTGAACCTACAAAGCAGTTACAGTGCCACCTGTTGTTGTTGCCAAGGTGCCACCTGTTGTTGTTGTCTGGTAGCCAGGCTCCTGTATAGTTAGGGAAGTTTTCTTATGTTTAGTTAGTTCTCAGCCAAGAAGGCTTTTGTTTTCGTTATTTGTGCCTTTGCAAAGGCAGTTAATGCACCACAAGTGAATAAAGCCTGAACTTGTATGCAACCCAGTGTCTGTGTCCTTGTTTCCTGCACTGCTACTGAGCGATTCCCCACAATATGAACATTTCTCTATGTGCTGATGTCCGTGCTGTCCTTTGTCTTTATCGATGCAGTATTAAGCTACAGCTATATAAAACTGTCCATATAGTAGATATTTTAGGTGGACTGAACATCTTGATCCTGGTTGACATTGCAGCCTACAATGGATCATTGCCTGCTCCATGACCAGGACTAGACATCTGCGGATGAGGTGCCCAACTTTGGCACAAATGATTATCCAGATTTCAATACAGTACAGTACATTAACATTTGGTGAGATATCTGCAATTGGTCATTTATGTCACAAAGTTTCAGTGTCCAGCCATTGACCACTTGTTGGGAGCATCGCTTTGTATGCAGTGCTGGTCTCATCATATGTTATCTTCACCCTTAGGCCTTATGCACACGAGCACATGCACTATCAGTGTGTTAGCTGTGTGTGACCCATTCATTTCTATGGCCCCATATACATGAGTCAGGTCCTATTCCTGTCCGTTTGGCGGCTTGTGCTGACTGACTTCATTGAATGGAGCCATGGGCAGCACACAGATGTTATCCATTTGCTGTCTGCACTGTTTAATCACAACCCCCTTCACACATGTAGCCTTATACAAACTGATGATCGGTTCAATGAGTATTCGTAGGAATGCCGTATTTTGATCATTGCCCCATGTAAAATGTCCACGATTAGCTGACACATGAACAAAGATGTTTGTATATTGACAGAACGGATCTTGTAGTGATCCGTTGTTGTCGGTGGCACATTTCTTTGTGTAAACCATAATATGCAAACTATATGGGGCAGAGATTTGTATTAGCAATAGTTTGTGCCTATACATTTTGCATTGGAGCTTGTCAAAGGCCCTTTCAATGATCCCCATTGACTTGCTAGATCTGCTGGTTCTCGCCAGAAATTTACTGTTTCTAATGCCCTTAGGCTTGTACTGTTAAAAAGCAATGAAATAACCTACCCAAAATCCCATTTATAATAATAGCCACTCTAACAAGGAAAATGACTGGCTTTATATGAGAAGGCTCTAGTTTTAGGCCGGGAGGAAGCGCTGCAGCAATAAAAGCGGTGTTTTAGAGCCACTGTATGGCGACTCACATATACAAACTGCAGAAAGATACACACAGCAGAAACACTGCAATTTCCAAAACCATTGTGGATTTGGAATTCGCAGCATGTCAATTATACCTATGGAAACGCTGGCAATTTCCCTATATGTATAATGGAAGCTGAAAGTCTGCAGAGGAAAGCTGTACACTGTGATACAATTTTTTGCTGCAGCCCACTATGGGGGTCTTAACCTTAAAGGGGTTGTCCATGATAACTATAAAACCTTACACTAATCTTAACACCTTCCTACCTTATAAATTACATAATCAAAAATGCATAGTTACCCATATCCAGGGGCGGTCATGTGCATGCCCCAGGGACATTTTCTGTTAACCGGTGACAATCCATTTCCCCATTTCCAAAAACGGATCGTTACTACTACTCCCTCCCCATCCACTCCACCATACATACCCAAGCTGGGAGCCTGCACAATAGAGATGTATTGAAGGCAAAGGCACAATGCTGCGCACTTGCAGTCAAAAAAGGGGCAGAGCCGCTTCCTGCAAAAGAAAGATAGGGGGAAGACAGGTAAAGTATAATAGGGTAGGGGGTGGTCAGGGTTAGGAAGTGCTGACAGTGACAAGAATAGCTAGGGAGACAGGGAGGGGTGTTAGAGAGGAAGGGGGAAGAGTGAGAAGGAGATAGTGTTAGAACCTACAACTACCAGAATTCATTGCATCAACTAACGTAATAGGAAACTACACCAAGTAAACAAATGCAGAAGATGCCAGGAGCTCCCAGAGAAACCCAGAAATCACTCAAAACTCTGCTAAAGTTATATGGGTGCACTTATTAACCCATTGATAGCACTAACAGACCTTTTTTTTAATAAAATTATTTTTGCCCGAAAAACCCCTTTAAGGGAGTGATACACAGCTCCAAGTCTTCTTCACTGGCTGCAACCACCACTAGAAGGAGATTACTGTATTCTGTGTTATTACTGAGTTCAGTAAGTTTAATCAGATTGTAAGGTGGTAGAAGACATCACATTTCACAGGTTTGTCCTGAGTTGGGCGACTGTTAGGGACGTTCACACAGCAGAATTTAGCCCTGATTTTCTTTCCACCTCAAAATGTGCACCAAATTCTGCCCCGATTCTGCCTGTATTCAATGAATGTGAAAACCAGCAGGGTGAAAATGAGATTTAATGTGGAAGTCTGCTTCAAATTCTTATTTCATTTCTTCCATGTGAACATACCCTTATGTGCATACCCTTTGGTCTTCACTCATAAGGCTATGCACGCTGTGTGTACTGCTTATGTGCATGTGTATTGGTTGCACACTGTATCCCTGTGGTACTTTACTGTGTGTTTGCAGGCCTTGTTCTGATTGTGATGAGTCAGCAGACATTCTGCCACTTTATTACACATTCAGCCAAGCATACACACACAATGGGTTATTGGCTTAAAAAGCTGCTGGCCAATAGACATATATGGCCAGCTTTACATGTGCCAGTAGTAGGTCGCTACTACAATTTTTTTCCATGGCCCGTTTTCATGTGTCCGCATAACAATTGTAGCGGCCATTTTTTATTTATTTTTGTCACTTAACATGAAGTGAATGAGCAAAAGAGAAATCACATCAATATTTTGTATAACCACCCTATAAAGGAGGAGTCCTGGAAGTGATGGCAGAGCCCTGATGTCAACACCGAGTCTGTCTGGGTTTTCATAGGGTTCGGGGGATATTGTCACTCCTTAGGGAGAGACCACCATATAGGTGTGTGGAGACTTGTTAAGCCTTTAGCACTCCACTTTGCAAGGAACTATGGGAAGAATATGCAAATCTGCCTTCCATGATGTACTTAGGAAGACAGTTGCTGCCTCATTGTTGCAAACCAATAGAGAGCACTCACTGGAATGTGCAAGTCTGTCTTAAGACAGAATTCCAGTGAAATAACCCAATAATGGCTGCTCCCTTTAGCCTCATGCCCGACCTTCCAAGAGGCCTTTGTTTAGCAATGAAGCTGGGATTAATACCAGGTATAGTCTCTCAATCGAGGACAGCTGTTTCGATCTGGTTGGATCTCATCAGCCCGATGTAGAGAGGACTATAACCTGGTAGAGGTGAGAGGCTTAGACAGGGTTCGGGGGATATTGTCACTCCTTAGGGAGAGACCACCATATAGGTGTGTGGAGACTTGTTAAGCCTTTAGCACTCCACTTTGCAAGGAACTATGGGAAGAATATGCAAATCTGCCTTCCATGATGTAATTAGGAAGACAGTTGCTGCCTCATTGTTGCAAACCAATAGGGATTTGCAGATAGGCAACCCAACATTCCTTCCAACCTCATGGTTTTTTGTTTTTTTTTTTTTTACAAATTGCTTACAATTGTGTATAAAAAGACTACTACCTTATCAATCCCCTCCTGCCCCAATACCAATGATTTCTTTGTTCTTAACTGTCTTGTCTTGCTGGGCTTACGTGATGGCATGGCATGTCGACCACATTGAGGATATTACCACGTGATTATTGGCATTAGTCACCTGTCATGTCGACAAGGAATAACTAAGGCCAAGAAAATAGAAAAGGTTGTCTCAGGAGCTGTAGAAGTTTTTTTTGCATGAGGTTTTTAAACCCTGAAGTGGAAAAAGTGGTATGTTCTTTATTACTGTGGTTTAAGTACCAAAAAAACACACAGATGTGCCCCAATAAATGGGACAGATCAGAATCTAGAACTGGGCCAGTGCAGACCTGGAAACAGCAACAGAAACTTGAGGCTCAGCCTCAGATATCTGCTTAAAGGGATCCTATCATTGGATACCCTTTTTTTCTCGATAACACGTCGAAATAGCCTTAAGAAAGGCTATTCGTCTCCTACCTTTAGATGTCTTTACACTGTAAGCTATGTAAGCGGCCATTTTCTTGTGGCCCGGGCACACGCAGTCGGCTCTGCCCGAGGCCTGAGGCCTAGAAAATTGAATGGAAGAAGACGCGTGAAGTTCCTGAAAAAGATGGAGGCGTTGCTGGAGAGTTCTCTCACAGCATTGGGGATGCCCCCAGTGCTGTTTAAGCGCTGGGGCCCGCCCCCAGTGCTGTGAGAGAACTCATTTGCATACCAAAGAAAACCCGTTTTTTTTACCAAACGGCGGCGCGGAGAAGACATCTAAAGGTAGGTGTCGAATAGCCTTTCTTAAGGCTATTCCGACGTGTTAGTCAGAATAAAAGGGTATCCAATGATAGGATCCCTTTAAGATGCCACTGCAAAAATACACATGCAATTTACAATGCCACAGGTACACTACCCATTCTGTGACGGTACGCCACAATGTATTTCATGGGATAATATCTTGCTCTCTCCTTTTTGGCAGCGCAGTGTTAACGTGTCAGGAAAGAGATCTGCCGTTGTTGGCAATAGGAGCTTTAAACCCACAGTTCCGGCCTTTACATTCAGCTGAATAATAATTTGCCAGCTGCATGTTGGATACTGAGGAGCTGTGTGTGGAGGTGGAGGAGGGGGGCTACCCCACTTTTAAGAACCCATTCACTTGCAGCTGCTTGTATCTCCCAAACTGTCTTCTGAGTGCCAGGGAGAGTTCCCCACGCGAGAGGTCAGCTCTCATAGCATAGAATGACAGAGTGAAAAAGGAAAACCATCAGAACAATGAAGGAACTGGCTGAGCTGGAGATTGTAGAATTAATAGAGACACTGATATACATTGTTATTACAGGATGCTGCCTAAGCTCTTCTGATGAATTATTAAAGGACATTCGATGAGCCGGATTTAGTCTGTCCGGTGGGACCATTAAGAAGCTCTTAGTCTGCCTGTCTTCTTTATTTTCAGGGGGAGCATACTTTCTTCTTTGGTTGTAAAGGCGGCCTCGATATATTATGTGATAGATACCTAACTCCTAAGATGCATTGCCTAAGAGTGGAGTGGTATAATGTGGGTCAGTGTGACTAAGAACAAGTGGTTTTGATTTCAGGGATCTTGTTGTCTTTGGAATTTTTATTCTTACTTGTGAATATTTGCTGGCATCTGTCTGGGATAATATAGAGAGTTGGGTCAGCCGCACTCCCTTCCCACAATACCACGCCCATTCTTTGTGGGGGGCCTCAAGCTCAAAAATTTGGCAGCCATGCTCCTTTTTGTATTGTGGCTGGCACATACCGAACCCCCCTCCCCAAAGTACTAAGCAAAGGGGGAACATTACTTTGGGAGTTGGGGGTCCTACAACTCCCAGAGTAATTATTAGGTTCCCCTTATATCAGTAGGAGACTGTGTGAATGGGGGTTACTGTTGGGAGGGTCGGCCATATAAAGTAACGTCATGTCCTGTCTGTCTCTTCCTCTTTCTCTCATCAGAAGAAATGGCAGAAACATTTGACGCCCTCCCGCCCTGTACCTTGTTGTATAATTTTTGGTTTTATTGTTTAGTCTGTTTCGTTGCATTGTTTAATATATTATTTTATATTTTTACATACCTTTATTTTTCTGCTATTGTATATATGCTATTTTAAAAAGAAACAAAACACCATGTTGAGTTAGATCTTTGGCATCATCTTTCTAAGCCCAGGGGAAGTCAGCCATGGTTCCCGAGAGGTTTCCTCCACAGGGGTTTTTCCTCTCGTAAGTGCTGAAGGATTATTCTTCAGGAGTTGGTGGTTTAGTGCCTTGTTATAGATCTTGGCCCGATGTCACACTTTCAGTTTCACACCTTGGAGAATAGATTCTAAATTAAAGGCAATTTATGGAATTCTCTTGGGTCTATTTATTGTCCCTGATACAATGTTGCAGTCGGGTAGTCAGGTGGGAGCTGCTGGTGAGTTATGGTGGGATCTTCTTCTTTAAGGGAAGGGAACGAAGACTATCACCACCCAGTGGTACACTGCAGATCCCTAGCACTGCACCAACCCAAGTGGTGAGCTGAACAGACTGGGTGAGTCTACAAGTCTCCGTGACTATTTTAAGTACTACCGTTCCCATATCATAGGGCAAACTTTACACTTGCACCAGTCCCTATGTAAGCAGGGGGCCCCTTGAGAAGTCCCAGGGCTGTATCTGTCATGAGGCCTCGGGCAGCAGATTTCCGAGTTCCTGAGGGGATGGCACTGAGAGTATTTGTTGGGCAAATCTTGTGAGATTGGTTTGGTTCAGACCAAACACATCCAAAGCATAAGTGTTATTATTATACTCTGGGGTCATATCATATAATGAGCGGTGACCCTGGTGAAGTGACTAAACATAGGAAACAGTGTCCATTCACATGGAGTAAACGCACGCTCATTTTGGCAAAATACTCCCATTGACTTCAATGACAATTTTTTACACGTGTAAAAACACACATCAAAATACACGTCAAAATACACATGTAAAATGTCATTGAAGTCAATGGGAGTCTTATTTTTACACGTGTATTCTTTTCACGTGTATTTTGCCAAAATGAGCGCATGTTTACTCCGTGTGAATGGACCTTTAACTCATTCCCCTGGCCTCTGGCCATTATACTGTGAGGTCTGTGGAGACCCCAGAGTATGATAATAGCTCACCTGAACTCAAAATTATAATATACTGTCTGAGGGTAGGACAGGTTAATATCAGAGGGACCACTGGGGAGGGGACAGGTTGTTGTCTTGGGGGACCGGTTAATATGTAATGCCACTGTAGGGGCATTATACTATGAGGGGGCATTATACTATCTGGGGACCACTGAGGGGGCAGTATATTATTTGGGTACATTAGAATTTGTGCTGGTCAGGTGTGTCTAAGTTCTGGTGATGGCCACTTTTAGGAAGTGGAAACTTTTCCACTGGGTCCACCAATATGTTAAAACGGTCCTGACTACTTGCAGCCTGTGGGTTTCCTCCAATAGGTCTGTCTAATGCACTAAATATAACATGTACTGGCACCTTAGCTGGTATAGCATAACATGTTAGCCAGAAGTATAACATAAAGTGTCTGGGCCCAAGTGCAAAATCTGTATTAGGTCCCCCAATTATAATAAATCATTTAAAGTACTGGTTTCTGAAGAGACACCTTATGGGCCCACTAAGTCTCCAGGGCCCAGGTATGACTGAACCATCTGCACCCTGTTAAGTTACACCCCTAGTGTTTTCCACTCCTTAAAGGGGTATTCCTATTTTAGCCAGTCATAGCTGAGATGTGAATACACAGTTTAACATCCCAGCTGCCAGGCCAGGAATTACGGAGCCCGCTTTGCTATAATTTTTTTGTAACTCACATTTAGTTCTATGGGATTTACAGAAACAATGTACAACCACCTTCGGCTGTTTCCGTAATCCCAACCGACCTCAGGCAGACAGAGACTTGGATGTTCTCATTTCAGCCATGAAAAGCCTGATAATCTCCTTTTGCTCAATGGCAATTTTGCTTTTAGTAGTTAAAATCATTTTGTCCTTGCTGTAAGGAAGATCATATTTCCATGCACTGATGTACTGAGAATCTTGATTATAACTGCTGTATGCATAGAAGCTTCTCTGAACAAGTCCAGTACAAAGCAGTGGCGGTGAGACAGAACCGCAGCCTAAGTGTTCATAGATAAGATATTACTGCAGACTTTGCTTAGATTTTTCATAAACTGCAGTTAAACTTGACTTAGCGATTTTGTTGAATCACTGCAAAATGAAAACATACTAGCATTTGCCCGCGACTTCGTCCGCGTGTTGTCGCTGGTGCCAACCTGTGCATGGGTATACAATTGCTGCTGGCAGTGATGCGCTTGCACCTGCGCGTCGGCTGTGTTGCATCTCAGTATTTGCGCAGTAAACCCTGCCCGCGTGGCACCCCCCTCCCACGCGTCCGCGCTATAAAAGGGAAATAATTTAGTTACCAGACTCCCTTTACATAATGCGGTTCAGTCATACTCACAGTTTATAAATGTAGAACCACAGCACCTTGTTGCCGCCACTGTACAAGATGGGGGCTCAATGAAGACATTTTGTCAATGGGACTGAGCTTGTAGAACCTTTCCTGGAGTAGAGTATAGATCTAATTTGAGACCACTTGGATCATTGAAAATTGCATAAATAAAGTTTCCCTAATATGTTATCACTATAAGGGAGCGTTCATAATACCGTCGGTGTCCGACAGTTAGTGTCCGCTGCTAATGTACGTTCAAAATCTTGTGCGGACATTAGCATCGGACTCTAGCTGTGTCCATGACATTTTGCATTGATTTAAATGGAGATCAGGTGCGTTCTTTTACTGTCAGTGTCTGTCCTCAACTGTTCGTTCCCAAAGATGTCCGACTTTTGAAGCAGACAGCTAAACCCAACATGTAGGTTTTTTCTGTCTGCTTGAAAAGTCGGACATCTTTGGGAACGGACAGTTAAGGACAGACACGGACTGTAAAAGAACGCACCCGATCTCCATTTAAATCAATGCAAAATGTCATGGACACAGCTAGAGTCCGATGCTAATGTCCGCACAAGATTTTTCACAGACATTAGCAGCGGACACTAACTGTCGGACACTGACGTTAGTGTGAACGTCCCCTAAGTCCGGTTATTTGCAACTTCTTTGTGTTTAATAAGAGATGCTGCACATTTAGAAAGATTAGACTGCTCCGTTATGCAAGTAGTACTGGTGTTGCCTAATAGAGGCCTTTGTCACTCATAGTTATTATGAAATATTATGCAAGATGTTATTCTGTCATCATTTTTTTGTACCAAAACCACAAATGATTCCAAAAAGGATTGGAAATATATAGGAAGTTCTTATACTTTTACCTTTTTCACAATCCATTTCTGGCTTTGGGTCAAAATTGCAACGCCAAAAAGCTACATTTCTGGAACATGGAACCCCAAGCCTTAAAATGTTACAAATTCCAAATTCTGCCTGAAATCATCCTCGGTTCATTTCAGCTAGTGGAAAACAATAAGCATTATGGTCAATATTCACCTGAGAATTCTTATGGAAATGAATGTGAGGAAGAGAAATACCACCTGACCTGGCGGAATATGATGTGGGATTTGCAAATTCCATGGTGGATTCTGTGCTGAATTTGGTCTGGCAGAAAAATGTTGCTTCTGAATTCCTGAAGCAGAATTTTTCAGCTTCTACAAATTCTATGGTGTGAACTTATCCTTTAAGTAAATATATCACGTGGGAAAGACAATCTGATCGGCCTTTATATCAACCTGCTCATCTCCTCCTGCTCTGTAACATGCTGCTGGCAGATCATACACATTTTCCATGTGACAGGTTCCCTTTAAGGAGAAATACTAGGCTATTTATGAACACATTCAATATAATTTCTTGGCTCATTTTATTAATATTGTTTTCCACTTTCCTGCTGTTAACATATCATAAATATATTACTATGGAAGAACCAAAGCACTTGGTAAGTAAGGAAGCCGTATACGCCAAGCATTAGTCACCAGGAACTAACCACAGTATATCCTGTTATCAATTCTTTTTGCAGAAATCATACTTATGAAGAAGCCTAATTTGGATGGTTTGCAAAAATACCGGTATTTTATCCTACTAATATGTTTGGATGTTTGTGTATTTGGATGTTTAGATGTTTGGATGTTTGTTCCTCAATCACGCAAAAAACGCTCAACCGATTTGGCTCAAATTTTCAACAAACATAATTCCCAGGCAGGATTGAACGATAGGCTACTTTTCGTCACAATCACAGACATACGTTTTTGCCAGGACCCCCACAAAACCACAACTCAAACCACCAGCTCTGCAATCCCACACACTTTTTAGCATAGCAAGCCACAAACTCCCTATTGCCCTCTCCCCAGGCAGGGGAGGAGGCCGAGGCTGGGGTTGCGGGGGTGGGTGTAAAGGCGGAGGGGGTTGGAAAGGGGACGCAATGACATCTAGACGGACGAACGGATTTGCCTGAAATTGCGCACATACATACCTTGGGTCCCGGATTGAACGATAGGCTACATGGAATTCCTGTACACCACCGCAATTCACTCCCGTGACCGTTGCTTTTCACTTTTGAATTCGCTGCACGACCTGGGATGCTGTAGGACCTGGGATGACGTCATCCCAGCCCCATCAGCAGCTCACCTGGATGGGTGCCGCTTCTCTATGTGGGCGGAGCTATCGGCGTCCACAAGAAAATGGTGGCTCTCAGAGGTCCAGAGCGTCCTGAACCAGCACCCGTACTCTGGGGTAGCGAGAAGTGCGTACGCTGCCCCGCCTGTGTGGGCTTACCACAGGACCGCAGTGCTCTGCCGTGGCCGGACAGGGGGTCGCCTGTGCCGCAGTCTGGAACGCCGGTTCAGCCTGCTATCCCGTGGCAGCTGCAGCCTCTGGACTCTGCATGTCCGTCGGGGATGTCGCCGATGTCTGCTCAAAGTTATCTACAGTGTCATTCGGCCGCAGGAGAAGGGTTGTGACGACAGGCGAGTTAGGGGACTTTGCGAAGGGAGAGGGGTGCGGTGTTGGGAGTGAGGAAGTTGCCGGTCCAGTGGGGGACGCGGGAATGGGGGTGCCTGGGCAGGTAAACCCGGGGGCCCCTGGAAGGGGGACAGGGCCGCCACAGCGCCCACAGATGGAATGGGGGCACAAGGCTTGCCGTGGGAGGGGGGCCCTCATAGGCACCCCTGTAACATCGGTGCACGGGGAGTCCGGGGTTTGGTGCGGCCGTGGGCACAGGTTGGTGGGGGGAAAGGTGACACAGGGTCTGGGGGGGGGAGAAGGGGTCACTGGGTAGGTAAAACAGGGAAGGGGGCATGGGGTGGTGGGAAAAAGGGGGCATGGGGTAGGTAACACGGAGGAAGGGGGCATGGGGTTGGGGGGAAGGGGACACAGAGCTAGGGGGAAAAAGGGGCACGGTGTAGGAGAAAGAAGCGAGCACATGAGGGAGTGGGTAGGAAAAAAGGGGGTTGGTGGGCGTCAGGGGGGAAATGAGGAAAAGGGAGCCACTGTGGACACAAGGCAAAGGAAGGGGGTCAGGGTTCCATGGACGAAGTCGCGGGTACTGCTAGTATATTATAAGTAAACAAAGACCATAACTGTCAGCCAATGCTGCGTTTACATTTGCACTCTCCTATCCATTCTTCTGGTCTGTCTCAGAACCAAAGAACAGAGAGTGCACAGCAATGGATAGTTAAAATGAGGGACAAAAACAGATGAAAGGACCCCATTAAGGGCGGGTTCACATGTGCGCCCAGTCTCCGCTTTCAGGTTTCCATCTTCTGCCGAAAGGAGACAAAAACCCAGCAGACAGTGTCTGCCTGTGAGTGTTTTGTGGTCTCCGCGGCAAAAGTATCTTTTTTTAAAGGGATTCTACCATTAAAACCCTTTTTTCTGTGGCTAACACGTCGGAATAGCCTTTAGAAAGGCTATTCGTCTCCTACCTTTAGATGGGATCTCCGCCGCGCCGTTCCTTAGTAATACCGGTTTTTACCGGTATGTAAATTAGTTCTTTGGCAGCGATGGGGGTGGGCCCCAGCGCTGAAATTGCGATAAGGGCGTCCCCACCGCTGCCCGAGAACACGATCCTGCGCCGCCTCTATCTTCTGCTGGATCCTCCCCTTCTTTCTTCGGCTTTCTTCTGACGCCTGCGCAGTTGGCTCTGCCACTGAGACACTAGTAGAGCCGACTGCGCATGCGCACAATTCCGGCCTCGGAGCTATGGCCGCGCATGTGCAGTCGGCTCTACAAGTGTTAGAGCCGACAGAGGTGAAGCCGCCAAAGAAAGCCGAAGAAAGAAGGGGAGGATCCAGCAGAAGATGGAGGCGGCGTAGGATCTTGTTCTTGGGCAGCGGTGGGGACGCCCTCATCGCAAATGAGCGTGCGTTTTACTCCGTGTGAATGGACCCTAAGATAGACAGACCAGACTGTTAACGTAGATCCCTAAATGAGGCCCCAGATCAAATCCCTAGGTGAGACCCCGACCAAACCGCAATTTCAGTCACCTGACAATTATAATTGTAAACCATTTGGTGAGGATTTTGACGCTTAATCCACCTCAAAATCAGGCTCCAAAAAAAAGCCCCCCAGTAGAACTCTAACCCACTGAAATCTGGCTACTATTGCTTTCAAAGGGAGACAGTGATGAACACTTCTTTCTTTAGTGCGCTGAAAAAGATTGGATCATGTTTGGTCTTGTTGGGGTTTATGCAGCTGAATCACTGTGAAACTCGCAGCGCAAGCTTTAGTGCTTGACTAGCCCTTATGTGTAGAGGTTAACCATGATTGAAACCTTTGTCATGGGGGCAGCACAGTGGCTCAGTGGTTAGCACTGCAGCCCTGCAGTACCAGAGACCTGGGTCTGAATCCTGCCTAGGGCAACATCTGCAAGGAGTTTGTACGTTCTCACCATGTTGGAGTGTATTTCCTCCCATACTCCAAAGACATACTGATCTGGAAAAATGTAGATTGTGAACCCTATATGGGGCTCAAAATCTACAACAACACAAAAATCTGTGGCTGGGTTGAACCAGTTTTTGGAGAGGATTTTGACTACCTCAGATTCTTCTCCGAATTCCACTATGTGAAGCTGCCTTAAGAGTTCCACCACTAGGAAATCCAACAATGATAAAAATAGAAAACCCCAGTTCCCTCTAAATATAGTAGTAGTGACATGTGCGACCACCACCTTACTCATTTTAATGAGACTCATGGAGAGTTACAGTCGTCTGTCTCAGACAGTCTCATACAATAAAAAAGATACGGATGTGTCTAGATATTTCATGGTTGTTATAGCTCCCCCTGGGGTTCTTTTGATTCTGTCTCAGAACATCCAACTAATGTGCCCAGTCCTGATGGTCACACATGCCTTTACACATTTAAGCTTTTTTTTTTTTTTTTCAAAAAAATTATTTCAATTAAAAATTTTTTTCCTGTACTAACTTAAAAAAAGGTAATATATATTTCAACTAAACTGTGGGCTTTAATCATTCCTTAGTATTAGTCACAGAAAAGGACACAGTGCGGCAATTGTTTCAGTGACATGAGAATGATGATATGCTATATCTTTCCCACTCTCGATGACACACCGTCTGTTGCCTTTTATCCTTGTCCCAGTGGTCTGCATTACCTAATGTTGACTCAGAATGTGACCGCAGAGGTCACAGGAGCCTCAGGATGCGCTGACAGCATGAGCTGGTGTTTTCATGCTTTAATAAGGGATAAAACCAATTGGATTATTCAGCCACTTATTTTCTTGTCTGGCATCAAAATATAAGTCTCTGTTCACACTTTGTTTTTTCATTACATTTAAATGTATATATAGTGCGGTGTGCTCTCAGCATACACAAATATAAGAGCATTTTGCCGTTCTCTGGGGCAGATATCCATCAGCATGCTTTTCGTGCACTGTATAGGAAAGTGTAGGCTGTTGCAGTAAGTAAAAAATAAGTATCACTGCATGGCATACATTATAGCTTTTCACTAGAAGTATACATTAAGGACAGGAAAATGTTAGGTCTGAACAGAACCTTATTAGTTCTTTCTCCATATCTGCACTGTATTTGGTTTGTCTGTAACGGGTATTTAATATTAAAATATACTAGGTCGGGGACACTCAACTGTATGACCTTGGTCTGTCCCGCCACCCATGATACATTATAATAGTGGCAGCATGGATCATGTGACTTCCATTATTGTAAGGGGGCAGCAGTTGGGAGATGAGCGTTTCTCTTGACAGCTGTTGTATCATTTCTTTGCGGGGGGTATGAAGGAGGGTTACAGTGTATGGGACAGTCAGGAGTGTTATATTCTCTGGGGGCGGGGGCATTAAGGAGCAGTGTACTGTGTGAGGGGTACTAAGGGTAAGCTTACACACAGTTTTTTGCAGGCGGAATATGTTTCAGTATTTGTAGGCAACTACAGGGGATGCCATGGCAGTAGTCACTATCAAGCCCTAATCCCCCTACCACATAATATACCTATATTCCAAATGCACAAGGTCGGCAGAGACCCCATTACAGATTTTGTATTTCCTGGTTCTAAATAGAAAATGTGATCTGATAGGATGCGTCCATCTTTAGCTTCTTACTGTATATGAAGAGAATTGACAGAATCTCCAGTGAGTCAGTAAGGTTGTTTGTCTTGTATCAGCTTTTTATGATATATTGTTCGGAAGTTGCATTTCCTTCTTTAATGGACTTTGATTTGTTTGAATGTCAATAATAAAACAGATGAATGACTATTTAATGGCACCCATTAGCATCAGGCACACAGTGACATTTGGTATCAATAAATAGACATGTTGCAAGATTGTCACAGTATGATACAGTATTGTTATATTATCATAGGAAATGTTAACGCAATACTCAAAATAAGAAGAAAGTGTATATATACAGCCATGGCCATAAGTATTGGCACCCCTGAAATCTTTCAAGAGAATGAACTATTTCTCCCAGAAAATCATTGCAATTACACGTTTTATTATACACTTGCTTATTTCCTTTGTGTGAATTGGAACAACACAAAAAAATATGATATAATTTCACACAAAACAACAAAAACGGGCCAGACAGAATTACTGGCACCTTCGTCTTAGTATTTGGTTGCACACACTTTGGAAAAAAATAACTGAAATCAATCACTTCCTGTAACCATCATGAAGCTTCTTACGGACCCTTCATACGGAGTATACGCTGGCAGATTCTGAACGTGTAACACACTCCGTATCAGCGGCGTTAAAACAGATCCCATTGCTTTCTATGGGAGCCGGTATACGTGCGCTCCCCATAGAAATGACTGGGCTGCTTTTTTCCCTATAGCTTTCAATAGAAAGCAATGGGATCTGTTTTAACGCCGCTAATACGGAATGTGTTACACGTTCAGAATCAGCGAGCGTATACTCCGTGTGAAGGGGCCCTTACACCTCTCAGCTGGAATGTTGGACTCCTCTTCTTTTACAAAGTACTCCAGGTCTCTCATATTTGAAGGGTGCCATCAAAATGTATTGAAGTAACTTAAATTGGGCGTATTTGAAGCTGGTGGGCTTGAGGTGAAGAATAAATATGGGGGCCGAGAATGGAAAAGACTATCCATAAAGGCATTGTGCCATTCATTGGATGGTGAGCCAGAAGCATTGGGCATGTGGCCAGGCCCACCACATAGGGAAAGTAGTACCTTGGGCATTGCAACCCCTAAAAACAAAGGGAAGAGACTGTAGGGAAGAGTAGGACCTATGGAGGATTTTTAATGAGGATTCCATAAGGGTGACCTACCAACTGCCTTTAGTTATAGATCTACAACTGTCAATACATTTGGCCAGGGTCAGGGTCGTGTTAAGGTTCCGTTCCCAGGTTGTCTTAAAGTCAAGCTGGATTTCAGGAGGTGGTGCAATAAGCTTCTTAATTATGTTGCGCACTCTGGACAAAGGAACATCAAGATCTCTGGAGATGGTCTTGTAAACTTGAGATTGTTGATATTTTTCCACAATTTTGGTTCTCATGTCCTCAGACAGTTCTCCTCTATCTGCTCTCCATACTCAGACACACAATGAAAAGATTGAGTCAACTTTTTTCCTTTTTATCTGGTTTCAGTTCTAATTTTACATTGCCCACACCTGTTACTTGCCACTGGTGAGCTTGAAAGAGCATCACCTGCTTGAAAGAAAAAGTTAATTACCCTCAATTTTGAAAAGGTGCCAACAATTTTGTCTGGCCCAGTTTTTTGTGAAATTATGTCCAATATCTCTGTTTTTGTATTGTTCAAATACACAAAAAAGAAATAAACTTGTGTATAACAAAATGTGTAATTGCAATAATTGTCTGGGAGAATATATTTTCTGGAAAAATTTCAGGGGTGCCAACATTTAAGGCCCTTAGTGTATACAGATGAGATCACAGCAACATACAAAAATCTCAATGTTCATTAAGTGGTGTGAGAAGGTGACAGGCAGAGTGCTGGAGTCCAGATATATCAGCCCCAGGTTTCCGACATATGTGTGGTCCAGGACGAATCTCGAGTAGGCCTCAGCCCAGGTGTAGATCCTTGTGTTCATGCCGGGCTAGAGCCTCCGCTGCAATGCATGGAGGCTGCTGGCCCTCTCTACTAGCCGCACCAAGTCCGATGTTTCAGGTTCCCTCAGGGAGATTACCGGTACCTCTGCATTAGTCATCAGGGATTGCCGGTCTCCTCCTGGGACCACAACCCGAACATCCGAGGTCAGGCAGTGAGCCAGAGGCAATTTAGACCTCACTCTGGCACCAGCTCGCCGCTGGTTATTCAGATCTTCCTGGTATCAGCTCACCCTGCATTCCTGTCTGCCCCTGATACAGTTTCCTGCCTCTTACTGTGTATCTGCTACTTTGCCTCCCTGTGTATGACCCTGCTTGCCTTCCAGACCTCCTCTCCTTGACCTGCAATTCTGAACCTTGTAACCTCCAGTGTATGTGTCAGGTTGTCTGAAGACCACCTCTCCTTGACCTGTGACTCTGTACCTTGTGATCTCCAGTGTATGACCTGGCTTGTCTGATTACCCATTTGCATCACCCTTCTCTACCACGTGACCTCCGGTGTATGACCCGGCTTGTTCAACTACATCCTGTCTCATCCCTGGAAACTGCGTGACCTCCTAACTACAGACTAGGCTTGTACGACTACTCTGTGGTGCTTCCGCTATCTCCTGGAGAACTCCCGTTATTGCACTCAACTCAACTGACCAGCTTCATCTGTTACTTCACCCACCTAGGTGAGCGGTTTTCAGGTTTTCTGGTCCCGCTGTAACTTGGGGTGTTCTGTGCATGTGACGCCCTCTGGACGGCTGCGGTTCTGGGTCCCAGAATTTACGTCCATCTCCACCACCAAGAGCTCTGGCGAAAACCTCTGGGGCCTGGTTCTGCTTCGGTTTGGAGGGCATTACATGCTCAGTGATGTTTTGCCTCGGTGTGCAGGGGAGTCTGGTTGCCTGGGACTAACTGTCCCTTCTATAGTGTATTTGGTTCCTAACATCTTGGCTCATTACTGGGTCAGAAAAAGGCTGCAGATCCTCCATTCCAGTGCAGTTCCATGAGGTGAAAGGAGGTGTGTGGTTCTGTCCTTTAACCCTGAGTCAGGTGAGACTATATTGCACCTGTTTTGTTTGTGTGGCTGGTAAGTAAAGCACATGTATAGTTACGTTATCAGTTCTGTTTTGTTAGTGGCTCAGACGAGCAGGCATTTATTTTGTTTTTGCCTGAAGTTAAGGCAGTATTTTCTTTTGCTCATTTTGTGCCTGATTTCAAGGTTTATTTATGTTCCTGTTTTTATTTCTGAATAAACCAGTTTGCTGCACATTTTGTGTCCCTGTCTTGACTGTTTGGGTCTGCACCACTGCTTCTACCGAGCTAACTTCCCAACAGTGAATAAAAGGTCACTACAACACATGCTACCATAGATTAACCCCTTAAGGGCACAATTAGTTAGGTGTTAAAGTGCAGTTACTGTTTTCATGCTTTCCATCGCCACCTTTCAGAATGTATAATGTTTTTTCATTTTGCTGTCAGATGAATGAAGACTTATGTTTTACACAGCCCGCAAGTTGTATTTTTAGTTGGCACCATTTTAGGCAATGTGGGATTGCAATTCCTAGAGACCACAAGTAAAGATAATTATAGGAGTTCTCTGTACAGTTACATGAAAGCATTACCTGACCCCATTTGTAAACTCCTAAAACATGCATTAGCACATACTGTATATGTTTTGCAGTTGTAGTTTTCTAGTAATGGGCTAGTCGGCGTAGGGGCTGTGCTGTGTGTTCTGTCACTGAATCAACTATGGAATCTGCAGCAGGATCAAGACACTTATTTTTTCAGCAGCCTGTTTCCGTCTCTTGAATGTAATTGGAGACAGGTTTATGGTGGAATTTTGGCACCGATTTTGAGGTGCAAAAAAAGTTTTTACTAAAAATCGACACAAAGTGAAAAGTCCTCTTAAAAATAATATTAAAGACTATCTACTTCGTTTCCATATTTTATCAGTGTCATTTAGAGCTACAGTCACATTTGCCACAATAAAGGCTGCAGCAGTGTCATGTACAGACAATGGACGATTATCCAGAAGCCTGGCTGTCTCTGCTGACCTCCACCTACCACCACCACCGCCGCCCCTCCTGCCATTATTCTTCAATGGTTTACTACTGAATTGCTATACTATACATGGTAAATGTCAGACTCATCAAGTGTCCCTAGTGTTCTTGCGTAATGTCCTCAGGACAAGGTTAAAACTTCATTAAACTAAGGTTAATAACACATTACACTTCCTCAGATGTATTTTGAGAATATGCAAAGTCCCATGTCTTGTACTGTATATGAGGTTTATCTTTAGTAAAACAAATTGGGGTTGCATATACTGTTTATTGTGCAAGTCTATGGACTAGACCAAAAACAATTATGGATGCAGCATTGTTCTCAAATACTTTTCTATAGTACTTAGTCTAAAGCCCTTCTACTATCTATCTATCTATCTATCTATCTATCTATCTATCTATCTATCTATCTATCTATCTATCTATCTATCTATCTATCTATCTATCTATCTATCTATCTATCCTATACTGTATTCTATAGCTGTTCACACTGTATGTCTTTGCTTCCCTCTGCTGGCATAGTAGGTCACTACATCTGAAACATGGAAGGGACCGAATGGTGTATGGAACTCATCACCTCAGTTTCACATCCTTACTTTCGATTGTGTTCAGGTTACATATTTATTTACATTTTATGTAGATTGTGAGCCCCATTTTTTTCCCTATCAGTATGTCTTGCAGATGTTGTTCCTGGCAGGATTCGAACTCCAGCACTCCAGCGCTGCAAGGCTACAGTGCTAACCACTGAGCCACCATGTTGCCCCCAGGTTGCATATTTAGTCAAGAAGTTCTAACATTTCCCAATACCAGTGAACAATAGGAAGAACTACCACAATCCAGATGGAGGGAACCAGAGGATGGGAGTAGTAGTGGCGGATGATATGTCATCTGCTAGGCTAAGCACACTCAACCACAGACCTCACCCCCACAATGCTGAGGGGGGTCCTGCAGCCAGGGCCGCCGCCAGGAATTTTGGGGCCCCATACACCCTAAGTGTCTGCCCCCCCCATTTTAACACCACTTTATTTTGTGACATACCAATTACGTCCCAACTTTTGAAGAATAGAAAGAGGGAGAAAATGTGCGGCGCGCTCTGCGCGCCGCAACAAGTTTAGCTCCGCCCGCTTTTCTGTAAATTACCTGTAAATTATATGTCCCCCCTCTATCTCTCCCCCACTTTCATATACACCCTTCATCTGCCCCCAGTTTCATGTCCCCCCCTCCATCTCTGTCCCCAGTTTCATGCTGTTCTCCCCCTTTCAACTGCCCACAGTTTCATGTCCCCCCCATCTCTGCCCCAGTGTCATGCCGTTCCCCCCCTCATCTGCCCCAGTGTCATGTCATTCCCCCTTCATCTGCCCCAGTGTCATGCCATTCCTCCCCCTTCATCTGCCCCAGTGTCCATGCCATTCTCTCCCCACCCCCTTCATCTGCCCCAGTGTCATGCCATTCTCCCACTTCATCTGCCCCAGTGTAATGCCATTCTCCCTCCCTTCATCTGCCCCAGTGTCATGCCATTCCTCCCCCTTCATCTGCCCCAGTGTCCATGCCATTCTCTCCCCACCCCCTTCATCTGCCCCAGTGTCATGCCATTCTCCCACTTCATCTGCCCCAGTGTAATGCCATTCTCCCCCCTCATCTGCCCCAGTGTAATGCCATTCTCCCCCCCTCATCTGCCCCAGTGTAATGCCATTCTCCCCCCCTCATCTGCCCCAGTGTAATGCCATTCTCCCCCCCTCATCTGTCCCAGTGTAATGCCATTCTCCCCCCCTCATCTGCCCCAGTGTAATGCCATTCTCCCCCTCCTTCATCTGCCCCAGTGTCATGCCATTCTCCCACTTCATCTGCCCCAGTGTCATGCCATTCTCCCCCTTCATCTGCCCCAGTGTAATGCCATTCTCCCCCCTCATCTGCCCCAGTGTAATGCCATTCTCCCCCACTTCATCTGCCCCAGTGTCATGCCATTCTCCCACTTCATCTGCCCCAGTGTCATGCCATTCTCCCCCCTTCATCTGCCCCAGTGTAATGCCATTCTCCCCCACTTCATCTGCCCCAGTGTCATGCCATTCTCCCACTTCATCTGCCCCAGTGTCATTCCATTCTCCCCCCTTCATCTGCCCCAGTGTAATGCCATTCTCCCCCCCTCATCTGCCCCAGTGTAATGTCATCCCCCCCTTTCATCTGCCCCAGTGTCATGCCATTCTCTCCCCACCCCCTTCATCTTCCACAGTGTCATGCCATTCCCCCCCTCCCCTTCATTTGCCCCCCAGTTTCATGGGCCCCCTTCATTATGTTAAACACAAAACAAACACTTATTTACACTCACCCTTCCTTCATCGCTCCCTCACCGCTCCTCTCTCTGACGCTCCTCTCACTCCACTGACAGGTGTAAGCGCGATGTGACGTCGTGACGTCACGCATGATGTGACGCACGCCGAAGCCGGGCGCAGCATTAAAGCAGGAGCTGAGCTCCTGCTTTAATCGCCTGTGTATTCAGCTCAACGGCGTCCGACGGACGCCGATGAGCTGAAATCGGGACAGGCAAGTGCCGGGGGGCCCCAAGAGGCTCTGTGGGCCCCGGCACTTGCCCGACTATACTATAGTGACGCCGGCCCAGGGCACAATTGCTGCTGCGGGCGCCAGGGGGCCGGCCAAAACCGGGCCCCCCCCCATTTTTCAATTTGGCCGGGCCCCTGACACCAGTAGCGGTAATACTGCCCTATCGGCGGCCCTGCCTGCAGCACTACCTGGATGTTTATGGTAGTAGTTTACCCCGGGCCGCTTCCGGTTGGAGAGGGGACCTCTGCTCTCTGAGCCAGTTTGAAGGTGTTTGGAAGGGCCCTGTTGTTACGGTAGGCACAACTCAGGAGGCCAGTATTGCAGCTGAACAGGGAACAGCTTTATTCAGCAACTGGAATAAGTACAAACGGCAGCTTCCCAAATGGGAGTAGTAGTACCACAATGTGCAATCCCCCAGCCTTGGTTATAGTAGGATACCCAGGAATGTTATAAGCTCTATGGAAAACTGCTCCTCCAACTACTCCTACTGTCGTTGCACTCCCAGCTATAGATACTGGGGATGGTAGTGCAGAGAGTCCTGACAGGGCACTGGTTACCTTTGCTTAGACCTGAGTGAACTTCTCCACTGCTCCTCCTGGCATGGATTCCAAAAGTCCAGACAGCTGAACTCCCTTCTCAGGGCTTTCTCTAGATGAGCCTGGGGCAAGTAGTCTCTTTTCCTAGAGCGTTGGTCAGGAACCTTCGACACTTCAGCTGCTGTCAAACTACAACTCCCAACATGCTACATTCACTTCCCTAGGAGTTCCAAGAACAGCAGAGCAAGTATGCATGCTGGGAATTGTAGTCTTACAAAGCTGGAGTGCTGAAGGTTGCCTACTCCAATCCTAGAGGCTGTATGGACGGACGCTGAAGTCCAGTTTCAGTGCTGGCATGCACCACTGCAGACTGCACTTAACAGTTGACAAGAAATGACTGAACCAGTGGCGTAACTACCACCATAGCAGCGGTAGCAGCTGCCACAGGGCCCGGCACATTAGGGGCCCGGTGACAGCTGCTATCATTATGCTCGGAGGTCTTTTCGGACCCCCGAGTATAATGATCGGGGCCCCCTGTTGGTGGAATACTTTCCACCAACAGGGGGCCCCGAAGCTGCAGCAACGGCTGAGACAGGAGCTGCAGGTCTGGCTCCTGTCAGCGCTGCAGGACGTTCCCCCTCTCTCCCCCCTCCCTTTCTCTGTCTGTCCTCTGCCCACCAATGAGAGGAGGAGGCGGGGCTTATCCCTGCCGTCCAGCACAGAAGAGAAGAGGAAGAAGCTGCTCTAGGAAAATGAAACTGAAGCTACACAGGTACGTACTGGGGTTACTATACTTATTACTATCAGGCATTTGGGGGGATTACTTGTGTTTTAGTAACTCCATGTGCCTCATAGTAATAGCAGTTAACCCCATCATCTCCCTCACATTAACCCCTGTTTGCCTCACCATAAGAGTTACTGATATGTGAGACATTTGGGGGTAATAATAATGAAGATACTTTATTATTACCTCCATGTCTCTCACATATCAGTAACTCTTATGGTGAGGCACACAAGGCTTAATGTGAGGGACATGATAGGGTTAACTGCTATTAATATGAGGCACATGGAGTTACTAAATTGTAATGCACATGACCAGATTTTTTTTTATCCACAATTTGTCCTGGTATAGCGGTCAGCGGTGACAGTATTTAGTCCTGTAGGGGCCACTAAGGGACATAATACTGTGTGCAGGGGCCACTATGGGACATAATACTGTGTGCAGGGGCCACTATTGGGTATAATACTGTGTGCAGGGGCCACTATTGGGTATAATACTGTGTGCAGGGGCCACTATGGGACATAATAGAGCGCGCAGGAATGCGTAGGAGGGACTCGGTCGAGATCTTCGGTGTCGGGGGGGCCCCATGTCAAAAGTTCGCCACGGGGCCCCGCCATTCCTAGTTACGCCACTGGACTGAACTGAAGACTAAATTGACACTGAACTTCAATGGACACCCTGGAGACCTAGGTCTCCTATAACCCTGCCCAGTGGCCTGTTATTGGCTAGGGCTGAACCAAGGGAGAGGTTTGAAACACTGAGAGGGAAAATAACAGCGGAAACTGCAAAACAATGTACATAGAACACAGAACATAGAGGATGGGGCATACCAACACAACCCAGAGGAACAAAAGACAAACACTTAAAGGGATCCTATCATTCAGATCGAATTTTTTGTCCTTAACATGTAGGAATAGCCTTATGAAAGGCTATTCGTCTCCTATCTTTAGATGTCTTCTCTGCGCCGCCGTTCCGTACAAATCTCGGTTTTCGCTGGAATCCAAATGAGTTCTCTCGCAGCACTGGGGGCGGGCCCCAGTGCTCAAACAGCACTGGGGGCGTCCCCAATGCTGCGAGAGAACTCTCCAGCGCCGCCTCCATCTTTTTCAGGAACGTCCTCTTCACGCCTCTTCTTCCAGCGCAGGCGGTTCAACTTGTAGGCCTCGGGCAGAGCCGACTGTGCATGCCCACAGACCACAAGAAAATGGCTGCTTACTTACACTGTAAACGGCCATTTTTCTTGTGGCCGCGGGATGCTGCAGACCTATATTCCCAATAGATAGTCATTGCAATCCACCTCACAGTCACAGCACCATGACAACAACAGACACTGTGCAGCACCGCACCATGTCAAGATATGGTTTAGAGATCTGCTCACATGGTTCAGCTCTGTGCGGTGTCTGCCAATGCTGCGATGTGACTGTGCGGTGGTGTGGCCAAGAGTCTGAGGGCTCAGTCTGGCAACAGTTCACATTCAACTTCCAATTCTACCCTCATGGTACAAGCCCTTATTACTGGAATGGTGGGATCATTAAATGGCTGAGAAGATAAGCAGTTGCACAAGTAATGACGCCTAACCCCTACGCAGGACATTTATTGACTTAGTGCTGGTAGTTATGGTCATGGTATGTGACATGAATTCTACACACCCTAAAAGTTTAATTTTAGCTGTTGTGACTCAGGCTCTGCTTGGGTCACATTTTAGGGCACAAACATGATTTTTATATATTTTACACAAATATTACCCTCTGATAAAATTTTTTTGCATGACTGTAAATTGTTTGATGCCATTTATACTATAGTCCAGGTACCTGTTTAGTTTCATTTGCATTTGTCAAAAATGTGAAAATTGTCCTGTCTCTTCCTGTGCAACTCTAGCATGAATTTGGAATTGAGCCAGAGACACATCTATGGGCATGAAAGGAGCTGAAAATCTGTTATAGTCTTTTTATTCTTTATGCCATGTGACCTTAGGATGTCTTGCTATTCTTATATCCATAATCTAGTATCTTGGGATTGAATGATTGTGTCAAGGTCAAAAATAAAGATGTAGAGACTGGATGGGGCTCCTTACTCTAAAGCTTCCCGCATGAATAACATATGCAGGACTTGTAGCTCATAAATCATTCTCTCCTCCAGGAATGAGCAATCTCCTGATTTGCCATTGTCATGTAAATGTCTTGTATGCTGATGAGTAGATATATACCTCTATTTAACACCTTAGCTTTTTTAGTCTCCACATCATAAATCTTTACATCCCTATAAAATATTCTAACTTTTAAAGGAAACCCGTCAGCAAGGATATGTTACCATAAAAAGTGGGTTTAGTGGGAGGAGCCTTGAGTGTATGAACAGATTTAAGCTAAGGCCCCACATTGTGTTAATGCATAGTTTTTTTGTTGCAGATTTTATTGTGTTTTTTTGAACTAAACCAAGCATGGGTACAAAAGGAATGGGAAATATATACAGTACAGACCAAAAGTGTGGACTCACCTTCTCATTCAAAGAGTTTTCTGTATTTTAATGACTATGAAAATTGTAGATTCACACTGAAAGCATCAAAACTATGAATTACCACATGTGGAATTATATACGTAACAAAAAAGTGTGAAACAACTGAAAATATGTCTTATATTCTAGGTTCTTCAAAGTAGCCGCCTTTTGCTTTGATTCCTGCTTTGCACATTGGCATTCTCTTGATGAGCTTCAAGAGGTAGTCACCGGAAATGGTTTTCACTTCACAGGTGTGCCCTATCAGGTTTAATAAGTGGGCTTTCTTGCCTTATAAATGGGGTTGGGACCATCAGTTGTGTTGTGCAGAAGTCAGGTGGATACACAGCTGATAGTCCTACTGAATAGACTGTTAGAATTTGTATTATGGCAATCAAAAAGCAGCTAAGTAAAGAAAAACGAGTGGCCATCATTACTTTAAGAAATGAAGGTCAGTCAGTCTGAAAAACTGGGAAAACTTTGAAAGTGTCCCCAAGTGCAGTTGCAAAAACCATCAAGCGCTACAAAGAAACTGGCTTACATGAGGACCATCCCAGGAAAGGAAGACCAAGAGTCACCTCTGCTGCGGAGGATAAGTTCATCTGAGTCACCAGCCTCAGAAATCGCAGGTTAACAGCAGATCAGATTATAGACCAGGTCAATGCCACACGGAGTTCTAGCAGCAGACACGTCTCTACAACTGGTAAGAGGAGACTTTGTGCAGCAGGCCTTCATGGTAAAATCGCTGCTAGAAAACCACTGCTAAGGACAGGCAACAAGCAGAAGAGACTTGTTTGGGCTAAAGAACACAATGAATGGACATTAGACCAGTGGAAATCTGGGCTTTGGTCTGATGAGTCCAAATTTGAGATCTTTGGTTCCAACCACTGTGTCTTTGTGCGACGCAGAAAAGGTGAACGGATGGACTCTACGTGACTGGTTCCCACCGTGAAGCATGGAGGAGGAGGTGTGGGGGTGCTTTGCTGGTGACACTGTTGGGGATTTATTCAACATTGAAGGCATACTGAACCAGCATGGCTACCACAGCATCTTGCAGCGGCATGCTATTCCATCTGGTTTGTGTTTAGTTGGACCATCATTTATTTTTGAACAGGACAATGACCCCAAACACACCTCCCGGCTGTGTAATGGCTATTTGACCAAGAAGGAGAGTGATGGAGTGCTACGCCAGATGACCTGGCCTCCACAGTCACCAGACCTGAACCCAATCGAGATGGTTTGGGGTGAGCTGGACCGCAGAGTGAAGGCAAAAGGGCCAACAAGTGCTAAGCATCTCTGGGAACTACTTCAAGACTGTTGGAAGATCATTTCCGGTGACTACCTCTTGAAGCTGATCAAGAGAATGCCAAGAGTGCACAAAGCAGGAATCAAAGCAAAAGGTGGCTACTTTGAAGAACCTAGAATATAAGACATATTTTCAATTGTTTCACACTTTTTTGTTAAGTATATAATTCCACATAGTTTTGATGCCTTCAGTGTGAATCTATAATTTTCATATTCATAAAAATACAGAAAACTCTTTGAATGAGAAGGTGTGTCCAAATTTTTGGCCTGTACTGTATGTACTTATATGCTATTCTTCTGCTCAATCTACTCCTGACTTTAGCTTAAAAAACACAGTAAAATCTGCCACAAGAAAAGCTGTTTCCGCAATGTGGGGCCTCAGCCTCAAGAGGACTTTTTCCAATTCCATCACGCCCAGTTCTTTGCATCCTTCAATAGGCGACACCACCTCTGTTCCTGAGCAGCCAGTGCTGTTAATTCTAGCACCCAGCTGCCAGCTCATTAGTATTCACGGCATAATGATGTCACTACAATGCACTGAATACTAATGAAGAGGTTGCCAAAAGAGCCGCCAACAACTTAAAGAGTAGTTTATCATGTGTAAAGTAGGGGTTGAATCCAGGAATTGACATATACAAAGCATGTTAAGCTGGGCCACCAGTTCTATTAGCTACCATGTGAGTTTTATTTCTCTAACCTCTTTCAATTTTCAACTGTCTATTTTTTTCTCCATATAATGTATTGGTATGCAGAGAAACATCCCTATCTATCTATCTATCTATCTATCTATCTATCTATCTATCTATCTATCTATCTATCTATCTATCTGTGTTGAGCCTCTCTGCTGTTTGAGGCGGACGGTCAAAAGAACCCCCCCCCATCCCAACTGAATATCGGGGGATGGGGGGGGTGTTGTCTTTTGATAGCACACCTACGGCAGCGCGGGGGGGTGCTAGTGGTAACATTACAGTGAATACAGTGCGTGCAGTAATATTTTGTTATTTACAGGAGACGTCTTCCCACATTTCCTGTCTCTTCCCTTTGGACCGCCATGACCACCTCTTCCAGACATCCAGACAACACAGACATCTTTGACTCACCACTTCTCCACACACCCGACCCCTATACATATATATGTGTATATATATATATATATATATATATACACATATATATATATATATATATATATATATATATATATATATATATATTTTATGCCCCACAGCAGCCCCTGCAGCCTATATTGTGCCCCACAGTGGCACAATAGACTGTGGGGCATAATAGAGGTTGCAGGGGCTGCTGTGGGGAATAATAGAGGTTGCAGGAGCCACAATTTACAAGTGTAAATTTATTTTAAAAACGTATATTTATGTAAAAAGAATATGGTTTATATACAAAAAATATACAATAAGAAAATATTAACTAAAGGTTATTTCATTAAAAAGAGTTTTTTTTTTTAACAAACAAGAGAAGCAGGGGCAAAGGTAACTATAATATATTTAAAATATTATTTAAGATAGTGTCGGGGAGGCCTCCTCAGTTTATGGATCCCTCCCCTGATACCACTTTTAAAGAAACCATGTGAAAACATAAACAGAGTCAAAGCTAAATAACGGTTTCATTAAATGCTGTGGCAGTTGTAAGCATTGAGAACAGAGCAGTCTGCATGTTGAGGAATAAAGTCTCTCATTTTCAGTGCTCAGGACTTTAATCATTGAGACTTATATGCGGCGTTCACACTGGCGCCTGTGTCCATCCATGGGGTTTCCGTCCTAAGCCTCGGAGAAACTGCATGGGGGCCGGATTTCCAGAGGTCAGTTTTAAAACCCATTCATTTGAATGGATTTTTAAAGCAAACAGCCGGTGTCCGTATGCAGTCTCTCCGCGGGTAAACCGTTTTTCTTGCCCGGACAGAAAGTCGGACATGCAGGACTCGGTTAATCGGGGCTTAGGACTGAAATCACATGGACGGACACGGGCGCACGTGTGAACACCTCCTTATAGTACATCTGACTGTGAACTCCCCAAAGACTCTGCCATTCTGCCACTACACCCAACCTGTTATGGAAAGATAAAATGCTTCCAAATTGCCTTTCAAGTGACTGACAGCAACTGTTGATCTTGGGCCAGATGAGTCGAGAGTATTACTGTAACCGTTACATCACACATTAAAATTAATGTAATAATATTTAAAATTTTTGATAACGAAGCTGTTTATTTGATTTGGGGTCTACTATTATTTGTGTCTACCATTATTATATGGGGTCTGAATGTATGTAGCTATCCACTGTTATAAAGGCCACGCCACTTAAAAAGTCTCCTCCTGCTGAGGGCCGCCGATGCCACAATAGAGAGCCTAAGTAGAATATTGGGTGCTGAATAACAAAAATGATAGGAACTGTGAGGGCTAGGGAAATACTCCAACTTCACCAGAATCAGTAGATCGAAGCCTATTAAAGAATGCGAAGAGAGTTGGCTACTGTCACTTAAAGCAGAAATGAGCAAAAATTATAACAAAAATCTCTGCCAACATAGCAGAAGTAACAAATAAGTTGATTTTGTGTAAGGACTGCTATAGGTGCGCCTAAATTCCTGAGCGAAGTAATATACAACATATGAGGAACTAGTCTTACTAAACCTCCCATTTTAGTTTTACCAGTACCAGGTACAGGGAGAAGTCATTATTTTTCTGTCTGGCTTTTCTCCAGCTTCTCCCTTTCTGGCTTGGACTGATAGAAGGATTTCTCTATATACACAAATATGAGCCAGACTTTGGAAGAGAGTCACCCAGTGGAAACTTCTTGCTGTTTTAAGTTCCTTTTGCGAAACAGTAATGTGTAAAAGTTTTAGGCTGGTGTTAAAAAAAACACTGCAAATTAAGAATGCTTTCAAAAACAGAAGTGCTAAAGATTATCTTTGTCGATTATCATAATGCAAAGTTAATGAACAAAAGATAATCTAAATCGCATCAATATTTGGTGTGACCTTTGCCTTTAGAGGAGGAGTCCTGGAAGTGATGATCCGGCCCCCACAGAGCCCTGACCTCAATATCATCCAGTCCATCTAGGATCACATGGAGATACAGAAGGATTTGATCTATGCAAGTGTACCTAGAAGAAATGATGGAAGTCAAAGGGTGCTCACACCAAATATTCATTGGATTTAGATTTCTCTTTTGTACATTCACTTAAATTTGTTAATAGACAAAAATAAAACTATTAACACTTCTATTTTTGATAGCATTCTTACACTGGAACATATTTCCTACAGTACTGTATGTCGTCATGGAGTGAATACACTCTGGATTTGATGCCACAGATTTCTATGTGGCAAGTGTGCAGTGTTTTACAGTTTTAGCTAAGAGTATAAGAGTTTAGAGAAAAAAGTATACAGAATATTATCACCTGCGGTGTATAGTTTAAGCCTGAAGTTTGTAAAATGATTCTTTGGGATTAACTCTTTGCAATGGATAGGGTGAAATCAGAGGAAAACCATAATGATTACATGAGGAATTTGGACCAAAACCTGCCCCATTTCAGTGCAGCATATATATGTTACTGTTACTTTGATAATTGTGTTAGTATTAGAGATGAGCGAACACTAAAATGTTCGAGGTTCGAAATTCGAATCGAACAGCCGCTCACTGTTCGTGTGTTCGAACGGGTTTCGAACCCCATTATAGTCTATGGGGAACATATACTCGTTAAGGGGGAAACCCAAATCCGTGTCTGGAGGGTCACCAAGTCCACTATGACACCACAGGAAATGATGCCAACACCTCTGGAATGACACTGGGACAGCAGGGGAAGCATGTCTGGGGGCATCTAACACACCAAAGACCCTCTATTACCCCAACATCACAGCCTAACAACTACACACTTTACACACTCAATACCACCTCTCTGACAGTAGGAAAACACCTTGAAACATGTGTATTTGGCACTTGCAGTGAGGAGAGCTTGTCACCAGCAGTGAATTTGGCCCTTGTAGTAAGTTGAGGTTGGCACCAACATTTGTTTTGAAAATCAGGGTGGATTGAGCCTCTAACCAGCAGAGTTTGGGCAAATTCATGGTGGAGGGAGCCTCTAAAAACCCCAGTTTGGACCAATTCATGGTGGAGGGAGCCTCTAAAAAACCCAGTTTGGACCAATTCATGGTGGAGGGAGCCTCTAAACAGCCCAGTTTGGGTAAATTCATGGTGGAGGGAGCCTCTAAACAGCCCAGTTTGGGCAAATTCATGGTGGAGGGAGCCTCTAAAAACCCCCGTTTGGACCAATTCATGGTGGAGGGAGCCTCTAAACAGCCCAGTTTGGGCAAATTCATGGTGGAGGGAGCCTCTAACCAGCCCAGTTTGGACCAATTCATGGTGGAGGGAGCCTCTAAAAACCCCAGTTTGGACCAATTCATGGTGGAGGGAGCCTCTAAAAACCCCAGTTTGGACCAATTCATGGTGGAGGGAGCCTCTAAAAACCCCAGTTTGGACCAATTCATGGTGGAGGGAGCCTCTAAAAACCCCAGTTTGGACCAATTCATGCTGGAGGGAGCCTCTAAACAGCCCAGTTTGGGCAAATTCATGGTGGAGGGAGCCTCTAAAAACCCCAGTTTGGACCAATTCATGATGGAGGGAGCCTCTAAAAACCCCAATTTGGACCAATTCATGGTGGAGGGAGCCTCTAAACAGCCCAGTTTGGGCAAATTCATGGTGGAGAGAGCCTCTAAAAACCCCAGTTTGGACCAATTCATGGTGGAGGGAGCCTCTAAAAACCCCAGTTTGGACCAATTCATGGTGGAGGGAGCCTCTAAAAAACCCAGTTTGGACCAATTCATGGTGGAGGGAGCCTCTAAACAGCCCAGTTTGGGCAAATTCATGGTGGAGGGAGCCTCTAAAAACCCCAGTTTGGACCAATTCATGGTGGAGGGAGCCTCTAAAAACCCCAGTTTGGACCAATTCATGGTGGAGGGAGCCTCTAAAAACCCCAGTTTGGACCAATTCATGGTGGAGGGAGCCTCTAAAAAACCCAGTTTGGACCAATTCATGGTGGAGGGAGCCTCTAACCAGCCCAGTTTGGACCAATTCATGGTGGAGGGAGCCTCTAAAAACCCCAATTTGGACCAATTCATGGTGGAGGGAGCCTCTAAAAACCCCAATTTGGACCAATTCATGGTGGAGGGAGCCTCTAAACAGCCCAGTTTGGGCAAATTCATGGTGGAGGGAGCCTCTAAAAACCCCAGTTTGGACCAATTCATGGTGGAGGGAGCCTCTAAAAACCCCAGTTTGGACCAATTCATGGTGGAGGGAGCCTCTAAAAAACCCAGTTTGGACCAATTCATGGTGGAGGGAGCCTCTAAACAGCCCAGTTTGGGCAAATTCATGGTGGAGGGAGCCTCTAAAAACCCCAGTTTGGACCAATTCATGGTGGAGGGAGCCTCTAAAAACCCCAGTTTGGACCAATTCATGGTGGAGGGAGCCTCTAAAAACCCCAGTTTGGAGCAATTCATGGTGGAGGGAGCCTCTAAAAACCCCAGTTTGGACCAATTCATGGTGGAGGGAGCCTCTAAACAGCCCAGTTTGGACCAATTCATGGTGGAGGGAGCCTCTAAAAACCCCAATTTGGACCAATTCATGGTGGAGGGAGCCTCTAACCAGCCCAGTTTGGACCAATTCATGGTGGAGGGAGCCTCTAACCAGCCCAGTTTGGGCAAATTCATGGTGGAGGGAGCCTCTAAAAACCCCAGTTTGGACCAATTCATGGTGGAGGGAGCCTCTAAAAACCCCAGTTTGGACCAATTCATGGTGGAGGGAGCCTCTAAAAACCCCAGTTTGGACCAATTCATGGTGGAGGGAGCCTCTAAAAACCCCAATTTGGACCAATTCATGGTGGAGGGAGCCTCTAACCAGCCCAGTTTGGACCAATTCATGGTGGAGGGAGCCTCTAAAAACCCCAGTTTGGACCAATTCATGGTGGAGGGAGCCTCTAAACAGCCCAGTTTGGACCAATTCATGGTGGAGGGAGCCTCTAAAAACCCCAATTTGGACCAATTCATGGTGGAGGGAGCCTCTAACCAGCCCAGTTTGGACCAATTCATGGTGGAGGGAGCCTCTAACCAGCCCAGTTTGGGCAAATTCATGGTGGAGGGAGCCTCTAAAAACCCCAATTTGGACCAATTCATGGTGGAGGGAGCCTCTAAACAGCCCAGTTTTGGCAAATTCATGGTGGAGGGAGCCTCTAAAAACCCCAGTTTGGACCAATTCATGGTGGAGGGAGCCTCTAACCAGCCCAGTTTGGGCAAATTCATGGTGGAGGGAGCCTCTAACCAGCAGAGTTGTGGGAAAGCAGGGTGGAGGGAGCCTCTAACCAGCAGAGTTGGTGGAAATCAGGGTGGAGGGAGCCTCTAACCAGCAGAGTTGGGGGAAATCATGTTGGAGGGAGCCTAGTATTAGCAGAATTGTGCAACGCTTATGGTGGATGAGTATGAGGATGCGGAGGAATTGGAGAGGTTGAGTACAGACATGGAGTTTCATGTTGGGGTGCTTTACACAGGTGGGCACAAAAATGAAGGCTCTATCCAGTGGTGGTTCATTTTTATCAAAGTGAGCCGGTCGGCACTCTCAGCTGACAGACGGGTGCGCTTGTCAGTGATGATGCCACCGGCTGCACTGAACACCCTCTCAGATAGGACGCTGGCGGCAGGACAGGACAGCACCTCCAAGGCATATAGGGCAAGTTCAAGCCACAGGTCCAACTTCGACACCCAATACGTGTAGGGCGCAGAGGGGTCGGAGAGGACAGGGCTGTGGTCGGAAAGGTATTCCCGCAACATGCGCCTATACTTCTCACGCCTGGTGACACTAGGACCCTCTGTGGCGGCACTTTGGCGAGGGGGTGCCATCAAGGTGTCCCAGACCTTAGACAGTGTGCCCCTCGTTTGTGTGGACCGGTGAGAACTTGGTCGCCTACTGGAGGAACTGTCCTCCCTGCCGCCAACGTCACATGCTGGAAACATCTCCATCATATTCTGCACCAATTGCCTGTGGCAAGCATTGATGCGATTGGCCCTCCCCTCTACCGGAATAAAAGACGAGATGTTGTTTTTATACCGGGGGTCAAGGATAGCAAAGATCCAGTACTGGTTGTCCTCCATGATTTTGACAATACGCTTGTCGGTTGTAAAGCACCCCAACATGAACTCAGCCATGTCTGCCACAGTGTTAGTTGGCATGACTCCTCTGGCCCCACCGGAAAGTTCAATCTCCATTTCCTCCTCATCCTCCATGTCTACCCATCCGCGCTGCAACAATGGGACGATTCGAAGTTGCCCGGAAGCCTCCTGTATCACCATCACATCATCGGACAACTCTTCTTCCTCCTCCTCCTCCTCCTCCTCCATTAAACGCGATGAAGCGGACAGATGTGTGGACCTACTCTCCAGCTGTGACGGATCGGATGCTATCCCTGACTCCTCTGTGTGATCTGAGTTATCCCTGATGTCAATCAGGGATTCTCTCAGAACACACAAGAGCGGGATTGTAAGGCTCACCATCGCATCCTCAGAGCTCACCCTCCTTGTGGACTCCTCAAACACCCGTAGGATGTCACAAAGGTCTCTCATCCATGGCCACTCATGGATGAGAAACTGAGGCAGCTGACTTTGTGGCACCCTAGGGTTTTGTAGCTGGTATTCCATCAAAGGTCTCTGCTGCTCAACCACTCTATTCAACATCTGAAACGTTGAGTTCCAGCGTGTGGGGACGTCGCACAAAAGCCGGTGTTGTGGCACATGCAGGCGTTGCTGGAGAGATTTTAAGCTAGCAGCGGCTACTGTCGACTTGCGAAAGTGGGCGCACATGCGCCGCACTTTCACCAGTAGCTCTGGAACATTGGGGTAGCTCTTTAGGAAACGTTGCACCACTAGGTTGAAGACGTGGGCCAGGCATGGAACATGTTGGAGTCCGGCAAGCTCCAGAGCTGCTACCAGGTTCCGGCCGTTATCACAAACGACCATGCCTGGGCCCAGGTGCAGCGGCTCAAACCATATTGCCGTCTCATCGAGGAGGGCATCCCTCACCTCGGAGGCAGTGTGCTGTCTGTCCCCCAAGCTGATCAGCTTCAGCACAGCCTGCTGACGTCTACCAACGCCAGTGCTGCAACGTTTCCAACTCGTAGCTGGGGTCAATCTAACAGCGGAGGAGGAGGCGGTGGCGGAGGAGGAGGAGGGGGGTGTTCTTCTCGTGTCCCTGCCAGGAATGTTAGGCGGGGAGACGAGGTACACCGGGCCAGTTTGGGAAGCAGTCCCAGCCTCAACTACATTCACCCAGTGTGCCGTCAGTGAAATGTAGCGTCCCTGTCCGCATGCACTTGTCCACGCGTCGGTGGTCAAGTGGACCTTTGTGCAAAGCGCGGAACTAAGGGCCCGCCTGATGTTGAGTGACACGTGCTGGTGCAAGGCGGGGACGGCACACCGGGAGAAGTAGTGACGGCTAGAGACGGCATAGCGAGGTGCCGCAGTTGCCATCAGGTCCAGGAAGGCGGGAGTTTCAACAAGCCGGAACGCCAACATCTCCTGGGCCAGCAGTTTAGCGATGTTGGCGTTCAAGGCTTGCGCGTGTGGGTGGTTAGCAGTGTATTTCTGCCGCCGCTCCAATGTCTGAGAGATGGTGGGTTGTTGTAAAGAAGCGCCTGATGGTGCCTTTGATGGTGCAGGAGAAGGAGATAAGACAGGAACAGGGGAGGATGAGGGAGAAGTCAACAAAGTGGCGGAGGCAGATGAAGTGGTGTCCTGGCTCGTCCTCTGGAGTGCATCACCAGCACAGTCAGCAGTGGCAGAGGCAGTGGCAGTGGCGTGAACGGCAGGCGGCCTTTGTCCTGCCGTTGCTGCCTGCCACTGATTCCAGTGCTTGGATTCCAAATGACGGCGCATTGAAGTGGTGGACAGGTTGCTCTTCTCAGAGCCCCTAATCAATTTCGAGAGGCAAATTGTGCAGACAACACTATATCTGTCCTCGGCGCATTCCTTGAAAAAACTCCACACCTTCGAGAAACGTGCCCTCGAGGTGGGAGTTTTTCGGGGCTGGGTACGAACTGGAACATCTTGGGAGGTTCCGGGTGTGGCCTGGCTTCGCCTAAGCTGCTGACCTCTGCCTCTGCCTCTAGCTACCCTTTTTGGTGCTGCACTTGCCTCAACATCCACACTACTTTCCCCACTTGACATCCCCCCTGTCCAGGTCGGGTCAGTGTCCTCATCATCCACCACTTCCTCTTCCAACTCCTGTCTCATCTCCTCCTCCCGCACAATGCGCCGGTCAACTGGATGCCCTGACGGCAACTGCGTCACATCATCGTCGATGAGGGTGGGTTGCTGGTCATCCACCACCAAATCGAACGGAGATGGAGGAGACTCTAGTGTTTGAGCATCTGGACACAGATGCTCCTCTGTTAGGTTCGTGGAATCGTGACGTGGAGAGGCAGGTTGAGGGACAATGAAAGGAGCGGAGAACAGCTCTGGGGAGCAGGGACAGTTGGGGTTATTGTTCTGTGAAGCTTGGGAATTTTGGGAGGAAGGAGGACAAGACTGTTGGGTAATAGGAGGAGAGGAGGCAGAGTCTGACTGGCTGCTGGACAATGTGCTGTAAGCGTTCTCTGACAGCCATTGCAAGACCTGTTCCTGGTTCTCGGGCCTACTAAGGTTTGTACCCTGCAGTTTAGTTAATGTGGCAAGCAACCCTGGCACTGTGGAGTGGCGCAATGCTTGCTGCCCCACAGGAGTAGGCACGGGACGCCCTGTGGCTTCACTGCTACCTTGCTCCCCAGAACCATTCCCCCGACCTCGCCCACGGCCTCGTCCACGTCCCTTTCCGGGAGCCTTGCGCATTTTGAATTCCCAGTTAGAAATTGGCACTGTATACCAGTAGTAAAAATTGTGGGTGCACGTAACCCCAATATATTCTTTGAATTACCAGTCAGAAACTGGCACTATATGGCAGTAGCAAGAAATGAGGGTATTTGTAACCCCAATATATTCTTTGAATTCCCAGTCAGAAACTGGCACTGTATACCAGTAGTAAAAATTGTGGGTGCACGTAACCCCAATATATTCTTTGAATTCCCAGTCAGACAATGGCACTATATACCAGTAGCAAGAAATGAGGGTATTTATAACCCCAATATATTCTTTGAATTCCCAGTCAGACAATGGCACTGTATACCAGTAGTAAAAATTGTGGGTGCACGTAACCCCAATATATTCTTTGAATTCCCAGTCAGAAACTGGCACTATATGGCAGTAGCAAGAAATGAGGGTATTTATAACCCCAATATATTCTTTGAATTCCCAGTCAGACAATGGCACTGTATACCAGTAGTAAAAATTGTGGGTGCACGTAACCCCAATATATTCTTTGAATTACCAGTCAGAAACTGGCACTATATGGCAGTAGCAAGAAATGAGGGTATTTGTAACCCCAATATATTCTTTGAATTCCCAGTCAGACAATGGCACTGTATACCAGTAGTAAAAATTGTGGGTGCACGTAACCCCAATATATTCTTTGAATTCCCAGTCAGACAATGGCACTATATACCAGTAGCAAGAAATGAGGGTATTTATAACCCCAATATATTCTTTGAATTCCCAGTCAGACAATGGCACTGTATACCAGTAGTAAAAATTGTGGGTGCACGTAACCCCAATATATTCTTTGAATTACCAGTCAGAAACTGGCACTATATGGCAGTAGCAAGAAATGAGGGTATTTGTAACCCCAATATATTCTTTGAATTCCCAGTCAGAAACTGGCACTGTATACCAGTAGTAAAAATTGTGGGTGCACGTAACCCCAATATATTCTTTGAATTCCCAGTCAGACAATGGCACTATATGGCAGTAGCAAAAATAGTGGGTGTATATAGCCCCAATTCTATTGCTAGGGGACTTGCAGGGTATTTCTGGGGTGAAGGTGGGGGGGCACACCGTTGGAACGGGTATCGGGGGTATATAGTGGGTATACGGGAATACACTGACAGTGTATTCCATTCAGGATCCTGGGAAAGCTGGGTTGCGGCGATTGAGCCCGTCAGTGCCACGTTACACTGACAAGCTTCTCCCTGGAATTTAGCTCTTACAAGAGCTGTTGTGGTTGTCTTCTCCTTCCTATCTAGCCTGTCCCTGCCTACCCAGAATCTAAGCCCTAGCTAGCTGGACGGAAACCTCCGTCCTCGGTGAATTGCAAGCTCAGAATGACGCGAACCTGGGCGGCGCTGTTCTTTTAAATTAGAGGTCACATGTTTTCGGCAGCCAATGGGTTTTGCCTACTTTTCTCAACGTCACCGGTGTCGTAGTTCCTGTCCCACCTACCCTGCGCTGTTATTGGAGCAAAAAAGGCGCCAGGGAAGGTGGGAGGGGAATCGAGTAATGGCGCACTTTACCACGCGGTGTTCGATTCGATTCGAACATGCCGAACAGCCTAATATCCGATCGAACATGAGTTCGATAGAACACTGTTCGCTCATCTCTAGTTAGTATGCATAATAACCGGGTATTATACATAATAACCAATAAAGGTGGTTAATGTGATGATATGTGGTCAATTTATTATTTTAATTGGTTATTTTACATACAACCCAAACGCTCTTGGCTGAAGAGATAAATTATAATATTTAGGAAGTACAGAATTTTCAACAGTGTTTGTGGAATAAAAAGGACAATGTTTTATTCAATCAAAAACGGTTTTATTCTCATCATTTGTAAACAAACAACCTCCTGCTTGTTACAACATGGCAAACTGTCATGGCATGTCGAATTACACAGTAATTAAACCATGCTTCTTGCACCTCCATTTTCCTGAAAGACATTTTCCCCTGCAGTTACATCTTTTGAAACCTTGACCACCTGTGATTGAAGATTTCCTGGCACACTCACGAAGAGTCACAATTACATCTGGAACTTCTTCTTGTGAAATGAAATTCTCATTACAAGTACAGTCCTATGAAAAAGTTTGTGCCCCCCTATTAATCTTAATCATTTTTAGTTCTAAATATTTTGGTGTTTGCAGCAGCCATTTCAGTTTGATATATCTAATAACTGATGGACACAGTAATATTTCAGGATTGAAATGAGGTTTATTGTACTAACAGAAAATGTGCAATATGCATGAAACCAAAATTTGACCGGTGCAAAAGTATGGGCACCTCAACAGAAAAGTGACATTAATATTTAGTAGATACTCCTTTTGCCTCTAGTCACTTCCTGTAGCTTTTAATCAGTTCCTGGATCCTGGATGAAGGGATTTTGGACCATTCCTCTTTACAAAACAATTCAAGTTCAGTTAAATTTGATGGTCGCCGAGGAGAGGTTCCATCATGCTTTGGGGCTGTGTGGCCAATGCCGGCATCGGGAATCTTGTTAAAGTTGAGGGTCGCATGGATTCCACTCAGTATCAGCAAGATTCTTGAGAATAATGTTCAAGAATCAGTGACGAAGTTGAAGTTACGCCGGGGATGGATATTTCAGCAAGACAATGATCCAAAACTCCGCTCCAAATCGACTCAGGCATTTATGCAGAGGAACAATTACAATGTTCTGGAATGGCCATCCCAGTCCTGAATATCATTGAACATCTGTGGGATGATTTGAAGCGGGCTGTCCATGCTCGGCGACCATCTAACTTAACTGAACTTGAATTGTTTGTCCAAAATACCTTTATCCAGGATCCAGGAACTGATTAAAAGCTACAGGAAGCGACTAGAGGCTGTTATCTGTGCAAAAGGAGGATCTACTAAATATTAATGTCACTTTTCTGTTGAGGTGCCCATACTTTTGCACCGGTCAAATTTTGGTTTAATGCGTATTGCACATTTTCTGTTAGTACAATAAACCTCATTTCAATCCTGAAATATTACTGTGTCCATCAGTTATTAGATATATCAAACTGAAATGGCTGCTGCAAACACCAAAATATTTAGAACTAAAAATGATTAAGATTAATAGGGGTGCCCAAACTTTTTCATAGGACTGTAGCAAACTGGTTCCTAGAATACTTTTAAGACAATCGTCCTTTCTTAGGGGCATTCACGCCACCTCTCTGCCGTTTTTTTTTGCACGGACACAAAGTTGGTCATGCAGGACTTTGTGTCCATCCAAAAAAAAAAAAACTTTCCCCACGGAGAGGCTGCATACGAACACCACAAATTAATGGGTTTTAAAAGTGACCGCTGGGAAGCCGTCCTCTGTGCAGTTTCCCCAGGGAATAGGACGGAGAACCAGTGGGCAGACAATCTCATACATCTTGCCATCAGCATCCCCCTGCAGAAAGACCCCAAGAATGTTCCTGGAGTCACTTCTACCCCTGTCCTCATCAGGAACAGACAGGTTCAAACCAGCATAAGTGTGACATTTATTAAACTAACCGGAGGGTGCTGGATATTATTCATAATAACTAGAGATGAGCGAACAGTGTTCTATCGAACACATGTTCGATCGGATATCAGGGTGTTCGCCATGTTCGAATCGAATCGAACACCACGTGGTAAAGTGCGCCAAAATTCGATTCCCCTCCCACCTTCCCTGGCGCCTTTTTTGCACCAATAACAGCGCAGGGGAGGTGGGACAGGAACTACGACACTGGGGGCATTGAAAAAAATTGGAAAAAGTCATTGGCTGCCGAAATCAGGTGACCTCCATTTTAGACGAATAGTGGATTTCAAATCCGGGTCATATGAGAATGTGAACTTTGTGACTATGAGACAGGGATAGCTGTACAGGCAGGGATAGCTAGGGATAACCTTTATTTAGGGGGGAATGTTATTAAAAATAACTTTTTGGGGCTCTATCGGGTGTGTAATTGTGATTTTTGTGAGATAAACTTTTTCCCATAGGGATGCATTGGCCAGCGCTGATTGGCCGAATTCCGTACTCTGGCCAATCAGTGCTGGCCAATGCATTCTATTAGCTTGATGAAGCAGAGTGTGCACAAGGGTTCAAGCGCACCCTCGGCTCTGATGTAGCAGAGCCGAGGCTGCACAAGGGTTCAAGCGCACCCTCGGCTCTGATGTAGGAGAGCCGAGGGTGCACTTGAACCCTTGTGCACCCTCAGCTCTGCTACATCAGAGCCGAGGGTGCGCTTGAACCCTTGTGCACACTCTGCTTCATCAAGCTAATAGAATGCATTGGCCAGCGCTGATTGGCCAATGTATTCTATTAGCCTGATGAAGTAGAGCTGAATGTGTGTGCTAAGCACACACATTCAGCTCTACTTCATCGGGCTAATAGAATGCATTGGCCAGCGCTGATTGGCCAGAGTACGGAACTCGACCAATCAGCGCTGGCTCTGCTGGAGGAGGCGGAGTCTAAGATCGCTCCACACCAGTCTCCATTCAGGTCCGACCTTAGACTCCGCCTCCTCCGGCAGAGCCAGCGCTGATTGGCCGAAGGCTGGCCAATGCATTCCTATGCGAATGCAGAGACTTAGCAGTGCTGAGTCAGTTTTGCTCAACTACACATCTGATGCACACTCGGCACTGCTACATCAGATGTAGCAATCTGATGTAGCAGAGCCGAGGGTGCACTAGAACCCCTGTGCAAACTCAGTTCACGCTAATAGAATGCATTGGCCAGCGCTGATTGGCCAATGCATTCTATTAGCCCGATGAAGTAGAGCTGAATGTGTGTGCTAAGCACACACATTCAGCACTGCTTCATCACGCCAATACAATGCATTAGCCAGTGCTGATTGGCCAGAGTACGGAATTCGGCCAATCAGCGCTGGCTCTGCTGGAGGAGGCGGAGTCTAAGATCGCTCCACACCAGTCTCCATTCAGGTCCGACCTTAGACTCCGCCTCCTCCAGCAGAGCCAGCGCTGATTGGCCGAATTCCGTACTCTGGCCAATCAGCACTGGCTAATGCATTGTATTGGCTTGATGAAGCAGTGCTGAATGTGTGTGCTTAGCACACACATTCAGCTCTACTTCATCGGGCTAATAGAATGCATTGGCCAGCGCTGATTGGCCGAATTCCGTACTCTGGCCAATCAGCACTGGCTAATGCATTGTATTGGCTTGATGAAGCAGTGCTGAATGTGTGTGCTTAGCACACACATTCAGCTCTACTTCATCGGGCTAATAGAATGCATTGGCCAATCAGCGCTGGCCAATGCATTCTATTAGCGTGAACTGAGTTTGCACAGGGGTTCTAGTGCACCCTCGGCTCTGCTACATCAGATTGCTACATCTGATGTAGCAGTGCCGAGTGTGCATCAGATGTGTAGTTGAGCAAAACTGACTCAGCACTGCTAAGTCTGCATTCGCATAGGAATGCATTGGCCAGCCTTCGGCCAATCAGCGCTGGCTCTGCCGGAGGAGGCGGAGTCTAAGGTCGGACCTGAATGGAGACTGGTGTGGAGCGATCTTAGACTCCGCCTCCTCCAGCAGAGCCAGCGCTGATTGGCCGAATTCCGTACTCTGGCCAATCAGCACTGGCTAATGCATTGTATTGGCTTGATGAAGCAGTGCTGAATGTGTGTGCTTAGCACACACATTCAGCTCTACTTCATCGGGCTAATAGAATGCATTGGCCAGCGCTGATTGGCCGAATTCCGTACTCTGGCCAATCAGCACTGGCTAATGCATTGTATTGGCTTGATGAAGCAGTGCTGAATGTGTGTGCTTAGCACACACATTCAGCTCTACTTCATCGGGCTAATAGAATGCATTGGCCAATCAGCGCTGGCCAATGCATTCTATTAGCGTGAACTGAGTTTGCACAGGGGTTCTAGTGCACCCTCGGCTCTGCTACATCAGATTGCTACATCTGATGTAGCAGTGCCGAGTGTGCATCAGATGTGTAGTTGAGCAAAACTGACTCAGCACTGCTAAGTCTGCATTCGCATAGGAATGCATTGGCCAGCCTTCGTCCAATCAGCGCTGGCTCTGCCGGAGGAGGCGGAGTCTAAGGTCGGACCTGAATGGAGACTGGTGTGGAGCGATCTTAGACTCCGCCTCCTCCAGCAGAGCCAGCGCTGATTGGCCGAATTCCGTACTCTGGCCAATCAGCACTGGCTAATGCATTGTATTGGCTTGATGAAGCAGTGCTGAATGTGTGTGCTTAGCACACACATTCAGCTCTACTTCATCGGGCTAATAGAATGCATTGGCCAATCAGCGCTGGCCAATGCATTCTATTAGCGTGAACTGAGTTTGCACAGGGGTTCTAGTGCACCCTCGGCTCTGCTACATCAGATTGCTACATCTGATGTAGCAGTGCCGAGTGTGCATCAGATGTGTAGTTGAGCAAAACGGACTCAGCACTGCTAAGTCTGCATTCGCATAGGAATGCATTGGCCAGCCTTCGGCCAATCAGCGCTGGCTCTGCCGGAGGAGGCGGAGTCTAAGGTCGGACCTGAATGGAGACTGGTGTGGAGCTATCTTAGACTCCGCCTCCTCCAGCAGAGCCAGCGCTGATTGGTCGAGTTCCGTACTCTGGCCAATCAGCACTGGCCAATGCATTTCTATGGGGAAAAGTTAGCTTGCGAAAATCGCAAACTGACAGGGATTTCCATGAAATAAAGTGACTTTTATGCCCCCAGACATGCTTCCCCTGCTGTCCCAGTGTCATTCCAGGGTGTTGGTATCATTTCCTGGGGTGTCATAGTGGACTTGGTGACCCTCCAGACACGAATTTGGGTTTCCCCCTTAACGAGTTTATGTTCCCCATAGACTATAATGGGGTTCGAAACCCATTCGAACACTCGAACAGTGAGCGGCTGTTCGAATCGAATTTCGAACCTCGAACATTTTAGTGTTCGCTCATCTCTAATAATAACACGTTAATGTGATTAATTCTGTAAAATCTAAAATATTTATCACATTTTCAGGTAAACGACTGCTCAAAGGTTCTGCTTGTGTTGTAGAAGCACTTTGGTTAAAAAAAAAAAAAAAAAAAAAGAGGTTCCTTCCATCTGAAAATAAGCCTGTGTGTAGTGCAATGTTCCTTCTTAAGGCTAAGTCCCCACTCTGCGGAAATGCAGTTTTTTTTGTTGCAGATTTTGCTGCAGTTTTCTGAGCAAAAGCCAAGAATGGCTACAAAAGGAATGAGAAAAATATAGGCAGGATTATTTTTCTGCCTTCTAATCAATCCACTCCTAGCTTTGGCTCAAAAAACACATCAAAATCTGCAGCAAAAAAAGCTGTGTTTCCGCAATGTGGGGCCTCAGCCTAACATACTTTTCGCACAGGAAACACTGAGTGCATCAGGAGAGGTCGGTGCTCTGGAGGGGAGCATATAACTTCACAATAAAGTTGTCTGAAAGTGATTTGGTAATAATGTACTACACACAGGTGCAATTTTTTAAAGCAGAGGGACAAAAAAATTTCATTGAAGTGCTTCTTTAATGTTATGAAACTTGATATAAAACACGTATATTATTATGTTATACAGGAACCATAGCAAATGCAACATAAGGAGGATCAATAGCACATAATGTGATTATGTTAAAGGAGCAACCCCTGAGACTACAAAATTAAGGCATGGTTTTCAACAGAGGAAATTTTGGTCAACAGTAAAAGCAGTAAAATAGGAAGCATACTGCATGCACAGATAACCACGGAAAGTGTTCGTACATTATTTTCAGACTGGTCGGTGCAGTTCCATTTACAGTACATGGTATATTACGGTATTTCTTATTACTGTTGTTGACCTACATGTTACAGCTCTCATTCATTTCGAGAACATTCTTACTTACTTTGTGCCAAATAGAATCATCTTTTAAAAAGAAGCTTTCTATATACAATATTATATCTTATGAGCCGCTCCATATTACAAATAATATGATGCCAATACTGTCATAGGCTTACAATTTAGTTCAATGGGACAATGCTATTTTTTCTCACAGCTTTAGTATCACATCTCTTTATTAGGGAATTTTACTGCCTTAGAAAAGGTGACACATGGGGTGCCTACAGGCTTATCATATCCATGCACACAGCCATCCTGCTGATAGCACAATGGGATTTATCAAAACATAATGCAAAGAAAAGGTGCTAAAGGTTTTCTTCCTGAAATAATGATTTCCTCTACTAATCTGTTGAAAAGAAATAGTTTTGTAATGTGAAGATGTTCTACAAGAGAGCTGAATTTGTCACTTGACATAACTGTAGTCATAAAATCATGTATTGTCTATGGTTCTATAGCCCCAAACTTTACATATAGAGGAACAACTCTTGCAGCAAATTCATATTAAGCCACCACTCTAACCCCACATTTGACACCACATAAGCCGGCTGCATTACTGTTTATGGGGCACTTACTATGTATTATAACCTACTATGAATTATAACTACTATAAATGTCGCCTTGCACATGTACCCCAAAATACTTGTTACTTAAACAGGACCTTTCATGTCATTGGGCACATGCGGTTTTATATACTGCTAGAAAGCCGACAGTGCAGTGAATTCAGACACTGAACTTCCCGTTATGTGCCCCGGGGCAAAAGATACCAGTGCCGTAACCGATATCTCTTATAATACTCGTCTATGGACGAGCTGTGTGAGCAGAGGGAGGGGGCGTTCCTCCCCGCTCCACAGTACAGTGCGATAGGCGCCGCGAGGCAGAAGGACGTTCCTGGCTAACACTCAGAAACGCCCTTCTGACACTAAAGCGCTACGGTCCCGGGACCGATAGCGCTTTACACCGGGCACGGATCGGGAAAGCCGACAGTGTGCTGAATTCAGCGCACTGTCAGCCTTCCAGCAGTATATAAAACTGCATGTGCCCGATTTGATGAAAGGTCCTCTTTAAGGCTACCTAAGCTGGTCCCTGAACTGCAGAAGACTTACATACTGCAAACTGTCTTCTATGGTGTTTTCTATCTTGCTGTTACGAGAGACTGAGCACCAATGTATTAATATTGTTACTGTAATAGACTGAACACAGTTGAACATTAGTTTATCTACCATTGCATTGGATTGTTTTGGATTTTACATGATCTAGTATACCACAGAAGTACAAGGTCAACCACATAGAAAACATTTGGGACAAGAGGGACACTCCCTTCCTGTTTGTGTGTCGCATGGACCTTGTGATGTGAACATGTTGCTGTTTGTGTTAGTCCCTATTACCATATACAGTATTATTCTATATCTGATAGCAATGGTACAGCATACTCTGATTTTAGGTGGTGCCAAGTGGTAGAATTCTCCATCCAGGGTACAATATTTAAAAGGCCACGCCACATATTGGTGTGTTGCTAATTCGAGTATTAGCATTGTTTTATATACGCGCAGACAGAGCATTGATCCTCACTAGGGATGAGCAAAGCGATTCTGCAGAAGTGGAATTCGATCCAAATTTCAGGAAATATTCAATTTGCCTATAATCCGGATTTCTTCACGCATTGAATCACATTTTTTTTTTTAACTAAAATAGCTACTGCACATATTAGGACAAGGGGCTAGGAACTCTGGGATCACCCATAACGCCAATCGTCAGCCAGCTGCCCCAGTGATGTCACAGCCCTATAAAAAGCTAGCGTCTATTTTAGGTACGGTCATTTAATATCACTCTTACTGCAAGGACAGACATCAGCAGGAGCTAGGGACAGTGTAAACAAAATGGATACAAGTTGAGGGAAAGAGGATTGCTAGTGAAGGGAAAGTATAGGGAGGAAATCAAAGAAGAATTTGGGGTGGTTGCAGCATCGTTAACAGAAAGAAACTTAATACACACTGCAGCACTCACTGCTGCTATACTGTTGCTCATTACTAATACTTGTGTGTTCAAGGTGGAACACAACAAGCCTTATCCACTAATTATCCTCAATTATCATCCACTAATACCTGCACTCAGCTCATCCATCACGCCTGTTTAAAAGTGTACAATAGGGAGGAAAAAAGTTAGGGGCTCAGTAGCCATTGTGTTCAGAGTCTACTGCATCTCATTAGTCATACCTGTGTGTTCAAAGTGGAACACAGCAAGCCTTTTAAAGCCTAAAACAGCTTCACCTTCTGCACACACAGAGCCGAGCTGGTGATTTTACCCCCAACACTCTGCACTAACTGACTAGTACCACCACTGCCTCCACGAACCCTTGCACCACTGCATTCTTGGAAGGTAGGCTGCTGCAAAGCCAGTGGTCTACCCCGTTTGGCTTCTGCCCTCCCACTGCTGCCACCCTGATGCCTCTGCCACTGCCTTATGTTTATACTGCCATCCTCTTTTCTCAATGACAATGAAGACGCTTCGCCATCCAGCTTCCAATTGCGATCAGCTACATTGTCATCCACTAATGTCTGCAGGTCACTGATGTTCTTCTCAATGATCTCTGAGGCAGGAGCCTGACTGTTCGCAACACCAGCTGCAACCCACTCTGCAGACACCAATCTAGTTAAAAATAAAAGGATGGGCCCGGGGAAGCCGCCCCCTCTGCAGTCAGCACTTGGCAGCCCAGTGGGCCGCCTCAGGTGCTTGGGTTCTTAGCACTTGCTCTGGTTTGCCGGGTGCTGACACCGGCCTGGTGATACACATACCTCCTCTATATAGTTTTGTATTTCATTTATGTACAGTATGTACATCTCAAATTTTTTATCCAGCAGTGTGAGAAAATAACAGATACTTAAAAGGGCTGTGGCACTATGGACACTTATCCCCTATGCGTAGGACATGGGATAAGTGTCCAATCCAGGTGGGCCCAATTGCTCGGTCTCACAGTGATCACGAGAATGGGGGACCGTAATGGTGCTCCATTAATTTCTATGGGGCTGTGGGTGCATTACAGTCCTGGCAGCTTCATAGAAGTGAATGGAGCGTCTGTCATATGACTACACTGGCGCTCCATTCATAAGAAGGCTTTAGGGGAACTTTTCTCAACAGATAACCATCCTGTGATGGACCAGAATAACAGATGAAATGATGCAGATGTGAACACAACCTTGGATTAGTTTAACTACAGTATTATGATATCCAGAGTTTTCACTACTTACTTAATGTAACTACAGTACTCCACAAAAAACAAATACAGCCAGCAATGTGGTGTTATATCGTATTGTATACCATATTGTGAGCCATTATACATGTAGTCGTTAACTTTTTGACTAAGACTTCTATACCTTATAGACCAGAGGGCACCATGTTCCAGGATGATGTATATAAGCTCTGTATATGCCGTGTGTTGGACTGTATGCTGTTCTTCCTCGCTTTTGTCTAACTCTACACAATGTTCAGTTCTCTCACAAAACTGTAGTAAACGCATAGTTCAAGAAGAAAGTTATGGTTTCCTATAGATATCAATAGATATGTCAAACAATATTTATGAACAGCTAAGTGACCGGCGCCATCTAGTGGAATGTATTTTATCTTCTGTCATATCATATATCATATACAGTATAAGTTAGAGAGGTTTTATATATGTGATCAAAATATACACTCTGTATTGAAAAACACCTAAAGAAGTTATCAAGTACTAATGTATATCAATATATTTAAAGGGGTTTTCCAGGGGATTGTTTTAACTTGCTTTCTGCCTGGGCTCTTTATGAATGTTTTGTTTCTAGGCAGGTAACCGGCCCTATTTACTTACCTATTCACTTACCTATTTACTTATCCCCGCTCCTGCTCACGGCCGCCTGTGCTTCTCCTACTGTAGAAGCAGAGATGACTATGATAAGGCCGTGGGCCCGCAAACCCCAACAAACACTGCTATCATTATACTCGGGGGTCTTTTTAGACCCCCGAGTATAATGATCGGAAGCTCAGGCTAGGTGAAGGAACATAAAAAACACTGTTACATACCTCTCTTGTGCTCCGGCAATCTGCGGAACTGTTTGGTGATGTCCCACACGTCACTTGGGCCAGGCCGGTGTCATTATGAATCGCGATGTAGGCCTGGCTCATGTGACATCTGGTCCAACATTGAAGATGGCCCGAAAGTATTGGAGAATGCGCCAGAGCCAGTGAGAGGTAAGTAACATTGTTTTTTATGCTCATATCCCTGGGTCTCCAATCATTATACACTGGGGTCTGAAAAGACTTTACTATTACAATAATAGAGTCTGCCTGCCTCCATATTCACATAATGCCAGTGAACACAGAAAGGGGGTAGGAGGAGGAGGCTTGTTCCAAGCATGTGACATGGTGTCAATTTCAAGCATAATGCTAAACACATAAAAAACCCAAACAGAAAGTAAAAAATAATCACCTAAAAGCACCTTAAGGCTAAGGCCCCACGAGCCGTAATTGCAGCGCTTTACTGCGGCGCAAACACATTGCCGTTCTTTCCGCAGCGCTTTTAAGAGAAAGTTCACAGAGTTTCCTCTGCAAACTTTCTCTTAACATTATATCTACGGGAAAGCTGCTGGCGTTTCCGTAGATATAATTGACATGCTGCGATTTGCAAAGCCGCAACAGCTTTGCAAATCGCAGTGTGTCCGCGCTGCGATCTTTTCCGCAAAGTGGGGATGGGATTCGCATGAATAACATCCACTTTGCCTGCACTGTACAACGCCGTGATTTTTCCTGCAGCGTCTCCGCTGCAGGCAAATCACAGCGTTTACGGCCCGTGGGGCCCCGGTCTTAAATGTAATCCAGACTAAAGTGTTATTGACATAGATCATTCCAATCACTTTCCAATTTGCTACCTTAAAATCTTGTTTTATGAACGGATGAATGTTAATGCAAAATGAACATGCTCTATGGATGTTTCAGCAAAAACACAAACAGTATACTTTGGTACTGATAAATCATAATTGAAAAACAAATGTTACATTAAAAACATATAAAGACAACATCAGATGGAGGAGCGAGATCAAAACCTGAAATTACGTATATAACAAATACCATATCGGTATCAATCTATACGTATTGAAATTAGCCTGAATAAAGAGATAGCGATAGCCTGCTAATATACACCACACAACTATTTCCAGCAGGCCCATAAAAAATGTAGGGAGCCTACATGACCTCTGCACTATAAAGCCAGGGGATAGAGGATAAACTGCATTTGTGGGCAAACTCACATAAAATAGTATAAGGAAAAATATATCTTTGTATCGTGTTAGCCATTGGATATGAAATATAAAAGGCGATGATATCTGATGGCCTGGCTGTAGACAATGGAGTTCTTTATGTGTTTTGGATGAAAGCTATCCCATCTTAGGTAGGTCGGGCGGTCAATTTGCTTCTGATACAGCGATGTCTCAATTTTGCTGTCCTGTATCTTGGTGACTGTGTCCAGGGAATTTATTTCAGTAAAGGAGTAATTGAGCATCAGGTTGATGGTGGGATGGAAATGGTTGAAATGTTCATGGAAGGTTTTCAGCTGTTGTTAAGACCCAGTCCAAATAATTAGGATATCGTCAAAAAAGTGATATTAGGCTCGGGGCTGGTGGTGCAGCTTGATAGGAAATGACTATCCTAATTTTTATATTTAAAATAGTATAGCAGTAATTCAGTTAAGGTAAAAAGGTGATACAGGACATTACTGACACCTAGTGTCTCCATTTAGGTACTACAAATTCATTGTCAGTTGTAAACAGAATAGTTAAACCTCCCAGGACACTCAAAACATTCTTGAAGCAGGTACGGGTGAAATTGCCGGAGCTAACCCATTCGATGTACGGTTAGCACACTGCACACAAAAAAACAGCTCCAAGCGTCTTGCAAACAAAATGGCTGGCACTGTCCAACACCTATACAACATCTACCATTCAATCTTCAGTGGGATACAGGGACAAACAGCAGTAGTGCTCAGCAGTATAGTCTATATGAATACGAAAGGTGTGGAAGTCAAATAAACCGCAGCACTGTGTGCTAAAAGTCTTTTAATCCATTATGCAAGCAGGTATATAGATATGAGGGATAAGGCCATTGCTGTTTTATGTACACAATGCTTCTTTAAGGCTACACACCCGACCAAGTGTTCCATCTGAGCAGGCCACTGATACTCCACTGGGATCCAATAAAGAGCATGTCCTATCCTGCTCTATGATATCGGAATGGAATAGGACAGAACACCTCATAAGATGGAATGCACAAAGATTAAAATGTGATCCAAGTGACTTCCATTGAAAAAAAACCAAAAAAAAAACCCTTCCCCTTTCATGGCCTATGTGCCCCCTATGGACACAGGTCTGGAAACATATACAACTTTATCAAACAATAGCAAAATTTGTCAAACTTATAAAAAACACATGGATGAGTGCTACAATTCACACCGTATCAATAAACAGGCACATACATGTACACTTTGTTAGAATGTTGTAATTATAAAAATGCACTCAAGTCATTTCTATCACTAAAGTCCTAAATCCAGCTATTGAACAGTTGTAATTGCAATAACTGATTTTCTGCATTATGGAAAACTGCGGACTTTCCGTGAAAACCACTGCGGGAAAATCCGCACTGCGGCCTGCTACATGGGGCCTTAGCCTAAAGGGCAAGTGCAGGGCAGGTAAAAGTTCTACTTACCTCTCCTGCCAGCCATGGCTTCCAGCATTAACCTCCAGTCTTCTGTTTACATGGCTGCAGTAAGGAGGTGTCTGTATACACAAGTCGCTACTCCAGTCAGTCACTGACTTCAACTGGGAGGTGCCATATTTATCTAAAAAATATATATGTACAAAAGATGTTCAAAAAGATATTTATAACAAAAATGCAACAATAAACAATGAAAAAGCATAAATGGAAGTCCATTAGTTCCCCCAAGATGCTAAGAGTAAGTAAAATCTTAATACCAAAATTATTATTAGTTTTTAGAGCATTATTCATTCCAAGGTGCTTTATATCTGAAGAGGGTTTACATACATAATACAAAAACAACTGAGTTAGTGACTGACCGGTACAGGGGGATAGAGCACGCGATCCACAAGCATGTACAATCTATAAGGGAAGAGGGAAGAAGACACTAGGTGAGGGGAGACGCTGTTCAGATGGTGGTGTAGTTGCAGCGTGACTATTGGAGTTTGTAGACTTTTCAGGGTCCTCATGAAATTTGTGATTGTGGGGAACAGTCTTATGTATCATGGTAGCGCATTCCAGAGCGTGGGGATCGATGAAAGAAATACACTTGAATCCCATCCAATATGCCTGTACTGTAAAACGCTGCAATTTTTCCCACGGCATTTCCACCAAGGGCGAATCACAACGTTTCCAGCCCATGGGCCCCAGCCTCAAGGACTTCTCTGTGTATTTTTTCTTTATTAATGGCATATTCTTAGAATAAGTCATAAATATGTTATCAGTCCCATAGCCAACCCCTGCATGGATGAGTTGTTTGGGACCGCATCAGATCCCCCTACTATACAGTGCACAGAGCCAGAAGCAGATAGCTCTATACACTATATAGTGACCAGGCACCTTTACCACAGCTGAAATTACAATGATAAAAGGGGTTGTCCCATCTCAAGGATCCTATCTATACTAATAGCTTATGTAAATTGAAAACTTTTCCTAAATATATTTAGGAAAAGTATATTTATATTTACATCTGGGTTGAACTCCACCTGGCCACTGTACAGGCTCTGTTCACATCTGCATTTGGTATTTAGTTTGTGTGGTCTGCTTGGGAACCCCCAAACAAAAACAAATAAGCATTAAAAAGTGGTTAGCTCAACCTCACACGGACCCTATAGACTATAACGGGGTCCGCATGGTTTCCACGCAGTGTCTGCACTAAACATGCAAAGAGAAAAGTGGTGCTTGCAGTACTTATCTCCCCACATGATTCGTGTGCAGTCGGACACTGAGCGGAAACCACACGGATCCCATTATAGTCTACGGGGTCCGTGTGGTTTCTTAGCTAACCACTTTTTAATGCTTATAGGTTTCCATTTGGGGGGTCCCCAAGCTGGTCACACAAACGGAATACCAAACGCAGACGTGAACCAGGCCTAGGGAGCTATCTGCTTCTGGCTCCATGCTCTGTCACTTATGGGGATTTCACAGCCCCGAAAAGCAGATCCGTGTGGGGGCCAGCTGTCAGCTGTGTATGACCTATACTAAGGATAGAACATTTCCCTAATAATCCAATAATAGCAGACAGTAAGAGAGGATCCAGTTTATTATAGCCCCAAGTGCTGTACACCCTGCAGTCTGACCGCTATGAACATGACTACACATCTAGCTGTCACTACGTCTCCTGGCTCACGCACATAACATTCCGCTTTATTGACATCTACGCAAAACCGGAAGTTCAATCCAGAGCGAGGCTTGAGACGCATCCCCGTGACGTCAGCACGTCAGGCCTGGATTGTGTACTGTCCGAGCTGAGTGGGGAGACGTACAGGAGCTGACAGCTTGTGCCGGGACAGGTGAGCCGCTGTGCTGTAATATGGGAAGGGGGCTCAGTGTGACCTGGGGGCGGAGGGGAGGGAGTGATACAAACCACACCCTGTATAGTGTAGCGGGCACCACTCAGGCCACTCCCGGCTGTGACTTGTTTTTATATGGACCATCCCTCTAATGACAAGCCAAGTACCCAGCCATAATCTCCCCAGCCTCCCCTAGTGGGCACCAGACAGTACCTGGGGTTCCTATACGTGTCTGTGGTATTGCTGTGGGGTTGTCAGTTTGACAATGTCTACATTGACATTACACCAGTTGTATTTAGAGCTGTGGCCATCAATCTGTGGTGAAACTACAACTCCCAGCATGCCCTGTCAGCTGAGTATCACAGCCACTAGGCCACAGGTTGGAGATCACTGATTGTCAGGATCACATATTATTTCTGTGGATGAAGCCCCATGACATAGATCTCCAAGCTCACTATCTGATACTGTGGGCTGTGGAAACATCCCATGATAGCTTACATTTTCGTTGAGTACCCAACTGTGAATGTTGGTGACTCTACTACCCCCTCCCCCCCATGTTTGGTATACATTGGGGCGTACAATGCACATGTATGTCTGAGTGTTGGAGTGTCAGCAGGTGAGACAGAGGGACAAGAGTTCTGGCCTCTACAAAGGTAATGACCTGGGTCTTGGGGATTTGAGCTATATGTTACTAATAAAGCTTAAAGGGGTTGTCCAGGATATACAGTTTCCTGCAAGGAGGCTGAGGAAGGTGGAAGAAAAACCCATACACCCATGTCCATGGTGTCTCCCACTGCCGTCCAATCCTGCTGCTCACGGAGTCGTTTTCCAGTGAAAGTCCTTGCTGGATGTGACCACTGAGGCTAATCGTCAGCCTAAGGAAAGGACACGGGGGACGTATGCAAGTGATGTCCCGGGTTACTTGTCTTACCGGTCATGTGAGGTGAGGACTTCTGCTAGAAGAAGCCAAGAGGAACAGCCGGACCGGACAGCAGCGGGAGACAATGGAGCATTGTGGAGTATGGCGGGTCCTGAATGTCCCATGTGAATAGAGTGGTGTTGGGTACACACTATGAAAATGTATTATTACTGTGCTGATATATATAATGTAAATGATGAAAGAATTGTCAGCTTCCTGATGAAAATCATTAAAAACCCATTTATTGAAAAATATGAACTTCTTCCCATTCTCTCCTTTATTGGTCAAGTAAATTCTCCTTGAGTAAGGACACCCCAGTACACTTGACCGGTGGGTTTTCTTTTTGTGGGTTTTCTTTTTGTTATATTGACTTTTTTTTTTTTTTTTTAATAGATTCACACTAGAGTCGGCCATCCATTGTTCAGGTCTTTAGAAGGACCAGAACAATGGATAGGCTGATTGCTAAAATAGCAGGTGGATATTGTATTATAACTGAAGCAGTATGATGAGAAAGTCCTCCGTGCAGGAAGTTTTTGACCAATAATTTCAGGTGGACATCATGACCAAGGCCCCAACAGAGGCTTCGAGGCAGATGTGAACTTAGCCTTCGTTTTATTTGACTCGTGGTGTGAAGTTTTGTGATGATTTTTTATTTTTTTATTTATTTTTTTATTTTTTTAAGTCTAATGCAAAAACATTAATGCCAAAGAAAAATCTGAAAAATTCTACAATGTGGAGAACATACCATGGCTACTGCCAGCTGGCTGAACCCCTCTGATGTGTTTTTGAAATCTAGCAGGTCAGTAGTATAGGAGAACAGGCCAAAAGCAGTCACATATATATCCAACACTGTCACAAATCACGTGTGTGGGTGGATCACATGACTTCAAATAACGTGACTTATATGAAGATAAAATCTTTAAGAACCTTTCATCACCTCCATCAATTTTAGTTCTTACAGTCTCTTACTAGACGCTGCTCCATATTAAATCATGTGATCTGTGACTATGTTGGATATATTTGTGACTACTTTTGGCCTGTTCTCCTGTACTACAACTGACCTGCTATATTTTAAATCCCGCCAGCTGGCAGTATCCATAGTATGTTTCTTTTACATTAATGTGTTTAGAAGCTTCCACCTCTCTTTGGGCGTTTTTGGCCTTTTCTCCCATACTATGACTAAGAACTGACTTGCTGTATAAGGGGGGTTCCGCCGACTGTTGATGGCCATTGTCTGATCTCCATGTTGAACACTTAGTTAGATTTTTTCAATAAATTGGTTTTAATGATTTTGATCAGGACCCTGGAACGTCCTTTACTTTTACAAGTGGCTACACCTGGAGCTGGGCCGGAGTTTCTTTTTCCATGTGCAGATGTTTCTTTGGCTTTCCACCGCTATACTACTTCGGGGAAGCTGATACTACGATTTTCTTTTGAGTGTCTGTGCCATGTAAATGAAAAACTGTTCTAACATAAAGATACGTATGAAGCATCCAAAAAGTTGGAAGTCTGAAGGCCACTAGTTATGTATGTGCGGTATTGTGTGCCAATAAGGGGCATGGCAGGTACATCAGGGGGCAGTCAGTATGAAACATCCATAGTGCACCAATAACTTATAGTGTAACTAAATTTTGGGACAACTTTAGCTTTTCTGTCACCGTTTCATTAATACATTTTGTAATATTCTTTATTAGCAATTTTTGGATCCTTTCTGTGAAATCCTGCGTTTTGTCTCTTTTCCTTGCTTCTGTATTGAGAGCTGTAGCTGCCTCTCAGTGAATGTTACTGGGTATAGAGTACAGGGCTTGTGATATGTAGAGAAAATGGGGGTGGGGACAGTCACTAGAGATATTACAGACCCCGCACAGATCAGCTGCTGTAGCACTTTCTGGCCGGAGGACGCTGTTAGTGGTCTAGTCACACGTGCAGGTATTCATGTAACCCCCGACAGATCGCATACTGCATCGGTCATCAGTTGGGGCCAGAAAACCCCTTTAATATCAGGTGGGGTCCTCACACCGTATACTTGCATTAGTTGTTCCTGTCGCTTTCCAGATTCACAGTCAGGTTGTTTTTTTGTTGTTTTTATTGTTTGCTATGTTACTAACCGTGCAGGACATTATAAGAATCCCAACAAATAATACCTTATATCTCTGCTTTCCGTACCCAATATTAATGGCACTCACATGAATTTCGGGCGGGGAGTGGCGTTCGGCTCTTTGCCGTTGGGTAATTGGTTTGTTGTGGCAGTTGTATCTCTGGGTGTGAGGAGCTGCAGTAACTCGTGACCTTGCTGGTGACTTGTCATTTGTAAGACGATGTCTCATCACATTATCTGCCCATTCCTGCTTCTTCTACTTCCTCTTCTTGACTTTAGTGACCTTCTGGTTTTTCTGTGACTTTCTGATGGTGTTCGTGTGCATGGAAATTTGCAAAAACAAACACATAGTGGCTGAGGCTGCGCAGTCTGCCAATATTTGTCCTTACACGCTGGAATATTTATCCTGTATCTATCCAATGAGAACATAGTGAATGGTGGGTTGTCCTGTCTATCTGTAGGTCAGAAATGTTCAGTATCAGCGCAAGTGGCAGTGGCCTGTGTATGGCGGCTCAGTGGTGCATTGTGGGTATAAATCTGAGCAGGCATCTTCTATTCTTCTATAATCTTTATTTATATAGCGCTTACATATTCTATAGCACTTTACAGGTCAGAAGGACCATATACAGTAAGAAGCAAAACAATAGCTCTCACATGAGGAAATAGGGGGAACACAAGGTAAAACTGCTTATATAGTGAGCCAGGTTGTATATAGAAATCTACATGAGCCTGCGCCAACCAGTATTTGTGTTTGTACCGAAATAAAGGGCTTTGGGGTGCAAGGAGCGTAGGATAGAGCTGAATAAAGAGACCTGTTTCTGAGGAATGATGGTGAAAATCAGAAACCAGTATGAAATGTGATAGATGCCATAGCATGCTCCCACTTTGACCGCCATACTTTCATGCTACATAATAGCAATGCCAATGTGTGCTTTATACTCACTAGTACTTTGGTTTACGTTCACATTTCCCTTTGAGACTCCATCACATTTGCCAGGAAAAATGGCACAGCATGCAATAGCAATGTGAACAAAGCCTTACAAAGAGTATAAGTACTGGTTGACGTTTAATGACATTGGGTTTTTTACATTCAGTATGTAGAAACGACTACGTTTTTCTGCAATTAACTAAGGAATGTGGAACGCCTTGGAATAGCTAATGTTATATAGGGTTCATTGTCAAGTCTTATATGCATGCACATATAACAGCGGGGGAAGCTTGTAGGGACATCTAATGGATGTCTCATGTTCTCCTATTATAGCCTTCTGTGCAGTGTGTAGCACTTAGTGGATGAGACATCCGGGAGGGTAGGACAGCTGTTATTACACAGATTGACCAGTTACACTACAAAAGAATCAGCGCAGGGTGTATGTTAGAAATTGGCGCCATTTCAGGGCACGCATGCATTTACCGGTGTCTGCATAGTTCTTTTGGAGCTCTGTTTGCCACCGAGAATATTTGCGTTACTATTTCCCACAGGGTTTTTTTTTTTCATATGGTCGATCCACACCGACATTTTCTGAACCTTTTTTGCTGTCTGCTTTATTCATGTAGTAATACTTCTTTAGCTTCACTAAATTTGACTTTTTATATCACTCAGGAAGATGAGTCTTAAATCGGAGAGACGAGCCATCCACGTGGACCAGTCGGAATTACTCTGTAAAAAAGGATGTGGCTACTATGGAAACCCAGCGTGGCAAGGGTTCTGCTCCAAATGTTGGAGGGAGGAGTACCAGAAGGCACGACAGAAGCAAATCCAGGAGGATTGGGAGCTTGCAGAACGGTATACTTACTGTATATAGTTCCATAGAAGTAGAACTCATTTTCTGTGTTCACAGCATGCAGTACTTAAATGGTTAAAAGAGAGAATTATTACTCCGCTAAGAATATTAAGATCTCATGAAGGGCACCGAACACCTCTGCTGACATGTCTGTAGTGGTAAATACTTGTATTCCTCATGAAATAACATTTGTGGAGCATCTAGTTCATTTTTAATGTCTGAACTTAGTCTTTACTTTGTTATTTAACACTGGATGGGCCAAATTTATCACAATGTCTCATGCTGGATGGTAAAAGTTATGTTCAAATGGCGGGAATACAGGTCAGAATAACATGATATATATATTTTATTTATTCTTCCATGGAACCTTCAGCAGATATGAGGCCGATCAACGGGATTCTTCCTCTGTTTGCCGTTATGAATTGGCAGCGGTTCAGAGCTTCATTAAAGGAGTTACGCCAGGGTCACACTAGCACCCGCCTCTTTATAGTTCAGGTCCGTCAGGGGACATCTGGCTGTCGGACCTGAACCCTTGAGGATTCTATATTGTTGTCCTATCCTAATTATAGACTAGATAACCCCTTTAAACCCCTTTCATTGGGGCTAGTCTGTGTGCTGTCATCCACTGCGGTTTCAACCACTTTGCTTCCAAACACAATGGGGGAGGTTTATCTAAAGCGGCTGTTCTTATGCTAGTCTTAAACTTGAAGTTTAAATTGACGTTCTGTAAAATAACAGACCCCTGTGAATGTTTGGGATCAGTGCCTATGTGGCAGCCATTGACTCCCCTACTCCACAACGCTTCCTGCGCTTTGAATCCTTGTGAGTTTTACAATCCAAATCAACAGTGATCAACTGATCTCCAGGCCGGTTATCCATACAAAAGAGATTGTCTCATCTTGGTAATCTTTTCTCTGGAGATAGCTGTGTCTTTGATCATCTGGTTCTGAGAGATCAACATTTTCCACTGGGTCATTGTATCACCTATGTCTGTAAATCAGATGAGCAAGATATTGTGGATTAAAGGGATTTTACCTTCATAAAATGAGGCTCATATATGGGGCATCATATGTTTTCCAACGTCCTAATACTGGAGGTTTCTGTGCCTATTTCTAGATTATTATCAAATTGTCATCCATGCCAATATTTACAAGTTGTATAAGTATCACTCTGTTATCTTGACCTTTTCTGACATCATTTCTTGAATCCACACAATATACTGGGTAATCCCACAGGCAATATTATCTTAGCATTTCACAGGCTTATATTGGAGCTCTAGACATGACCTGTTGACATTTGCCATTATAGCTTGCAGCGGGAGGAAGAGGAGGCTTATGCCAGCAGCCAAGGCGCACAAGGAGGGCAACCATCTCTCGGCTTTACCAAGTTTGAAGAAAAGAAATCCAATGAGAAGACGAGAAAAGTGACAACAGTAAAAAAATTCTTTACTGCCTCATCCAAAAGTGTGCCGAAGAAAGGTAACTACAACGCTGTATACAGCAACATGTGGTATCTTACTGTGCTGATGCATTGCTCTTGACTAGTTATGTCCTACACATAAATGACCACTTGTAAATTAGTCATGTAATATTCCCATTTTGATTAAAGGAGTCCTGAAATGTAGCTTATGTCCCCTACAGATGATTTTTTTTTTGGTTCCTTAAAGGGGTACACCAATCTCAAGTGTTTATGGCATATCTAAAGGATGCGCAGTAAATACTCAGTAGATGCAGGCCACATCTTTGTCTTGAGAGCAAAGCCAAGGAATTGCAGCAGCACAGTTAAAGCAGCAAGTTATGTGGTTCACTCCTTTAAAGATCAGACTCAGGTCCTCCAACTTACTGCACTAAATTATCGAAAGAAGCAGCTATTCAGAAAACGGGGTCAAGTGCAAACATATATTCACCCAGTATAGAGCAACATTTCATACCTGTATGCAGTTAAATACACTAAGGCAGGTGTATAGTATAATATATATATATATAATCACAATACATATGCACACATAAACATGGCGTTCCAGAAATGCAGGTAATGCATATTAGGTGGCGCCTCAGTCATGATTTGTACATTGGGGGGGGGTCCCTATTTTTTCCTGAGGAATTGGACACACAAACTTGAATCAGTAGGAGTCTGCATTCATCCTTGCTGTTGACCACTGCATGATGTTGCTTGGTACTGCGATTCTTTATTTTGCACTTTATGTTTCAGTCATTTATCATTATTAACTCCTTTTCTGCATTTATTTTTCCTCCTGATTTCTCCGCTCCCCTGGTCATTTAACCATTTTTGGCTATCTGAAATAATTCAGATATTGAAGAGAAGTCTGGTAAGCCGGTGCAGGCAGGAGGGAGGGAGCGCAGCGCTGATATTCTCAGGGACCTCAAGGGTCTTTTTGTCCCTCCTTGGGAGCTGGCCTCCCCTGCTGAAGGTAACCTAGCTTAGTCAGTGCTACGTGCTTACGTGTGTTTTTGCTGTCCTATATCAGAGTGGAGTGTGTTTGTGTTGAGCTCTTGAAACCTTATAAAAAAATGTATCTCCACCTTGTCATACGTTCACTATAGTCGAGGTTCAATGTGGTTCTAGATTTTCAACACATTGTGCCTAGCATTGCTGTATTATGCTCACGAGCACAGTGCTACCCATCAGCAGACAGGGAAGGGATGGAGCATCCATTGATTGTGCTGACAGCATCATAATTGGTGGTATTCAGATACCCCCCGAATAACTAGTCAGAGAATGACCAAAAAGAATACAGGGCAATATCATCTGGTATCAAGGTAAACTCTTCAAGGATCGTAACATGGAACCACTCAGCAGATGAGGTTCTTCTAAGATTATGTAAGGGTTTATAGCTGGCTCCAAGTATTGGAGTTATATATTTTAACTGGGTGGGCCACAGGATTCAGAAATCCGTTTTGGACCATGCAGTTTCAGAATATGTAGAATCCTATTGATGGTTCTTCCATAAAACTTGGTTTAATTCAACGCATTTCAGTCCTTTCCTGGGATCTTCATCAGGTTCACAGTGCACTTGGTGTATTTTGAATGTTGTGCTGCAGTCACTTGGGTTAAGTTGCTGTATAAAGCACTTAAAGGGGTTATGTCGGGAATAAGATTTTTCCGCAGTGTACCCATCCCTATATAGTCATACAGCTGCAGAGAGTTAGAAGTTTTGTCTCTTTGCAGAATATCTGACTCTGGGTCATGTGAGCGTCCCCGTTCGATCTCTAGGTACATTTGCAGACAAAGGAACTCAGCAGACAAACGTCTTGGAGAACTAACCATAGATCTTATATTGATATGGGCTTGCTATGGATGTAGGCCTTCTGTGTCCATGTAATCCCAGACGGACTGAATGTTGAGGTCAAGGTTCAGTGAGGGCCATGTCATTACTTCTAGGACTTTACGCCGAGGATAATTTGTAATGACTTGGGATGTATTTTCGGGGTCGTTGTTCTGCTGCAGAGTAAATTTGGAGCCATTCAGATGCCTCCTTTATGGTATTGCATGATGGATATGTATATGTATTTCAAAGCATTGAGGACACTATTAAATTGGCAACCTTGAGGACCATAGTGGTTGGGCACGAGCACGAGTTGGGTACGAGCAGTCCCATTGAAGTGAATGGAAAGTGCTCGCGTGTACGGCTAGCTCTGCTCATGCCGAGCCGTACACGCGGGCACTTCCCATTCACTTCAATGGGAGTGCTCGTAGTGAAAAAAGCAGCCCATTCATTTCTATGGGGAGCGCTCGTATGCCGGCTCCCATAGAAATGAATGGAACTGCTTTATACGCCGCTGATTCTGAACGTGTTTTACGTTCAGAATAAGCTGGCGTATACTCAGTGTGAACTTTCCCTAACAGTGCAGGAACCAGTGGGACCCAGGTACCCCCATGTACTATTTAAAGATGTCTGATCAGACGTGGTCTTCATGGAAGAATTGTGGCCCAAAAGCCATACATTAAAAAGGAATTAAAGCCTAGTGACTCAACGATGCATAAAACTGGGATACCGAGAAATAGTAGCAGGTACCCTGCACTGGGTTAAAATGTGAAATATTTGGCTGTAAGAGAATGCAGTTCATTCACCGAAGGACTGGAGGAGGGTACAATTCTAAGTGTCTACAGGCAACAATGAAACATGGTAGAAAGTCCTGCTAGTTTGGGGTTACATTTCAAATAATGGAGTTGGATTAGTTCAGGGTTAATAGTTTCCTTAATGCTTAGAAATACAGGCAGATACCTATCCATAATGCAGTATCATCAGGGGGGTGTCTAATTGACTCCAAATTTCTTTCTTCATACACCCAGTCTATCTAGGATTAGATGACAAGACAGAAGGATTTCAGTAAGCCTACATAGAAAGAGAATCTGTGCTCCAGTTCTCCAAGATGTCTAAAATAACCTCCATGCTGAGTTTCTTCAAAAACTGTCTACAATATATACCAAGAAGAATTAATGGAAGGCAAAGGGCGGTCACACCAAATATTGATGTGATTGAGGCCGGAGCTCCATGTAGTATAAATGCTGCAATTTTCTGTGGCGAAAACCACCATGTCTTATAGTACCTCTGGTTAATCCCATCCACACGTTGCAGAAAAATATCCACAGCACACGTGCGGCTATTTCAAAAACCGTTTCATTTTTGTAAATCTCAGCGTGCCAATTATATTTTTGGAATTGCTGACAGTTTCCCTATAGGTACAGTGTTGGCCAAAAGTATTGGCAACCCCTGCAATTCTGTCAGATAATACTCTTGTTCTTCCAGAAAATAATTGCAAGCACAAACTCTTTGGTATTAATATCTTCATTTATTTACTTGCAATGAAAAAACACAAAAGAGAATGAAAAAAAAAATTCAAATCATTGATCATTTTACACAAAACTCCAAAAATGGGCCAGACAAAAGTTTTGTCACCCTCAGCCTAATACTTGGTAGCACAACCTTTAGACAAAATAACTGCGAACAACCGCTTCCGGTAACCATCAATGAGATTCTTACAATGCTCTGCTGGAATTTTAGACCATTCTTCTTTGGCAAACTGCTCCAGGTCCCTGAGATGTGAAGGAGGCCTTCTCCAAACTGCCATCAAGAGATCTCTCCCCCCACAGGTGTTCTATGGGATTCAGGTCTGGACTCATTGCTGGCCACTTTACAAGTCTCCAGTGCTTTCTCTCAAACCATTTTCTAGTGCTTTTTGAAGTGTGTTTTGGGTCATTGTCCTGCTGGAAGACCCATGACCTCTGAGGGAGACCCAGCTTTCTCACAATGGGCCCTACATTATGCTGCACAATGTGTTGATAGTCTTCAGACTTCATAATGCCATGTACACGGTCAAGCAGTCCAGTGCCAGAGGCAGCAAAGCAACCCCAAAACATCAGGGAACCTCTGCCATGTTTGACTGTAGGGACCGTGTTCTTTTCTTTGAAGGCCTCTTTTTTTTCCTGTAAACTCTATGTTGATACGTTTTCCCATAAAGCTCTACTTTTGTCTCATCTGACCAGAGAACATTCTTCAAAAACGTTTTTGGCTTTCTCAGGTAAGTTTTGGCAAACTCCAGCCTGGCTTTTTTATGTTTCTGTGTAAGAAGTGGGGTCTTCCTGGGTATCCTACCATACAGTCCCTTCTCATTCAGACGCCGGCGGATAGTACGGGTTGACACTGTTGTACCCTCGAACTGCAGGGCAGTTTGAACTTGTTTGGATGTTAGTCGAGGTTCTTTATCCACCATTCGCACAATCTTGCGTTGAAATCTTTAGTCAATTTTTCCTTTCCGTCCACATCTAGGGAGGTTAGCCACAGTGCCATGGGCTTTACACTTCTTGATGCCACTGCGCACGGTAGACACAGGAACATTCAGGTCTTTGGAGATGGACTTGTAGCCTTGAGATTACTCATGCTTCCTCACAATTTTGCTTCTCAAGTCCTCAGACAGTTCTTTGGTCTTCTTTCATTTCTCCATGCTCAATGTGGTACACACAAGGACAGAGGTTGAGTCAACTTTAATCCATTTCAACTGGCTGCAAGTGTGATTTAGTTATTGCCACCACCTGTTAGGTGCCTCAGGTAAGTAACAGGTGCTGTTAATTACACAAATTAGAGAAGTATCACATGATTTTTCAAACACTGCCAATACTTTTGTCCACCCCCTTTTTTATGTTTGCTGTGGAATTATATCCAATTTGGCTTTTTGACAATTCTTTTTGTGGTTTTCCATTGAAGACAAATTAAATGAAGATAATAATACCAAAGAGTTTGTGATTGCAATCATTTTCTGGAAGAAAATGAGTATTATCTGACAGAATTGCAGGGGTGCCAATACTTTTGGCCAACACTGTATATTTGACACAGAGAATCCATAGAGGAAAACTCTTCAGACTTTTTGGGGAAAGTGCTTTTTTTTTTTTGTGGCACTTTCTGTCTGCAGCCCACTACCATATTTCTCTTTTGTTCATTCACTTTACATTTTGTTAATTGACAAAAATAAACTATCAGGCTAGACGCTACAGCTACGCTACAGCGATGCCTCCGGTCTGTGCCAGTCACTACATTGGCTGCCTATTCATTATAGAATAAAATATAAAGTTATTACTCTCATCCACAAGGCTCTCCATAATGCCGCACCTCCCTACATTTCCTCCCTCATCTCTGTCTACCGCCCAGCCCGTGTTCTCCGCTCACTCAATGACCTAACACTTACATCCTCTATTATCAGAACCTCCCATGCTCGTATACAAGACTTCTCCCGAGCTGCACCACTTCTCTGGAATGCTCTACCCCGGACAATAAGATTAACTCCCAACTTCTACAGTTTCAAACGCAAACTAAAGACACATCTTTTCAGACAAACCTATCACAATTCCTAATGCACAAAATTGTCTGAACACTGTATAAGCAATGCCGCCCCTGCTACCTCTTGTGTCACCCCCTCTACCTCATAGATTGTAAGCTCTTTTGAGCAGGGCCCTCAGTCCCATTGTGTGAAATGACGTTCTTTGTTATGTATGTCTGTATCTGAACCCTATAAATTGTACAGCGCTGCGGAATATGTTGGCGCTATATAAATAAAATGTATTATTATTATTATATTAACTATTAACACTTGCATTTTTTGAAAGCATTCTTACTTTGTTGGGCTCTGCTACCACCACCACCTAAAACTTTTGCACAGTACTATGTATCCTGAAGTTATTCTCTTAGGTCTCTTTATAAGACAGCCCCTTGATGAACAAACTGCAGGTCCATCACCAATGAGCCAATGGTCTGGGGTCTAGTTTTGACCCTCACCAGCATGGATGAATGGATGACTATGTGAAAGCTGCTCTTTCCATGGCTCTCTGCTGTAGCTTCTCCAGGCTGATCCTCTTTCAGCATGTTGCTATGCCAAAGAGCCATTTTTGCAGTGAGAAGCTCCAGCCAGTCATACATTTCCCCTCTGGATTTCTGTAAATGGTTGTCCTTGTCTGATCATACAGAGCAGCTGTTCATTCTGACTAATGGGAGTCCTAAGCAGGGTTATCCCCATGAGGGTTGCTCCTTAGATTCTTCTCTTCTGTCACTTTGTCACAGCTAACCAGCACCCATGGCTGTCTGCAGACAAGTGTTTGGTTTGGCTTACATGCTAGTCATGTAACAAGTCCTGTTTAAAGGGCTCGGTGGTGACCTATAGCCCTGCATTCCAACAGGTGGCGCTCTAGGCCCAGCTTTCTTTTGCATCCCTTTATTTTCCCCAGCAGCATTGTATTGTCTTTGAGACTCTTTATTTCTATGTAGAGCACTCTACCCGAGGAGAAACTCTCAAAAACTTGTGGTCAGCGAGTTCTTCTAGTAATACTGTTGGGAAAACTGGATGCCCAGAAAACTTCATTACCCAGATTTTTCTGAATGACATATCTGATGATCCATTTTTGGGAAACACTCCCTTCTACTGTATTCAGATTTACCATTTGACAGTCTGGAAAATCTTACAGTCCTTTTGAGAGCTATAGTAGTTAAGCTATTGATTTTTTTTTACCCAAATTTTCCAGAATAAGATGTAAATAAGCAATGGTTGAATACAATTTGTATTGCTAGTAGTGTAGAAGGGGAAATATTCTTGAGCTTCCAGTAATATGTGTAATGGATGATCCATCCTTCTCCTGTTCTGCCATCTTCCCTGTGTATACTGTTTGCAGTGTCGTGCTATCACATGTCTATTCCTGGCTGTTGGTTGCTTTTTGTCTTTTAGTTCGCCATTCCTTTGTTCATTTATCATTTGTATTACTCATTCTTTGTTTTAATGTGTCATTGTCATATTTTATTTCATTACACTCCCAGTGCTTTATGACAAGTTCAGAGGTGGGTGCCTAACATACATGTCGTCTATGTGCTTATATCTGTTATCATTGCACTTCGAGAATGTTCACACATATCAGTGGTTTAATGCAATCTCATTTCATCAGGCCAGAGACTAAATCCATGTTACAGTCACAGATCCAACATAATAAGACTTAGCCTCATACTAATCAGATGGTGGATAAGGTTGTGTTCACACAATGCGATTCTGTTGTAGCTTTTTGAGTTTGTGAGGCTTAAACAGGACAGTAAATTGCCCTGGTTTTATGGGTTTAAGGGAGTCTGTCACCAGAACCAGCATATCCCCCCAGCCCTGCAGATAGATAGGTTACTGTCACCAGAACCAGCATATCCCCCAGCCCTGCAGATAGATAGGTTAGGGGCACCAGAACCCAGCATCCCCCCCAGCCCTGCAGATAGATAGGTTACTGTCACCAGAACCAGCATATCCCCCAGCCCTGCAGATAGATAGGTTAGGGGCACCAGAACCCAGCATCCCCCCCAGCCCTGCAGATAGATAGGTTAGAGGCACCAGAACCAGCATATCCCCCCAGCCCTGCAGATAGATAGGTTAGGGGCACCAGAACCAGCATCCCCCCCAGCCCTGCAGATAGATAGGTTAGGGGCACCAGAACCAGCATATCCCCCCAGCCCTGCAGATAGATAGGTTAGGGGCACCAGAACCAGCATATCAACCCAGCCCTGTAGATAGATAGGTTAGTGTCACCAGAACCAGCATATCAACCCAGCCCTGTAGATAGATAGGTTAGTGTCACCAGAACCAGCATATCCCCCCAGCCCTGCAGATAGATAGGTTAGTGTCACCAGAACCAGCATATCCCCCCAGCCCTGCAGATAGATAGGTTAGGGGCACCAGAACCAGCATATCCCCCCAGCCCTGCAGATAGATAGGTTAGTGTCACCAGAACCAGCATATCCCCCCAGCCCTGCAGATAGATAGGTTAGTGTCACCAGAACCAGCATATCCCCCCAGCCCTGCAGATAGATAGGTTAGTGTCACCAGAACCAGCATATCACCCCAGCCCTGTAGATAGATAGGTTAGGGGCACCAGAACCAGCCTATCCCCCCAGCCCTGTAGATAGATAGGTTAGGGGCACCAGAACCAGCATATCACCCCAGCCCTGCAGATAGATAGGTTAGTGTCACCAGAACCAGCATATCACCCCAGCCCTGTAGATAGATAGGTTAGGGGCACCAGAACCAGCCTATCCCCCCAGCCCTGTAGATAGATAGGTTAGGGGCACCAGAACCAGCATATCACCCCAGCCCTGTAGATGGATAGGTTAGGGGCACCAGAACCAGCATATCCCCCCCAGCTCTGCAGATAGATAGGTTAGGGGCACCAGAACCAGTATATCCCCCAGCCCTGCAGATATATAGGTTAGGGGCACCAGAACCAGCATATCCCCCCAGCCCTGCAGATAGATAGGTTAGGGGCACCAGAACCAGCATAGCAACCCAGCCCTGCAGATAGGTTAGGGGCACCAGAACCAGCATATCCCCCCAGCCCTGCAGATAGATAGGTTAGGGCCACCTGAATCAACCATTTATGAGTCAATACCTCCATTGCCAAGGTAATGCACTTTTTTTTGTCAATATGCAAATGAGCCCCTCAGCGCAATGAGGGCATGACCATTGCTCCAAAGAGGTAAGTGGTAACATCCTCATTGCTCTAAATAGCTCCTTTGCATATTGACTGAAACAGTGCTATCTTGACAAAAGAGGCATGGATTCACAAGAGAGAATCATTGATTCATGCAACCCTGTGGCCCCAGTGGTCACCTCTTTACAATCAGTCACGTGCCATTTGTGATCAGGTCACCACTGAGACCTGTGATTGGCTGCAGTGATCCCCTAGAACAAGCAGGATGTCACTGGTGACGTCACCCGGAGGACCTGTATACAGATGACAGGAGCTGTCACCGCTCTAGTCAGAGGCCCTGACTGGTGAGTAGTGGTATGAGTATAGGACCTTCAGCAGCACTATTAAATAATAAAAATATGAGTAGGACAACCCTTTTGACAGTTTGGCAGAATTGGAGGAACACCGCAGCCTGTTCACTACTTCCCATTGTTTACATGCCAGAAGCTGCAGTGCTCACTCGCCGTCTTTCCTAGCTATTGTTAGTACTGCAGCAGGGTCCTATTCACATGTATGGGATACTGCTTCACTACCCGTAACACTTTATTAAAGTGGATAATCCCTTTAAAGATTCTTGTCATGACAAGTCACCCAGTAAGTGTTATAAATTGTCTTATAAAATGTGAAAATCTGTCATAAGATTCCTTTGAAACTATCTGTATCTGCTACTTCTTTTGTATCAGCCATACATTATATAACCATGCTTTGTATTATACATTAAAGTGGTTTGGAAAAAAGTTGTGTAATGTTCACAAAGATCTCAATAAAATACATTTTTTATGTGATTTTTTTGGAAACAGATATGAAAGAAGCTAAAGCGCCCAGCCCCTCCCTCACACGCCAGTACAGCATCGAGACTGATCGGGTATCTAAAGATTTTATCGAGTTCTTAAAGACGTACCATAAAGCAGGTCATGATGTCTACAAGCAATGCAAAGTCTTTTTGGAAGCCATGCACCACAAGAAGGTATATCTGGATTTTTTCTCCTTGACTGATTTATACAGTGTATTATACATAACTATTACAACACATGATTCTTCATTTGTTCCATTTATTACATATATCTCATATTGTATTAAAGCAAGTTGTCAGAATCTCTTTGAGGATTGGCAGATATTGGTATTAAAAGGCACTGCCACCTGTTAAAGAGATTGATCCACCATGAAATATTGTATTCACTGCAATAGAAAAAAGTGATTTATGTTTCCATTCAATAAAGATCTAATGTAGAGCTATACAGCTTACTTACATAGTATACCGCCACTGGGTGTTCATAGAGGTGATGGTTAAACTCCAATGAGAGAGAGATGTATTATCCTGGAACGTATGTGGAGCAGTGTACTGTAACTGTCAGCTTCTCCCAAATATATATCCTACATGTAGTATATAAGACCAGTGGCGGATCCAGGCTTTGTGGGGCCCTGGGCAATTGACTTCGGTGGCGGCCTACTTACCGGGGGGTCTGGATTTTTTAAAAAAATTAGCCCTAAAAATGTGTTTTTGAGGCGTTTTTTGTAAACTACCATATATACTCGAGTATAAGCCGAATTTTTCAGCCCAGTTTTTGTGCTGAAAAAGCCCCCCTCGGCTTATACTCAAGTCAAAAAAATTTTTTATTTTTTTTTAAAGGAGGGTGTTGGGGGGTGTCTATGACCAGCCACTATATCAATGTATAGAATCTCCCATAAAATAGCGCAAAAAAAAAAAAAAATATATAAAAAAAATAAAAGTTCTGAATCCCTCCTTTCCCTAGAATACATACAAAAGTAGAAAATGACTGTGAAACACATACACATTAGGTATCCATATGTCTGAAAGTGCCCGGTCTACTGAATATAGGGGATCTGCAGTGCTCCTGTTCCGTCGGGAAGGGGTTAATAGGAGCACTGCAGATACCCTATATTCAGCCAGGCTGAATTCCAAGTGGGGAAGAAAAAACATTCCTCAAGCTCAGGGAAGGGGCAGACAGACAACCAAAACACCCCCTCCCCTTCCCCAGCATCCAGCAACTACTGCACCCAAAAACTCCGACCATTTTAATTTTTGAAATTTTCCAGTAGCTGCTGCATTTCCCCCCCTCGGCTTATACTCGAGTCAATAAGTTTTCCCAGTTTTTTGTGGTAAAATTAGGGGGGTCGGCTTATATTCGGGTCGGCTTATACTCGAGTATATACGGTAGTTAGCTGTGTTTGACCACCTTATAAAAGTGACCTTATTTGTGTACTATTATAGTAGTTTCTAATGTACTAAATTAGCAGCCTGAAAATTTGATCAGTTGCCATTTATAGGTAGTACGCATTGACTGAATTTATTTTATACAAAATAATGCGTTTTCTGTGTATATTTTCATGTTTTAGCGTGCTGAAAATGGTTAGCTAAACCCAAAAGCAAAAAGTTGACATGGTGTATCATAAAATATGCCAATAGCAGGTCAAAACTGTAAAATATAGCCAATATTCATATTTTCTGCCACGTCACGATCGTGAGAGGCCATTGTAGATGTATATAGACATACGCCGACTCACACAATCACTACTACATACGTGAACAGCACTACTCAAACGCGAGAACAAAAGACTGGCGCAATGCGAACTAACTCTGCCCTCTACACTACTCAGTCGCTTACGTGACACTGAGAGTGAATCGCCAATGTGTGTCTGTGTGTGTGGAGAGAGGGGTCGCCCGGCCCATTTCTTGTGGGCTTCTTTAAGTATTTCACACTGACGCAATAATTTTGAAGTGAGAAATTTCAATATAACAGATTTCTATGTCTCTTTTACTCTTTGCTTACTTATGGGCTGTTTGAGCTTAAGGGCCTCGCACTTCTAACAAACCGACCTGACCTGCGTTTTGTTAGGTCCGGGCCGCGCCGCGGTGCCCCGAGCAACCTCGCTCGGCACTGGATTTTTTAGATCTCCCCTGTTTTTTTTTATCTTTTGCAATCTATCCCATGATGCTTCAGCATAGCATCACCTCTGCAGCTAGAGCCAGCACCATTAGTATACAACTTGTCATCTCCTTCATTATACTTTGCAGTAGGAGCTGTCTAATAGTCAGCAGTAACTGTGATAAGAGTTTCTGTCCCTACTGCTCAAACCTATATGGGTGACAAAAACTCTCCTTAGACTCACATAGAAAAATGTGTCACTGGAGCCGGATTCTCACTGTCAGTGGCTCCAGTCTTATGTGTAAAGATAGAAATAGAGATAAGAAGAACGGGTGGGATAATGACACATGGAATACCATAATGAGCAACACCGGAAACTTTCGTTTGGGCTGGAGTGTCTTTTTAAAGGGAGTCTACCACTTCCCCAGTATTTCAACAGTGCACACCATGTTATGGAGCACATTACAGTCATATATAATGTACCTTTGTTATGTCACTTTTGTACATTTGGGGCAAAACAACTTTGAATCATGATGCTAATTAGGCCATTGGTGCACTGGGAAAGGCTTTCGGCCGTTGGGGGAGCACTGCTTTTGCTACCCAGAACCCTACTATTTCCTGTCGGCACAAATTTCATTTAATGGGAGTCCACCACCTCCCTTTAAACTAAAGACACCATGGGTTAGTAATAAGACTGTAATAGAATTAGACTAGATAGTCTAAAAATGTATCAGAATTATCACAGTGACTGATGCTGGATGATAAATCTAACGCCTCTTTATTGTATTATCTAACTTACTCTATTTGTTTTCTTATCTTAGTTAATACCAATAAATTCAGCAAAATTTTGGGACACAGTGTTACATCGTAAAGAGTTTATCCACTGTCTAAGGGGGCGTTCACACTACCGTCTGTGTCCGACAGGTAGTGTCCGCTCAAAATCTGGCACGGACATTAGGAGCAGACACTAGCTGTGTCCGTGACACCTGTCATTTATTTAAATGGGCAAACCCCTACATGTCGGGTTTTTCTGTCCGCTTGAGAAGTCGGACATCTTCACTTGCGGACAGGGAAGGAAGGGCACGGAGTGCAAAAGAACACACCCGATGCCCATTTAAATAAATGACAGGTGTCACGGACACAGCTAGTGTCCACTCCTAATGTCCGTGCCAGATTGTGAGTGGACACTAGGAGCGGACACTACCTGTCGGACACAGACGGTAGTGTGAACGCTCCCTTATATTGATGGACTATCCTTAGTATAGCCCATCAATGTTTCATCTGCAAGTGTCTGACTACAGGAACTTTTAAGATCAACTTCTCTGGGACAGCGTGGCTCCTGGTCAATGCACTGCTGTCTGTAGCACCCACTTTAGGTACTGCAGCACTGCTCCGCTGCAACGGTTTGTGTGATGAGTGAGCATTTTGTCTTCCAGTATGTATACATTACCAGGAGCCATGCTGTCCCACAGCAGCTGATCTGCAGAGGTCTTGGTGTCAGATCCTTGCTGCTCAATATTGATGACCTAGGCTAAGGATACGCCATCAGTATTAGAATGTGGTAACCCCTTTAAGCCAAACCTATTTTCACTAAGTCATGCCCCTGGACAAGAATAAAAAAGTGTCTATAACAATAAATCTTGGTATACAACATATCATCCATCCATATATATATATATATATATATATATATATATATATATATATATATATATATATATATATATATATATATATATATCTCATAAACTGATGTTCTATTTTCGTCTTCTCAGCTAGTTTTACATCCGCATACATCATCCTGTTTTTTTTCTTTTCTCTCTGTCCAGGAGTCAAACATTGATGAGTTGTCAGAGTTCACTCAGGACTTTTACCAGAACACAGCGGACAAGCTGCAGATGTATTGGAAAGGTAATGTTATTCTTAAGCCTTAAACATTATTATATAATAGGTGAACCCAGCAATTTCAGAGAGGTCTTGCAATGGCTTTCTCCCCTTTTGCCCCATTTCCTTTTCCAAGCCAAATGTGCACATATACGGATTAACTCAAACAATATAGTTCTATCTTGTTCATGGCCAGCTTGAGACTCTCCCAAAAACAGAACACAACCAGAGTTTTATTCTTGAAGATCAGAAAGTATTTTTTTCCAGTCCACGTTCTTGTCATTTCTGTAAATGGAAATATAGTTGGCTTATATTGTCCTGTAATTCTGCCATGTCTCATGAGTAGTTCTCATACAAGCTCATAGTCATGGGACTGTATTTACCAAAAGGGACTTGTGGGACCTTTGTGGCCATGATGCATTTGATGGCTGTGTTATATATTAGCATTAGAAGTCCGGAATTATAGTGCAACTGTTAACAACCTTTTATAGAGAGAATAGATCTCCCTGTCACTTAGTTTCCACACTGATCAGAAGAGCAAGGGGCTGAAGGACGTTCTGAATGGAGCTATGGTCAGGCAAAGTGCTCACTGCACCATTCATTTGAATGGGAGTGTCGGAGATAGTCAAATGCTGTACTATCTCTATGTGCTTGACTATCTCTGGCGCGCTCATTGAAATGAATGGAGCTGTACACGAGCTGCCCGACCAATGAAATTGACATCAAATTGCCTGTTGTTCCTAAACAGTCAATCTGCTGGGATCCCGGCTGTCACATTCCTGCTGCTTTTCGATCTTATAAGATCAGAAAACCTCTTTAACATTTATGGCTAGGAATCCCACTGGTTCATGCACTTCATGGGCAAAAGTATTGGGAAACATACGAATTACCCCTATCGGAGCTTTTATGACTTTGCATTCTAAATCCATAGGCATTAATATGGACGTCCCCCACCACCTACCCCCCAACCTTGCAGCTAAAACATCTTCCACTTGTCTAGCAAGGCTGGGGGAACATTTGCCCATTAATCCAGAAGAGCATTTGGGAGGTCAGACATTGATGTTTCACAAGAGGACTTGAACCTCGGTCTGTGTTCTAGCTCATCCCAAACTCTGTGTGTGCCAGTTAAGTTCCTCCACACCAAACTCACCCAACCAGACCTTTGTGGAACTTGCTTTGTGCACTGGAGTACAGTCATGGTGGAATAGAAAAGGACCTTCTCCAATTTGTTACCCCAAAGCTTGGTAATACACAGTTGTCCAAAATGTCTTGGTATGCTGAGGCATTAAGATTTCTTCTCAGGAACTAAGGAGCCGAGAAGAACTCCTCTTAAAACAATCCCATAACATTATCCCTTCTCTTTTGAGTTGGCACAATGCAGTCAGGCAGGTAATGTCCTCCTGGGGTTCACCAAACTCAGACTCATCCATCAGACTTCCAGATAGAGGTGTAAAGTTTTTCCATCCACAGAGCACCTTTCCACTGCTCTAGAGTCCAGTGGCAGGATTCATTGCTCTCTACACCAGGGGTCCTCAAACTAAGGACCGCGGGCCCATGCGGCCCTCCGAGGACATTTTTCCAGCCCACCGCATGTGGCCCACACGCCGTCGCCTGGCACAGGATTCCCTGTTAGTGAGTGATTGCTGCTTTCAGTTGTATGTGTAAATGAACGTACAGCTGAAAGCAGTCTGTGTAGGCTGTGGTTTGCATGACCGCAGCCTACACTGACTGCAAAGTGTGACCTCAGCCCCGACACGGGCGCGATTACCTAAGTTATCAGCGCCTGTAGTTTGAAGAAGGAGGAAGTATGGCCGCTCTTCATCGGTAAGTATAATAGTGTGTAAGTGTATGTGTGGGGTGGTGTACTGAAAAGCATATATTACTATGGGGGGAAGGACATACTGAAGAGCATATAATACTGTGTGTATGTGTAAGGGACGTACTGAGGAGCATATAATACAGTATGGGGGTGGTCATACTGAGGAGCATATAATACGGTGTGTGGAGTGTGTACTGAGGAGCATATAATACTGTGTGTGGAGTGTGTACTGAGGAGCGTATAAAACAGTGGGGGGTGTATTGAGGAGTAGATAATACTGTGTGGGAGGGGCATACTGAGGAGCATATAATACTGTGTGGGAGGGGCATACTGAGGAGCATATAATATTGTGTGGGGGGCATACTGTGGAGCATATAATTCTGTGGTGGAGCCTGCTGTGGAGCATATAATACTGTGGGGGGAGCTACTGTGGAGTGTATAAGCTTAGATTTTTTTAAAAACTAAATTTCGGCCCTCCACTGTTCTGAGGGACAGTGAACTGGCCCCCTGTTTAAAAAGTTTGAGGACCCCTGCTCTACATCATTCCATCTAATCTTTGGCATTGTGCCAAATTTGTGATATAAAGCTTGTATGCAACAGTTTTTGTGCTGATGTTAATGTCATGGGAGTTTTGGCTCTCTGCAGTTACTAAGTCAGCAGAACATTGGCGACTTTTATGCACTATGTTCCTCAGCACTCAGGTGAATTCTTAGTCAGGTGTTGACCCATACATAAAATAACATTATTGGAGGACTCAGCTTCATATAAAAACAAGTATACCCTTAACATACCGATGTACTCTAAGAAAAAGATTTAACCCTTACATGTCATGAATATTGGAATCTAATAATACTTAACACTCGGTCACTCTGTCTGGTAACTTTGCACAGTCTGCCTGCACTTCATGGCTGAGTTGTAATATCCCTAAATACTTCTGCTTTTCATTGATACCACTCATAGTTGGTAGAATGTTTAGGAGGTAAGAAGTTTCACGAACTGACTTAATCCAATGTTAGCATTCTGTTACAGTCCTATGCTGGACTTCAGGGAGCTCGATAGAACAATCCGTTCTTTCACAAATGTCTATGTAAATGTCTGTTACATGTCCTGGATTTTATATACACATGTGACACTGGGGGTGAATGCAACAACTGAGGTGTTTCCCAATACTTATCTCCACATAGTGCATCTCTTGCGTTCTTTAGTTCACATCATTTGACTGTAGATAACAGGGCTTTTACTAAGCAGATATTCTTGTAAGTAAAGTTATCAACTGTGTCTTACTGTACATCTGTAACACTGCCGTGCTCTCCTCTAATTATTAGTGCCCCCCAATAAAGTGGAAGAAGCAATGGATCAGATTGAGAAGTTCCTCATGACACGTCTGTATAAACATGTATTTTGTCCAGAGACTACTGATGATGAGAAGAAGGACCTGACCGTGCAGAAGAGAATCAGGTGAGGACATTGTCAGGCTCACTAAGGGCTTTTCGGGGACAATAAGTAGCCACAATCCAAGTCTCTGAAATACTGTCATTTGTTATATTGTCACTGTTTAAGGGCTCGTTCACATCTTCGCCCGGTCTCTGTTCTGCAGGTTTCCATTTCCTGCACAAAACAGAGGCAGGAGACGGAAACCTGCAGGACTCTTTCATACCCATTCATTTGAATGGGTTTGAAAAATGTCTGGCCGTGAGCGGCGGTGAGCGTTTTATGCTCTCCGTCGCGAAACCGTTTTTTTTAAAGTCGGACATGCAGTACTCTGCGTCCGATTTAAAAAAAAAAAAAACTGTTTCGCGGTGGAGAGCATAGAACGCTCACCGCCGCCCACGGCCAGACCTGGTCTGACAGGTTTGCATGCAGAAGACGGAAACCACAGAACGGAGACCCGAATGCTGGTGTGACCCTTGCGTAAGGTTAAAATAAGAAGGAAGAGAACCTCATAAGGAAGTATGTTGTGGTTGACCGGTTAAAGACTAAGATGGTTAGTACCTTGCTCACCTTAGATATTTGTGTGCAGGACACAACTACTATGCATTGCCAGTATTCACAGGAGCTGGATAGCTGTTCTATGAGCTCGGTGCTGCTGTCTTGGTATTGGGTAATCCAAAAAGACCAAGAATACCATAGAATGGGAAAAAAAAGACCTTGGTGTGGTACTACCCTCTCAGTTACAACTAAATGGATAATTTAGGAAGGCGTATTATTTATTTTTAAGTCTTATTCATGGGACATGGTCCATGTCTCATTTCCCCCAAAATATGTTGCTATGTATTTCAGACTTTAAATCAGAATATTCCTGCCTGAATTATCCATGTTCTTCCAACTGAGAGGCTATTGCCAAACCAAGGTCTTGTCTTTTTACCCGTATGCTTAGCTGTCATTATATGTATTCTGGTGGCTGCCTACATTGCCTACATCTTCTAACTAGTGCATTTGTCATTCTTGTTCACTCCTTAGGGCTTTACATTGGGTAACACCCCAGATGCTTTGCGTTCCTGTAAATGAGGATATACCAGAGGTCTCAGATATGGTCGTAAAGGCAATAACAGGTCAGTGTGAGACAAACATTGTCATTAAAGGGTTTCAATGAGACATCTTTTTTTTTTTTTTTTTTTTTCCCCACACGCCCTAGTAGGGCCATCATGTCTGTCTATGAGTGGATACCTATAAAGTGACCGCAGCCTGCTTCTGTAGTCAGGAATATTCCCTGTAACTGCAGTCTGGCTCTGTAGAGTTCTTATAAAGTAGCCCAGCAGTGTGGCATGGACCACCCCCATTAAAACTGTTAGGGACACCTTAGACTACAGTTAACCTCTTCTAGAAACATTGCAGGGGACAAAAAAAAAATCTAAAAGTTAGCAAAGCTATTTATTTTTACACATTGTTTGTTTTAAAGCAGCACTCCAACCATGTTTTTATTCTTGTGGCCGTAAGTATCTTGTAACTGAGCTTACTCACCTGGTGCTGCTTCTGTTTTACACCAGATCAGCAAACTAATTTGCATCATCTTTTTGGACCCGAAGTCACTTTCTTTGTGTGAATCTATGAGATCCACAGTTAATACCCTGTATTAATAATGAAACAAATGTGGTTGGAGTGTTGCTTTAATTTGTAACAATTTACATATTCATAAGAATATTTCTATATTACCACCAGCTGTCTGTATAAATGGTATAACACTGGTAATAATGTCGTCAAGCTCTGAAGAGATACTCCTAAATAATCATCCTCTTTCCATATTATTTAGATATCATAGAAATGGACTCAAAACGGATTCCTCGCGATAAGCTGGCGTGCATCACAGGGTGCAGTAAGCAAATCTTTAATGCAATTAGGATCACCAAAAATGAACCTGCTTCTGCCGACGACTTCCTCCCCACACTCATCTACATTGTTCTTAAGGCAAATCCTCCACGTCTGCAGTCCAACATCCAATATATCACCCGATTCTGCAATCCGAGCCGACTGATGACTGGGGAGGATGGCTACTATTTCACTAACCTGGTAGGTGATCATCTGTGTGTACATATGTTACTGACTGTGTGTATTATACATAGTTTTTATCCTTATTTAACACATGTAAAATATTTTGAGACCCAAATAAACTTGGTCACAGAGCAGTACTATGTAGTTTGTGTATTTTTAAAGGGGTTCTACCAATAAAGTCACATTTTTTCTCGATCACACGTAAGAATAGCCTTAAGAAAGGCTATTTGTCTCCTACCTTTTAGATGTCTTCTCCGTGCCGCCGTTCGGTAGAAATCCCGGTTTTCGTCGGTATGCAAATGAGTTCTCTTGCAGCACTGGGGGCGGTCCCCAGCACTCAAACAGCACTGGAGATCTCCCCAATGCTGCGAGAGAACTCTCCGGCGCCACCTCCATCTTCTTCAGGAACGGCCTGTCTGCACATCTTCTTCCGGAGTTGGGTTCAAACTTTTAAGCCTTCTAGTAAGTAAGCGGCCATTTTCTTGTGGCCTGTGGGCATGCGCAGTCGGCTCTGCCCAAGGTCTAAAAGTTTGAACTCCGCTACGGAAGAAGACGTGCAAACAGGCCGTTCTGGACGAAGATGCAGGTGGCGCTGGAGAGTTCTCTCGCAGCATTGGGGACGCCCCCCAGTGCTGTTTGAGTGCTGAGGACCGCCCCCAGTGCTGCAAGAGAACTCATTTGCATACAGACGAGAACCGGGTTTTCTACCGAATGGTGGCGCAGAGAAGACATCTAAAGGTAGGAGAAGAATATCCTTTCTTAAGGCTATTCCTACGTGTGATCGAGAAAAAATTTGATTTTAATGGTAGAATCCCTTTAAGCACTGTTAGAGCAGCTGATCGGTGGGTGTGTGGCGAGCCAGACCCCCACTGATCTGATATTAATAACCTATCCTGAGGACAAGTTATAATTGTTAAAGTTCTGAAAAACTCCTGTAAATAAAATAAAAAAAAAAATCCACTTTAAATGATGATATTGATGTACACGTGTCATTACAATTCTACTTCTCCCTACAGTGCTGTGCTATAGCCTTCATTGAGAAGCTGGATGCCCAGTCTCTAAACCTAAGTGAAGAAGAGTTTAACAGGTACATGTCTGGCCAAGCTTCTCCAAAAAAACAAGACTCTGATATCTGGGATGCAGACACATGTCCAGGAGTGAAACAGATGCACAGGAACCTAGACTTGCTTTCCCAGCTGTCAGAGAGACAGGAGCGCATTGTGACAGGAGCCAAGAAGTTAGAGAAAGACTTGATTGATTGGACAGAAGACGTAACTCGTGAAGTCCAAGATATTGTTGAAAAATACCCATTACACATAAAAGCTAACAGCCAGGCCCTGGCATCTATTGATTCTGAGAATGTGGAGGACGACCGTCTGCCCCCTCCACTGCAGCCACAAGTCTACGCTGGATAATCCGCACTCGCTGGACTTCTTTTTTCCTGAGTTTCGGGGCAGCACTGGGTCAGTTTTATTGTGGAACTGAGAAATCAAAGATAAATGAAGTTCAGAATTTGGCCTAGTGTTTGCTCAGACTTGAGATTTCATCTATTTATTATCATGAGACAAACATGGCAATCTTGTATTTCTTGTATTTTTCACAAGGGATAGGACAACCAACCACTAAATTGACACATAAGCCCTAAATAGACTTCTTCATTTTCTCTACCTTTAGGATGGCAGTACTGCAGTCTCCGTCATATGTTGTTGTATCCTGTCCTCCTCTGGCTGTTTCTCTATAGGTAGCTCTGTCATCTGCCCAAATTTCACTTGTTAAAGGGACACTAAACCTAGAAATGAAGGATAAAAGTAAATAAGAAATGTTGTTGTCCTCACTATATCTGTCATTCACAAAATTCTGTAAACCATCTTGAAGAAATTCTACAGAGAACAAAGGTGTTAATCTTCTGCTGACTGGCTCCATCTTTGATTGGCTTAACAAAGGGACGGGCCTAAAGGTTTTTTGTCCTCTTACCGGCAGGACATTGAGGAGGACATGGCCGAGCTCCTGAGACAGGAACAGAAGACTTCTTTATATAGTTCTTAGTTTTAATTGTAATAGGAGACCATATAGGACCAAGGGAAAGGGGATGACGGAGAGCAGAAGTGCTGGGAGATTTTATTTTGTGCATTATCTGTGTTTAGTGTTCCTTTAAGAAATCTGCCGCCCTCTTCACCTGATTTTACAGTGTTCCTTGATGGGTTTCGTTCAGGGTTACAATATTATTATCTACTTTATACTAACTCAGGAATTGATCTCCATTAACATACTAAGTTTCCAGTTCTTGTAATGCCTAAATCAGTAACAAAAATACCATCTTGAGCGTTCATCAGGTCAGTGACAGTAGATGTATTCTGCCTTGTTACGTATTACACTGGCATTCCCCATACCAAGAATGGTTTATGGAATCTAATACAGTGGTTACTGTTGGAGAATAGAAAGTTAAGAGTCCGTTTTAGTGAAATGTAGCCAGTGAAAGAAAACCTGTCAGCTGTAGACTATTCATGTTTTCAGTATGAAATAGAAAATGTACATTAGAGCCCTAGTCTGGTGCTGACTTTTATTCTTGAGCATTTCATAGGTAACTATTCACATTCTATGTCTGATGTTAAAATATGCTTTGCACCTTTAGGCTAAGGCCCCACAAGCCGTATCCGCAGCACTAAAGCGCTGCGGAAAGAACCGCGGTGTAAACGCACTGCGGTTCTTTCCGCAACGCTTTTAAGAGAAAGCTCACAGAGTTTTCCTCCGCAGACTTTCTCTTAACATTATATCTACGGGAAAGATGTCGGCGTTTCCGTAGATATAATTGACATGCTGCGATTAGCAAATTGCAGCATGTCCACGCTGCAATTTCTTCTTGTATATTGTAGAGGGACAGACATCGGCAATGCTGCCAGCACCTATGCTGCTGCAACTAAACTGTGTGGCCCTAACCGAACGCTGCACTGCAGGCATAGTGTATATGCTGTTTTATACCTAGTGCAGGCACCTAAGGGGCAAATAGAGAACCTCCAGCAGGTATTACAGAGGACCAGTTTTGCTCCAGTTTTATCCAGAGACTTGAAACTAACTTATCTGGTCCAGGTGTTTGTTGCAGCTGCATCTGAGGGTTCTGAGCTGGTTTCATGTTTGGGTCACTGGAACCAGCCCCATTCCCCGAGTTGCTCCACCCCACTCCCCTGTAGTAAAGGCAGCTGTCATAGTATAGGTGCCAGCAGAAGAGGAGGGAGGGAGAAATCCAGGGCACGGGGCTGACTCCAATCACATGGCCATAGTCAAAACTAGCTCAGAAGCCCCAGGTCCAGCTGCAGCAAATGCATGGACCATAAAAGTTCATTTCAAGTCCTTGAATAACTCTCTTAATACTGATATATGGATTAAACATCTCGCTGCCATCCTGTTGCTTTACAGTGTCTAAGTTGCTATTTCCTTCTCTTAGTTATATGATGTTTAATATACTTTGTACATGGCAGATGTAGGCATAATAGCAAAGCTGAAAAGTATTAGAAGATTTTGGCATAAAGTAAGATGGCCAATACGTCTAAAGATGCACCAACTTTAGAGCCACTTTGATAAAATTGTCACCTTTCTAGACTTATATGTAAGTTCTGCTTAGACAGATTAGTAAATGTACCCATTTTTCTTTTTACATACTCTGATGCTTAAGGGTTTACAGGAAAATGTGTGTCTTATAGCTAACTAGTCACTATGGCTACTAATCTTTAGAATTCAGCTTATCTTCATGTATTGCATGTATCACTATAGCCCACCCAACCTCTGGGGTCTAACCTACAAAGCCCCCTGCCCTTCCACATGTTTTGTTTAGCTTTTTTTCTTGCATGTCACTCCTGCTGCCTGCCTTGCATGGCCAAGTCCCAACCTTGCATGTTATGGGTCGTTATAGCTCACCCTGGAAGTTGCATAGGAAATAACTCACTATGCATGCATAGTGTTTTTAATTCATATACATGTTCCTGTGCAAGGCATGGCAGCTGCTGCCTGGGACTTATGTATGTGAGCAGGATGCAGGAACATCTTACCCTTAGGAGTGGGGGTTGTCTTTGGTTTGCTTTAGGCCAAGATGTTTCTTAAAAAGAACAGCAACATTTCTATAGAGCAATACAAGCAGACTGTAGAAGTGACAGTCTTTTCCTATGTGACGTCTACACTTCAAGTCACATCAACATTTGGGGTGAGAATGTACTTTTATGAACTTGGCCTCTATCTAGTATGTCATGTTAAGGTCTGAAAGCTACAGTGTAGTGGATCTGAACTAGTGCTAATTATTCATTTATATTTTACAGAACTCTATTTACAGCATTTATCGTGTGTGTGTGTGTGTGTGTGTGTGTGTGTGTGTGTAAAGCCTGACAGCTTGGAGCCACATTGATCTGTTGTTTGAGGAGCTTGCACAGATCTCCATTTCCTCTCCTCAGGCCAGTGACATCACATCCATAGGTCACATGGATATGTTACAACTCAGTCCCATTCAAATGAATGGAACTGATCGATGCACAGCCACGCACTACAATGTACAATGCTGTGCTTGGTAAGCAGTGAAGGTCAGTTGATATTCATCACTTCTCCTAAGGAAAGGTGAGCAATATCGTAGTCCTGGAAAACCTGTTTAATACATATTACCCAAAATGCGACAGTATAAGCCAGAGAGCTAAAGCTATCAGGATCAAATGTTTGTGGAAATGTTAGTCTGCAATAACTGGCCCAGATAGATGTGTTTGCGGTAACCTGACAAATTCGCTTTTGTCTGGAGATTGCATCTTATATGTGATACAAAAAATTGTTTGCCGGCTGGACCAGGGCTGTGGAGTCTGTAGGACAAACCGCCGCCTCAGACGCCATATCCTTCATAATAAGCTAGTGACTAGTAAGAAACTATTCTTGTAATTAAACAATATTAATCATCGTATAATTTTTTATTTTGAGTGATTTTATTTCTGACTCCACAGCCCTGGACAGAACATTGCCCTGTGTAGATAGATGTGCTGCTGGAAAAGAATAAAACTGTATGGGAGGGGGTTGGGGTGAACGATCACTTATGATGGTCTTTCCCCCATGTATTTTGCATCAGCCTATGTAAAAAGCAAAACTAGATCAGTAGTGACTGCATAGAGTAAAGGTGGCCATTCACAATAGAGGTCTATCACCCAAACATGCCGCTTTCTGTGGAATTGGATGCCTAATGTTTATAAGGGCCTCCCAACTTTCCCCCGGGTATGGAGGTTTGGCTAATAGTTCTATATAAGGGAGTTGTCATAAATGCAGATCCATGATATAAGCTATGGTGTACAAGTATATTTCCTGTTAACTCTTAACATATTACCTTTTAGGTTAAAAAGTGGCCTGGTCCATTTTATATTTATTTTTCTATAGGTTGTACAGGATCTCCATAGTGTGTTAATTCTGTCCGAGGTACTATGTGCTGGTCCTATGACCCCAGCTTGGAGACTAGGAGAGGAACAACACTGATTTGGCCAGTGTGATGCAACCCTGTCACGCTATCTTTTTCTCCAGGTCAAATACTGACTTCACTAGGTACTGCAGAACATCACATTTAGCGATCACATCATTTGTTTGAGGCTGTATACATATCCATTCTGATATTTGATCTACTAAATATCACACTCCTTGTGTGCTGCTACCTGGTTTAGTATGTTGTAGTAATCCGATGAGAAGGCAATGAGGAGTCGCTTGTAGAAATTGTACAAATGTAAATATAAGAGATTGTAAGTTAACAAGCCATCTAGGCTTGATACCTTCCTGTGTATTAGCCAAGTAAGCAATATAACTTGTAAGCAAGAAGTGATTGTTGGCATGTCGGATACTTAATAAATGGAGAAAGATTCAATTGTGGATTATTCTTTCTTAAAGTCAATTCACACATGCAGTTTTTCTTAGAAAAAGTCAGAAATGGATACAAAAAAGAAAAAATGTAAAGGAAAGACAGATATTTCTTTGTGTTCCTGTCCGTGATTACATATATATATATACAGCACATGAATACTTGATTCAGCCAAGTATGCAAGTGTTCTCAGTGGGTAAAAGGAAATAACCAGCTGTCAGACACGTTTACTATGAGAGCATAGATCTGGGCATGTTTATATGTAACTGTAAGATCTCATATACATTAGGTGATTGTCAACCATGCACACCAATTTTGGAAGGATTGGCTATCAGTCTGTATGAGGTCTCCCAACTCTACACCCTCAGCAGTAAAGGTAAGGATTGTGCAGCTGGATTTCAGGTAAAAAGACCATTTGTTCTCAGGTTGATAAGTTGGTGACAGAGAAATCTGTCAGGGATTTTTCTCCTGTCCCATTCAGTATACATGCACCTCTCAGCCAAGGTAAGCATGCTTGTGTATGGTGAGATAGCTGCTCTGTCTGAGGATAGTCAGGATACCGCCTTGCACGCTACATGGCTGGCCTATCATATCTATACTGGTAGCTGATGTAAATTGAAGACTTTTCCTAAATATATTGCTTTAGACATGCTGCTTTGTTTACCTGCTATGTGACCTTATTTACACAGCATTACTATAACCAAGGACCTGTGAGATAGGACAAGTGACATTACTTACTCAGTTCCAGCAGGACAATCAGTTCAGCTAATTGCAGTTTGCTGATTGAGTCTGTTATTTCTTTATGTAAACACACAGATATCACAGAGTCTGTTCTCTACAAGCATCTGCATATTATCGGATCTGCATAAGTAGTGTGATACTTCCTAGTGTAAGCTGGGAGAGGGGGAAAAATACAGAAGTTTCCTTCTCCATTTGTCAAGCTGACGCTAGGTTTACAATTGCATTAGGATTTCCGTTCTTTGGGTCTGCTGTGTGTGAGATGAACATGGAGACAAGGTCTATGTAAACAAACAGTGATGATAAGGTGGAGGAGAACCGCTTAATAAGTGGAGAATAAAAAAAGATTTCATTAGATGTATTACAAAGTTTATTAAATTCACCTGCACTATTCATTTATGACAAGTTGTTTTATATTTGGAGATACACGTTAAAGTGTATACTCATATGAGACATCCTGTGGATATGCTATAAATATCTAATAGATGCCGGAGTTCCTGTCTGCAGCCCAACCTAGTGAGATGGCTACTGGATGCTACAGTACCATGCAAAAGTATCCATAGCCCTTGAACTTTTGCACATTTTGTCACCTTACAACCACAAACTTCAATGTATTTTATTGAGATTTTAAGTGATCGACCAACACAAAGTAGCCGATAATCATGAAGTCGAAGGAAAATGATAAATGGTTTTCAAAACTGTGATCAAACAAAAATTTGGAAAGTGCGACGTGCAAAAGTCTTCAACCCCCCTATATCAATACTTTGTATGGCTATCTTTCACTGCAATTACAGCTGCAAGTCTTTTGGGGTCAGTCTCTACCAGTTTTGCACATCTGGAGACTAAGATTGGATAGAGCCAGATTGAATGGAGAGCGTCTGTGAACATCAATTTTCATGTCTCGCCACAAATGCTCAAAGGGATTTGCGTCTGGACTGTGACTGGGCCATTCTAACACATGAATATTCTATGATCTAAACCAGAGGTTCTCAAACTTATTTTGTCTACCGCCCACTTCGAGAATTAATTATTTTCTAGCGCCCCCCCCCCCCCCCAAATTTTTTTACTTTACTACATCTTAAGAATCACAATCGCAGTCATTATGTTAATAATTAAATTATGTGTGTCATGTGAAAATAAGACTTTCTGATGAGGGTAATGTAAAACACCATTTTGTAATATTAGGAAAACTTTTATTCATGTTATTAAAACAAACATTTTAATTTTAAAACTCATCTAATGTGAAGGATGAATTTGATGATTTTTAACAAGTTTGTTAATATCAGGCTCGAATTTACTCAAAAACAGCCGTAAGTCACCGCGTTCGGTAATCTGCAACCGATTTCTCTTTTTAGTTAGCAACGTTGCCACAGCACTAAATCCACGTTCACACAAATACGATGATGGGAATGCTATCAAAAATCGTTGAACGATGGTCCACAATCCAGGGTACAATTGCGGGATTGGCTTTTGTAGCCAAAATTCGGTAAAGCGGTAAAGTTTGTGTTAAAAGCAAAAAAACAATTTTAAAGGGGTAGCCTCATGAAGCTTGATCTGCCTTCTAAGCTGCCTAAAAATCTTCTTTCTTCCTGTTTGCTCTCGTCGATTAGCCCCACCCCCAAATTAGCATGTAGCTCCGCCCACCACATAGCGTGATCCTATGGGATGACTGAAGGGCCTGTGATGTCATCAAAAGGTCCTGTAGACTTGGATTTACCTTGTACGGAGTTTCCTAAAGGACCTGGCTCCTCTGCCCACTAGCAGCCTGCTCTATATAACAAAGCTTTATCCTAGTGAACAGAGAGACCAGGTCCTTTAGTCCAGTAGGATTTAGACTGCTTTATATAAGAAAGCAGCACTTATTCCACACACACCCCCCTCTATCTCACAGCAGGGAGCTAGGTGATGTGTAGGTGATGTGTATGTGTGGTGAAGACACAGGCTGGCTCCGTACACTCAGCCCCCCCCCCCCCCTCACCCCCCACACAGCAGGGAGCTATGTCATGTGGCTCCCTCAGCAATGAGCAGGGGGCCAGGTGCTAGTGTCCATAATGAAGTGAATAAAGTAAGATAGTGGACAAACAAAGCAGTTTTGCTAAAGCAATGTATTTAGGAAAAGTCTTACATTCACATTAACAAGCAGTATAGATAGGATCCTTGTTATGATACCACCCCTTTAAATTAGCCATCGCCCCCCTAAACCGCTTCAACGCCCCCCAATCTTCTCTGTGCCCTTTACTGCCCCCCTATAGGCCTCCAGCGCCCACAAGGGGGCGTTATCGCCCACTTTGAGAAAGACTGATCTAAACCATTCCACTGTAGCTCTGGTTGTATGTTTAGGGTCATTGTCTTGCTGGAAGGTGAATCTCCTTCCAAGTCTCAAGTCTCTTCTTCCGGCGCAGGTTTCCGACTTGTAGGCCATGGGCAGAGCAGACTGCGCATGCCCTCAGGCCACGAGAAAATGGTCGCTTACAATACTGTGCAAGTGGCCATTTTCTTGTGGCCTGTGGGCATGCGCAGTCTGCTCTGCCCAAGGCCCGAGGCCTAGAAGTTACAAGCCACCGCCGGAAGAAGAGGACACTGTTGACGAAGATGGAGGCGTCGCTGGAGAGAGTTCTCTCGCAGCATTGGGGACGCCCCCCAGTGCTGTTTGAGCGCTGGGGCCCGCACCCGAACTCATTTGCATACTGAGAGAAACCAGGATTGGAGGTGAACGGCGGCGCGGAGAAGACGATGAAAGGTAGGAGAAGAATAGCCTTTCTTAAGGCTATTCCGACGTGGTACTTAGAAAAAATTGTGTGTGAGTGATAAGATCCCTTTAAAGGGGCTCTATCAGCAAAATTATGCTAATAGAGCCCCACATATGCGTAAATAGCCTTTAAAAAGGCTATTCAGGCGTCATCTTTGGGCACGCCTACCTCTTCTGTCTTCATGTAGTGACACCCTCTGGTTCCGTGTCCTTCCGTTTTCCTGTCTTCAAATCCCGCGCCTGCGTAGTAGCGCATCCCTCCGGAGCACTACTGCGCAGGCTCACTTGCCCCGTAGAAATACACGAGGGTGCTGCACGCTCGTGAACTGCCATTATGTAAAATGGTGAGTGAGCCTGCGCAGTAGCGCTCTGGAGGGAAGCGCTACTACGCAGGTGCGGGATTTGAAGACCTCAAGCCGGAAGACGACCAATAGGAAGCTGGCAGAAGAGACGGGACCAGAGGGCGTCGCTCCAAGAAGAAAGAAGAGGTAGGCGTGCCCGAAGATGATGCGGCATCATGCATCACCACCCCGGTGCACATTTGGTAACATTTGCATATATGTTTTTATGCTTTTATTTTAAAACGGGACGATGGATTAAAATTACATTTACGGTGCCTGAATAGCCTTTTTAAAGGCTATTCATGCATATGTGGGGCTCTATTAGCATAATTTTGCTGACAGAGCCCCTCTAATGTTCCCCTCCAGCTACCCCTATAGTTTAATATGCCCCTCTAGCTGTCCCAGTTTAATGTCCCCCTCTAGTTGCCCCCAGTTTAATGTCCTGCTCCAGCTGCTATTAATTTATTGTCCCTCCTCCAACTACCCCCACTGTTTACTGTCCCCCTCCAGCCATCCCAGTTTAATATCCCCACATTAGCCCCCAGTTTAAACTGAGGCACTAGGAGAGGGGCTTCACACTGTGAGGCAATTGGAGGGGAACATTATAATGTGGGCAGGGGCGTAGCTTGTGGGGGTGCAGTCAAACCGGGGCTCAGGAGCCTTAGGGGGCCCATAAGCATTGCCATCAGCTTTGAGATTGCGGCTTCCATCTGGCCCATAAACCAAGGAGACCCACAGATTACCCTAACCATACTAAAGTGCATTAAACTCCTCAGTTCCCGCTACCATCACTATCAAGAATTCACTGTAGGGATGAGGTAGGGGGCCCTGGACAAGACTGCGCCGGGGCCCACAAGACTTTAGTTACACCACTGAATTTGGGGACATATAATGTTCGGGTGATTGTAGGAGCATTAAACTGTGTGGGGGCACAAGGAAAAATAGATGATAGGCGGAGTCAATGTAGGTATTTCACTAGGGAACTGTGACAACAAAATGAGTTATTGTTATGTCACAATGGCTAATTGTGACATCAATTTCAAACAGCAAAAGGCATGAAAGTAGCCAGTAGCAACCAATCACAGTGCAGCTTTCAATTTTCAGTTTCAGGAGCAAAATACAAAATTAAAGCTGTGCTGTGATTGGTTGCCACGGGCAAGTAAGACAATTTAGCTTTTAGACCATTATAATAAATCTGCCCCAACATTTGCACTTGTAACAAATTAACTGTATAGTTTGTGATGTCATGTTTGTTGTTGTAAACTATTTATAGTCAATAAAGTTATGCTTTGAAAAAAAGGGCTGACGTTATTTGTGTTTTGATTACAGAACAATGTTGTCGATAAAGCTATGATGCTGTGAAAAAAAAAAAAAAACGTGAAGAGGTAGGCGGAGCTTTATGTGACAGGTCGCCAGCGTTACCTCCGGAAACAGAAAGTGAGGAAGTGAAGGAGAACGAGAGAGAGAGAGAGTGCGCACACAGAGCTAGTCATGACCGAGCCCGGGGCCCCGTCACCGGCCGCCTGAGAGTGGGAACCAGGGGGACAGGCTGACACCAGGGGGCGCCCTCTCGGGTGAGTACGGAGGTTCTAGTAATAAGAGCTGGCTTATTGCTCCGGCCCTGCACCAGGAGAGCTGCACAGGAGAGTTGTGTAGTACGAGAGATACGGTTGTGTATGGTAGGGGGTGATAATATGGGAGGGTCAGATGGGGGCGCCGAGGAGCGCTCTGTATGGTGACATAGTAACTGTTGGTCATAGTTATTCTGGCCTATTGACTCCCATGTTGCACTGATATACTTGTCCTGTCCTATTGACTCCCATGTTGCACTGATATACTTGTCCTGTCCTATTGACTCCCGTGTTGCAGTGATATAGTTACTCTGGCCTATTGACTCCCATGTTGCAGTGATATAGTTACTCTGGCCTATTGACTCCCATGTTGCAGTGATATAGTTACTCTGGCCTATTGACTCCCATGTTGCAGTGATATAGTTACTCTGGCCTATTGACTCCCATGTTGCAGTGATATAGTTACTCTGGCCTATTGACTCCCATGTTGCAGTGATATAGTTACTCTGGCCTATTGACTCCCATGTTGCAGTGATATAGTTACTCTGGCCTATTGACTCCCATATTGCAGTGATATACTTGTCCTGTCCTATTGACTTCTATGGACTAATGTGCAGTGGGGTGGAATAGCGCCACCTGTTCTGCTTGACCAGTCAGTGTATGTGTATAGTGCAGAGCATGACTCTATTCTAGTCATATACTATCCTGTACTGCGGCAAGATTTAGGTGACCCAGAAACAGAACACAGTGAGAACCGCTCATACACTTGGCACATGCTCACATAGATGTTGGAGATGTCAAAGACCTGTTATGGAAATTGTAAGATGGGGGTAAAGGTGGTCCTATGATGATCAAGGGCAGATGGAGAGTGGACATCATCCCTGTGTAATAATCTATCAGTGACTGCTAAGAAGGATGGGATGAGAAGGTTCCCAGGTCACAAGCTTCTCCTTGTATCCCAGTAGCTGCAGATGTTTATTTTATAGCCCTTAGAGTGACAAGAAAAGAAGGTCTCCCCAAGATACAGAAAAGAAGCTGTGCTGGATAGGAGTCTGCAAAGTCCTCCATTGCTTGCGGCATCCTGTTTCCTAGCATAGAAACACTTACCTGCATTTGGTGTCAGTCTAAAGCTTAAAGGGGTTGTCCAGGACCTAAAGTTATTGACACTGATAACATACACAGGATAGGTCATCAACATCAGATCAGTCGCAGCCCGAAACCCAGACCTTGTCCTGGTCTGGTGTTTTGGCCACCAGAAGCCATGTAGTAGGAAGTGGGGCAGCATTTGCCACTGTAACACTGTACAGACTTTAAGCTCTATACAGAGTGCTGAGTGCCATAAACTGTAGTGGTGACCTCTGGAACTGCAGCCTTGCCCTCATTCCTGGTATATGGTATCTGGCAGCCTAAATACCCAATTGGGAAGAATCCTGTGGATAAGATACCAGTATCAAATATCTTCAGGTCCTTGGCAACCCAGTTAAGGCGGGCATATGTCTTCTGTTGACACTATTTCTTCTGACCCCACCATACACTTGCACACTTCACCCTCTGAAGTGGACGTGTATTGAAAAGGCAGAGGTGAGAAAACCAGCACCCCTACTCCTCTGGAGATGGCTTATCTCAGTGAGAAATAAAAGAATTGGGCACATTGAAAATCATCTGACTGGTCCTTATCAGTCCTGACATTTATTCTAGGATTAAAAAATACATGCATGCTGCAGGGGAGGTGTAGAAATTTAAAAAAACAAAACTGTGTTTATACCGTGCTGCCCGTCACTGCTGCAGCCAAACACTGCTGACTAACCCCTGCTGCATACACTTATAATCCTGGAGAACTCATTTACGGCTCCCATGCACATCAGATGGTCGGTCAGTCCAGCCGAAATCAACAGGATGGGATGAAGTACCTCCAATCTGGATGGCACCTCTGGGGAACATCTAGAAAAAAATCTTGGCTCATTCTGTAGCATGCACATTTTATTACAAATCTGCAATGGAATTCGCGTTGCAAAGAATCCCAGGTAAATGTTTGCAGAACATGGGCGGATTGTTTTCTTCTGTGTGTGGATGAGATTTGCTAAAATACCAGCCATGTTTCTGTAATATGCAGAAGAAATATGGACTTAAATTTTGCCACATACCCTCCATCTGTAAAAACACCCTGAAGTACCAGCGGAAAACTCCTGGGAAAGGTAGGGGGGGGGTTGCAGAATTAATTCATGACTCTATTAATTCATGATATCAAAGCTGTCTAGAATAATTAATTTTAGGGGTGTAGCTAAATGATTGGTGACACAAAGACAGGGTTTTTTTTTTTCTTTTTGATGGTTTCAATCAGTGATGCCAAATGTGTTTAATATAGTACAAATGTGTGTTATAGATGGGAGGGCAGGATAGAGCTATGTCACTAATATGCCAATAACTAGGTCACTGTTAGGTCATGTACATGTACGTATGTATGTGCCTTAGATAATGCGATCTGTATGTAGACAAGCAGGTTTAACTGTTATGCAACTGCACTGCCACAAATACACTGCCACATATACGTATATATAGAGAGAGAGGCCGATCCTGCTTTGTATTGATTAGGTTAAACAATATTTAACTAAATAAAATGTTTGTTTTGCACAGTTCAGTACTTGGGGCTGTACCTAGTGGTGTGGATTCATTGCCCGGTGTACAACGTGTCCATTGTAAGTTGTTAGAAACTACTGAAATGTCAAATATCCAGACCCATGGCATAGTCAGACGTGTTGTCTACCTGTGAACTGTAAAGTCAAGGGTTAAAAGTGTTTTCCAGGCCTTGCATATTCATAACCAGTTCATTATGAATACCCAGCAGAGCCCCTTGTATTGCGGCAGGGCCAGTACTTGGTATTGCATCTGTGTCCATCAGATGATGAATTTGACATTTCATTGTGTTCTATTTTCTGCTCCTTCGGCAAACAGAAAACTAGTAATGTGAATATATCGTTAATCCAGGTTTTCTTGTTGTGTGTCAGTGACGATCAGTATGGAGGGCGGTATATCATCAGGTTACATTGTAATTGTACTTGTTAGATTTAATTACATGACCCAGATAACAATAGCAGAGTGCTGGCTGCAGAGTCCGGGCAGGTCGGCCATCACTAGCTGCAGATATCACTAACCCCACTGTCACTTCCTGGGCCGTTGTATTTCATACCATGACTTCCTCACGTTTGTTTCCGTTCGTCTAACACTTGATTTCTCAGATTTACAGATGACTAACTTTTTATTATGGCCTTGTATTAGTTTTTCACTTATTTATATAGCACATAGATACTCTATAGAAAGAATGTTCTAACTTACATCGGTCTCTGGCCTTGTTGGGGCTCACAAGAAGAAACCAACCCAAACATGGGGAGAACATACAAACTCCATGCCAACGTGTTTTGTTTTGTTTTGTGTGTGTGTTTTTTTTTTTGCTTGGTTAGAGAAAGACATTATACTTTATACCCATCGTGGGGACAGCTGGAGGTTGACATTAAACTGTGGGGGTATCTGAAGGGGAACATTAAACTGTGGCTGCACTTGGAGGGGATGATTATGCTGTGGGGTTAGTTGGACAGGGCATGCCGTGAAGGGACTTACTATGCTGGGCTGACTTTAGGGGCCTTATACTGTGTAGGGGCACAGAAATAAATTATAAATGTTCTATCCCTCTTTGAAAGTCATGACATTATTATGCCACTGAAAGGCATTATATTATGTTATATTACTAGCTGGTACCCGCGACTTCGTCTGCGGTGATTGTAGAAGTGGGTATATACAGGCGTGGGTAAGGTTTTCGTAGTGTGTATAAGGTATGGGATATGAAATGAAAGTTTGTATCTTGTTTTTTCTGTAATTCAGAGAATACGTGAGACTTTTGTGTTGAAGTTAATTTGTATTTGAGCTGCTATACGGTGTTGTGAGAAACTTTACATAGTGACTTTGGGACAGAGGTATTTGAAGTTAACCCCTTCCCGTCGATGGCATTTTTTGATTTTGTTTTTTTCATTTTTGACTCCCCTCCTTCTAAACCCCATAACTTTTTTATTTCTCCGCTCCGAGTCATATGAGGTCTTAATTTTTCTTGGGACAAATTTTTCTTCATGATGCCGCCATTAATTATTCTATATAATGTACTGGGAAGCAGGGAAAAAATTCTGAATGGGGTGGATTTGACAAAAAAATGCATTTCTGCGACTTTCTTAGGGGCTTTGGTTTTACGGCGTTCACTGTGCAACCAAAATGACATGTCCCCTGTATTCTGGGTTTCGTTACGATTCCGGGGATACCAAATTTATATGGTTTTATTTACATTTTGACCCCTTAAAAAAATCCAAAACTGTGTTAAAAAATTTTTTTGGGAAAAGTCGTCATATTCCGACAGCCGTAACTTTTTTATACGTGCGTTTACGGGGATGTATAGGGCGTCTTTTTTTGCGGGGTCGGGTGTACTTTTTAGTTCTACCATTTTCGGGAAATGTTATTGCTTTGATCACTTTTTATTCAAATTTTTATCAGAATCAAAAGAGTGAAAAAACGGCGGTTTGGCACTTTTGACCATTTTTCCCGCTACGGCATTTACCAAACAGGAAAAATATTTGTATAGCTTTGTAGAGCGGGCGATTTCGGATGCGGGGATACCTAACATGTATGTGTTTCACAGTTTTTAACTACTTTTATATGTGTTCTAGGGAAAGGGGGGTGATTTGAATTTTTAATCCTTTTTATTTGTTTTTATATTTTTTTTTTTACTTTTTTTTAAACTTTTTTTTTGCATTTATTAGACTTCCTAGGGGTATTGACATGGGTGGGCGGTGTCGCGGATTGTCAGAGCGGTGGGGGTCGGCAAACATGGCTGCTCCGGAGCGTTAAAGAGAACTTCCTGGAGTATCGTTAAGGTGAGGGGCAAAGTGGTAAAGTATATGTATATGTGATTGTGTGGGGTTAGGGGCGAGACTGTAGAGGTGAATAGGAATTTTGTGGCTTGCTATGGTCCAAAGTGTGTGAGATTGCAGAGATGGTGGTGTGAGTTTGGGTTTTGTGGGGGTCCTGGCACAAACGTATGTGCGCTGTTGTGACGAAAAGTAGCCTATTGCGCAATCGAGTGTAGTGACTATGTTTGTGGAAAATTTCAGCCAAATCGGTCGAGCGGGTTTTGCGTGATTGAGGAACAAACATCCAAACATCCAAACACACAAACCCACAAACATCCAAACTCACAAACTTTCACATTTATAATATTAATAGGATTATATTATATTATTTTTGGCCACTAGGGAGGCGTTATACTGTGTAACAGCTGCTAAGGGGCGTTATACTATGTGGGGGCCATTGAGGGAACAGTATCATTCATGGTCAGGTATTTGTAAGTGATGGGGGGGGGCGCTTATGTAACCTTAGCGCCTTGTTAAAACAGCCCTACCACCACCCATGAAGGAAATGGAAGCTTACTGTAGGTTCACACTAGCATTTGTGTGTACGCTCTTTGGGTCTGCTTCCAGGACTTTTCTGAGCATATTTTAAGTGGAATGGGAGACTGAGTGGGTGAAGCCTATTAAACCAGCAGCACAGTTAGATAGGTCAGGCTTACCTGAATGTAACGCCATAATTACTGCTTATTTGCATATTATGAAATAGATGAGTATCTTGGTAACAGAGAAATTTTCGTGGGGTAAAAGGCGCTACATACAGGTAAGTGTGACCTAGCTAATGGTCGCTGGTTTCACATGTCTCTTTCTATATGTAACTTATGCTGGGAAGGAATAACGCGTCATACATAGGAGCTGCTGGCTGTGCTTTACAGCTGACATCCACCTGCCATAGTTGTGGTTGGAGAGAAGAATAACCCTTCGATTTCCTGATCATTAGTGAACCCAGCAACTAAGCAGTTAAAGGTAGGAGGCCTTATGTGTTATACAGTCGTAGGGCTTTCATTGCTATGAGGGGACATAACGTAGGCCCAGAGGTCTGCCATCTTAGTACAGTGACAGAAAAATTGACTAATCTAACAATGTACCTGAAGCTTTCTCAAAGAATGCAGCACTTTGTCTTCTGTCAGAAAAGAAAAAAACAAACACTTCCTTCATGAGGATGAATGCCGATGGACACGAGACATGCGCATCTAATGGGTTTAATGCTCTCATCTTATGACAAGTGAGAGGAACAGACATGAAATAACAGTGTGAACCGAGCCCAAGGTGTTAGTATAGAATACTTTAGCGATTGTCATTGCTGTGTCTCAGATGCAGAAGTAGATCTCCGTTGCGTGTCTTAAAGATTCCTCCCTATGGATTTGTTTCCTGGATACCGAGAGATGAAAACTTTGCTGTCGCACATAGCGTGTGGTTTGCAGTTTGCAGTTAAATTTGTTTGGTTCTGAACCTGAAATGTCTTTAGGAGAATCTGAATGAAGTAGTTCTGCTTGTATGCACCAGACTGCTCATATGTTGGCCAGATCTGTGGACACAGGGAAGGACACGTTGCAGAAATGTAAGCAAATTAGCCGTCTTGGCTGAACACTGAGTACTGTAGCTCAAGGCGGTTATCAACAAAGGGGCGAGCCCAGAGCCAGAATAAAGACACATTGTTAGACTTGTGGCTCACTATGTAGATAACCAGTCATCTTATGTAGAAGTGACGAAGGTGAAGACTCTTCTGTGCCCTGTCACGTGGCCTGGACAAATCTTAAGCCCCATTCACATCTGAATTTGGCTTTCCGTTCATGAAGTCCATTTGGGGACCCCCCAAATGGAAGTCTATACGCATTAAAAAGCAGTTGCCTAAGAAACCACATGGACACAATAGAATATAATGAGGTCCGTGTGGTTTCCGAACGAATCACGCGGAGAGTAAAGTGCTGCTCGCAGCTGTATATTTTATATATTTCCCCTTATAATCTATGGGGTCTGTGATGTGGATTCACCATTATTGTGTGTTGCAAAGGGTGAAATTGACAGCAACTCCATTGTTGCACTATGGCCAAAACCTGCTGCATCAATTCCAAAACTTGTGAATCCCCCCCCCCTTATAGTTCTGATCAGAGACGTACTTCTGGTTTCTTGTTGACCAAACGATAATATTCTCTCACCCCTAGTGAAATGCAAGAGGAAGTGTAAAATAAAACCCAACTTCTGTACGAGGGCCATGAAATCCATGAGCAATAGTTATTGGTGCACCTGTCACTTACTGTGGCCGCATACAAGAGTAGACCTTATTATCCCTATTGTCAGGTAGGGAGCAGAATATTTCATTATAGTTATGTCTAATAATGCCAAAGTAAATAAAATGCAAAATGACTGAACTTTACATGGGATATAACAATGTATAATAAAAAAAAATTACCTGCAGTGAGTGCAAATGCTAAAAATAACACAATGAATATGTTTAAAGATATTTTACAATATATGGCATTTGTGACTTGCGTAACTTTTCTCCATGATATATGTGTGTGTCTGTTTTGTGAGTTATTAGAAAACTTCTCTGGTCCCGCTGCTTTTCACCTGTCCTCTGCTTATTACTTGCATACATTTGGTAGGTGAGGAAGAAGAGGAAAATCCTGATAATATAGATAATAATGTGACTGCAGTATCAGACTACACAATACTTCATTGTAGTCTGTTACCTCGGAGTCGCCTAGGTCTGTATAGTAGCTGTACACTAGCTACAATGTTGTCCGTTTTAATTGTTGATTCATTACAATAGAGAGTACAAGTGTCCGCCCGTTACGTATAAACACTTTATTGGATATTTGTCTGTTTATAGCATGTATGAGCAAGCACTTTAATAGTTATGAGCCTTTAAACCAAAACTAAACCTTCGCTCAGAGATTGTTAGCTATTTCAGTTCACGTGTCAAACAGTGTGCCCCCCCCCTCCTCTTAAAGGGTAATTCAGACAGAGATTTTTGGTCAGGATTTTGAGGCCCGTACCTGCCTCAAAATCCTGACCAAAAAGACGGCTCCCATTGAAATCAGTGGGAGCCGTTACTTCCAGCTCCCGGAAAAAAGAAGCGAGGTGCTCATTGTTCTGGCCGAGTCTCCTCACGATTCGGCCTGAAGACACTCCCTCCCCCGGACTAATCCAGAGCAGAGTGTGCACGGCTGGATGCTGCTGCAGTACATTGGCTTTCAGTCACGGCTACCCCGCTTTTGGTCCGGAACTCAGGTTCCAGACCAAAAATCTCCATCTGAACTTACCCTTAGGACTTCAAAAGGGAGGTTTATCAGGAAAGGAATTTTTAAGGCCAGTTTTGATGAAAATGTTGCCATAATTTGGCCCAAATTTATCAATTGTTGTCACTGAAGTCCTAAATGGCACAGAAGCTTATTTTTCAACTTTTTGTCAGAATTCTTAACCCTCTTGGAGAATTCTGGGCCGTCGATATATTCCAAACCTTTTACACTTCTGTGGAAGTAGGGTTGTTAAACTTTTTGGCTAATTTGCATAAACCTTTGTGAAAATTGGCCTTTTAAGCCACTCGCCTTGAAAAGTGGATGGAGATGTGGGCATAATTACCCTGTATGAACACCATATTTATCAAATAGGTCTCACTCCAGTATAAGGATGGTGTTGAAAGTGGAGTAACGTCTAATATAGATTAGATAGATTAGATAGATAAAGATGCGGCAAATTTACCAAACATTGGACAACACTTGATATATGGCCATGACTGTGCATGGTAGAACTTGCAGAGATACAGACTTCAGCAAAATTGACTATAAAAATTTTCCCTCTTGAAAAATCTCCCACTTGGAATCACAAAAACTCTACTTTGTGCACACCACTGTGTGCTTTTTCTGTATTACCAATGATGTTTCTCCTGGATGCAAAGCTCTTTTAGGAGAGTAACTCCAAAATCCAGCATCTAAAAATTATAGGCGTGTAGAGGGACAGTATCACTCCATAAAGAAAATGGAGTTGTAATGTGGCCATACGCATGAGCCTAATATTGTGTAAGCCGCCTCCAAGTCATGACCCATCAAGTTGTGAACTCAAAAATCTGCTAGCCCCAAGGCTTGTAAATTGTGAGGTCTGGCCTCCATGAATGGGATGTGATCTTCCAGCAGAACCAATAGATGTTCAATGTGATTAAGATCTGTGACTTCTAGCGGCTATAAACTAATGTCAGGTTCCTCAGATCATTCCTGAACAATTTTTGCAGTACGGTCGGAAGATTATTTTGTTGAAGTCGACCTCTGCCATTAAAGGGGTTGTCCCATCACAAGGATCCTATCTATACTGCTTGTTAATGTGGATGTAAGACTTTTCCTAAATACATTGCTTCAGCAAAACTCCTTTGTTTGTCCACTATCTTACTGTATTCATTTCTTTGTGGCCACAGCCCTGACTTAGCTGCTCATGAGTCCAGTGATGTATCTGCTGCTCTGAGGGGGGAGGGAGGAGGGGCTAAGTGCAGGGAGCGAGCCTGTGTATCTAGCTATTCCTGTGTCTACACCACATGACCTAGCTTCCTGCTATCAGATAGGGGAGAGGAGCTGCTTTCATTTCTTCTGTTCTCCCAGTTATCAGGCTAGCTAATTCAATTGTGTTCTCAGGCTAGCTAATTCAATTGTGTTCATTATGGCAGAGACAGGCAGTCTCTGTATGTAACACAGAATGGAGTTGCTGCTGCCTGCAAGCTAAACGGCAGGTTGCATGTGAAACCCCGCCCACCAAATGATCTATCTATCTAATCTATCTAATCTATCTATCTAATCTATCTATCTATCTAATCTATCTATCTAATCTATCTATCTAATCTATCTATCTAATCTATCTATCTAATCTATCTATCTAATCTATCTATCTAATCTATCTATCTAATCTATCTATCTATCTAATCTATCTATCTAATCTATCTATCTAATCTATCTATCTTATCTATCTAATCTATCTATCTAATCTATCTATCTAATCTATCTATCTAATCTATCTAATCTATCTATCTAATCTATCTATCTATCTAATCTATCTATCTAATCTATCTATCTATCTAATCTATCTATCTAATCTATCTATCTAATCTATCTAATCTATCTATCTAATCTATCTATCTAATCTATCTATCTATCTAATCTATCTATCTAATCTATCTATCTAATCTATCTATCTAATCTATCTATCTAATCTATCTATCTATCTAATCTATCTATCTAATCTATCTATCTAATCTATCTATCTATCTAATCTATCTAATCTATCTATCTATCTAATCTATCTATCTATCTAATCTATCTATCTAATCTATCTATCTTATCTATCTAATCTATCTATCTAATCTATCTATCTAATCTATCTATCTAATCTATCTAATCTATCTAATCTATCTATCTATCTAATCTATCTATCTATCTAATCTATCTATCTAATCTATCTATCTAATCTAATCTATCTATCTATCTAATCTATCTATCTAATCTATCTATCTAATCTATCTATCTAATCTATCTATCTACTCTATCTATCTAATCTATCTATCTAATCTATCTATCTAATCTATCTATCTAATCTATCTATCTAATCTATCTATCTAATCTATCTATCTAATCTATCTATCTAATCTATCTATCTAATCTATCTATCTAATCTATCTATCTAATCTATCTATCTAATCTATCTATCTAATCTATCTATCTAATCTATCTATCTAATCTATCTATCTAATCTATCTATCTAATCTATCTATCTAATCTATCTATCTAATCTATCTATCTAATCTATCTATCTAATCTATCTATCTAATCTATCTATCTAATCTATCTATCTAATCTATCTATCTAATCTATCTATCTAATCTATCTATCTAATCTATCTATCTAATCTATCTATCTAATCTATCTATCTAATCTATCTATCTAATCTATCTATCTAATCTATCTATCTAATCTATCTATCTAATCTATCTATCTAATCTATCTATCTAATCTATCTATCTAATCTATCTATCTAATCTATCTATCTAATCTATCTATCTAATCTATCCATCCTATCGTTCCAGGGTCCACCTAGTGCACAACATAGATGCCGAGTCCTTATGTGTAACAAGTTAGTTATCATAGTTAGTATTAACTCTTTCTAGCTTTCAATACCCACACACATCAGTGGACCTTGGGTGACCATGACCCTGTCGCTGACTTTTTTGGAACATGTTTGGTACGTACTAACCACAGTATAAGGAAGACACCCCATAAAGGTGTTGCTGGCGCATGTGGCTGCCTCTAAGCACACAGCTATACTGTATCATGGTTGGCATCTGCATGCAGCTGCCGCACTGTATGTCCTGCGGTGACCCGGTTGTCTAGTCACCACATGTTACTTGCTTCACCGGTCAGTGGTCTTAATGTTCTGATGGTTTGGTAGAAGTGCCACAGGCATCTCCTGTAAACATATCTAACTACCTGGGGCCTGTGAGCACTGAGTTCTCCAGACAGTCTGACTGAACTCCCAGTTCCTGGTTCAGACCTCTCTTTGTTCCCTTGCACCTGTTGTTCTAGAAATGTGAACGTTTACATTGGCGAGAGTCCATTAACCTGCAGGTAATATGTACGTGGAGGTGAAGAAAAGACAATATGAAGTCATGAGATGTTTTTACACCTTAGAAGTTCATGTGTGGTTTATAAATCTTTGTCGTCTCATGTAGGATGTATTTATTTAGTGTTAGAATTAGTGACTTTTGTGTCTTAGTGATGACGTTTGTGTTCTTTTACAGGACTTCTACATCACAATGTTGCTAAATCTGCATCCCCTGGAGAACCTGAAGTCGTACATCAGTAGTCGGCCCCCTCTGGTGGTCTTTATGGTCAGTGTCAGTGGTATGGCCATAGCTTTCCTCACACTTGGCTACTTCTTCAAGATGAAGGAAATTAAGTCACCGGAGATGACAGAGGTACAGAGTTCTGATGGGAACTGCATTAATCCATACATTCAAATATATATTGTAGCTTTCGACCTTAAAGAAAATTTCCATCGTGGGTTTTGTTGCAAAAGTTTGGTAATTTATCACTTTAATGATAAAATAATGAGTTGTCCCTCCATGAAATATTTAATGTTAATTGTATAGATCATAAAATAATGAGTGCCCCCCTCCCTCCACCCATAAAACAACCTTTCATAAGTGATTAGGTCATGTGACTATAATAAACTTCCTATAATACGGTTTTATTTCTTTCTCTACTTTTTAAGCTTCTCTCTTCCTTTCCATACTCGGCCTCATATACAGATGTCTATGGAGAGGTGGGCGGGGGATAGGAGGATTTTTTTTTTTTTTTTTTTATAATACTGCATTCACTGAACTGGACAAACAGTCTTACTAATATTGAAATTTAAAAATCAAAAATCTCATTCTTCGGTCAGTCTCTGCTCTACTCCATATAAAAGCAACTGGTGAAGGGCAGAGTCTGTGACATCCTAGACAGAGGATTCTGGCACCTGCTCTGAATCTTATAATAATTGGGACCCTCATCTCTATCGGTAACAATGTTTATCCAATTCACTGTGACAGGTTTCTCTCCCCACATAACCCCTTTCATTTGTGTATTGCCTTATTCTATGTAGTGCTAGAGTCTTATCTAGAAGGATCGCAGTGTCAAAAGCGCTCTCACTTGGTGTAGCAGAGTTTATCAGCTGCAGTTGTGTTTGTTCTTCTTCCCCTCTCCATAGACTTCTATATAGAAAGTAACACCACCGGAAAATATAATTCTTTAATAAGATAGATTACAAAGCTTCTTATATTCTTTTGCACTATTTATTTATGAAGGTTTTCATCATTTACATGTTGTCAAAAGTGACCAGTTATGACATCTACGTACATAGTGGTGCACAAAGTGTATAGCAATGGGCACATTTATCACGCTCCTCACAGCTAAGTCCCTGTATAATGTTCTTTTGGTCACTGCAGAGCAACCAAAAGAAATGGCTTTCTGCTCGACATGTCTGGGGGTAGCAGAGCATTTTATGATTGGACACCATAGGGGTCTTATTTTACTTTAACGGCCCAACTGGCTTGATGTTTGATAAGGTTTCTAGTATATTCACACTTTTTAACTTCAGCTGATCTGAAATGATGGAAATATTGGCAGACCTAGTAGAGGGGATCATAAGTCCTGGTTGGGTGAACAGAAATTCATCGAAGCCCCCTCCCCTAATCGCATGGGGAGAGGGAACAAAGCCCTACTGCATGCTTATTATGCTCCCATATTAAAAAATATCTCTATCACCCCGTAGTTATGGGATTAAGGGCCATGCTCTGATCACTTCATATGTTTCATGTATTAAGTACATGCCTTGCTGTCCACAGGACTGGAACACGTTTCTCTTGAGGTTTAATAACCTGGACTTTTGCATATCTGAGAATGAAACGTTGAAGCATCTCTTAAATGATACCACGCCACCGGAGAGTACAGTCACCACTGGCCAGGCCCGATCCTCGACACAGACGCCTCAAGCTTTAGAAGACACTGGACCCATAAATATTTCTGTAACTGTTACATTAACATTGGATCCACTGAAGCCCTTTGGAGGATATTCCCGAAACATCACTCACCTGAGTGCCACAATTTTTGGCCATCAGATTGGTCTTACAGGTATCCTTATCTATCTTTGTACTAATAGCATAATGTGAGATGTTCCTATTAGTGAGGGTCTGGGTTCTGTGATTGAAGAGGCTTCGCAACACATCAGCCTCATATGACAGCCATGAAGACCTCTGATAGGCTTTAGTGAACCTCTTTCAAAGACCTATAAATGTTTTCACCACCAATAAATACAACATTTGATGAATAAATAAAAAGATCTAGGCTTGTACAACTCTTCGGTCCTCCTTTAACTCACACACAGAACCAACAGTAGCTGTGGACATGACTGGCAGGGTTGCAAAAATGTCAACTCTATGGACATATGAAAAATATTAAAAAATAAATTCCTTATTAGATGTGACTTCTCACTGATTTGTGCTATCTTAGCACTGCATCACCTTCAGCAATGCAATCACTTGAATGGGACTGCACTACAGTTTCCCTGCACATTTGGATGACTGGCTCACCACTGTGCAGGGAATGAAAAGGATTCAACACTACACGTGTCCACTTTGATGTCCATATCATACGGCTCTAGAGGTCAGACTACCACTAGAGATGAGCGAGGACTGTTCGGATCAGCCGATCCAAACAGCACGCACCATAGAAATGAATGGATGCACCTGGTACTTCCGCTTTGACAGCGGCCGCCCCCCCCCCCCCCGTGTGCCGGCTTCGTCCATACATTTCTATGCGAGCGTGCTGTTCGGATAGGCTGATCCGAACAGTACTCGCTCATCTCTAACTACCACTGATCATAAATCCATGGTATATACTAGCTGTACGTCATTACTTTAGGAAAACGTAAGGCCTAGATTGGTTCATATCTGCTCACACTTGGCCTCAATTAAACAGTTTAGATATGTGATAAAGCTGTTCTTGTTAATACTTTGCTTTCTGTAGCTTTTACTGATCCTGAGTGATTGCATGTATCCGAGTGCAAGGCTATATTCACAGTTCTGTAGGCTTCAGAGCAGACATCTCCCAGCATTCCTTGTTTGTTCAATGTCTGTCCTGAGCTTGCCCTGGTGATTTGTAGAGTTATCCGTTATCGTTAAACCATCTGTCCCTCTGCATTATAGGTTTAGCTGATGGATGTGTCTGCAAACTGCCTGAAGACAAGTAATGTAACGTGTCTATATAGTGACACTGGAGACCTCCTATGTTCTCTATTCTAAGCTTAACTGTACTATTTGGTGGCTTGTCTATCAGAAGACCAGCGATGGGGAAACTCTAGAATAAAGCACAACCAAGAAATCCATGGAGGGACCTAGGACTAATACACCCTTAACGCTAGGAACATTGTTCCACTCTTCCCACTAAACCAAAAAGTAACAAGATAAACTGTATCCAGCATGTTATGTTACATCGCTCTAAGGCCAGTTGCAGACCACCGTTGCAGTGTTCAGTGGGCTATCCATGTATTTCACGGATAGCACACTGACCCATTCATTTCAGTGGGCCCATACACACAAAGTTCACGGTCCTGTGCAGGCTCCAAAATATAGAACAGGTCACATTTTACAGCCCCTGCTTCTGTGAGATCAAACAAAATCTAGCCGAATAGGGGACAATTCCATAATAAAACAAGACTCCTTATGTACCTGGTCTAAAGTGGTAACGTGTTTCTGGTTTTACATCGTTCCTGCAGCTAAGTCCGGCGGGGAGAACTAGAGAAGCCTCACAAACTTTATTTTTTATTTTTTTTTAAATGCCATTTTTTTCTTCTGGGTTAGATCTTGTGCTATTGCAGACAAAAGTTTGCATACAAGTCCAATAATTTAAGTAAATAGGCAATGATTGACACGTTTCCCATTATCGATCTCATTTTCCTCTTTCTCCTGTATTGAACCTGTTCCTTTTTAGAAACAAAAAAAAAACAAAAAGTGATCTTAAGAAAAAAGAAAAAAAAAGTCAGCACTTTGGGTATAATACTTGATTCCAGGTTGCTATTGATCTGTCTGTGTGACCTTTTGTTTTTATTGCTGTTTGAGCTCCATCTATATATATCCCTTTATTTTCCCCTCCTAAGGCAGAGAGTCCCACGAGGAGATGAATATAACATTTACTTTGCCAGCTGCCTGGAACTCGGATGACTGTATTCTCCATGGGCATTGTGAGCAGGTGGTATTTACCACATGTATGACTGTAACAGCCATGAGCAACGTGTTCCCAGTCACTGTGTGAGTACCTTACTCATTCATCTCTTCCACAACCAGATATAGAAACGGCTCTTTGATAACCAGGGGTTACAAATCCAAATGCTTTGGTAGTGTCACATCATCCTTATGCCATGGAATGTGTTCCTATTGATTTATTTTATCTTGTTCAGTTATGTAGACGTGTGATGGATAATGGCTGTGAGTTACACAGTATAAAAATGATCCCCTATTACATTGAAAAGAATTGTTTGTGTTTTTAGACAACCGCCTCATTGCATTCCTGAAACCTACAGCAATGCCACCCTGTGGTACAAAATCTTCACCACTGCTCGAGACTCTGGAACAAAGTATGCACAGGACTATAACCCCTTCTGGTGTTATAAGGGAGCCATCGGAAAGGTGTACCATGCTCTAAACCCCAAACTCACAGTTATTGTTCCAGAGGTAAGTATATGGCGTGAGAAACCTCTTGAGTTATTTTCTAGTGCTGCATGCAGTTTTTTTTTTTTTTTTTTTTTTTTTTTTTTGTTTTATGGCATGTAAATGTCAAGGTTTGTTCTCCATCTGTGTAGAGTTAAATCCTTAAAGGGGCTCTATCATTGGTAAAGTCATTTTTAACTAATCACATCCTTGCATAGCCTTTAGAAATGCTATTCCACACCTACCTTTTGTATGTAAATCGCCCCAGTAGTGTCTGAATGATTTATTTATTTTTATTCATATGCTAATTAGCCTCCTCCGTGCACCCCGGAGGTCTCTTCGTGCACTGTCTGCTGTGTGTACAGCACAGGCTGCTGCTGACTCCTCCTCCCTGCTCTCACACAGCATAGAGAGTAGAGCTGGCTGACAACTTCCTGTGCACGGGGACAAGCTAATTAGCATATTAATTAATAATGGACTTATTCAAACACTACTGAGGCAATTTACATACTAAAGGTATGGGTGGAATAGCCTTTCTAAAGCTTATGCAAGAATGTGCTTAGTTAAAAATGACTTTTCCCAATGATAGAGCCCCTTTAAAGGTTACCTACACTGTTTATTTTTAATTGCCCAATTATAATTTTTTTTCCAAATAGGTTTTTATTAATATATTTTTTCCTTCTGCAGCCTGCACTTTAATGTCATGTACTGCAGGTTGCACAATCCTCTTATCTGAGACATCCATCCGAGAAGCCATGTGACAGATCACTGTGTGACTCTTATCTTTGTTCTCGAATGGCTCATAAGCACTCATTAAGCTGAAGCTGTATCTGTTTGTCCGTTGGTAAAAATTTCCGCTTAAAGGAAATGTTTCACACACACACACACACACACACACACACATATATAATATATAATTTTTTATTTTTTTAAAATCCATTTTTATGAGAAACTTTAATTTTTAACAATTTTATTTTTAATTTTTTGCCACAATCTAAATTTCTAAAACCATACAACAGTCTGCTATTTTCACTTTATCCACCGAAGCCTGACAGTAGCCTTATCCTTGCTCTACTTCTGTAGGGATTTTCATTGCAGCAATGACCTCATTTACATCCCAAATAAGATGGACAGGATAACAATGGAACTTCACACCACTAAGAATACCCATTGTAAGCCAATATTGCTCCACTATTGGCCATAGATAACGTCCTGCACACAGCATGTCTAGAAAACTCTCCCATAGACCTCAGCGGGTCCGCTCCAGAATAGTTATGCCTATGGTCTTGACTATGTTGTAAAATACGTTACTAAATGCCTTTAACTGAGCAGAGGAGAAGCTCATGGAAAATGGCAGCCTCCCCCATCCTTGTATAGAGAAAATAAAATTCAAAATAATCTACAGGCACAAAATAAGAACAGATTATACAATTAAGTGATAGATTTCACTAAATAATAATTGGTAGAAATTGTCACTAGTTTTAACCACTTCCGGCCCGTCTATAGACTATATACGTCTGGGAAGTGGTTGTCTAGTTCTGCCAGGACGTACCTGTACGTCCATCAGAACACAGCAGCTGCACGGAGATCGTGTAGCTGCTTTCACTAGGAACCGGCTGTAACTTCAGCCGGAGCTCCCAGAGAGAAGACAGGGCAGATTTATTACCTCCCCTGCCTTCTCGATCTCTGTGTATCCAGCGCTCAATGAGCGCTGTATACACGGCTATGGACGCTGCCATAAATCAGCTGCCCTCTGACCCGGCAGACACGTGATCTGCCGGGAGCAGTGTCCTGCCAGAGCTGCTGGGTCCTACAGGACTCAGATCAGCTCTGCATACTGTGTATACAGTGTGCAGGAGTCTGTATTTCTCCTGTAACTGAGGTTAAATGTACCAGCCTCAGTTATAGGAGAAATCAGCCTCAAGTACAAAAAAAAAAGTGATCAGATGTCCCCAAAGGTCTTTTATCACCTTATGGGGACACAATCTGGGAAAAAATAAAATAAAAATATAATAAAAAAGTTTTTAAAAAAATGTAAATAAAATAATAATAAAAAATAAATAATACGCTAATAAAACGCCGTTATTAAAGGTTATAACCCCACCCCCGATGACACGATACAAAATATAAATTACCGTAACGGAGAGGAAAAACTATATTATAAAGTTTTTCAGTGACACTTTGTGTTATTAAATAAAAAAAAAATTATAAATTGAAAACCAGACACAATTTCCCTCCTATTTTGTTTATATTTTCCTGGATATAAAAAAAATGTAAACACATTTGAAAATAAAAATAACATAAAAATAAAGCCCTATGTGTCCCCGAAAAAAAGACGCAAAAATTAGTTGACTAAGACATACGAGAAAAATTTTACAGACCTCAAAACCGCACATACGTAATAAACCTAAAATGTGTCTGGTCCTGGAGCACAAATTGGCCCGGTACTGAAGTGGTTAAATGAGTTGCAGAATAAGCCATTGGCTCCTCAGACATCTCTCTGGAAAAAATGCATTATATGTCAGCAAGTGAAGCTGCAGCAGACAAAGGAGGGATGTTTTAAATGAAACACTTTGACATATTAGTTTTTTAGGCAATAATGGGTATAATGCAGTAATTCAGTATGGCCAAGAGGGTGACAATATCCTTTAATTATTACATATATTTGTGGATTGTAATATTATCGGCAGTAATAGGGAAGAGGTAATATTTGTTTTACCGTGTATGATCATTACATTTAAGATGAAAATGAGGTGGGAACAAGATCTAAAGCCCTCACTGGGTTGTGTTCACGTTTGCATTGTGCTGTCTTTTGTAATGGATACCACAACCCATGTTATGGTGTACACCAGAGCTGCCTATGCCCCCTTGTCATTCTAGATGCTACGCTACTACATGAGCATTAGTGGCTGCCCGTAACTAACATGATTTAACAATTCTGGATGTGACATATAGAAAGTACCACCAGCAATAACATGCTTGTGGAATATTATATCAGGGTTTGTCCTGGTCCCATTGTGGTGTCTGTGGTTTTACCAGGAAGAATAGAACTATTTGCTACTCTGCTTTTGCCATCAGATGTAACAGAGGTGTTAAAAGAGGCTCCAAACAGAATCTAAGGATTAGTATTACTGAACTTGTATCACAATACACCCCTATAGTGATCTAAGTCTGGTTCATAGAACAGTGCAGGTCCAACCATGGTAGCTGTAATACAATGTGGCTGTATAATCCATGGGTGTCACTCCTGATGTAACTGCTCCTCTATTCTAGGCAATATTTAGGATATTAGTAGGTTGTATATCTAGTGTTTAGTGTATGCAGTGTTTGGGAAAGCCCATAGAGTAATGCACACACTGCAGCACCAGTTGCTTTCCAGACCAGGTCATCGGGTGCGTTCAGTTAACAGTGTAAGATTTATTGATTCCACCTGTGGCCTGTAACTGGTTTTTCCGGATGCCAAGCTGCCATTCACAAATCACTTCACTGTAGTCCATAAATCTTTCATTGCGTTAACTAATAACAGTGGCAGCCTGTCCTGAAGTGCGGATGTGTTTGTTTATCCTTTGTCTTTATCCTTTGTTCTCTGTAGGTTGAGGCCCCACGTTCCGGAAACTCAGCTTTTTTGTTGCAGATTTTGAGCCAAAGCCAGGAGTGGATTGAGCAGCAGTATAAGAACTTCCTATATACTTCCCATTCCTTTTGTAGACTTTCTTGGCTCAAAAAACGAGAGCAAAATCTGCAACAAAAAAAACTGTGGTTCTGCAAGGTGGGCCCTCAGCATTAGAGATGGTTTTGTAACCTTTTCCTGCCTGATAAGCACCAACGACTACTATTCTAAGGACCTTAGGAATCTCCTTTGTTCATGCCAGGATTCAGATCAGACTTTTTTTTTTTTTTTAAACAAAAACGGGTCGCCCTCTCACCCCTGACCGCCATCCCATTAAAGGGGCTCTATCAGCAAAATCATGCTGATAGAGCCCCACATATGCGTGCATAGCCTTTAAAAAGACTATTCAGGCATCGGTAATGTTATATTAAACTACCCCCCCCGTTTTAAAATAATAACTTAAAAAAGAATGTTCTCTACTTACGGAACGTGCACCCTGGGCGGGCATCTGGGTGTGTCTTCATCTTCTCCCCCGCCTCTTCTTCCTCTGACGTCTTCGGGTCCCGTCCTTCTCCGGCGCTTGCTCGCGGACACTGATAAAAAAAAAAAATAGCCCGGGCGCATGCGCAGTAGCTGTAGTAGAAGCCGCGTGCTACTGCGCATGCGCCCAGGCTATTTTTTTTTTTTTTTTATCAGTGTCCGCGAGCAAGCGCCGGAGGAGGACGGGACCCGAAGACGTCAGAGGAAGAAGAGGCGGGGAAGAAGATGAAGACACACCCAGATGCCAGCCCAGGGTGCACGTTCCGTAAGTAGAGAACATTCTTTTTTAAGTTATTTTAAAACGGGGGGGTAGTTTAATTTAACTTTTACAGTGCCTGAATAGCCTTTTTAAAGGCTATGCACGCATATGTGGGGCTCTATCAGCATGATTTTGCTGATAGAGCCCCTTTAATAGAAAACATCTGACCCTCCTTCAGAGTATCTGCTATTCATAAAGCTTTACTTAGTTTTGCTGCTCCGAAATAATATTGGATCATTTTCCTCTAGAAATAAGATTGCACATGTAAGGTGTTTGATTTTTTTTTGTTGTTTGATTTGCTTCTCCTTTATCTAGTTATAAGACTTTTGTGAAAATCTGATGTCGTTTTAGGTAAAATATATGCAGAAATACAAAAAATTCTGAAGGGTTCACAAACTTGCAAGCACCATTGTTTGTGTAGTATATGGTGATTCTGAAATCTTCTTATTGCTTATCAAGATTTTTCCTTTTTCACAACAGGATGACCGCTCCCTTATTAACCTGCATCTGATGGACACCAGTTACTTCCTGTTCGTGATGGTTATCACCATGTTTTGCTATGCAGTCATCAGGGGGCGACCAAGCAAGCTGAGACAAAACAGCCCGGACTTCTGTCCTGAAAAGGTAATTCATATGTATGTTCTGCAGCCTTAAAATGTGTGTAACTGCCTCATGCAAGGGTGTAAGGTTCTCCTTCTAAAGAGAGGTTACATGAACGGCACCTTATAGGGGGAGACAGGGCGAGGTGACTTCTATACTCTGTGGTAAAGGAAGCCAGTCTAGACTATTATAATATATACTACGTCAGACAGCAAGGACTGTCATTAGTTATATGCTCCTCTGCAGAAGTACTGGGGTATAATAAATGTCCCCTAATGATTGAGAAGAGCGCTCCTAAATCATTCTGCCGAATTGTGGAGAGAACTGTGCAGGCTAAGGCCTCATATTGCAGCAAAGCTGTTTTTTTTTTTTTTTTTTTTTTTTTTTTTTTTTTTGGAGGCAAAGGGTCAGTTCACACGTGAATTGCCCGCGCGGGTTTTGACACCGAGAGAGACGCGGTGAGCCGCGTCTCTCTTGTCAAAACCCGCCTGCCGCGACCATCGCAGTTGCGGCTTTCCCCTCCGCTGTCGGCTCAAATGAATGAGCCGACATAGGAGGGTGCTGCCGGGGGCGGAAACCGCGCGGCTGAGCCCGCGCGGCTTCCGCCTGAAGAAAGGGCATGTCCTTTCTCTTCCCTGCTAGCAACAGCCCGCTGCTAGCGGAAAAAAAAGCCCGGTGGTCTACATAGACCACCATTGTAAAGGAGCGGATTTTGAAGCGAAATCCGCTGTCAAAATCCACCCCTTTGCCTACGTGTGAACTAGCCCAAAGGATTGGATTGAGCAGAAGGGACACACATAATTGCTTTCTTCTAAACTTCCCATTTCTTTTGTGAATGGCTCAAAAACCTGCAAGAAAAAAAAAAGCTGCTTTTCCGTAACATGGAGGCTTAGCCTTATGTGGTTATCTGTATTACCCCCTTCACTTATCTCTATAATCTGTGCCAGGAGGAGACAAGACGTTACAATTTGGGTAACATTGGTGTGTCTCAGGTCTTCTGTATTAACCCTTCTACCACTCTCTGCCAGGGATTCTTACATCGACCCTATCATTACCCTAGATTACCAGCTGCTATCAACCACCTCATTGCCCTAGACCACCAAGTGTAATATTAACCTCTTTCACTGCCCTTTATTACAAGGTATAATTAAATTGACCCTTACACTGGCTACGACCATCATGAATAATGGAATTAAGCACCTCACTGTCCTAAGACACCAGGTCTACTGACATTAATTCTTTTAACACCCTAGACCAGGGATTCTGATATTAACCTCTTCACCACCCTGGACCACCATTTTTCCCTGGACATTTTATGCCTTTTGGGTGGCAGATAAATGGTATACAAGACAGAATAAATCTACCCCATACTTTAGTTTCATTTTGGTTGTCATGTATTTTGGATGTGTTGCGCAAAATGGGATAAAAAAAAGTTCCTTGCGTTGACTGATTCGGTTAACTGGTGCATTGGTGGTATTTGGGCAAAGGGGATAAGACTTCTGCCAGGCTCTGAGGGGTGGCTTATCTCCAAGAAAACACAAGCATTCTCATCCCACCCAACATCTCCCATCGAGGGGCAGTCTGGAGAGCCCAGTATATATTAGACGTCGTCCAAACTCTATCTAAATTGGGTGCAACACACATAGTTCAACAGAAATAGCTGCCTTTAAGATCTGTAAATGCATTTTAACTTGGCACAAACTCAATATTAATGGTTCCATTTCTACCAGAAGATTCTAAAGAGACGTGTTTCTTGTGTTTTCCAGGTTGCTCTCTCTGAAGCATAACCATCCTCTTGTACCATACAACTGGAGTCATTGCTTGTTGACCCCACCAGGAGAATGTGTCCTGTGTCCTTCTAGAGGGGGAGGGAGGAACACACAATATTGCAATGTTGGTTTCTTCCAACCAAAGACATTTCAAGTGCCTGTAATTGATTTGTACATATTTATAAATAGGTACATCTGAAGACGCTTGGTGCAAATATTCTGCATTGCAGGAACTTGCCTTTTGCCCCGTGTACCTGTGGACTAGCTGTCGTTTCCTTGTATAGATATGTTTAGTGGATGTTTCTAGTCGATCGTGCGAGTTGCCTGATTGGTGGGTATGTTTAATGAATGAGATCCTGATCTCAAGCAAAACTGCACTTTTTGTTTTCAAAAATCTGGAAAAAAAAATCATTTGTTTGAAAGGAAGAAATATGGCTGCTGCATGGAGGAGGCCTGTATTCTGGTAGCTCTATATTAAAAGCATCCATTCTACACCATGCATCCGTTTTGTGGATTCTGTATATCCTTAATGTAATGTTTGTCTGTTCTCCATGTGAAGGCTATACATAAAACAACTGATTCCCAAAGGGCAACATCTATGTTCACTTGTCATGCTAAATATCCAGAACAGTCAAGTCCTTGAGATGACATGTAGTAGGTTGAATAAGCAAGAGGCATTCAACATCAACCTAAATGACAAGACCTTGTCAAGTGAAAAGCAATCAGCTTCGATGGCGCTGTCAGAGCTTTTATTGTAGGTATTGCCAGAGTTACAGGGGGTTTCGTTCTCCTGGCAGAGATTCATGTGGTGTGGGAAGTCCTACAGGCAATACATCTCTCTCTTATGGGTACCTACCTTGTAAAGCAATGCCAGCCTGCTAAAGGGTTTATTCCATGAAAACTTCCATTTGTCCTATAAGAGATTACTAACGGGTTATTATAGAGGGAGATGGCTACACTTGGAACTCCCTCTATAAGCCATAATAGTTTCTTTGTTGAAACCTCTCTCTCGGGCGGACTTGAGAAGACAACATATCACATGGTTGTCCATTTATTTGAATGGCGCCATTTAACATTCTCTTTTCCTTATAATGTCCATTGCAGGGTTACTGTCTCGCTGACATTATCCGCTGTTTTCCAGGAGTAGTCAGATGACCAATACTAGGTGCATGGTGAAAGCGGTTGTCTGAGATGGCACACCCCAGATATCTTGGCAAACCAGAGACTCCTATGCTATCAGACTGTTATTTAGGAGTTTTTGCTGATACGCCGTACAGTACTGGTCGGCATGATGAGATGACTTTAAGGCCTTATGCACGTGACTGGCATTTTTTTCATGGATCTAAAGGACATACGTGTCTATTTTTTATGGCTATTCTGCATCCGTTCTGTTTTGCATCAATTTCTGGTTGGTCTTTCTTTTTATGACTGACCCATTTTTAACGCCATTTTACATCCGTTATAATGGGCCCATTGATTTCTGTTGGTTCTATATAAACGGACAAAGATAAAGCATGTCAGTAGACAACCATTAAAAATAGACTGTCAAAAAAAAAGGGACCTGTTCATAGACACATTGAAATCAATCACATTAAGAGCTTCCAGCCCTACATTTCAGTGATCGGTGGGGGCAAAACACCCAGACCCCTACCAATCAAACCTGACCTCACTATATCATGTCAACAGTTTTCTGAAGCTAGGAGAACACTTATGTAGTGTGTTCTGGTATTATGTTTCACCACACCACAGCCGTGTTGGCCTGTAGCCATTGATGGGTAAGAATATGACGGTTCTTAGTACTTTTCTCAAGGTGTATGTTATGGGTCTTCTTCGGCGCATACATGACAAGTGTGGCATACGTGTAGATACCGTATTTTTCTGACTATAAGACGCACTGGACTATAAGACGCACCTAGGTTTTAGAGGAGGAAAATAGGGAAAAAAAATTTGAAGCAAAAACTGGTAAAATATTTAATATATGGGAGTTGTAGTTTTGCAACAGCTGCAAGGCCACATTGACAGGTGACCCTGCAGCTGTACGGGGACGCATAGAGTGTTTTTTTTTTTTTTTTGCTGGTCCAGAAGTACTTTTTAGTTATACCATTTTGGGGAATATCTATTGCTTAGATCACCTTTTATTGAAAAAAAAACCCGGTGGTTTATGATATATGATTTTCTACTTTTATATATATATTCTAGGGACAGGAGGTGATTTAGAACTTTTATTTATTTCATATTTTTAAAGCTTTTTTTTTTTTTTTTACTGTTTTTTTTCCTGCGATATCGCCGCGCAGGAGCCGGCCTGCAACTTTACAGGTACGGGGCCGGTGGGGACCGGCCCCGGGGGAGAAGGGGCCACGGATACTGACCCGGCATCTGCTGTACTAGAGAGGCGGATGCCGGGGAGGGATAGACGCCGGGGCCTGAGACATCGCTGCCCTGCCCTGCATGAAGCCAGCGGCGGGGGGACGGAGGAGCGGAATAGCATCACTCCTCCCGCTGCTGGCTTCATGCAGGGCAGAGGAGCGCAGCAATGTCGCAGGCCCCGGCACCTGTAATGGCGTCTATCACTTGCCGGCTTCCACCTCTCTATTACAGCGGATGCCAGGTGCCACATTCGGCCTATAAGACGCACCCTTCTTTCCCCCCCAAATTTGGGGGGAAAAAAGTGCGTCTTATAGTCCAAAAAATATGGTAACTAAATACTAGATGGTTGGCAAACAGTATGGCCACCATTGTAGCTTAGAAAGGCATTACTAGAAGCCTGTGTGTATTTGCTTTAGATTCTTGGAGCCTGAAATGTCTTCCAAGATGGCCTAAAGTGAGTAATGATTTCCCTGAGATTGAATATTGGATTCTTCTCTCATGACTCATCTCTTACCTGTTAATGGCCGCCTCCTCGGACATATTATCTATCTCCCATCACTTCCTTGGATTTACACCTTTTCTTAATTAACTTTATGGTCAGCAGATCTGTCAGCTAACAGCTTGTTCCTTAGCACAGCCCAGACCTGCCAAAGTAGAAACCTCTAGAAACTGTCCTTAGAGTGTACATAAGCACCATTGTTTTATAGTGTTCCATGCCCGGGGATATTTGCCGCCTCTTCAGGTACTGTAGGATTGAAGTTCCAGTCATCAGCCATTAATATGTCTGTATAACAAGGTCTATATTAGGGCTGCCAATCCTGTCCTGATCACTGGTCTAATGCCCTTAATATACATCGATGTAGATCCTCATGATGCCACTGGTTCAAGTCATTAGAACCGCAGTCAAGACAGAATTTAAAGCCATAATAATTGTGATTACAGCTCTGAAGTATGATATAGGCTCTAAGGATCGGTACAAGCTATTGAAATGGACATTGATTTTTGCTCATATGTAACAGCCATAAAAAGTTATCATTGCTTTATCTAAGATTGTTTTTGCGCTGGAAAATTTCACCCAAGTGCTGACCACTAGGTGTCTCCCTTCCCTCCAACTTGCTGTCCACTGCTTGCACTCAGGTGAAGTCTGTCTCCAGCAACAAAGACAGATTACAAGAAGTGGAGCGGGGCTTGTGTTTGAGGGGAAAACCCTTTTAATTCACACATAATCCAAACTTTTTCCCGAACTTCACTGCTGCTGCTTGTATGCGCTAGTCTCCCCTGTCACATGTTTCTATGGTCTGATCTGCCTACAATATATGTCACACATACATTTTTTGAGTCCAAAATCTGAAGTACAAGTCTGTCCTTTTTAGAATTTTTTAAATATTTTTTCCTATGTTTTGGCTATAAAACTGCACCAAAACCTGTAAATGTAATTTCAGCTACAAGAAATGTAGCTGTCTTATATGTAGTGAGGGTTAAATTCTTTCTCGAACATTCTTGTCGCTTGTGAAGTGATCATACTGATAAAATGTATTGCATTACCACTATGAAAAACTGCATGCAGTTTCTCAGTGAAAAAGTGCAGTCTAAGCCCAGCCTTAGGCTAGGACCCCACATGGCATAGACTCCGCGGTTTGCCCGCAGCAGAAACTTCGTGGAAAATACACGGCGTTATGGTCTTAGCAAATTGGTTGGGATTCTATTGAATCCCATCCCCAACTTTGCATTAAAATATGCACTGCGGACATGTGGCAATTTCCAAAACCTTTGCAGTTTTGGAAATCGCGGCATGTCAAGTATGCTTACGGAAGCACCAGCGGTTTCCTCATGGGTATAATTGATGCAGAATGTCTGCAGAGGAAAACGCGGTGAACTTTGTCCAAAGTGCGGCAGGAAAAACTGCAATTCGCTTCCGCTTTGGTTTGTCCCATAGGGCTTTTCTGCTGCGGGTCACAACGTGGTGCCTTAGCCTTAAAAGGGGTTGTCTGGCCTTAAATCAGCATTTTGACCTCTCCGCGGCTAAACCTTTTTTTTTTTTTTTTTTTTTTTTAAACTGGACACAGAGTACTGCATGTCCAACTCTATATTGCTCTAGAGGAGATCTGCATGGAGGAATGGGCCAACATACCAACAACCGTGTGTGCCAACCTTGTGAAGACTTACAGAAAACGTTTGACCTCTGTCATTGCCAACAAAGGAGAGAGAACAAAGTATTGAGATGAAATTGTTATTGACCAAATACTTATTTTCCACCATAATTTGAAAAAAAAATTCTTACAAAATCAGACAATGTGATTTTCTGGATTTGTTTTCTCATTTTGTCTCTCATAGTTGAGGTCTACCTATGATGTAAATTACAGACGCCTCTCATCTTTTTAAGTGGTGGAACTTGCACTATTGGTGACTGACTAAATACTTTTTTGCCCCACTGTACAGTGGCGTCTCGGCAGGTATAATTGACATGCTGTACTTTTCAAAAAAATGTAGCTTTTCTGCTGCAGACTTTTTTTTTTTTTTTCTACAAGATAAAGATGGGATTAGCCAGAATCCCGTCCATTGTAAAACACAGCTTTTTTTTTTTTTTTTTTTTTGACAGGTCACAGGTTTCAAGTAATATTACGCGCGTAATACATTGAAAACAATAGGGAGAAAAGCCTCCCACTGATTTCAATGGGGAGCGGATGTAAGCCGGCTCCCATTCAAGTCAATGGGAGCTGCTTTTTATGCGCTCATTCTGAATGTGTTTTTACGTTCAGAATGAGCGCAGCGTAACTCCGTGTGAAGGCTCCCTTAGATTGTTTGTTTCTTTTCGGGTGGTGACGCACTGTGTACCCAGATATAGCCAAATCCAGTCCTCAGGCACCAGTGTTGTCACTTTAAGGTAAATGTGACACCCATTAATTCCTGGCTGTGGTTTTGCTGTTGCTGCATCACCAGGAATTAAAAGTGGCTGAAATGAAAGGTGAAAGTGTGTCGCCCCCTACAGGTGTTACCTCCATCAACTCTCAGTTATATACAGTTACCACTAAATGCAGGTTACACATGTACTTACATCGCTTCTAATGGGAAAGTACAAGTGTATCAAGGAAGATAGCGGTAAACGCATGTGGCTGGGAGCGCAGTATGACAGCCCCTCTATGTTACGGTTTGTGCTATAGGATTTTAGTGTAGGTGTTGTCAGTATTAAAACTATTGTGAGGCGCTCTGAGGACCTCTTTTATTTTTTTAATTTAAATCTGCACACTGAACAATAAAAGGTTGCCTACCCGTGATCCAGAGGCTTGCAGCCATGCATAATCCTATTATTTGGCCACCCTAAACAGCGCTCACAAGTAGACCATGGCAGTGGGCCCAGACCTACATGAAGAGAAATTTGGAAACTGTCTGGTTTATTGATGAGAGCCGTGCAACCTTTGATGGTGTGATGGATAAAACAGTGGATGGCCACCAACAAGGCAGCAAATGTCAGCAAGGAGGTGGCAGAGTTATGGGGACAGTGCTGGAAGGCCCCTTTAGGGTATCTGAGCATGTGAAAATGACCTATGCAAAGTATGTAGAGTTTGACCACTTTCGTACAAAAAGAAAAAAAACGTTCCTTCCATAACAAAATCCTCATTATGCATGATAATGCACCATGTCATGTGGTAAAGAAGACCTCATTGGCTGTTATGGGCCTAAAAGAAGAGAAACTCATGATGTGACCACCATCCTGCCCTGACCACAACCCTACTGACCCTAGCTGAACCCTACTGAGAACCGATGGAGTATCATCATGCGAAAGATCTATGATGTGGGAGACAGTTCACCTTAAAATGGCAGCTCTGCGAGGCTATTCTGACATCCTGCAAAGAAATGTAAGCAACGGGGCCACACGGTGGCTCAGTGGTTAGCACTGCAGCCTTGCAGAGCTGGAGTCCTGGTCTTCAAATCCTGCCAAGGGCAAAAAAACATCTGCAAGGAGTTTGTATGTTCTCCCCGTGTTTGCGTGGATTTCCATTCCATATTCCAAAGACATACTGATAGGGAAAAATGTACATTGTGAGCTCTATGTGGGGCTCACAATCTCCAAAAAAAATAAATAAATAGAAATTCAAGCAGAAACTATTCAAAGCTGACAAGTTCAATGGATGCGAGAATTGTGAAGGTGATTTCGAAGTCAGGCTCCTATGATAACATGTAACTTGGCCTCTTAAGATGTTTTTGGTAGAAATAGCTTTTGATTTCAGAAAATGTGACCTCTCATTGCTACAAATTCAACAAATGACCATTTTCAGTTCTTTGCAACCTATAAAATATTGAGAAACTGTTGCATGTAATAATTTGGAGCAGTGGATATAGATTTTTTTTTTTAATTAGATTTTTTTTTAATCATTTGTCCAATAAAATGGAGCTGGGATATTTTACCGTTCCTTTTTTCTCCTCCTTTCACACATGGCCGGTATAAGCCCCAGTTATAAGAGGAATGCAGCCTCCTAATATGAACTGCAAAGCTGGTCTGGGTTCTCTAGGCAGGTGCTACAGTTCACGGCCCCTGGTGGATGACATGACCGTTGGGTCGCATCACAGCAGCTTCCATAGCTGTATATAGAGCAATCAGGAAGGCAGGGGCGTAGATAAACCATCTTGGACTTCCCTATAGAAGCTGCGCTTATAGTAACAGCAGACTCCCTAATTCAATATCATGCAGCTGTTTAGCAGTGCAAGGACCTATGGGTACATTCTTGCAGGGTTGAGAGTGGGCCGCTAGCTGTATATGTACCTGTATAGTCAATGAGCGTTTCGGATCCAATTAAAGGGATTATCCACATTGGTAATTTACACAGAATCCCTAATCATGAGCTGATTGCAGGGATTAATTAACCAGGAACAGTGGGAGACTTTACTTACACTTCTTAAAGGGTTTGTCCCACTGTACTTTAACTATTTCCGGCACTCCCATTAAAGGTAGTGGAAGTGCCAACCATCACCAGTTCTGCCCACGTTAAACCTGGCTGCGGACAGCTTGAATGTGAAGGGCAAGAAAGGTCTTCCTCACTTTACTTTGCAGGACAACTCCTTTAAGAGGATATATGGATAGGGATTGTCTAAACAAAGCCACCAATTTTACTTTTCAAGATAAATGTGCTACTTATGTGAAGTATATACTGCTCACTGTCCCAAAACAAGAATGGTCCATGACTTAGAAAAGTGTGGTCAAAGGTGGACACGTGCTTGTATCTAATATCTCCTGTGCAAGTAAATCCCTTTACCTACAGTCATGGCCAAAAGTTTTGAGAATGACATCTTATATTTTTACATGATCTGCTGCCCTCTGGTTTTTATGTGTGTTTGTCAGATGTTTTCATCACATACAGAAATATAATTGCAATCATATTATGAGTAGAGATGAGCGAACAGTGTTCTATCGAACTCATGTTCGATCGGATATTAGGCTGTTCGGCATGTTCGAATCGAATCGAACACCGCGTGGTAAAGTGCGCCATTACTCGATTCCCCTCCCACCTTCCCTGGCGCCTTTTTTGCTCCAATAACAGCGCAGGGTAGGTGGGACAGGAACTACGACACCGGTGACGTTGAAAAAAGTAGGCAAAACCCATTGGCTGCCGAAAACATGTGACCTCTAATTTAAAAGAACAGCGCCGCCCAGGTTCGCGTCATTCTGAGCTTGCAATTCACCGGGGACGGAGGTTTCCGTCCAGTTAGCTAGGGCTTAGATTCTGGGTAGGCAGGGACAGGCTAGGATAGGAAGGAGAAGACAACCACAACAGCTCTTGTAAGAGCTAAATTCCAGGGAGAAGCTTGTCAGTGTAACGTGGCACTGACAGGCTCAATCGCCGCAACCCAGCTTTCCCAGGATCCTGAATGGAATACACTGTCAGTGTATTCCCGTATACCCGATATATACCCCCGATACCCGTTCCAACGGTGTGCCCCCCCACCTTCACCCCAGAAATACCCTGCAAGTCCCCTAGCAATAGAATTGGGGCTATATACACCCACTATTTTTGCTACTGCCATATAGTGCCATTGTCTCACTGGGAATTCAAAGAATATATTGGGCTTACATATAACTTCAATTCCAGGGAGAAGCTTGTCAGTGTAACGTGGCACTGACGGGCTCAATCGCCGCAACCCAGCTTTCCCAGGATCCTGAATGGAACACACTGACAGTGTATTCCCGTATACCCCATATATACACCCCAAATCCCCGTTCCAACGGTGTGCCCCCCCACCTTCACCTCAGAAATACCCTGCAAGTCCCCTAGCAATAGAATTGGGGCTATATACACCCACAATTTTTGCTACTGGTATACAGTGCCATTGTCTGACTGGGAATTCAAAGAATATATTGGGGTGACGTGCACCCACAATTTTTGCTACTGCTATACAGTGCCATTGTCTCACTGGGAATTCAAAGAATATATTGGGGTTATGTGCACCCACAATTTTTAATACTGGTATACAGTGCCATTGTCTGACTGGGAATTCAAAGAATATATGGGGGTTATGTGCACCCACAATTTTTACTACTGGTATACAGTGCCATTGTCTGACTGGGAATTCAAAGAATATATGGGGGTTACGTGCACCCACAATTTTTGCTACTGCTATACAGTTCCATTGTCTCACTGGGAATTCAAAGAATATATGGGGGTTATGTGCACCCACAATTTTTAATACTGGTATACAGTGCCATTGTCTGACTGGGAATTCAAAGAATATATTGGGGTTATGTGCACCCACAATTTTTACTACTGGTATACAGTGCCATTGTCTGACTGGGAATTCAAAGAATATATGGGGGTTATGTGCACCCACAATTTTTAATACTGGTATACAGTGCCATTGTCTGACTGGGAATTCAAAGAATATATTGGGGTTATGTGCACCCACAATTTTTACTACTGGTATACAGTGCCATTGTCTGACTGGGAATTCAAAGAATATATTGGGGTTATGTGCACCCACAATTTTTAATACTGGTATACAGTGCCATTGTCTGACTGGGAATTCAAAGAATATATGGGGGTTATGTGCACCCACAATTTTTAATACTGGTATACAGTGCCATTGTCTGACTGGGAATTCAAAGAATATATGGGGGTTATGTGCACCCACAATTTTTAATACTGGTATACAGTGCCATTGTCTGACTGGGAATTCAAAGAATATATGGGGGTTATGTGCACCCACAATTTTTACTACTGGAATATAGTGCCATTGTCTGACTGGGAATTCAAAGAATATATTGGGGTTATGTGCACCCACAATTTTTACTACTGGTATACAGTGCCATTGTCTGACTGGGAATTCAAAGAATATATGGGGGTTACGTGCACCCACAATTTTTGCTACTGCTATACAGTGCCATTGTCTCACTGGGAATTCAAAGAATATATGGGGGTTATGTGCACCCACAATTTTTAATACTGGTATACAGTGCCATTGTCTGACTGGGAATTCAAAGAATATATGGGGGTTATGTGCACCCACAATTTTTAATACTGGTATACAGTGCCATTGTCTGACTGGGAATTCAAAGAATATATTGGGGTTATGTGCACCCACAATTTTTACTACTGGTATACAGTGCCATTGTCTGACTGGGAATTCAAAGAATATATGGGGGTTACGTGCACCCACAATTTTTGCTACTGCTATACAGTTCCATTGTCTCACTGGGAATTCAAAGAATATATGGGGGTTATGTGCACCCACAATTTTTAATACTGGTATACAGTGCCATTGTCTGACTGGGAATTCAAAGAATATATTGGGGTTATGTGCACCCACAATTTTTACTACTGGTATACAGTGCCATTGTCTGACTGGGAATTCAAAGAATATATGGGGGTTATGTGCACCCACAATTTTTAATACTGGTATACAGTGCCATTGTCTGACTGGGAATTCAAAGAATATATGGGGGTTATGTGCACCCACAATTTTTGCTACTGCTATACAGTTCCATTGTCTCACTGGGAATTCAAAGAATATATGGGGGTTATGTGCACCCACAATTTTTAATACTGGTATACAGTGCCATTGTCTGACTGGGAATTCAAAGAATATATTGGGGTTATGTGCACCCACAATTTTTACTACTGGTATACAGTGCCATTGTCTGACTGGGAATTCAAAGAATATATGGGGGTTACGTGCACTCACAATTTTTGCTACTGCTATACAGTGCCATTGTCTCACTGGGAATTCAAAGAATATATGGGGGTTATGTGCACCCACAATTTTTAATACTGGTATACAGTGCCATTGTCTGACTGGGAATTCAAAGAATATATGGGGGTTATGTGCACCCACAATTTTTAATACTGGTATACAGTGCCATTGTCTGACTGGGAATTCAAAGAATATATTGGGGTTATGTGCACCCACAATTTTTACTACTGGTATACAGTGCCATTGTCTGACTGGGAATTCAAAGAATATATTGGGGTTATGTGCACCCACAATTTTTAATACTGGTATACAGTGCCATTGTCTGACTGGGAATTCAAAGAATATATGGGGGTTATGTGCACCCACAATTTTTAATACTGGTATACAGTGCCATTGTCTGACTGGGAATTCAAAGAATATATGGGGGTTATGTGCACCCACAATTTTTAATACTGGTATACAGTGCCATTGTCTGACTGGGAATTCAAAGAATATATGGGGGTTATGTGCACCCACAATTTTTACTACTGGAATATAGTGCCATTGTCTGACTGGGAATTCAAAGAATATATTGGGGTTATGTGCACCCACAATTTTTACTACTGGTATACAGTGCCATTGTCTGACTGGGAATTCAAAGAATATATGGGGGTTATGTGCACCCACAATTTTTACTACTGGAATATAGTGCCATTGTCTGACTGGGAATTCAAAGAATATATTGGGGTTACGTGCACCCACAATTTTTGCTACTGCTATACAGTGCCATTGTCTGACTGGGAATTCAAAGAATATATGGGGGTTATGTGCACCCACAATTTTTAATACTGGTATACAGTGCCATTGTCTGACTGGGAATTCAAAGAATATATGGGGGTTATGTGCACCCACAATTTTTAATACTGGTATACAGTGCCATTGTCTGACTGGGAATTCAAAGAATATATTGGGGTTATGTGCACCCACAATTTTTACTACTGGTATACAGTGCCATTGTCTGACTGGGAATTCAAAGAATATATGGGGGTTACGTGCACCCACAATTTTTGCTACTGCTATACAGTGCTATTGTCTCACTGGGAATTCAAAGAATATATGGGGGTTATGTGCACCCACAATTTTTAATACTGGTATACAGTGCCATTGTCTGACTGGGAATTCAAAGAATATATGGGGGTTATGTGCACCCACAATTTTTAATACTGGTATACAGTGCCATTGTCTCACTGGGAATTCAAAGAATATATGGGGGTTATGTGCACCCACAATTTTTAATACTGGTATACAGTGCCATTGTCTCACTGGGAATTCCACAAATAATTTGGGGATTCATTCACCCTACATCTCAGGCTCTTGCCATATTCACCCAGGTTGTCAGTGCTGCACCAGCTCGTTCCCAGACAGCTCGGCCCGAAAAACACGTTACCTATATAGAGGATTTGGACAATGAAGACAACATGTTCTAAATCTAATGTCTGCACCTTCTCCAGAATTAAAATAAAGGCAGCGTTTAACTTTCAAATAGCACTGCACAAAGGAAGAGCTTATCAGCTTGTCTCATGACATGCTACTGAAAAGTTTCATTTGTGTATCTTAATGTAAATATAGTTGTATAAGCTTTTTGGGTTTTAGGCACTGCCAAGTTATTTATTACCACCCGCTCCCTTATAATGATGATGACGCCAAAGTCACTGTGGGTGTTCAGAGCTCACAGCTTTGGGTGACATTTGTCTTGCTCTCTGTCGGTACCAGCTGTCTTTTTGGATACCGTAAAGTTATGTTGACTTTATTAACAGCTATAGAAGCTTTAGCCAGGTTGTGACGGTGTGTAACCCTAACAACACTAAGTGGGATACACATTAATAGTCAGTCTATGTACGCTAAACGTATCACTGAAGTAATTTTTTTTCCCTCTCCCCTAATATAAGAAAGGAACAGACATTAGACCTAGACCGGGGTTCGAGGCTTGAAAAAATCCAGTATTATTTGTTCTTCATGATGTGAAATATGTGTTGAAAAGCAACCCAAGATGAAGTCAGCCATGTGTGCCAGTGTGTTACTTGGCATGCCTTTGCTGGCCCCAACTGTAAGGGTCACTCTCCATTTCCTCCATTTTCCACTCCCCTTCACACCATTTGTGGTGAAGCAATGGGATGCACTGAAGTGCACCCTCTAGCCTCGTGTGGGATAGGGACATCAGATGCCACTCCAACCCCCTCGTCTTCCTCCGCCAGCCAACGGTGCGAAGATGAGAGGAGTGTGCTCTGAATGTTTTCTGCCTAGCAGAGGCTAGTTCTCACTTACGAAAATGGCCCCACTTTGACCTGTATATCAGGCACAATGGTGTAGGTTTCAAAGAAACATGGCACCAACAAGTTGGAAAACGTGGGCCATGCGTGGACCGTGTTTGAGTCTGGCAAGCTCCAGATCTGCTACCAGGTTCCAGCCATTATCACAGGCGCAAAAATGCCAGGCCCCAGGTGTAGCAGGGAAAAAAAAATGCCATCTCAGCCAGGATGGCATCCCTGACCTCGGAGGCACTGTGCTGTCTGTCCCCCAAGCTGATCAGTTTCAGCACGGCCTGCTGACATCTCCCCATGCCAGTGTTACAGTGTTTTCCGCTAGTAGCTGGGGTGGAGGTTGCAGCTTCGTAGGGTTTCAGTCTACTCCTGCCATGAATTTTGGCCTGGGAGAGGAGATAGGCCACCCCAGTTTGCACCCGGGGAACAGACTCCACCACATTCACCCTGCCTGTCATTAAAGATAAGCACTGCAGCATCCCTGACCACAGGCGCTTGTCCATGTGTCGGTGGTCAAGTGGACCTTGCAGCAAAGCGCAGAGCTCTGGGCCCGACTGATGTTATGGGACACATGCAGGCGCAAGGCAGAGACAGCACACCAAGAGAAGTAGTAACGGCTAGGCCCAGCATAGGGAGGTGCCCCAGCTGCCATCTGCTGACGGAAGGCCTGGGTCTCCAGAAGCATAAACAAACACCAACATCTCCAGGGCCAGCAGTTTATCGATGAGGCTGTTACAGGCTTGGCATGGGGGTGGGTTGTATTGTACTTCTGCCTGCAATGAAAAGCTTGGGAAATGTGGAGTGGCTGGGAAGAGGCGCATGATGGTGCAGGCCAAAAGGGCGCATGAGGGTGAACTCCCCAATGTGTCAGAGATAGGTGTGTAGGTGTCCTTGCATCATATACTTGCACCATATTTGGCTTTGGAAGTTAATTTTGTGCCAAAAAGTGGTTAAGACAGCGATCCCTCAGCTACTCCCGTTACACTGTCTATTGAAGTTACCATCTGTGGAAGTGGACCACCATTTCTAAGATATTAAAGGAAGCAGGCAAGAGATGTGCAGTTCAGAAAAAAAGATGAGAAAATAAGTTTAGGCTGTAGAGCACAGAGGGATCGGAGAGGACAGAGCTGGTGTCGGCCAGGTATTCCCACAACATGCGCCTATACTTGTCCCTCCTGGTGACACTAGGCCCCTGAGTGGCAGTAATTTGTCCAGGGGGGCCATTAACGTGTTTCAGACCTAGGAATAAGTCTTCCAACAGGGTAGAGTTTTGCATGCCTTTGCTTCTACCCACTGTTTTTGCTGCTTAGCTTCCCTCCACATCTACTCTGCTTTCACCCCTAAACATCACCCCAGTTTATGCCTTTGCTTCTACCCAGGTTTTTTGTTGATTTAGCTTCCCTCTACATCTACACTGCTTTAGCCCCTAGACATCACCCCTGTCCATGTGGGGTCGGTGGCCTCGTCATCCACCAACTCCTCTTCCAATTGCGCACTGCCCCCTTACTGCAAACCGCACATGACCACAGCTTGCCTTGATGGCAACTGTGTCTCATGATCCCCACTTAGGTCCAGACAAGTCGGTGGCGGGTCCAAAACCCCAAAATTGGAAGGAAATGGCAGATGCTGCAGTATTTCTAACACCTGTTCCTGGTGCTCGGGCCTGGTCTGTGTTGTACCCTGCACCCTGCTTAACGCATCTGCCATATCCGAAGTTGTGCTGAGCGCATGCTAATGTTTCGTGTCCAGTGCAATGGATGGGATGGGATTTCACATAAGTCTGCCACCCATGGCCACTCATGGTTGAGCAACTGAGGGAGTTGACTTTGACGAACCCGAGGGTTTTGGAGTTGGAACTACATCAAAGGTCTGTGCTGCTCACACACTCTGCTCAACACATGATATGTTTAGTGCCAGCAGTGTGGAGACGTCGCACAACAGCCGTTGTTCCAGCAGGTACAGGCGTTGTAGGAGTGCATAGAGGCTAGCAGCGGCAACTATACACTTTAAAAACTATCCGCACAAGCGCCACACTTTCACCAGTAGCTCAGGAACATTGGGGTACCTTTTTCAAAAGATTAGCAGCAATGAGTTAAAAACGTGGCCCAGGCATGGAATATGTTGCAGGCTGCCAAGCTACAGAGCCAATCCCAGGTTACGGCCATTATCACACATGACAACATGCCTGGGCCCAGGTGCAGTGGCAAAAACCACATTGCCGTCTCATCGAGGATGGCATGACTCACTTTGTAGGCAGTGTGCTGTCTGGCCCCCAAGCTGATGAGCTTCAGCACGGCCCGCTGACGTCTCCCCACACCAGTGTTGCAGCGTTTCCAGCTCGTAGCTGGGGTCAATTTAACAGCGGAGGAGGGTGGTGTTTCAGCCCTCCTCCCAGGAATGTTGTGTGGGGAGACAAGTCAGGCCACCACATTTTGCGACCCGGTCCACGCCTCAACTACATTCAACCACTGTGCCCAAATTGAAAGGTAGCGTCCCTGTCCGCATGCACTTGTCCATTCGTAACTGGTCACATGGAACTTTAGGGCTAAGCGCTGAATTTAGGGACCGCCTCATGTTTGGGGGAAAGTGCTGGTGTGGACGGCACAGTGCGGTGGCGCAGTAGACACTCTGCCCAAAAAGGGCAGAGTGTCCCCCAGCCGGGATTCCAACATCTCCTGGGCCAGATTTCTTGAGATGAGGCCGTTGAAGCCTTGGGCATGTGGGTGGGTTGCGCTGTACTTTAGCATGAAATGAAAGGCTTGGGAGATGGGGAGTTGCTGGGAAGAGGCGCATGATGGCGCGGGCAAAAGGAGAAATGGCAGGAAAAGGTGAGGATAAGGGTGAACTCCCCAAAGTGTCAGAGGCAGATGTGGAGGTGTCCTGGCTCCTGGTCTGGACTGCAGCGCCAGCCCTGTCAACAGTGGAAGAGGCAGTGGCCGCCAGGCCAAACGACGATTATCCTGCGCTTGCTCTCACCCACTGAGCCCAGGGCTTGCCTTCCAAATGATGGCACCCGCAAGAGGTGGTGAGATTCCTCTCCGCAGATCTCCAAACCATCTTGGACTTGCAAATTGCACTAAATTTGTCATGTAACTGACATGTATATGATGAGTCTATCCATTGTCTGTTCATTTTGGTGAAAGTCAGCCTGTCAGCTGACAGACAGCTGTGCTTGTCAGTGATGATGCCACCGGCTGCTTGTACCCCCAGTTTTTGCTGCTTAGCTTGCCTCCACATCCACACTGCTTTTGCCCCTACACATCACCCCTATCCATGCCTGTGCCTCTAGCCATAAGTCTGCCACCCATGGAAACTCATGGTGCAGAAAGTGAGGGAGCTGACTCTGAGGAACCCTTGGGTTTTGTAGCTGGTACTCCATCAAAGGTCTCTGCTGCTCACACACCCTGCTGAACATACGGTATCTAGGGTTAGAGCGTGTGGTGACCTCGCACAACAGTAGGTGCTTCAGGCAGATGTAGGCCTTGCTGGAGTGTATTGCGGCTAGCTCCAGGTACTGTAGACTTGGGAAAGTGGGTGTCCAAGTGCCGCACTTTCACCCTTAGCTCAGCTAATTTGGGGTATGTTTTTAAAAATCATTGCACCACTACATTGAACATGTGGGCCAGGCATGGAACGTGTTGGAGGCTGGCAAGCTCCAGAGCCCTCCAACAAGCTAAAAAACCTGGCCCCAGGGGCAGCGGGGATAAACAAATTGCCATCTCATCCAGGATGGCATCCCTGACCTCAGAGGCAGTGTGCTGTCCGTCTCCCAAGCTGATGAGCTTCAGCCCAGCCTGCTGACGTCTCCCCACACCAGTGTTGCAGCGTTTTCAGCTCGTAGCTGGGGTCAATCTAACAGCGGAGGAGGAGGAGGGTGGTGTTTCAGCCCTCCTCCCAGGAATGTTTTGTGGGGAAACAAGTCAGGAAAATTCTTGAAACGGGAGAGTTTTGCATCTTTGCCCTTGCTGCCTATGGACATCCCTTTGTCTCTAGCCACCATTTTCCCTGCTTTGCTTGCCTCCACATCCACACTGCTTTTGCCCCTAGACATCACCCCAGTCCATGCCTTAGCTTGTACCCCCAGTTTTCCCTGCTTAGCTTGCCTCCACATCCACACTGCTTTTGCCCCTAGACATCACCCCAGTCCATGCCTTAGCTTGTACCCCCAGTTTTTCCTGCTTAGCTTGCCTCCACATCCACACTGCTTTTGCCCCTAGACATCACCCCAGTCCATGCCTTAGCTTGTACCCCCAGTTTTTCCTGCTTAGCTTGCCTCCACATCCACACTGCTTTTGCCCCTAGACATCATCCCTATCCATGCCTCTTCCCCTAGCCATAACTCTGCCACCCCTGGAAACTCATGGTGCAGAAACTTTGGTTGCTGACTTTGAGGAACCCTTGGGTTTTGTAGATGGAACTCCATCAAAGGTCTGTGCAGCTCACACACCCTGCTCAAGATATGGTATTGTAGGGTTTCAGCATGTGTGAATGACGGACAACAGCCTGTGTTTGGACAGATGTAGGCCTTGCTAGAGTGTTTTTAGGCTAGCAGCGACTCCTGTGCACTTGCAAAAGTGGGCGCACAAGCGCCGCATTTTCAACAGTAGCTTCGGTACATTTGGGTATGTTTTTAAAAAACTTTGCACCACTAGGTTAGACGTGGGCCAAACATGGAACGTGTTGGAGGCTGGCAAGCTCCAGAGCCGCTACCAGGTTCCAGCCATTATCACAGGCGTAAAAATGCCAGGCCCCAGGTGTAGCAGGGAAAAAAAAATGCCATCTCAGCCAGGATGGCATCCCTGACCTCGGAGGCACTGTGCTGTCTGTCCCCCAAGCTGATGAGCTTCAGCACCGCCTGCTGACGTCTCCCCACACCAGTGTTTTAGCGTTTGCCGCTAGTAGCTGTGGTGGAGGTTGCAGCGTCGTAGGGTTTCAGTCTACTCCTGCCATGAATTTTGGCCTGGGAGAGGAGATAGGCCACCCCAGTTTGCACCCGGGGAACAGACTCCACCACATTCACCCTGCCTGTCATTAAAGATAAGCACTGCAGCATCCCTGACCACAGGCGCTTGTCCAAGTGTCGGTGGTCAAGTGGACCTTGCAGCAAAGCGCGGAACTAAGGGCCCACCTGATGTTGAGTGACACGTGCTGGTGCAAGGCGGGGACGCCACACCGGGAGAAGTTGAGACGGCTAGGGACGGCATAGTGAGGTGCCACAGTTGCCATCAGGTCCGGGAAGGCGGGAGTTTCAACAAGCCGGAACGCCAACCTCTCCTGGGCCAGCAGTTTAGCGATGTTGGCGTTCTAGGCTTGCGTGGGTGGGTGGTTAGCGGTGTATTTCTGCCGGCGCTCCAATGTCTGAGAGATGGTGGGTTGTTGTAAAGAAGCGCCTGATGGTGCCTTTGATGGTGCAGGAGAAGGAGATAAGACAGAAACAGGGGAGGATGAGGGAGAAGTCAACAAAGTGGCGGAGGCAGATGAAGTGATGTCCTGGCTCGTCCTCTGGAGTGCATCGCCAGCACTGTGAGCAGAGGCAGTGGCATGAACGGCGGGCGACGTTTGTCCTGCCGTTGCTGCCTGCCACTGATTCCATTGCTTGGATTCCAAATGACGGTGCATTGAAGTGGTGGACAGGTTGCTCTTCTCAGGGCCCCTACTCGATTTCGAGAGGCAAATTGTGTAGACGACACTATATCTGTCCTCGGCGCATTCCTTGAAAAAACTCTACACCTTCAAGAAACGTGCCCTCGATGGGGGAGTTTTTCTGGGCTGGGTACAAAAGGGAACATCTTCGGACATTCCGGGTCTGGCCTGGCTTCGGCAAAGCAGCTGACCTCTGCCTCTGGACATGTCTCTGCCTCTAGCTACCCTTTTTGGTGCTGCACCTGCCTCAACATCCACACTACTTTCCCAGCTTGACATCTGCCTTGTCCAGGTGGGGTCGGTGTCCTCGTCGTCCACCACCTCCTCTTCCAACTCCTGTCTCGCCTCCTCCTCCTGCACAATGCGCATGTCAACTGGCTGCCCTGACAGCAACTGCGTCTCATCGTCGTCGATGAGGGTGGGTTGCTGGTCATCCGCCACCAAATCGACCGGAGATGGAATGGAGGAGACTCTAGTGTTTGAGCATCTGGACACAGATACTCGTCTGTTAGGTCCGTGGAATCGCGAAATGGAGGGGCAGGTTGCGGTACAGTCAAAGGAAGGGAGAACAGCTCTGGGGAGCAGGGACAGTTGGGGTTATTGTTCTGGGAAGATTGGGAATTTTGGGTGGAAGGAGGACAAGACTGTTGGGTAAGAGGAGGTAGAGGCTGACTGGCTGGTGGACAATGTGCTTTAAGCGTTATCCGACAGCCATTGCAAGACCTGTTCCTGGTTCTCGGGCCTACTAATCTTTGTACCATTCAGCCTAGTTAATGTGGAACTTTAGTGCAAAGCGCAGAACTTAGGGCCCGCCTGATGTTAAGGGACACACGCTGGTACAAGGCTCAACTCACCCTAAGTGCCAAAAACACTGCTGGTGCAAGGCTCTACTCATGCCAAGGGCCTCAATCTCTGCTGGTAGCTCAGCTTAAGGTCATGTAACTTTGTTTGGAAGGGCTCATGTTAAGGGCTAGAAAAGTGAATTTTGGAAGGTCTTACCACATCACACACACACACACACACACTCAAAATGACAGTTAAGGGTGAGGGCTTTTGGAATTCCCATTGCCTATTCCATTTGTGGTTGTCATGGGGAACGTGATTTAAAGGGGTGGTTGTTACTGTTTGTTGAGCTTAAATTGGGGTTTGCGTCCATCCATTTGGGGAGTAAAGAAGGTTTCCAGGTATTTTCCCACTTTGATAGAGGTTTTTTTGAATGTGGAAAGTGTGTAGTTGTTAGGCAGTGATGTTGGGGTAATAGAGGGTCTTTGGTGTGTTAGATGCCCCCAGACATGCTTCCCCTGCTGTCCCAGTGTCATTCCAGAGGTGTTGGCATCATTTCCTGGGGTGTCATAGTGGACTTGGTGACCCTCCAGACACGGATTTGGGTTTCCCCCTTAACGAGTATCTGTTCCCCATAGACTATAATGGGGTTCGAAACCCGTTCGAACACACGAACATTGAGCGGCTGTTCGAATCGAATTTCGAACCTCGAACATTTTAGTGTTCGCTCATCTCTAATTATGAGTAACAAAAGCTTATATTGACAGTTAGAATGAGTTAATGCAGCAAGTGAATATTTGCAGTGTTGACCCTTCTTCTTCAGGACCTCTGCAATTCTCCCTGGCATGCTCTCCATCAACTTCTGGACCAAATCCTGACTGATAGCAGTCCATTCTTGCACAATCAATGCTTGCATTTTGTCAGAATTTGTAGGTTTTTGTTTGTCCACCCGTCTCTTGATGATTGACCACAAGTTCTCAATGGGATTAAGATCTGGGGAGTTTCCAGGCCATGGACCCAAAATCTCTATGTTTTGTTCCCTGAGCCATTTAGCTATCACCTTTGCTTTATGGCAAGGTGCTCCATCATGCTGGAAAAGGCATTGTTGATGGCCAAACTGCTCTTGGACGGTTGGGAGAAGTTGATCTTGGAGGACTTTCTGGTACCATTCTTTATTCATGGCTGTGTTTTTAGGCAAGACTGTGAGAGAGCCGATTCCCTTGGCTGAGAAGCAACCCCATACATGAATGGTTTCAGGATGCTTTACAGTTGGTATGAGACAAGACTGGTGGTAACGCTCACCTCGTCTTCTCCGAATAAGCTGTTTTCCAGATGTCCCAAACAATCGAAAAGGGGATTCATCAGAGAAAATGACTTTACCCCTGTCCTCAGCAGTCCACTCCCTGTACCTTTTGCAGAATATCAGTCTGTCCCTGATGTTTTTTTCTGGAGAGAAGTGGCTTCTTTGCTGCCCTCCTTGAGACCAGGCCTTGCTCCAAGAGTCTCCGCCTCACAGTGCGTGCAGATGCACTCACACCTGCCTGCTGCCATTCCTGAGCAAGCTCTGCACTGCTGGTAGCCCGATCCCGCAGCTGAAACACTTTTAAGAGACGGTCCTGGCGCTTGCTGGTCTTTCTTGGGCGCCTTGGAGCCTTTTTGCCAACAATGGAACCTCTCTCCTTGAAGTTCTTGATGATGCGATAGATTGTTGACTGAGGTGCAATCTTTCTAGCTGCGATACTCTTCCCTGTTAGGCCATTTTTGTGCAGTGCAATGATGACTGCATGTGTTACTTTAGAGATAACCATGGTTAACAGAAGAGAAACAATGATGCCAAGCACCAGCCTCCTTTTAAAGTGTCCAGTGGTGTCATTCTTACTTAATCATGACAGATTGATCTCCAGCCCTGTCCTCATCAACACCCACACCGTGTTAATGGAGCAATCACTGAAACGATGTTAGCTGGTCCTTTTAAGGCAGGGCTGCAATGATGTTGAAATGTGTTTTGGGGGATAAAGTTCATTTTCTAGGCAAATATTGACTTTGCAAGTAATTGATGTTAAGCTGATCACTCTTTATAACATTCTGGAGTATATGCAAATTGCCATTAGAAAAACTGAAGCAGTAGACTTTGTAAAAATTAATATTTGTATCATTCTCAAAACTTTTGGCCATGACTGTACATTACATGGCTGCTAAGTTACAGGGCAAATACTGTATATATCCCAGAGGTGTAGTGACAATCCTGCTTGCCGTCACTGTAAGGATATAGGTAGTGCATTGTAGTTACAAAATTACTTTACATTTATTTAGATTACGGCTAGCTACAGAGTGGTGCAAAAGTATTAGGCAGTTGTATTAAAATGCTGCAAAGTAATAATGTTTTCAGAAATAGAAGTGTTGTTAGTTTGTTTTGGGCAGTTAACAATATTTGGTGTGACTTTTGCCCTTTAAGGAGTCCTGGAAGTGATGATATGGCCCCTACAGAGCTCTGGCCTCAACATCATCCAAAGGATTTAAGCAAGAAGATCTGTGCTTATTTCTCCAAGATGGAGCAACCTCCCTGCTGAGCTCCTTCAAAAACTGTCTGCAGATGTAACTAGAAGAACTGATGGAAGGCAGAGGTCACACCAAATATTGAGGTGAATTAGATTTCTCTTTTCTTTATTCGCATCATTTCGTTATTTGACCAAATAAACTATTAACCCCTTAGAGACACAGCCCAAAAGTGACTTAAGGACCAGGCCTCTTTTTTCAAAACTGACATGTGTCACTTTAAATGGCAATAGCTTTGAGACGCTTTAACTTACACAAGTGATTCTGAGATTGTTTTTTTGTGACATATTGTACTTCATGTCAGTAGAAAATTTTTGTCGATATTTTTTGCCTTTGATTATGAAAAAATAGGAAATTTGATGAAAATTTGGAAAAAAGTGCAGTTTTCAAACTTTGAAATTGCAAGCCTTTCAAATGGAAAGCCATACTACCCAAATTTTTTGATAAATATAATTAACCATGTCTCTGATTTATGTAGAAGTCAAATTTTAATCACCCTTTCATTTTTTTCAGATATTATAAGGCTTACAAGTCAAGCAGTGATTTTCCAAATTTTCAAGAAAATTTCCAAAACACATTTTTCAAGGGACCAGTTCAGTTTTGAAGGGAACTTGAGAGGCCTCTCTTGTAAAAACCCCCATAAGTCACCCCATTCTCAAAACTGCACTCCTGAAAGAATCCAAAACAGCAGTTAGAAAGTTTCTTAACCCTTTCAGCATTTCACAGCAATTAAAACAAAATGGAGGTCAAATTTACATTTTTTAATTTCTATCACTAATATATTCATTTAGCCCTAGAATTTACACATTTACTAAGGGTTAAAGGAGAAATTGCAACCCACATTTTGTTACGCAATTTCTCCCGAACACGGCAATACCCCATATGTGCTGGTACCCTAATGTACGGGCACACGGTCGCTCTCAGAACGGATGGAGCGCTAATTGGATTTTGTAGGCCAGATTTTGCTAAAATAGATTGCAGGCACCATGTTCCTTTTGCAGAGCCCCCAAGGTGCCAAAACAGTGGAAACCCCCAAAATGTGACCCCATTTTGGAAACTAGACCCCTCAAGGAATTTATCAAGGGGTATAGTGAGCACTTTGACCCTACAGGAGTGTAACAGAATTGGCCCAACAAAAGGAAAAGTGACATTTTTTGCTATAAAATGTAGCTTTAACCCCAAATTATGCATTTCCACAAGGGGTTAAAAGAGAAAATGCACCCCACAAGTTGTCAAGCATTTTCTCCCAAAAACAGGAATGCCCCACATGTGGATGTAAAGTGATCTATGGGCACGCTGTAAGGTCCAGAGCGGAAGGAGCGCTATTGGGATTTTGGAGGGCAAATTTAGCTTGAGTTTGTACAAGGCACCATGTTGCATTTGGAGAGCCCCTGAAGTGCCAGAACAGTAGAAACCCCCCCAAAATGACCCCATTTTGGAAACTAGACCCCTCAAGGAATTTATCAAGGGGTATAGTGAGCACTTGAACCCTACAGGTGCTTCACAGATTTTTTTACCATTGAGAAGTGAAAATGAAAAATTACTTTTTTTATAATAAAATGTCACTGTAGCCCCAAATTTTTCATCTTCACGAGGGGTTAAAGGAGAAATTGCACCCCACATTTTGTTACGCAATTTCTCCCGAACACGGAAATACCCCATATGTGCTGGTACCCTAATGTACGGGCACACGGTCGCTCTCAGAACGGATGGAGCGCTAATTGGATTTTGTAGGCCAGATTTTGCTAAAATAGATTGCAGGCACCATGTTCCTTTTGCAGAGCCCCCAAGGTGCCAAAACAGTGGAAACCCCCAAAATGTGACCCCATTTTGGAAACTAGACCCCTCAAGGAATTTATCAAGGGGTATAGTGAGCACTTTGACCCTACAGGAGTGTAACAGAATTGGCCCAACAAAAGGAAAAGTGACATTTTTTGCTATAAAATGTAGCTTTAACCCCAAATTATGCATTTCCACAAGGGGTTAAAAGAGAAAATGCACCCCACAAGTTGTCAAGCATTTTCTCCCAACTACAGAAATGCCCCACATGTGGACGTAAAGTGATGTATGGTCACACAGTGGGATAGAACAATAGTTGGAGGGTAGATTTGGCTGAAATTGGTTTTAGTTACCATGTCACATTTGTAGAGGCCTTGAAGTGCCAAAACAGTGGAAACCCCCAAAATGTGACCCCATTTTGGAAACTAGACCCCTTGACTTCAGTGACGTTAGTGTTAAATTACACCTCTTAAAAAATTTACCAAGAAGTATAGCAAACATTTGGATGCAGCTTGTATGGCAATAATTTATTATCCAGAAATTACTGCATAACCGGATGAAAGTAATTGTGTGCAGAGTACGTGATGGTATAAGGAGGCGATATTCCATGGAAAATAAATTCTAAAATTAATATTCCATGGAAGTGTGGTACAATCTAAAGCACTCCTTCATGCACAAGCCAGGTTTATCAGGGCAGGTGTCACACTGATAAATGGTGTCTCTCCTTATTCCTCTTTTGTAACACACTCTGCATCTTTTCTGAGTTTTCCCTTTTTTAGCAGTTTGGGGGACTTCACCGGGAAAATGTTGCCCTGGTATAATACGGGAACCATGAGTTTCAGAAGTACTGGGGCCTGGCACTTCTAGGTCCCCAAATATCAGGGACTTGATAATTGCCTCCTGAAACTCAAGGAAAGTTCCTGTGTGGCCTGCACATCGTGATAGCACGTAAGAGTTATACAATGCCATCTGAACCATGTGCACGACCAGCTTTTTGTACCACACTCTTGTTTTTCGCATGGCACTGTAGGGCTTTAGGACTTGATCAGATAGATCAACCCCTCCCATGTACTTATTGTATGCCAGGATGCAGTCTGGCTTGGAGACAGTGGTACTGGTGCCACGCAGAGGGACAGAGGTGCTGCTGCTGCCATTAGCTGTGGTCAGTACAAGGACATCCCTCTTGTCCCTATACTTGACCAGCAGCATATTCTCATTGCAGACGGCACTACTCTCACCCTTTCTGAGGCGCTGCTCAATATGTGCCCTAGGGAGGCCTCTTTGATTTCTGCGCACAGTCCCACAAGCTGCAGTTCCTCTAGAACTCAGGGACCTAAAGAGTGGGATGCTGGTGTAAAAGTTATCCACATAGAGGTGATAACCCTTGTCCAGCAGTGGGTGCATCAAATCCCACACAATTTTCCCACTAACTCCTAGGATTGGGGGGCAGTCTGGGGGCTCAATCCTTGTGTCCCTTCCTTCATACACCCTAAATTTATAAGTGTATCCTGAACTGCTCTCACATAGCTTATACATTTTAATGCCATACCGTGCCCGCTTACTGGGCAAGTATTGGCGGAATTTTAGCCTCCCTTTGAAACTGATCAGAGACTCATCAATTGCAATGTTCTGATCAGGGATGTAGGACTCTGCAAATTTGGAACTAAAGTGGTCAATGACTGGCCTAACTTTGTATAAGCGGTCAAAATTTGGGGCATCTTGGGGCGGGCACTGGGAATTATCATTATAATGAATGAACTTTAGGATACTTTCAAACCGCTTCCTGGACATAGCCATTCGATAGATTGGAGTGTTGCGCAAGACGTCTGTACTCCAATACTGACGAATTTTAGGTTTTTTCACTATGCCCATATGCAGAATAAGACCCCAGAAAATCTTCATTTCTGCTGCATTTATTGGGGTCCAGTTCTGTGGCCTGGCATAGGAAGAGGTGGCATTTTGTTCCAAAAATTGTTCAGCGTACAAATTTGTTTGGGCCACCATAAGATCTACAAACTCATCAGAGAAAAAGATTTTGAAAAAGTCATTTTCTCTGAAGCCCTCAGTCTCAATTTGTATTCCTGACCGGGCAACAAAGTCAGGAAGCTGAGGCGCATAATTTTCTGGGGGTGGGGTCCACATGGGCTCTACAGGTGGGGCAACTAACTCAGCAATTGTTCTGGGGTGCCTCCTTTGGGGTTGCTCATCACTGGAGGAGGAGGAGGAGGAAGAAGAGGAAAAATAAAGGAATGGGGCATTTTCCTCTTCTCCCTCGCTGGCGGTATCAGTGTCAGAGGCCAGTATGGCGTACGCCTCTTCTACTGAAAACCTTCTTTGGGATGATTGGAACATTTTTGTGTGTGTGTGGTGTTTTACTTGAGTATATAAAACTTTATTTCTTGAAACTTTATTTCTTTGAAACTTTTTCAGTGTGGGGTGTGTGTTGTGCTTTAACACGTGTATTTTATGTAAAAAAAAAAAAAAAAACCTTCCCTTCTATCAAAAATGGAGCTATATATAGATTGAAAAAAAACTGAGCCAAAAATCACAAATGTGACCAATAACGTATATTTTATTACTGGTCAATTTGCGGTGGCGAGTTTTACAAAAAAAAAAGCTTGTGCACAAACAAAATTCTCTTTTCTACCTACTAGAAAAAAAAACTGAGCCAAAAATCACAAATGTGACCAATAACGTATATTTTATTACTGGTCAATTTGCGGTGGCGAGTTTTACAAAAAAAAAGCTTGTGCACAAACAAAATTCTCTTTTCTACCTACTAGAAAAAAAAACTGAGCCAAAAATCACAAATGTGACCAATAACGTATATTTTATTACTGGTCAATTTGCGGTGGCGAGTTTTACAAAAAAAAAAGCTTGTGCACAAACAAAATTCTCTTTTCTACCTACTAGAAAAAAAAACTGCCCCCAAAATCACAAATGTGACCAGTAACGTATATTTTATTACTGGTCAATTTGTGGTGGCGAGTTTTACAAAAAAAAAAAGCTTGTGCACAAACAAAATTCTCTTTTCTACCTACTAGAAAAAAAACTGAGCCAAAAATCACAAATGTGACCAATAACGTATATTTTATTACTGGTCAATTTGCGATGGCGAGTTTTACAAAAAAAAAAGCTTGTGCACAAACAAAATTCTCTTTTCTACCTACTAGAAAAAAAAACTGAGCCAAAAATCACAAATGTGACCAATAACGTATATTTTATTACTGGTCAATTTGCGGTGGCGAGTTTTACAAAAAAAAAAAGCTTGTGCACAAACAAAAAAAAAAGAAAAGGAAAAAAAAATGCAAAAATGCAAAAAAACCTAACAAAAAAAAAAAAAAAAAAATTTGGAGAAATGCCAAAAAGGGCTTTCTCAAAAAGGGGAGGGAGGTGAGTCTCTTTTCTGCACAGAATGCAGAGTTTAGGACCCAGAAGCTGGAGGAGCCAGACAGTCTCAGATGCCTCGGTCAGGAAAGGGTGGAGAGGAGATGGGACGGGAGACGGCAGAGGGGAGAGATGGGCAGTAGAGGGCTGGCTGGGAGAGGACCTAGGACGTCTGGCAGAATCTGATCGAGGTATGACGCAGCGGTAACGCAGCAATCTCACGCACAGGGCTCACAGGGCAGCACGGGTTCTGCTCTGCTCGCAATTCCCAGAGGGAGTGATGTAAGCAGAGCAGTGCCCGAAGTTTACACTGCCCTGCACGCCATTGATTGGTCAATCTGCCATGATGCTGGCAGATTGACCAATTAAAACATCTGGAGGGGGTCGCACCACTGTACGCCCCCCAAACACTCGACAGGGATTGGTGCAAGGTGTAGCTCCAATCACTGTCACTTTTGTACCGATCTGTCGGCACAGATCATTGGATCTGTGCCGGCAAGCTGCAATTGGACATTGCGAAGCAATCGTCCAATTGCAGCGATCCACGTGGCAGGGAGGGGGTTAAATCTTCCGATTCATGTAAAGAAAGTTGTCTGCTGTCATGGACAGCAGCAACCTTCTTACAGTTTCCGTGTCTTGAGACACGGAGGCTGTTTATAACCATGACGTATTATTACTTCATGGTGCGCGAAGTACCTCGCGTCCATGACATAATAGTACGTCAAAGGTCGCTAAGGGGTTAACACTTCTACAGTATGTTTACAGCAGTTTTCCTTTCCTACCCAAGCCTTTTGCACAGTACTATATGTTTATATATATTTGCACAGTACTAAATGAAAATGCATATATATTTGCACAGTACTATATGTATATGCATATATATTTGCTCAGTACTATATGTATACGCATATATATTTGCACAGTACTATATGTATACGCATATATATTTGCACAGTACTATATGTATATGCATATATATTTGCACAGTACTATATGTATACGCATATATATTTGCACAGTACTATATGTATACGCATATATATTTGCACAGTACTATATGTATACGCATATATATTTGCCTAGTACTATATGTATATGCATATATATTTGCTCAGTACTATATGTATACGCATATATATTTGCACAGTACTATATGTATACGCATATATATTTGCACAGTACTATATGTATACGCATATATATTTGCCTAGTACTATATGTATATGCATATATATTTGCTCAGTACTATATGTATACGCATATATATTTGCACAGTACTATATGTATACACATATATATTTGCACAGTACTATATGTATACGCATATATATTTGCACAGTACTATATGTATATGCATATATATTTGCACAGTACTATATGTATACGCATATATATTTGCACAGTACTATATTTATACGCATATATATTTGCACAGTACTATATGTATATGCATATATATTTGCACAGTACTATATGTATACGCATATATATTTGCACAGTACTATATGTATACGCATATATATTTGCACAGTACTATATTTATACGCATATATATTTGCACAGTACTATATTTATACGCATATATATTTGCACAGTACTATATGTATACGCATATATATTTGCCTAGTACTATATGTATATGCATATATATTTGCTCAGTACTATATGTATACGCATATATATTTGCACAGTACTATATGTATACACATATATATTTGCACAGTACTATATGTATACGCATATATATTTGCACAGTACTATATGTATATGCATATATATTTGCACAGTGCTATATGTATACGCATATATATTTGCATTTGCACAGTACTATATGTATATGCATATATATTTGCACAGTACTATATGTATATGCATATATATTTGCACAGTACTATATGTATATGCATATATATTTGCACAGTGCTATATGTGTAAAATGCTATTCAGAGATTAACATATACATCTGATTATCTAACCCGGTGACAGCAGAGGCGTATTCCTTATTATAGTTAATCCATTGACATACATAAATCACTGATATCCGATTGTTACTGATAGAACGATTATCTTACGGTCTCCACATAAGTGGAACGAGTACAATGTGCCAGGATGACGGATGTATGGCAATTTCCAGACTATTGTACTTACAAGTCACTTAGGAAATAATAGAAATCTGTTCAATCTGCCGGCTCCACTGGAGGTCACATTATATCATTTCTATTGCTGTGTGAGACACAATTCACAGTGCTGGAAAGTTGTGTTTTCTATACAGTATGTACAGGTGGATCCTTATGGAGTATATAACATGTAAGCATACACTGAGATATTACATGAAATGGATATGCTCTATACACAGCCATGCACACTCTATTGGCATTACACACTTTCAATAGGGTGTGAGTAAGTTAGCAAGAGCCAGGTCTCCCAGCGTCACAGCCAAAGTCCCAGCCTGACCATAAGTCAAACCAAGGGTAGGTTCACGCTACCGTTATTAATGTCCATTGATCTCATCCATCATAGAATGAGAGCAACAGCCATTAAGTAACTCATGCAGATGGAGCCCGTCTGTTGTCTGTCTGCATTTGCTCTCATGTAAAAAAACAAAACATTATGTTTTTTTTTTTTCCTTTTCTGATGGAAGAACAAGTCATACATACAGGACTATTACTCTCAGCCATGCTGTGTATATAGAGTCAGTGGGAATGGATGCAGACGGAGGTGGCTCTGTGTGTGTCCGTCGCGCTACCATTGCTAATGTTCATTGATCTTATCGCAACGGACAATAATAATGGTAGTGTGAATGCCTCCTAACAGCGTCACGCATATGTACTGTACTTTATACTGAACATATTTCTTAAAGGATTTGTCACCAGTCTTGGCGTGTCTGTTTCAGTAAAGACCGCTATTCCTTATAAAGGAATACTGTTGTGCTATTCCTCTGTTATTCCTCCTGGAAATCTATACATAAATTTACCACTGGGTGTTACCATTTCTTGTGGTAAAGGGAACAACAATACCACTGTTGGCCAATGTCTAGATATTAAGGATATCTAGTAGGAATAACAGAAGTACAACACAATATGAAGTTATAAAAAAAAAAGTGTTTCTGTTGTTTTTCATGACAAACAAGTATTTAGTAAAGCAGATACATCAGAAGAGCTGACATGTCCTCTATAAGTAGGTCTGTGTAGTCATTTCCTGCTGTTAGGGTGCATGCACACTGAGTAACGCCGGGCGTGTATGAGAGCCGTACACGCCGGCATTACAGCAGACTGCCGAACACTTCCCATTCACTTCAATGGGAGCGCTCGTAACAGCGGCGTTTACGAGCGCTCCCATTGAAGTGAATGGGAAGTGTTCGGCAGCCCTGCTGTAACGCCGGCGTGTACGGCTCTCATACACGCCCGGCGTTACGTAGTGTGCATGCACCCTTACTCTGGTTTTCTGGGTATGTGCTGCATCTATAGCAAACAACATATGGCAGCCTAATAAGAGCCGCAGAAGATTCTCCAGTGTCACACTGATGTATGGAACGAGAGCGCCGCATGCTACATAAGGATGCCATTATTTTTATAATTATACTAAATGATAAGGCATAAGTGTAGGATAAAGGACAAGCTTTATGGGCATTTCTGTGGCTACACTGGGTAAGGGCTGTCAGCGGCACCTCGTGATCAGGGTGCCAGCCAGACTATTAATGGAAAAAGAATTTTGCACTCCTTTAAGGTTGAAGGCGAGCAGGTAGATTTATTAATAACAGCAATTCTAGTGATGTTTTGGTCTCATGACTGTAATCAAACATGGCTGCTGTACAACCTGACGCTGTTCCACGGCGACATTGTCGTATTACATTAGCGCAAGTTTCACTGCAGCCAACTCTGTCTAATGGGATTGTTGGGTAAAAAAATATGCAAATCTATTCTCCAGGATGTAATTAGGAGAACAGTGACTCTGTATGCTGCCCTCTAGAGGCAGCTCCCTTAACATCATACATGACTTAATAAGCCTACTGATATGATGTGGGATTTATTGCCAAACCAATATTTCTATTCCAAAAGGAACAGATTCCCAGCTATGGACAGCGCTGTTTCGGCCTATTGGGCCTCGTCAGCATAGCGTAGGGATACTGGTTTGGCAGCGTGAGAGACTATAGACCAGGGTCAGGAGATAATCATACACATTAGGGAGAGTGTGTGCCTACATAGGCAGTACGGAGACTTACAAGTCATTCCTGCTCTGCTAGGGATTCTGGGTAAAAAATATGCAAATCTATCCTCCAGGATGTAATTAGGAGAACAGTGCCTCTGTATGCTACCCTCTAGGGGCAGCCTCCTTAACATCATGTTAATAAGCCTACTGATATGATGTGGGATTTATTGCTAAACCAATATTTCTATTCCAAAAGGAACAGATTCCCAGCTATGGACAGCGGAGTTTCGGCCTGTTGTCAGTATTATATCAACCCGCTTAACTTCAACATTAAAGGAGTTAAAAGTTCTTTTTCCATTCTGTGGCTATACTGTAGCTATATATCTCAAGATGTGTCATCCTAAGATCAAGGATATGCCTACACCAAAACTGTCCATTTGCAGAATAGCTATCCTATGCTGTTTATTATAATAGTGTGTCTTATGTGGCTGAGAAGTCATTAGGATTTGTGTGGTTGTTGTCTCTACATCCTCTATAGGTAGGTAGCTGGGAATGTAGTACTCGACAGGAAGAAGTGTGAGACTTAAAGGGCCAGTGCATGTACCAGTAAAACTGTCCCCAGGTAGCTCCTGCCTTAGCAAAGGTTCCCGTTCTCTAGTTTCCTGCCCTAAAGTGTTGGCATTGGTGACCTGACCTATGTAGTAACCTTCTAACTTCACCCTTTCCTATTCTGCATCCTGCTTGCTGCCTGTGCCTGACCTTGTCCAGTTCCTGACCACTGCACCTGTGCTGCTTGCTCTGACCACCTTCCTATTCTTGGCCGCACACAAACTCCTGCCCTGACCTCGGGCCTGTACCCAGACTAGTCTCCTGTCTGACCACTCATGCTGTGCGCCAGCAGCTCTTGGCCCTCTTGGTCAGCTGCTTCTAACATTAAGACCACTCCAAAAGGTTGCAAGGTTGATGGTCTCTCCACAGCAAAGTCTACATCCCTGTGCAGAATTCAGAGGGTAAGACTAGGGAGATGAGTTGGGAAACACATTTCGGAGTCTCCCAAATTCAAGCTGTTTTTTTAAGAACGCTGGGTCTATATCCATTGACTGTTACAAGGACAAGGAAGGAGCTTATTTAAGACAAGCCTATACTCAGGAAAAGAGAGCAAAATGTACAGGACATGAGTAGAACATATCAATACACTAACATGAGGGTTACACATAGTATAAAGGACACTGACCCTATTTTGGGGCTTCAGGACTAGATAATATTTTTAGTAGTTTTTTTGTGTGTTTTGCTGCAGAGTTCATGTGGTAGCAGGAGCGATGGCGCCGGGCTGGTGCGACATTTAAATGTGAGTATGGCTCTTTTTCTTATCTTCGACAGTTCCCTGTCTTTCCTCAGTTTTTATATGTCTGACCCCTTTAACCTCCCATCACAGGCAGTTCCAGCTTGTTCATTTTTCTCTTCACAATTTCCCAATGTTTAGTATAATATAAAATTACTGAACTCCCTAATGGCGCCGAATGGCATCCTGTATTTATTCTTCTGGTCCAATTTTTAAATTTGTTTGTTTTTTTGTAAAATTGAAATAAATACCGGTAATTGAAATAAATAATTTATTTTTTTTTAAAAGTACTGAACGCACAACATTGTATAAAAAATCCTAAATAAATGAGACACACCCCTGGGGTTGCTTTGCAAGTGAAGTAAGACATGATGACCGGCTCCTAGAAGCATCTTCTTCCTTGTGTAACAGTATCTTTGGATAAGATGCAATTTACTGGTGGCTGGCAATGTGAAACCTGGCATTAGATATCTGATTAAAATCAAGTCCATTAATATATTCATGAGAACAGAAGCACAAAAAGTCCGACCCTCAAGGTATAAAACCCAATATACACAATGGAGAAGCTGCAGGACCGAGCACCATGGCCCCATCAATATACAGTAATACTGACACCCAGGTATCACTATATTTATACATTTCGAAGAGGAACAAGACAACACCCAATGCCCAAAAACTATAGTATCCTGAGGAATACCAGTGCTATATGTAGGAAATGGGTTCTCAAACTGAAGGCATAACTAAAAGCCCTTGGACCCCCAATGCAAAATCTGTAATGAGACCCCCAATCCTTTAATAGTCCCATGGGGGAAAATGCAGCAGCTACTGGAAAATTTCAAAAATTAAAATGGTCGGAGTTTTTGGGTGCAGTAGTTGCTGGGTGCTGGGGAATGGGGTGTTTTGGTTGTCTGTCTGCTCCTTCCCTGAGCTTGAGGACTGAGGTTTTTTTTCCCCCACTTGGAATTCAGTCTGGCTGAATATAGGGTATCTGCGGTGCTCCTATTAACCCCTTCCTAACGGCACAGGAGCACTGCAGATCCCCTATATTTAGTAGACCGGGCACTATCAGACACAGGGATACCTAATGTGTATAATGTGTTTCACAGTCATTTTCTACTTTTCTATGTATTCTAGGGAAAGGAGGGATTCAGAACTTTTATTTATTTTATTATTATATTTTTTTAAAGCTTCTTTTTTTTCCCACTATTTTATGGGAGATTCGATACATTACTATTGCGGCTGGGTAAAAAAATATGCAAATCTATTCTCCAGGATGTAATTAGGAGAACAGTGCACTCTGTACGCCACCCTATAGAGGGCAGCATCCTTAACATCATGAACAACTCAGTTATAAAGTCTTTTTTAATCATAATGTGGATTTAATTGCTAAACCAGTATTTCTGTCCCAATATTTCTGTCCCAAAACCTTTTTTTTTTTTTTTTTTTTGCTTGACTTCAGTATAAGCCGAGGGGGCTTTTTCAGCACAAAAACTGTGCTGAAAAATCCGGCTTATACTTGAGTATACAGCAGCATAGATAATACCATATAGAAATACAAAAGCTCCAAGGTAGAGGCCTTTTCAGAGACAGTAGGTACAGATAAAAGATAAAGGCAAAACTTAGTAGAAGGGATATCATAACTTCAGCATCTTTCAGTTCTCTGTATGAAGTCATCTTTGCTTAGCCGGTTGTTGATTATACAGCCTGACCACAGTAGGGAGGAAAGACCTCCGATAACACTCCTTCTCACACTCGGGGTGAAGCAGTCGGTTACTGACAGTACTGCCCAGCACTATCACGGTCTCATACATGGGATGGGAGTTGTTCTCTAGTATGGACCTCACCATGGACAGTGTCCTTCTGTCACCCATCACCTGCACTGGTCCAGGGGGCTCCCTAGAACAGAACTTGCCCTTCTAAGCAGCCTGTGGAGTCTATTCCTATCCTTGGCTACTCCCCAGCAGGCCACTCCGAAGAAGATGGCTGATGCCACTACCGAGTTCAAAAAAGCCCTAAGACGTTCCCTCTGGACTCCAAAGGTCCTCAGCCTCCTGAGCAGGTAGAGCCTGCTGTGACCCTTTCTGTGCAGCGCATCCAAGTGATCAGCCCAGTCCAGCTTATTATGTTGGAGCACAGCTGTTGAGTATCTCAATGCCTGTCCCCTGGATGATGACCAGATTCGGGGCACTCCTCTGCTTACTAAAGTCCACCACCATCTCCTTGGTCTTCCCAGCTTTAATCCTAAAGTGGTTCCGCTGGCACCATTCCAAAAAAATCCCAGTTTAAGTCTCTGTACTTTCTGTCGTCTCCATCCTACTATTGCAGTCATCAGAATACTTCTGTAAATAGCAGATGAGTTGCATCTAAAATCTGCAGTGTACAGTGTGAAGAGGAAAGGGGCAAAAATCATACCTTGATGTACCCCCATTTTACAAATCACGGTGTCTGACACACAGTCCCAGGCTCTCACTTACTGGGGTTGGTTTGTGAGGTTACCATTTACTAGCTATAATACTGGTGGCTTCATTTGTTGTAGAGAAGCAGTTTTCCCCCCCTCAGGCTCCAGGGCCTGGTGCCGCAACCTAGATTGAGGGAACCAGAGAATGGAAATAGTTGTGGTGGACGAGGTGCCACCAACTAAGGCTGAGCACATTCAACCACGCACCCAGCCCCGCTTCTGTGCCGGACACTGCTGAGGGGGTCCTGGAACACTACCTGATGGTGGTGGTAATAGGTTCTCCTGGATTCAGTTGGAGAGGGAACCTCTCTACTCTAAGCCAGTGTGATGGTGTTTGGAAGGGCCCAGATGTTAAGGGGAAGAAGATTAGAAGATGCAGAGGGGTGTGAAGAGAATGAACTAAGGGGCAGTGAGGGATGATGACACAGGTGTGCTTGGAGCACAGGGGAATGCCCACTGTACTCACTGAGCTTATAGGGGCTCTATCAGTAAAATCATGCTGATAGAGCCCCACATATGCGTGAATAGCCTTTAAGAAGGCTATTCAGGCACCGTAAGGCCGGGTTCACACGGAGTATTCTGGCTCGTCATTTGGTACGTAGACGCCGTGGGAGGATTTGCGGGCCGTATACGCTCCCATTGTTTTCAATGGGAGCTGGTACCGTACACGCGGCGCTATTTTGCAGCCGTGATTTTGCAGCGGCCGTACCAAATGACGAGTCAGAATACTCCGTGTGAACCTGGCCTAAATGTTATATTAAACTACCCCCCCCCCCCCCCGTTTTAAAATAAAACCCTAAAACAGAATGTGATAAACTTACCGAACGTGCACGGGGGGCGGGCATTCAGGGTGCGCCTTCTTCTTCATCCACGCCTCCTCTTCCTGCGAAGTCCTCAGGTCCAGTCTTCCTCCGGCACTCGCGAACTGACATTTGCTAAAAAAATGGCCTGTGCGCATGCGCAGTAGCATGCTGCTTCTACCACGGCTACTGCGCATGAGCCCATGATTTTGCTGATAGAGCCCCTTTAAATTGCATATCCCAAGAACCAAATTTTTACAGAAACTGCTGGGGGCAGAAAAGAATGGAAGGAAGGAGTAGAATATCACCAATGTGCCATTATGTCAAAAGGTCATTTTCTAATGATAGACTCCCTTAAAAGCAAGAATGACTTTGCTGCCAGTACTGCAGTAAAACTTTACTTTGCTGCTTTAATTTAGCAAATGGAGAAGGTACAACAAGAAGCTTCCAAATGTCTCTCAGCATCCAACTCCCCAGCCTTGGCATTAGGAGGGTGCCCAGGAATGATAAAGGCTTTAAGGCTGACTTTACTTTAACTCCAACTCCTCTCAGCTGCCATTCCCAGCAATGGATACTGGAGACAGCAGTGCAGGGTAATCCTGACAGGTATCTGGTTACCTTTTAATAAGGTCCTGAGTCAACTCCTCCTGTCAGAGTACTCTACTGCTCCTCCTGGCACAGAATCCAAAGTTCTGACAACCAAAACTCCCTTCTAAGGGCTGTCTCTGGATGAGCCCAGGGCAATTCTCTCTTCCTAAGGGCTGTATGGATGGCTGTTAAAGTCCAGCCTCAGTGCTGGCTTGCAGTGATGGTTCTGCAGTCTGTCTGTCTCACCTACACACTCTAGACTGGGGCCTCAAGAATCATCCTGGACAGTGGCGTAACTACCACAGAGGCAGCAGAGGCAGCTGCCACAGGGCCCGGGACATTAGGGGCCCGGTGACAGCTGCTACCGCTGCTATCATTATTCTCGGAGGTCTTTTCGGACCCCCGAGTATAATGATCGGGGCCCCCTGTGGTGGAATACTTTCCACCAACAGGGGGCCCCGAAGCTGCAGCAACGGCTGAGACACAGGAGCTGCAGCTCTGGCTCCTGTCAGCGCTTCAGGATGCTCCCCCCCCCTCCCTTTCTCTGCCTGTCCTCTGCCCACGAATGAGGAGGAGGCGGGGCTTATCCCTGCCGAGCTCCTGCACTGAAGAGGAGAAGAGGAAGAAGGAAAATGAAACTGAAGATACACAGGTACATACTGGGGTTACTATACTTATTAATATCAGGCATTTGGGGTGATTACTTTTGTTTTAGTAACTCCATGTGCCTCATATTAATAGCAGTTAACCCTATCATGTCCCTCACATTAACCCCTGTGTGCCTCACCATAAGAGTTACTGATATGTGAGACATATGGGGGTAATAATAATGAAGATACTTTATTATTACCTCCATGTCTCTCACATATCAGTAACTCTTATGTGAGGTACACAAGGGTTAATGTGAGGGACATGATGGGGTTAACTGCTATTAACCTTTTCGCTGCCAAGGGTCTCTGGAAATTTTGCACCTCCAGTAGCCAGAGCAATTTTCACAGTTTTGAGATGGACAAATCAAACCTAAATTGCAACATTAAAAAAAGCATCCAACCCCCCCATACCTATATATTTTCTTAAAGTAGACACCTGCAGCATTGTCAGAATGCCACTTGGTACTGTATACAAACAGGCACCTTCATGCAATTTTGATTTAAAGTGAATGTTTTATGAAAAAATGCAAATAAATGTATATTAGTTGTTAAAAGCGGAAACCAAACAAAAAATTAAATGCACCAAACCTCCTAAAAATAAGAGTTCAACATGTGCAGAGTTCATACATATCACTATGGCCTGAACCCGCATGCTGGTGTCTTCAGAAAATCGCTAGAACTGGAAGGAACAAAAATCTGCTTTGAAGCTGGAAATGCTAAAAAAGTATCATCCTATAAAATTTAGGGATTACACACCATGAAAAGTAAGTGAACCCCTAAACCCTATATATTTTTTGAAAGTAGACAACCTGAAGATTACGAATATCTTAATGGGTCATCGATAGCCACATCCACCTTCATGCAACTTTGCGACCAACACAAATAATTTTTTGAAAAAATACGCTAAAACACATATTTGCACCTAAAACTCATGTTCAATCTCACATTCATATACAAAATACTTTTAAAATAATAGCTTATGGTGTATACAATGTGTATATATACTATATGTACCGCAAACATCAACTACAACAAGAGCTCGGACTCCCAAAAACACGAATACAGAAGACAAGCAGGATTTTGCTGTTGTTCACTAATATGTTAAAAAGCTATACTGCACCTACCAAACTGTGACTGTGATACCAAAATCTAGCTTTTTTCAGAGTACACAGCATTCCGTATATAAAAACACAATTTGATAGTTTATATATACAACCACCTTCATTCAACTTTGCCGCAAACAGAGATTGCTAGCAAAAATTGCGCAAAAATTCAAATTTGCCACTAAAGTGCAGCTCAAGAAATCCCTTTCTGCAAACATAATGTACTGTCCATAAAACTGCAATATGTGAGGAGTTCATACATACCACACATGTATATACAGTCCTATGAAAAAGTTTGGGCACCCCTATTAATCTTAATCATTTTTAGTTCTAAATATTTTGGTGTTTATAACAGCCATTTCAGTTTGATATATCTAATAACTGATGGACACAGTAATATTTCAGGATTGAAATGAGGTTTATTGTACTAACAGAAAATGTGCAATATGCATTAAACCAAAATTTGACCGGTGCAAAAGTATGGGCACCTCAACAGAAAAATGACATTAATATTTAGTAGATCCTCCTTTTGCAAAGATAACAGCCTCTAGTCGCTTTCTGTAGCTTTTAATCAGTTCCTGGATCCTGGATGAAGGGATTTTGGACAAACAATTCAAGTTCAGTTAAGTTAGATGGTCGCCGAGCATGGACAGCCCGCTTCAAATCATCCCACAGATGTTCAATGATATTCAGGTCTGGGGACTGGGATGGCCATTCCAGAACATTGTAATTGTTCCTCTGCATGAATGCCTGAGGATTTGGAGCGGTGTTTTGGATCATTGTCTTGCTGAAATATCCATCCCCGGCGTAACTTCAACTTCGTCACTGATTCTTGAACATTATTCTCAAGAATCTGCTGATACTGAGTGGAATCCATGCGACTCTCAACTTTAACAAGATTCCCGATGCCGGCATTGGCCACACAGCCCCAAAGCATGATGGAGCCTCCACCAAATATTACAGTGGGTAGCATGTGTTTTTCTTGGAATGCTGTTTCTTTTTGGACGCCATGCATAACGCCTTTTTTTTATAACCAAACAACTCAATTTTTGTTTCCAAAATGAAGCTGCCTTGTCCAAATGTGCTTTTTCATACCTCAGGCAACTCTATTTGTGACGTACGTGCAGAAACGGCTTCTTTCTCATCACTCTCCCATACAGCTTCTATTTGTGCAAAGTGCGCTGTATAGTTGACCGATGCACAGTGACACCATCTGCAGCAAGATGATGCTGCAGCTCTTTGGAGGTGGTCTGTGGATTGTCCTTGACTGTTCACACCATTCTTCTTCTCTGCCTTTCTGATATTTTTCTTGGCCTGCCACTTCTGGGCTTAACAAGAACTGTCCCTGTGGTCTTCCATTTCCTTACTATGTTCCTCGCAGTGGAAACTGACAGGTTAAATCTCTGAGACAACGTTTTGTATCCTTCCCCTGAACAACTATGTTGAACAATCTTTGTTTTCAGATCATTTGAGAGCGGGCTGTCCATGCTCGGTGACCATCAAACTTAACTGAACTTGAATTGTTTTGTAGAAAGAAATGGTCCAAAATACCTTCATCCAGGATCCAGGAACTGATTAAAAGCTACAGGAAGCGACTAGAGGCTGTTATCTTTGCAAAAGGAGGATGTACTAAATATTAATGTCACTTTTCTGTTGAGGTGCCCATATTTTTGCACCGGTCAAATTTTGGTTTAATGCATATTGCACATTTTCTGTTAGTACAATAAACCTCATTTCAATCCTGAAATATTACTGTGTCCATCAGTTATTAGATGTATCAAACTGAAATGGCTGTTGCAAACACCAAAATATTTAGAACTAAAAATGATTAAGATTAATAGGGGTGCCCAAACTTTTTCATAGGACTGTATTTACAGGGGCGGGTGTTAAAGAATCGCCAAAATCGCAGAAATGCGCCATCCCATTTTGTGCATGCAAATTAAATAGGACTTTACATAAAAATGTTATTTTCCATCCCCCTATAATCATTTTAGCAAACTATACGTTCATCTCTAGTGATAATCGTTATTACTATTATTTTAGAGTGTAACGGACATCACTAGAGACGTATTTTACTGTAGAAAGCTCAGGTATAGACAGGACAGGGATTGGGTGAAATGTAAACTTTATTTGCGACTTTATGTATATGTTGTGTAAGTGTTTGGTGCGACTTTTTTTTTTGGTGCTGTGACCTGGACAATGGTAAACATCTGGGTCACAGCGCCAATAAACTTCCTGGTTATGTTCAGGAGGTATAACATAAGAATACCCCACTAGTAAAGCTCAGGGGGGAATTACATTATAACTGTATGTGACAATCAGAGACAAATGTATAGTATACGCTCTGATTGGCAGGAGAAGGGTTAATAGGGACAATAGAGTCCCTGCCACCCCCCTCCTGCTGTCACATACAAGTTATGCAGAGAGACAGATTGTTTCACTGTCTCTCTCTGCTGCACTGCTCCGTGTCCCTCTTCCTTTCTTGTTAGATCGTAAATTGCTTGCTTAGACAGGAGGGGGGGGGGGACACTTTGGAGCTCTATATCTTTGGACTGCATCAACATATCTTGATGCTTTCAATTGCATTTTAAAGAGGAAAATCTCATCTTTAAAATGATATCGATGATTGGATGTACAGTTTTGGAGAAATTCACTGTTGAAACACTGTTGGGAATTGAGATCTGCAGTTGGATCTCATAGCCAAATAGTGTTTTCAACAGTGAATCACTACAAAACTGTAAGTAAAATCATCAAGTCCCTGGTATCATTTTAAAGATGAGAGTCTCTTCTTTAAAATGCATTTTAAAGCATCAAGATATGTTGATGCAGTCCAGAGATATCGGCATTAGTAGGGAGGACGTACAAAGTACGTCCTCCGCTACTGAAGTGCCACCTTGGGAGCACCTACAGTGTACGTGACTGGCAGCGAAAGGGTTAATATGAGGCACATGGAGTTATTAAATTGTAATGCACATGACCAGATTTTGTATCCACAATTGTCCTGGTATAGCGGTCAGCGGGTGACGTGACAGTATTTAGTCCTGTAGGGGCCACTATGGGACATAATACTGTGTGCAGGGGCCACTATTGGGTATAATACGGTGTGCAGGGGCTACTATGGGACATAATACGGTGTGCAGGGGCCACTATGGGGTGTAATACTGTGTGCAGGGGCCACTATGGGACATAATACGGTGTGCAGGGGCCACTATGGGACATAATATGGTGTGCAGGGGCCACTATGGGGTATAATACTGTGTGCAGGGGCCACTATGGGGTATAATACTGTGTGCAGGGGCCACTATGGGGCATAATACTGTGTGCAGGGGCCACTATGGGACATAATACTGTGTGCAGGGGCCACTATGGGACATAATATTGTGTGCAGGGGTCACTATGGGACATAATACTGTGTGCAGGGGCCACTATGGGACATAATACTGTGTGCAGGGGTCACTATGGGACATAATACTGTGTGCAGGGGCCACTATGGGACATAATACTGTGTGCAGGGGTCACTATGGGACATAATACTGTGTGCAGGGGTCACTATGGGGCATAATACTGTGTGCAGGGGCCACTATGGGACATAATACTGTGTGCAGGGGCCACTATGGGGCATAATACTGTGTGCAGGGGCCACTATGGGACATAATACTGTGTGCAGGGGACACTATGGGACATAATACTGTGTGCGAGGACCACTATTGGTCATAATAGAGCGCGCAGGAATGCGTAGGAGGGACTCGGTCGAGATCTTCGGTGTCGGGGGGCCCCATGTCAAAAGTTCGCCACAGGGCCCCACCATTCCTAGTTACGCCACTGATCCTGGAGGCAAAAGTCTCCTTCAACCCCACCCAGTGGCCTGTGATTGGCCAGGGCTGTACCAAGGCACAATGATTAAACACTGGAGGAAACTGCAGGGAAACCACAAGGGAAAAAACAACAAGGGCTAGCTGCAAACTGTGTATATACAGTGACATAAAACATAGAGGATGGGACAGACCAACATAACCCAGAGGCTCAAAAGACAAACAACTAAAGTAGTAGCTCTCTACATATGCTACACCTACACCCCTGCCTCCAACTATATGCAGTGCAAAGGATGAAATCTCATATGGGTCCATGAGCCCACAGGGGTTCCTTTCCAGTGCAGTGACATCTCAGTGGCACTTACCCTTTAGCTGTGACATCATTATGTTAATGATGCCTGTTCTGCTTTGTGATGTCACTGTACTCATGATTCTCACACTGTGGCATCACTACAAGTGACAATAAGTGATCGCAAACCTGCTTGACAATACCACAACTGTCCACTAGATGTCACTATGGGTTTTCTTAGATTTACATATTATAAATTGTGCACACAGGGTGCTTCTTAAAAATCTGCTATTAAGCCATCACATATAAATTTTGTAATATACTTTAATAACAGATTTTGATCCTTTCTGTGAAATCCTGCATTTCTTTATTCTTTCTCTTTCTTTTGTATTGAGAGCTGTCCTGGCTCCTCACTGTGTACAGTGTATGGGGCTTGTGTGTAATGAAGGGAAAATTAGTGTGGGGGAGGGTCACTTCAAGCAGTTATATCTTAAGCAATATAAAACATAGAAACTTCCTTCTGGTATGATATGAAAGAGTTTGCAGTACTACCTGTATTAGTTACAATGATATCACTTGTAGAGTGGGCGTTTTCAGACACAGGGACACCTAATGTGTAGGCGTTTCACAGTATTTAAGTACTTTTATATGTGTTCTAGGGAAAGGGGATGATTTGAACTTTTAATTTTTTATTTTTATTTTTTTGCATTTATTTGAACCCTAGGGGGTTTGATCACTGATACAATGCATTCCAAAAAAAACCAGCAGTTCTATTGCAGGCTATATAGAGTAGCCTGCAATAGAAAATAATGAGAGACAGGCCTGGGAGCCTTCAAAAAGCTCCCAGCTGTCCTGGTAATGGATCGCCGGCCTCAGAGCTTGCGGGCACTGATGGCGGGCATTAGTACCGGGTGTCTACTGTATAAAACTTTAAACACCCAGCAGCTGCTGTACTAGTACGGTGGATGTCGGGAATGGGATAAATAGTGGCTACCTAGACCATAATGGAGTCTGATGGGTTTACGCCTGAACAATATGGAAAAATATGTAGAGAAACGCGCTGCTTGCAGTACAGAAACCCCAAACGGAATCTAAGTGCAGGTGTGAACCTAGCCTGACTCGCTTCTTCTACAATGCACCTTTTTATTCTTTTCGAGTCTCTTACAGGCTCAGTAATGACATTGATGTTTCCCAATTGACCACTGAGGCTCAAATCACAGATCGACTGACGCAATGGAGAGGTGAACAAGACAGTTATGTTTACTTACCTCCCTGGGATCTCCACTTGTTATACCATGAAGAGACCCAAGAACACATTACAGGTGGCAAATTCCAAAAATTTCATATATGGTCGAACCTGAAATTTTTGGAACATTTGTTACGAGCCCAGCTTGTTGCAATCCATTTCACTTTTCCCTAAACACAACATTCCATTTTGCAAAAAAAGAAAAGGTTGGGTGAATTCATACAGTGCAGTTTCATTGCAGAAATTTCTGCGACTGTCCCATTTAACTCAAAGATGCCTAAAGAAATCTACAGTATGTGCTTGTCACAAAAGTAACCACATTCAGATGAATTAAATGGATTTTCGCTGTTGCAATTTCTGCAGTAAATCTACCGTATGTGAATTTACTCTAATTGACTGTCATTACTTTTACACAGTCTTTTAATGTAAAGCGCTATTAAATAATACTCCAGAGAGACATCATCTCCGCATTCATATCAGAAGTCTAACACCGACTTTATCGTTCATCCCTCTAAGACGTTACTTGTAGCGAAATCAGTAAGATTAGTTTTATTGCTGCAGATTTGTCGAATAAGTGATTTTCTCCCTGTGATATTATCAGCGAGAGCGCTCCAGACTGTCTGTATAAAATGTATTATCTGTAATCTGCCCTCATGTAAAAAAAAAACGGGTGTCTGCAAGTAAAAATCACTGACAGGGTAATATACACAACTTCTCCAGTACACATGGCAAGTACATTGTACCAATATCTCATCATTTAATGCCATCAACAAGTCTATTTGTAAAGAAAATTTTGGAGTCAATGGTCTGCTTATTTCTAAGGGTTGTAAAGAGACCCCCCCAACTGCTGACACCAAGTTGTCAATTTATTTAGAAATTTCTCAGAGGAATAACAGAGGAACTGCACAATATTGAGATATAAGAAAATCTAGAAACATTGAAGATTGATGGCAGAAAAAGACCTCATGGGCCATCTAGTCTGCCCTTATATTATTACCATTTTATCTTAGGATGGCCATGTGTTTATCCCAGCCATGCTGAACTCACTTACTGTAGATTCCCCAACCACATCTACTAGAAGTTTGTTCCAAATCTCAACTACTCATTAATATTTCCTGATATTCCTGATTTTCTCCAGACTTATGTTATAGGGCAGAGGTAGCCAACTGGAGGAACCAGGAACGTTGGTTTGAGGCTGAAGTTGTTTGACACCAACAGGAAATGTTATTATTATACTCTTGGTTTTGTTTAAACCCCATAGTATAATAAGTGGATGCCCAGGGAGGTCCAGCAATGTAATAAACCAGTATACTCACTTTGCCTTAGATGCCTGTGTCATGATGTAAGCCAGGGGTCCTCAAACTTTTTAAACAGGGGGCCAGTTCACTGTCCCTCAGACCATTGGAGGGCTGAAATTTAGTTTAAAAAAAAATCTAAGCTTATACACTACACAGTAGCTCCCCCCAGGGGTGAACCTGCCTTTTTCGCCGCCCGAGGCGGACGACAGAAAGCCACCCCTCCCCCCCGAGAGGAGGGGGCGGAGCGAAGGGGGGCGGAGTGAAGGGGTCGTGGCAGAGCAGCGTTAGCAGGCAGAGAGCAGGCACGGAGAGAACCTGCTCTCTGCGTGAGGGGAGGCCGCTGGAGCAGCGCTGTGTCCACAGGGCCTCCCCAAACCACCGCTTGGTGACGGTTTCGTTAAGTCAGTCCAGGACAGCTTGTCCTGGACTGGCTTAGGTGAGCAAAAATGCCGCCCTTCCTGGGGCCCTGGCATAGCGCCGCCTGAAGCGGTCGCTTCAGGTCACCTCATGGGAGGTGCTGCGCTGGCTCCCCCCACAGTATTATAGGCTCCAAAGCAGGCTCCACCACAATATTATATGCTCCTCAGTATGCCCCTCCCACACAGTATTATCTAATCCTCAATACACCCCCCACACAGTATTATATGCTCCTCAGTACGCCCGCCCCCACACTGTATTATATGCTCCTCAGTACGCCCACCCCCACACTGTATTATATGCTCCTCAGTACGCCCCTAAACACACACACACACACACACACACACAGTATTATATGCTCTTCAGTATGTTCTTCCCCCCAAAGTTACAGTCCTATGAAAAAGTTTGGGCACCCCTATTAATCTTAATCATTTTTAGTTCTAAATATTTTGGTGTTTGCAGCAGCCATTTCAGTTTGATATATCTAATAACTGATGGACACAGTAATATTTCAGGATTGAAATGAGGTTTATTGTATTAACAGAAAATGTGCAATATGCATTAAACCAAAATTTGACCTGTGCAAAAGTATGGGCACCTCAACAGAAAAGTGACATTAATATTTAGTAGATCCTCCTTTTGCAAAGATAACAGCCTCTAGTCGCTTCCTGTAGCTTTTAATCAGTTCCTGGATCCTGGATGAAGGTATTTTGGACCATTCCTCTTTACAAAACAATACAAGTTCAGTTAAGTTTGATGGTCGCCGAGCATGGACAGCCCGCTCTCAAATGATCTGAAAACAAAGATTGTTCCACATAGTTGTTCAGGGGAAAGATACAAAAAGTTGTCTCAGATATTTATCCTGTCAGTTTCCACTGTGAGGAACATAGTAAGGAAATGGAAGACCACAGGGACAGTTCTTGTTAAGCCCAGAAGTGGCAGGCCAAGAAAAATATCAGAAAGGCAGAGAAGAAGAATGGTGAGAAGAGTCAAGGACAATCCACAGATCACCTCGAAAGAGCTGCAGCATCATCTTGCTGCTAATGGTGTCACTGTGCATCAGTCAACAATACAGCGCACTTTGCACAAGGAGAAGCTGTATGGGAGAGTCATGAGGAAGAAGCCGTTTCTGCAAGCACGCCACATACAGAGTCACTGCCTGAGGTATGCAAAAGCACATTTGGAAAAGGCAGTTTCATTTTGGAAGAAGGTCCTGTGGACTGATGAAACAAAGATTGAGTTGTTTGGTCATACAAAAAGGCGTTATGCATAGTGTCCAAAAAAAACAGCATTCCAAGAAAAACACTTGCTATCCACTGTAAAATTTGGTGGAGGTTCCATCATGCTTTGGGGCTGTTTGGCCAATGCCGGCACCGGGAATCTTGTTAAAGTTGAGGGTCGCATGGATTCCACTCAGTATCAGCAGATTCTTGAAAATAATGTTCAAGAATCAGTGACGAAGTTGAAGTTACGCCGGGGATGGATATTTCAGCAAGACAATGATCCAAAACACCGCTCCAAATCCTCAGGCATTCATGCAGAGGAACAATAACAATGTTCTGGAATGGCCATCCCAGTCCCCAGACCTGAATATCATTGAACATCTGTGGGATGATTTGAAGCGGGCTGTCCATGCTCGGCCACCATCAAACTTGACTGAACTTGAATTGTTTTGTAAAGAGGAATGGTCCAAAATACCTTCATCCAGGAACTGAATAAAAGCTACAGGAAGCGACTAGAGGCTGTTATCTTTGCAAAAGGAAGATCTACTAAATATTAATGTCACTTTTCTGTTGAGGTGCCCATACTTTTGCACAGGTCAAATTTTGGTTTAATGCATATTACACATTTTCTGTTAGTACAATAAACCTCATTTCAATCCTGAAATATTACTGTGTCCATCGGTTATTAGATATATCAAACTGAAATGGCTGCTGCAAACACCAAAATATTTAGAACTAAAAATGATTAAGATTAATAGGGGTGCCCAAACTTTTTCATAGGACTGTATATATACTTACACACTATTATACTTACCGATGAAGAGCGGCCGCACATCCTCCTTCTTCAAACTACAGGCGCTGATAACTTAGGTCATCGCGCCTGTGTCGAGGCTGAGGTCACACTTTGCAGTCAGTGTATGCTGCGGTCACGCCAAACACAGACTGCTTTCAGCTGTACATTCACTTACACATACAACTGAAAGCAGCAATCACTCACTAACGGGGAATCCTGTGCCGGGCGACGGCATGTGGGCCACATTAGGTTGGCCGTAAAATGTCCTCGGAGGGCCACATGTGGCTTGCAGGCCTTAGTTTGAGGACCCCTGATGTAAGCATTGCCGCACATGACCTGTGAGTGTGAGTTAGCCTCAGCGGTGACCCCAAAGCATGTGACATCAGGAAGACACCTGGAGGATGTTCAGAAGACGTAAAGAAAGGTGAGTATAATCTGTTATCATGTTGTTGAACCTCCCCTGGGCCTCCATTTATTATACACTGGGGTCTAAAGAGACCCCCAAGGATAACAGTGATTCATGAGTGACCTGATCCACAAGTTTTGGGTTTCAGTTGACTGAAAAATCAGGGTCAAATCTATTTCTAAAAACTTTCATTCAACAAAAACTCCCTTGCAGAGGTTCTAGTGTAGTGTATAGAACTTTATTGGATTTTGGAGTTTGACAAAGAGAAAAGCCAAATTGTGCTCCGTGGCATGTGTGTGACTAAACTGTATGTTCCTGGTCTTGGACACAATACACATTCAATTTGAGTGTTTGGAGAATTGCTAAGGAGAGTCATTGACGCAGCACAGGACAGTAGCACATAGACATACACAGTCTGCGCTGCTGCTCTCACAGTGAGATGGACAGATAGATAACCCCAGTGTCTTACGTCTCTCCATCAATTACATTTAGGTCTTCCTCACAGCTAAGTTTCACACCCTACTTTCACCACATCTGTGTATCTATATTTTCTATATCTTTCAATCTGACTGTCTGAAAAGCTCTTATCTGTCTTATCTCTCCCCACAAAATGGACACCCTTCCTGCTTGTGAGGTTATGGTGTTTCCTTGGTGACCTCAGACCCTGTGGCGTAACTAGGAATGGCGGGGCCCCGTGGCGAACTTTTGACATGGGCCCCCCCCCAAACTGACGCCGAAGACCTCAACCGACCCCCTCCTCAGAACTCTATTATGTCCATTAGTGTCCCCTGCACACAGTATTATGCCCATTAGTGTCCCCTGCACACAGTATTATGTCCATTAGTGGCCCCTGCACACAGTATTATGCCCATTAGTGACCCCTGCACACAGTATTATGTCCATTAGTGGCCCCTGCACACAGTATTAACCCCAATAGTGGCCCCTGCACACAGTATTAACCCCAATAGTGTCCCCTGCACACAGTATTAACCCCAATAGTGTCCCCTGCACACAGTATTAACCCCAATAGTGGCCCCTGCACACATAGTATTAACCCCAATAGTGGCCCCTGCACACAGAATTAACCCCAATAGTGACCCCTGCACACAGTATTAACCCCAATAGTGTCCCCTGCACACAGTATTAACCCCAATAGTGTCCCCTGCACACAGTATTAACCCCAATAGTGGCCCCTGCACACAGAATTAACCCCAATAGTGTCCCCTGCACACAGTATTAACCCCAATAGTGACCCCTGCACACAGTATTATGTCCCACTGTGGACATCCATAAACAATTATTATACTCTGGGGTCTTTTCAGACCCCAGAGTATAATAATCGGAGACCCGGGGGAATAAAAACATTTAAAAAAAACCCAGTTGCTTACCTGTGCCCGGCTCCTATGCTGTCGGCTACCGGCTGCCGCTCTTGTCCTGCATTAATGACGTCGGACGTCACATGACCCGGGAAGCAGACCCGGGTCATGTGACGTCAGAGACGTCAGACACGAATGAGGGAGGCCGGAGGCAGGATCGTGGAGAGGTAAGTAACACTGTTTGTTATGTTCCTTACGTCTCCCGGTCCGCTGATCATTATACTCGGGGGTCTGCGAAGACCCCCGAGTATAATGATAGTGTTTGTGGGGCCCGCGGTGTCACTTGCAAGTGAATGGGGCCCGTAACGGACTATTTAAAAAAAAAAAAAACCCGCAGCGGTAGCGGCTGTCACCGGGCCCCCTAATGGCCCGGGCCCTGTGGCAGCTGCTACTGCTGCTACCACGGTAGTTACGCCCCTGCTCAGACCTATAATCCCTCATGATTGAATGTCCCTGTCAAGAGTGCTGCTTGAAAGGCATTATGGAAGAAGTCCATGTGACCCCTGATGTGACTCTTCTTCTCTGCTTTCTCCATGCTTTTATGAGACAGCCACTATTGCAGCCAGTTTGTGCAAACCAAACCATAAAAATCTTGGATTTGTTCAAATTCAAAGTGTTTACAAAGTTTGGATCAAAACCATTTCATTAAGAGCTGGTTTGCTTATCTGTAGACAATTTTGCCATCTATATTACAGCATAGTCACATGGATCAGAAGATATGTACTCACCCTCGTTCCCTGTTAAAAATGTCACAGCAATCGGGCAGTGCATTTTACCGTTTTGCACTTTTTCTTCCGCTTGGATGTACTCATATTTTTGGCATCTGTGTGGCAGCAGATTATGTTGCCAGGCATCGGGGCTCAGAATTGAATGACTTTTTATACAGTTCCTTAAATTATATTCCTGCCAAAGAATGTCACACATTATAGATCTGTTATTCTTCAGGTGTTACAGTGTTATGCATGTTTACAAATCTACATTATTCTGCCACCATGACAAGCCGTGCGAGCTTACCCATAGAGATCTCCACAGCAAACTGAAAAGGAATTTGTTGGTCTATACTGATACAGCCCAAGGAAAATCAAAAGAATGAATATGGAGACATATTAGACAATTGTAGAAAGAATTGCACTTTTTTAACTGTGAACTAGGGGATCAAATATAGAAATTGGAGATTCTGCTTAACCCCTAGAGATGCAGAACTTTTCACTTTTGCGCTTTTGTTTTTCACTGCTTGACTTCCAAAAGCCGTTGAAAGGATCATGTGATAACTTATTTTTGGCAAAAAATTACAGTGGTGTGGAATTGGAAAACAAACAATTGCTTTTCAAATGTTATTAATTTTGAATATAATAGTATTGAACATAATAGTATAGAATATAGAACATAATAGTATAGAATATAATAGTATATAATATAGAATATAATAGTATAGAATATAGAACATAATATTATAGAATATAGAACATAATAGTATAGAATATAATAGTATAGAATATAGAATATAATAGTATAGAATATAATACCAGAATATAGAACATAATAGTATAGAACATAGAATATAATAGTATAGAATATAGAATATAATAGTATATAATATAGAACAGAATAGTATAGAATATAGAACATAATAGTATAGAATATAGAATATAATAGTATAGAATCCTACTAATATTATAAGTGTGAAAGTTTGTGTGTTTGGATGTTTGTGAGTTTGGATGTTTGTTCCTCAATCACGTTAAAACGCCTGGACGGATTTGCGTGCAATTTTCCACAAACATAGTTTTCCCTTAGGATTGAGTCACAGGCTACTTTTGGTGCCACTAAACAACATGGCTTCCTAGCAGGAGACTCACAAAAGCAGGACTCCTAGCCCCAGCCATAGACTCACACACACTGCCTGGCATTTCCTGCCTCAACCTGCCTGCACACTCCTTACTGTCACCTCAGAAGTAGCCCTCACTCTACTCACTCACATAACACATCACATTGTCTGTATCACTACATACACAATACAACACATCACATTGTCTGTAATACAACACATCACATTGTCTGTATCACTACATACACAATACAACACATCACATTGTCTGTATCACTACATACACAATACAACACATCACATTGTCTGTATCACTACATACACAATACAACACATCACATTGTCTATCACTACATACACAATACAACACATCACATTGTCTGTAATACAACACATCACATTGTCTGTATCACTACATACACAATACAACACATCACATTGTCTGTATCACTACATACACAATACAACACATCACATTGTCTGTATCACTACATACACAATACAACACATCACATTGTCTGTATCACTACATACACAATACAACACATCACATTGACTCACAAAAGCAGGACTCCTAGCCCCCAGCTATAGACTCACACACACTGCCTGGCATTTCCTGTCACAAACTGCCTGCACACTCCTTACTGTCACCTCAGGAGTAGCCCTCACTCTACTCACTCACATTTATATATAGCTTTCCACATTTACATATAGCTTTCCACTATATAACACAACACATTGTCTGTATCACTACATACACAATACAACACATCACATTGTCTGTATCACGACATACACAATACAACACATCACATTGTCTGTATCACTACATACACAATATAACACATCACATCACATTTGCTAGCCCACCAAACTTTTTAAAGCACTTTTACAGTTTCACACGTCTGTGTCCACCCAATTCTCAAATCACCGCAGACGAAGTCGTGGGTAAAAGCTAGTATAAAATATAATAGCATAGAATATAGAATATAATAGTATAGAATATAGAATATAATATAGAACAGAATAGTATAGAATATAGAATATAATAGTATAGAATATAGAAAATAATAGTATAGAATATAGAATACAATAATATAGAATATAGAACATAATAGTATAGAATATAGAATATAATAGTATAGAATATAGAATATAATAGTATAGAATATAGAACATAATAGTATAGAATATAGAATACAATAATATAGAATATAGAACATAATAGTATAGAATATAGAATATAATAGTATATAATATAGAACATAATGGTATGGAACATAGAATATAATAGTATAAACTATAGAACATAATAGTATAGAATATAGAATATAATAGTATAGAACATAGAACAAAATAGTATGGAAAATAGAACATAATAGCATAGAATACAGAACATAATATTGGTGTGGATTTTAAGACGAGGTGTTCACACTATGTAGTATCTCTATATTGCATCCATTTTCTCATAGGTTTTGTTTTCATGGTGTTCACCCTGCTTTAAAAATGACACATTACCTACTGTATATTCTTGCAAGTTAGTATGATCTCAGTGATGTCAAATTTATGTTGTTGTCTTTTTTGCAGGACTGTATGTACCGTATTTTCCGGACTATAAGGCGCACATAAAAACCTACGATTTCCTCAGAAATCGTAAGTGCGGCTTATAGTCCGGTGCGGCTTATATATGGATGGAAGCGGCAGCAAAGTCTGCGTGCCGCTTCCATACATACATAAAAGACACCGTAAGGGTGCATTCACACTACAGAACGCCGGCGTGTATCACAGCCGTACACGCCGGCGTTACAGCAGGGCTGCCGGACACTTCCTATTCATTTCTATGGGAGCCGGCATGCGAGCGCTCCCCATAGAAATGAATGGACAGACACTTCCCATTCATTTCTATGAGAGCCGGCATGCGAGCGCTCCCCATAGAAATGAATGGAAAAAAGCAGTCCATTCATTTCTATGGGGAGCGCTCGCATGCCGGCTCCCATAGAAATGAATGGGAAGTGTCCGGCAGCCCTGCTGTCACGCCGGCCTGAAACAGAACGTGAAACTTACCCAGCGGTGCAGGGCGGGCGGGCGGGCATTCAGGCCTCCTCTTCCTCCGATGTTCCGTCCTTCTCCTCCGGCGCTCGCTGATAATGGCCGGGGCGCATGCGCAATATCATAATGCTTCTACTACGGCTACGCATGCGCCCAGGCCATTATCAGTTAGCGAGCGGCGGAGGAGGAGGACGGAACATCGGAGGAAGAGGAGGCCTGAATGCCCGCCCACCCTGCACCGCTCGGTAAGTTTCACATTCTGTTTCAGGCTTTTATTTTAAAACGGGGGGGGGGTAGTTTAATCCAACTTTTACGGTTGGGCTCTATCAGCATGATTTTGCTGATAGAGCCCCTCCTCGCCTGCCGAGCGCTTCCAATAGAAGCGGCTGGCACGCGGGGGGTTAAGCGGCCACTGGCAAAGTCTGCCTGCCGGCGCTTTCAATAACATATAATGCGCACCGGACTGCGGCTTATAGTCCGGTGCGCCTTATATATGAACCGAGACGGACTATAAGGCGCTCATGGGCAATGTGGCTTATAGTCCAGTGCGCCTTATAGTCCGTAAAATACGGTAGTTTTTTTTTTTATATTATTTTGTGACATTTTGATCACTTTTAATTCACATTTTTAAGGAAGGTAAAACATTCACTGTAGGGGATAAATATTTTTATAGTCTGGGCATTTTGTGTGACGCTGTATTCTTAATATGTCTGTTTTATTTTGTTTGGTTTTTTAATACTTATTCTAGGGATTGTGGTGATTTCTATATTTTTTAAATATTTTTATACTTTTGAAAACATAACATTTTTAAAATTGATTATTAATGTGTTGCAGTCTATAATAAAACCCAGTATTACTATTGAGCCCTGCCAAAGGCTATCCTCAATAGTAATATTGCTTTGGCAGACCTGGGACTTGGAGCTTGTATTGCAATGGTTAATACCATGAGTGAAATCTTCAATAGTACTGACTGCATGTTCCTAGCTTAATACTAACCTAGAGGAAGAGGGGTACATGGGTGTACAGGCTGTGTGTGAGAAAGTCTGCACCCCCATTCCTTCCTTTCTCACATACAGCCTGCACACCTATGTACCCCTCCTACTCACATTCTGCACCCCCATTCTGCTCTATGTGAGCAAGAGGAGGGAATGGGTGGTGTTGGCTGCGTGTGAAAAAGAGGGGTACATGGGCATGCAGGCTGTGTTTGAGCAAAAGGGTGACCTGGGGCGCAGGCTGTGTGTGAGAAAGAAGGGGGAATGTGGGTGCAGGCTGTGGGTGAGCAAGAGGGGTACATAGGCATGCAGACTGTGTGTGAGCAAAGTGGGTGAGCTGGGGGCGCAGGCTGTGTGTGAGCAAAGAGGGTGACCTGGGGGCGCAGGCTGTGTGTGAGAAAGAAGGAGGAATGCGGATGCAGGTTGTGGGTGAGCAAGCGTGTGGTGGAATGAGGAGTTCCCCCCTCCAGATCACCCTCTTGCTTGCACACAGCTTGCACCCCTATTTCCCTTCTTGCTTATACACACACCCTGCACCCCACATCACCCTCTTATTCACAAACAGCCTGCACGCCCATGTACCCCTCTTGGAGGGGGCCCCATGTCAAAAGTTCACCATGGGTCCCAGAATTGACAGGAAGATAGGCTGTCAATCACATAAGCAAGGCTAACATTAACTATTAGAGGAGCAGAGAGAAACCAAGGTGAAGGGGATGGGTGTGGTGGAAAATGAATTACAGAGGTGAGGGAATAGGGCAGTGTTCAGACAATACGAGAAGAACCTAAAGCAAGACATCATAGCCGGATCCACCTACCGCGCCATAGCATGTGGCCGGAGGATGACGGGTAAGCCCGGATGGGCAAGGATGTTACAATTGGTACCTTGAATCGCAGCATACAGTAGTTTCATTGTACTTCATCTGTCCAAGTCATTTGGCTAAAGACCACACTTAGCAGTTCGTGCTAAAACTACTTTTTGGTAGTTTTCCACCAGATTCACTTTCATAGTGTATTTCCATCCATAGACACAACAGGTTAAGGGGCTTGTGTCTTGTCTTCTCACGGTTTGCGAGTTGTAATTACTTGGGTATAGCTTGGAGAATGTAATATGCTCAGAGCCAGCACACAGCATGATCTACTCCTGCTCTCAGGCCGGCAGCTGCTGCAGCCTGTCCTGACCTTGTTCTTGCTCTCCATGCTTCCATCTCAAACCAGGAATTTAAGCAATCTCCAGAGGTAAACAGTAATAAGCAAATAACAGCAAATGACATCACGTCCTACAGCAATCCCTAGTAATAACAGTGAGAATGATACTCAGTGCGGTGCTCACTTCGTTCGTACTAGACCATATGTAAAACCTATTCTTGTAATATTACTCATGGAGATAGTTTGTTTTATGTCCAATTCTATATACAGTGCCTAAGTACATAGAAATATGACTGTAACATGTGCCTTTAGCTTCTTGGGCACTGCTCTTGCAATTGACACCCCTAGCGTCCCCTGCCCGTACAACCCTGTGCAGTGAAAGTTGGTCCTACCTCTGCTATGACATCAGCCATCATACTCAGCTGTAAGGCCCACCCTACTGACAGTGGGGAGATATCGGTGCCAAAGTTAATGGCAATGATATCTTCAGCTCCGGTTGCATAGCGACTTTTTTGAGGTATATAACACCACACATCTATGAAGACGTAAAAGGTTCTCTTTAAGTGAAAGTTTTTAACAGAAAAATTGCGTAATTCATGAATTTAAAAAAAGGTGATAATTTCCCTCTTAGTTGCACTGTGGCCACTTTCACACAGTTGATATTGGTCAACGTTTTGTATAAATACACCAAACCCCGCAGTGGAACCTACACAGAGAAAAAGTATCATGGAAGACTTGCATCTTTTATATTTTGGACCTCTTCCCGGTTTTGGCTTACAAAAAAATTCTGAGCAAAATGCTGCCATATGAGAACGGCTTCAGGTCTAGGGAGGAAATTGAACTACATGAAAAACCCAGTTTTCAAAATGGATGTGATATTGATCACATATTGATTCAATACGGATCAAATAGCAATGCAGTACGTGAAACACTCGCCATAGACTTTGATGAGAGTTTTCCATCTGCCATAGGAAATCAGAGGCATATGGAGATACAGTATGCCCGTAGCAAAGTCTCTTATCAATTCAGAGGTGCTATGGTGTCATGTGCAAGAAACCTTACTGTCAGTTCACATGTGGCATATCTTTTTTTTTTCTATAATAAACATCGAATATGCACATGCTGGAGGGACAAATATATCTACTTGTATCAAATGAATTTACTGCAATAGAATATTTTTGCAAGACAAAAGGACCCCAAATCATTGTCTACTTTTGCAAACTATGTGTCAAAGTACAGTACAGAACTCAGAACTGTATGCTAGTTTTTCCTATAACATACAATACATGAGGAAATTTGTTAGGAAAGTATGTGCTCTTGTAAATAAGCCTTTTTGGCCCAGATCTCCTATTCTTTGATTATATTATCCTCCACTTCTCATGTTAGTGTTGACATGTGATTTATGGAAACCAGAACAGCTTATCCGATGATCAGCAAGTCCGCAGAGTACGGTCCATGTTCCCTCACTTACACACAGAAATAGTTCCCGGGCCAAATGTAAATGTTTCCTTTGTAAATCACCGGGCCCCTTGTTCTAAATATAGGAGGAATTCTGAGGAACATGTTAGAAATGACTTTGATCACATCACATCTTGTGTAGTATATTTGTATTGGTCTAAAATATCTGCTTACTAGGAAATGGAGGTCTTGGAGATTGCTTGGTGAGCTTCACCCATGGAAATAGGACAGGTAGGTTTTTCCAGGCATCTTCCTTTAGATAACCGTAAGAAAAACAAAAGTTAAAACTGGAATGAGTAAAAGCAACCTGGAAATATAATAATAAGATATCCCACATAGAATATAAAACAAAGTATGTATCATCTCGTAGACCCCTCAACAGAATCATCACACATTTGGGCTTGCCCATCATGTATTCACTACACTCCTCAACATTGAAATGACAACACCAAGAGTTCAGGAAGCCATGAGATCGATAGACATGTTAATGATATGAAAAACTTGTATTAATAGTTGTCTGAGGAATGCTATACCACACTGAATGCACTTGGGCACACAAATCATCAAGTGTGGAGATACTGCAGGCCATCACTGAGAAAGAAAGACCTCCATTGCCACACTCCAAAGACCTACTGATACGGAATGTAGATTGTGAGTCCTGTATGGGGACAGTGACTGTCAATGTCTGTAACGCGATGTGGAATATGATGGCGCTATACAAGTAAGCATAATAAATAAATTGAATAAATTCCAGCTTTCATTGCTCTATGCACCATGATTGTCTCTGAAAGTTGTGGTGAGAGGTCAATGGAACACGTGTCGTTGGATGTCTGGCTCATAGCCCAATGTTGTGTGTCGTTTTGATGGTTTGCGTCCACACTGCTGCCCAAGGCTTGGGTTTTGGCAGTTCAAGGATTCTTTCCTTCTCAGTTTGCAGAACGTGGTGATAACTGTCTTGTCGAAGAACATAAGGTATCCCACAATCCTCTCCCACCACTTGATCCACTTTATGAGATATCATGTTTTCCATCTGTCTTTTGTGCCCCACTAATATGCTACAGATTGGAGCTAGGTGCTTGAACATGTGATCATTTGCAGATCTTAGTGACATCTGCGTCTACTTCTTTGATTTGCATAACTTATGGCTTGTCCTTCTTGGTGTTGCCATTTCAATGTTGAGGATGTGTATTGGTTGGGAGGTTTCTTCCAGCACCTACTCTCCAATGTGAATTGCCACCAGGTACCATCTCATAAATACTCAATAAACTGATTCTCCGGTCAGGTAATCATGAAACAGAGACAGATTCTTCCATAGAAAACATAAAAGAGAGGTTGTCCCATAAAATATACCAAAATAGACCCCCCAATATGTTGTCCATGCCTTGAATATTTATCTAACAAATACAGTTTTCTGGAGAGGAGCGTCCTACAGCTCCTCACCACCATGTAAGAAAGGACTTGAGACCAACCACAAGTGGGCCCCTCTCTCTCCAAGTCTCATAACCTCCATGTAATGTACCTCTAGGGTATGTACACCATTTGTCATATAGACCCTAGTGGTGTATATATTCATTGTGAATAGAACGTTAAATAAATTGCCTACCAGGTGTCCTCATATTGTTTCTCATCAAATTCTCCCTGTCCGCCATCACAGGTATCTGTTGACATTGTGTTGAGGTTAGGTGGCAGCAAAATTTCAGTAAAAGAGACTTAATTCACTATGGAAAAATGTCATTGTTGCACAGACATACCGATGGCCCTGGGTATGGGTTTTAAAGGGAGTCTGTCACCAGGATACTCAATATCAAACCAGCCATTTTGCAATGTAGGAAACAATATGCTGAGTACCCTCAAACCATACCACCAATATCCTGAAAAAGCAGTTTTTAGGAACATGTAAATTACATTCAGGTACAGTGGGTTGTTCCAGGGCATCAAGTGTGCCTTGGGTGCTATGGCACGCCCCCATTGCACTTTAGCCTCATTTGCATATTTCTAAAATGAGCTTACAAAGGAAATGGTGCCTATATGGGACTGTCTAATGGTACAATTAGAATAACGTCCATTGCAATGCACTGTGGCTTGTTTGAGTTTCCTGCTGACAGGCTCCCTTTAACAAAATTAAGCCTGTTGTTTTAATGTAAACAGGTCGGCAGAGTGACGTCTAATATGATCCTTTCATTAGTTCTTTTAGTACTGTCAGTTCATTGAAGGGATCACAATTTCCATGTGATTTGTTAGATAAAAAATGATGCGTTACATTGTTTATGGTGCCATAGAGTATTTACCAAGTAAAGCGTTCATTATATGAAGATCAGCACAAAAACAGGTGCGCTGGCTTCTGTAGGGCATGTGCCCTAGGTGCTGCTCATAATATCTGCCATCTGCAAATATTTAATGTTAAATAACATAATTGTACATAATGTGAAGCTATGGGAAAACCGTGCAAATAAACAGCCAAGAACCGTTCAGCTGTCGAGTCACTGAGATTCTCCTAAACTGCTTGAGATCGGAAACAACAATAAAATTTACAGAACCATTGCGGTAATTTGCGGTAAACTGTTTTGATGCCGAACCACCTGCCTATTATTTAAGAAAATAAAGACTATTCATAGAAAATTGTTCTCCCTGGCATATCAGCACCTGCTTGTATTGGTTTCTGAAAAGGTGCCCAAAGACCCATTTCCAGGTATCTAGATGAGAATTTCCATATCAAAAGGAAGAGCTTTATCTATAATTTGTTCATCTCTGCTTTCTGTCTTGTGAAAAGGAACTGCATATTGCTCAGCGAATGAGGTTCATGATCCACTTCCTTCATTAAATGCATGTTCTCCAAACCCTGATATTTCTCCTTATTCTTACAATCTCAGAAGGAGATCTATTATTGAAGGCCCCACAGGTTGTGGCCACAGATGCAGCAGGGCTTATAGACCTTAATCATACATTTTTATATTTAAAGGAGTTTTCCAGCTCCAAATTGATTATTCATAACTGTTACTCTATCCACAGGATGGGCCAATAGTATGTGATCAATGCGGGGTCCAGGTGTATAAAGCTACTAGTGGACAGGACGTGGTGCTGCAGTCCCCCAGAACAGGACAGGGCTGCTGCACCACTGAATACTAGCAGTGCTACGCGTACTCCCCATCCACCAGCACCTGTACGCTTCCAGGACAGCTAAGCCGGGTGTCAAATTCCCAAAAAAAACACATATTGATGGCCTGTGGATAGGTCATCAGTATGAAAAATGACTGTAGGCCCAGACAACCCCTTTAATAATGTTATACCAAAGGAACCCATTGAATGTTGATACCAATAAATCTTTATTTCAAAACATAATAAATTATTAGAAGACCCTTTAAATAGGCTCTGCCACCAATGTCACATCAATACTTATGCCAACCACCAGGAGTCGATCTAATTATCATGTAGTTGTCATCAGTCAATGACGTTGTGATGGTGGAATAACCAGCAAATGTGATACCCAGCAAAATTCCCACTTGGGGATGGGTCAAGCCCTTTGTTTATAGACTCACAACAGGGTCAGATGGGTGTAAATTCTCAAAGTGCAACTCAATTGGTTAACACATTCCAGAGTCTTACTCTAATTGGTTTATACCCACTTTACATAACCCATAATGGCTTATTAGCTAATTGTCACAATGAGCTTTGCTTACCTTACTCTAACAAAGTTTCTAAGTGTCCATTAGCATCTCCTAACGGTTTATGCAAAGTCATGGCCCTCCTCGAGCGACATATTTAGACTCGTTATTGCGCTCTTAGAAATTCCAAACATTAATTCTGTTAACAATTCTGCATAATTAGAGGGAATTTCTTCACACCAGTGACACATCTCATCAGTGCAGTTAGTTTTGGAACCACATGTGTATTTAGGCTTCCTAATGTCAAGTGTGTGGTCTTGGGCCAGAACAAACAAGACAACGTGATTCTGAGCTCCAATCACAGTCGCTGTCTCCCTGAGCGTTTTTAATGTTTTGTTTATCCAAATCTATTCAGCCATTCCACAGATATAGGCCATGTTAGTATTTATGCAAATTAGGGTATGCTAGCCTTGTGGTATACACACAGCACACAGAGACACCTAGAGAAAACACAGTGCTGTACTTGGCTAGTATAATCTAATTTGCGTCAACACTAAAAGGGTTATTTCTTTGTAAAAGCTGAATGGAGTTGGATAAGCAAAATACAAAAATGCTCATGGTGACAGCGACTATCAAAATCACGTATGTCATTGGTCATTTCAGACCTGGTAACAGGTTCTCTTTAACCACTTCAGTATTGGGCCAATTTCTGATCCAAGAACTAACACATTTTCAGGTTTTTTTTGTATGTGCCGTTTTGAGGGCTGTAACATTTTTATCATTTGGGTTGTTTAACTAATTTCAGCTTCTTTTGTGTTTTTCTTTTATGTTCTTTTTACTTACGCGTGTGTTTTCATTTTTTTATATTCGGTAAAATATAAACAAAAGAGGAAGGAAATTGTGCCTGTTTTTCACTTGTATTTTTATTTTATTTAACCCCTTAGAGACACAGCCCAAAAGTGACTTAAGGACCAGGCCTCTTTTTTCAAATCTGACATGTGTCACTTTAAATGGCGATAACTTTGAGACGCTTTAACTTACACAAGTGATTCTGAGATTGTTTTTTCGTAACACATTGTACTTCATGTCAGTAGTAACTTTTCGTCGATATGTTTTGTCTTTAATTATGAAAAAATAGGAAATTTGGTGAAAATTTTGAAAAAAATGCAGTTTTCAAACTTTGAAATTGCAAGCCTTTCAAATAGAATGTCATACTACCCGAATTTTTTCATAAATATAATTAACCATGTCTCTGATTTATGTAGCAATCAAATTTTAAGCACCCTTTCATTTTTTTCAGATATTATAAGGCTTACAAGTCAAGCAGTAATTTTCCAAATTTTCAAGAAAATTTCCAAAACACATTTTTCAAGGGACCAGTTCAGTTCTGAAGGGAACTTGAAAGGCCTCTCTAATAAAACCCCCCAAAAGTCACCCCATTCTAAAAACTGCACTCCTGAAAGAATCTAAAACAGCAGTTAGAAAGTTTCTTAACCCTTTCAGCATTTCACAACAATTAAAACAAAATGGAGGTCAAATTTACATTTTTCAATTTCTGTCACTGATATATTCATTTAGCCCTAGAATTTACACATTTACTAAGTTTTAAAGGAGAAACTGCAACCCACATTTTGTTACACAATTTCTCCCGAACACGATAATATCCCATATGTGCTGGTACCCTAATGTACGGGCACACGGTCGCTCTCAGAACAGATGGAGAACTAATTGGATTTTGTAGGCCAGATTTTGCTAGAATATTTTTCAGGCGCCATGCCCCGATTGCAAAGCCCCCAAGGTGCCAAAACAGTGGAAAACTCCAAAATGTCACCCCATTTTGGAAACTAGACCCCTCAAGGAATTTATCAAGGGGTATAGTGAGCACTTGGACCCTACAGGTGTTTCACAGATTTTTTTACCATTGAGATGTGAAAATGAAAAATCACTTTTTTTTATAATAAAATGTCACTGTAGCCCCAAATTTTTCATCTTCACAAAGGGTTAAAGGAGAAACTGCACCCCACATTTTGTTACACAATTTATCCTGAACACGACAATACCCCATATGTGCTGGTACCCTAATGTACGGGCACACGGTCGCTCTCAGAACGGATAGAGCGCTAATTGGATTTTGTAGGCCAGATTTTACTAGAATACTTTTCAGGCACCATGTCCCTTTTGCAGAGCCCCCAATGTGCCAAAACAGTGGAAACCCCCAAAATGTCACCCCATTTTGGAAACTATACCCCTCAAGGAATTTACCAAGGGGTTTAGTGAGCCCTTTGACCCTACAGGAGTGTAACAGAATTGGCCCAACAAAAGGAAAAGTGACATTTTTTGCTATAAAATGTAGTTTTAACCCCAAATTATGCATTTCCACAAGGGGTTAAAAAAGAAAATGCACCCCACAAATTGTCAAGCACTTTGCCCCAACTACAGAAATGCCCCACATGTGGATGTAAAGTGATGTATGGGCACACTGTAAAGTCCAGAGCTGAAGGATCGCTATTGGGATTTTGGAGGGCAAATTTAGCTGAAATCTGTTTCAGGCACCATGTTGCATTTGGAGAGCCCCTGAAGTGCTAGAACAGTGGAAACCCCCAAAACGACCCCATTTTGAAAACTAGACCCCTCAAGGAATTTATCAAGGGGTTTAGTGAGCACTTGGACCCTACAGGTGTTTCACAGATTTTTTTACCATTGAGATGTGAAAATGAAAAATTACTTTTTTTCCAATAAATCGTCCATTTAGTGCCATATTTTTAATTTTTGCAAGTAGTTAGAGAATTAAGAGCCCCCCACAGTTTGTTACACAATTTCCCCTGAACACGGCAATACCCCATATGTGGCCATAATCTGCTGTATGGGTACATGTTGGGGCTCAGAATGGAAAGAGCGCTATTTGGATTTTGGAGGGCATATATTGCTGGAATAGTTTTGAGGTGCCATGTCGCATTTGCTGAGCCCCTAAAGTATCAATACAATAGAAACCCCTCAAAAGTGACCCCATTTTAGAAACTACACCCGTCAAGGAATGTATCAAGTGGTATTATGATTTTGAGACTAAAAATGCTTCCCAAAAATTGAAATTTTTAAAGAAATATGCCATTTTGGTATCCAATGCATTGCACCCACTTTGTGTTGTCAGAGACCTGCACTCCTAAAACTATTAAGTGGGCCTTCCCGAGGGGCAAAAAAATTATATATGTGGGTATAAACTGCTGCTTGGGCACACAGCAGGGCTCAGAAGGGAAGGAGCACTGCGCTTTATAGCTTTTGGGGTACAGATTTAGAGGGACTTTCTGTGTGCCATGTTGTTTTTGCAGAGCCCTGGAGGTGCCAGTAAACTGGAATTCCCCAAGAAGTGACCCCATTTTGTAGGGGAAATTTTAGAGTCTCTGCAAAAGTGCCATGGCATCCAAAAACCAAACCGTCTAAGTCTGTGCTCCAAAAACCAAATAACCTTCTTCCCTTCTGTGTCTGGCTGGGCCCTAATATCCGTTTATACGCACATATGACATTACGTACGTTATCCGGGGTACACCAGTGTCATATATGTGCCCTAATATCAGTTTATACTCACATATGACATTACCCCGGTTACACCAGTGTCATACATGTGTCATACATGTGGCATAAACTGCAGTTTGGGCGCACAGCAGGGGGCAGAAGGGAAGGAGTGCGATGCGGCTTTTGGAGCACAGATTCAGATGTTTGGTATCTGGATGCCATGTCATGTTTGTAGAGCCTGTAAGGTACCAGAAAAGTGGATTCCCCAAAGGAGTGACCGCAGTTTGAAAACTGCACCCCTAAAAGAATTTATCAGGGGGTGTAGTGAGTATTCATATCCCAGACGTGACTGCACAGCGGATGGCGAAGAGGGAATATATAAGCGGTGCGGAGGACATTGCAAACACCAAATTCCCTACTATGTCCCAGTAGCTCCTATGATTGGGGGAGTCACACTGGGGTCACTTTGGGGGTCACTTCTGGTATATTTTCCCTCATAAGCTGTAAATCTGGGGTGTCCCCTGATATTCGCTCGCACAGCTTATACATTCCCTGCCTGCCGCACCCAGTTGTGTTCTAATGATTTGGCGATTTGGCGTGATTTTGTCTTCACATTGGTAGAGGCTATATTTTCTTTATTTTTCTGCTGACGTGGCCATATAAGGGCTTGTTGTTTGCGGGATGCGATGTATTTTGTAATGACACCATCTTGGGGTGCCTAAAACTTACTGATTACATTTTATTAACTCTTTTTTTGCTGGATTTAAAAGAGAAAAAATCAATTCTGGTATTGAGTTTTACCTTTTACATTTTACACCATGCAGCGTACAGTATAAGTAACATGTGACCTTTATTCTGCGGGTTGGTACGGTTACAGCGATACCTCATTTATGTTATTTTTTTATGCAATACTAAGTCTGCAGAACAAAAACACATTTGGGGACATAAATCAGTGATTTTTGCATCGCCATCTTCTGAGAGGCATAACATTTTTATTTTTCGCTTGACAGTGTTGGTTGAGGGCTTATTTTTTGCGGGACAACCTGTGCATTTTATTGGTACTATTTTGGGGTGCATATGACTTTTTGATCACTTTTTATAGCACATTTTGTAAGGTGAGATGGCGAAAAATCACTACTTCCGGCGGGTTTTTTCCGTTATTTTTTACCGCCGTTCACTGTGTACATTAAATATTGTTTCAGTTTTGTTGTACAGGTTGTTACGGACGCGACAATACCAAATATGTATTGTTTTTATTAATTTTTTGGTTTTTTTTTACATAATTCATTTTTTATAGAAAAAAGGGATTTTTGGGACTTTATAACTTTATTAATTGTTTTCAAATACTTTATTTTTTTTTTACACTTTTTTTTACTTGTTCTTGTGTCCCTATGGGACACATGGATCAGTGATGATTGCATCACTGATTCTCTACTCTAGACTGAGACACAGGCTGCAGTGACAGCCTGCACGTGTCTCACTCGAGAAACAGGAAGTGAGCTGTGCGGACGGCACAGACTCACTTCCAGAAGACGCCGGGAGCATCACCAGGTAAGTGAGTGCTCAGGGCTGTCTGGGGTCACTAACCAGACCCCAGACTACATATTACAGATACCGGCACCCCCCGATCTCTCCGCGGGGGGTGCCGGCGGGGAAGGAGAGATCGCGGCACCCTTTGTTTGCGGTGGTCATGTTTGACCATCGCAATCAAAGGGTTAAAACCTCCGATCAGTAAAAGTACCGACCGGAGGTTATGGAAAAGGGTGATAGATGTCAGTAACAGCTATCACTCAGTTCCGATTCCGCCCGCTCACTAGCTGAGCGGGCGGAATCACCATGACGTACTATTACTTCATGGTGCGCGAAATACCTCGCGTCCATGACGTAATAGTACGTCAAAGGTCGCTAAGGGGTTAATAACACAAAGTGCTACTAAAAAACTTTAAGTAGTTTTTCCTCTCCATTATGGTAATTTTTATTTTGCATGATGTCATCGAGGGTGGGGCTAGTACCTGTAAAAAGGGCGTTTTATTGGAATATTATCTTAATTATTTTATTTCCTATTTATTTATTTATTTATTATTTTGCATTGTGTCCCCATAAAGTAATAATAGACCTTTGGGGACATCTGATCACCCCTTTTTTTTGTAGGGGAGGCTGATTTCCCCTTTAACTGCGGCTAGTACATTTAGCCCCAGTTCTATGAGGAATACAGCCTCCTGCCCATTACTATAGAGTTGATCTGGATCCTGTAGGACCCAGCAGCTCTAACACACACTGATCTTGGCAGATTATGTGACCGCCAGGTCAGAGGGGAGCCACATCATGGTGTCACCCACAGCGTTGTATACAGTGCTTATTGAGCACTGTGAACACAGCAATCGGGAAGGCAGGGAAGGTAATAAATCTTCCCTGCCTTCTCTCTGGGTGCTCCGGCTGAAGTTACAGCTGGCTCTCCTTTTCAGAAGCTGCATGACTTTGTGCAGCTGCTGAAATCTGCATGGATGTACCGGTACATGCTTGCAAAACAAGGCAACCACCTTCCGGACGTATATACCCAATGGGTGGTCCAGAAGTGGTTAAAGGGGTTGTCCAGGGTAAATGATACTTCTACACTAAGCTAAACTCCTTCCCTCCTCCTAACTTCTAATTTACTCACTTTACCAAAAAATCTAGATTTTCCTAGTTTGCCAGGGAAATGAAATGTCACCAATACTAACTCCCCCACCCCATCAAACTTACGGGGCTTCTTGTCCGGATCTTCTGGGCATGGGAGATCACTCCCTTCTATTGCGCAGGTGCCAACAGAAGTCAAGAGGAGGAGCTGGCCCTGCAGAAGGAAGTCATCTCCTGTGCCCAGAAGATGAGTGAGTGAGTTAGTTAGTTAGTTAGTTAGTTAGTTAGTTAGGGAGGGAGGGCTAGTAGTGGGCGGGCTAGCTAGTGAGACAGAGAGGAAGCGAGAGAGGGAGATAGTGGGAGTCAGCTCTGAGTGAAGAGCAATGTATCATAGTAGTTGTAGGATAAAGGAAAAGTAAGTTACACCAGGTAAACAAATGCAGAGGATGCCAGGAGCTCCCACAGAAACCCAGAAATCACTCAAAACACTGCTAAAGGTATATAAGTACAATTATTAACCCATTAAAAGCACTTGCATGCCTTTTTTTTTTGCCCAAAACACCCCTTTAAGTTTTCCTCAAATATTTGCATGCACCTGTTAGGCGGGTTGTATACCCTTTTTATTTTACTGTTCTGTCACTATTTTCTAACTTTTTTGGTTAGAAAAGGCCGACATAAATAATTTATTGTTATTGCTGAAAAAATACAACATGTGGTTATAAAAAACAATAAAAAGTTTTCTTTGACCTTTTCATGATATTTCTGGAAAAAGACTTACCCCGAAGGCATAGATCCAATTTCTCAATAAAGTAAAGTCAGAATGATAAAGGAATCCGTCCAGTACCCGGTGAGAATAAGACAGTACGGTGCCTGATCCAATAGTATGTTTGCATTCTCATTATTTTCCCAGTCTCTATCGGGAGAGGACCCAGCAAAGACAGATGGAGGTAAACAGACATGCTGGCAGTCTTTTACAAGCTTGGCTAGAAACCATTAGCAGTATAATTGTAGTGTGGCATCCATTGTAGAGGTGCTTCATAACATTGCAGAAATTCCTTCCTCTCGGCTATATATGTGGGAGGGGGAGACCCAGGTGCCATGATTTCCATACCACTTCATATACTCTTCACTATAGAGATGTACACACATTGGGGAGGGGGGTTTGTTGAGACTGGCGCTTCCTATACTAGTCTTAGTAAAGGTCCTGACTGTTGTGAGGTGTGCCAAAATTATCAAGAGGATCCGTCATCTTAATAAATCCAGGGCACCAAAATGGAAATCTATACCAATTCAGTATAGATGGTGTTGTAGCCAGGTTATGCAGTATATCAAGAAATGGAGGAGCAGAATCTCATATCATCTGAAGGAGCCTGGAAGTGGAGGAGTCATACCATCTTGAGACAAATGAAGTTCCATTACCATGAGGAGAAAATATGTGTCTCACATGGGGAGGGGGTGGCTCTTTTCACATCTATAGAAGACTGAAGGAGGAGGAACTGTCTGCACCACCTATAGATAATGAGGCGCCATTATTACCATTAGGAGGAGTCATTGGTCTTACATGGGGAGGAGGAGGCTCTCTTTGCACTTCATGAAGCCTGAAGCAGGAGAAAGCACAATGAGGCACCATTACCTTCATTTGCCTCACAAGGGGGGACGTGAGGGCCTGATTTACCATCAAGATTCAGAGAAGGCGCACTTACCATTTGTAAGTTATATGCTCTTACAATCTAAAGGCACTCTACAAAATCGAGAAGTTGCAACCATCTTATGGCATTGGGAGCCCCTTACCTCTGGATGGAAAAATGACTCCCAATACATTCTAAGAAGGAGGCATCTTTAAAGCACAAGAGGGACTCTTACCAACTAGGGGTTAGAAAGCACCCTTAAACTCTTAAGAAATAGTCATCCATTTAATCTAGGAAGACAATGGGGCAGTCTAGTCAGTCTTAAATGGTGCCAAATTGATCAAAGTATCAAGAGATCAAAACTCCTGTTGACTGCTGAATTTTCTAGGGATTAGAAAGTGTCCATAGCTTTATAATACATTACTGCTTCTCTGTGGGGGTCAGACCATTGTCAACCCTGGAATAGGGTCAACAACAACCTATCATAAGGATAGGTCATCAATTAATAAACCCCTTTATCAAGGCAGTACTGCTCTTATGTGGGGGCCACAATCCCCCAAGCATATCCAGCTACCATCACATTACAGAGCACATAATAGTGATAAAAATACCTTTGTTATGTATGTAGCCTTTGTAAAGAAAAAAAACCTTATACAAATGAAGCAATAGGTGCACTGGGGATGGGCTTTCAGCCCTTGGAATACTGCTCATACTGCCCGAGTAAGATGGGTGATGTCATAGCAGTGGGAGTATCAATTCTCACTGTACAGGATGGCATAGGCATGAGATGATAGGGGTCTGAGTAGTAAGAGTAGTGCTCCAGGGAACTGAAGGCCCGCCCCCAGTGCACCAACTGTCTCATTTGCATAAGACTTTAAAGTTATTTTCTGCAAAAATGCCATACTTAACAAAGGTAAGTATGTTGTTATCACTGTAACGTGCTCTGTAACATGGTGGTGATAGGTGAATATGCTTGGGGGCAGGTGTTAGACTTCTTTTAACCCTTGAGCGAGCAGAGGATTTAATTTACCTTTTAGGAAACCAAAATGTTGGTGCAGGCTCATGAGCTGAACAGTTCTTACCATATTACGGACTAGAATAATGGCTGTTTAGTTATATCCCATGCTTCAATAGGAAAAAAATTACAGTCCTATGAAAAAGTTTGGGCACCCCTATTAATCTTAATCATTTTTAGTTCTAAATATTTTGGTGTTTGCAACAGCCATTTCAGTTTGATATATCTAATAACTGATGGACACAGTAATATTTCAGGATTGAAATGAGGTTTATTGTACTAACAGAAAATGCGCAATATGCATTAAACCAAAATTTGACCGGTGCAAAAGTATGGGCACCCTTATAATTTTATTGATTTGAATACTCCTAACTACTTTTTACTGACTTACTGAAGCACAAAATTGGTTTTGTAACCTCAGTGAGCTTTGAACTTCATAGCCAGGTGTATCCAATCATAAGAAAAGGTATTTAAGGTGGCCAATTGCAAGTTGTTCTATTTGAATCTCCTCTGAAGAGTGGCATCATGGGCTACTCAAAACAACTCTCAAATGATCTGAAAACAAAGATTGTTCAACATAGTTGTTCAGCGGAAGGATACAAAAAGCTGTCTCAGAGATTTAACCTGTCAGTTTCCACTGTGAGGAACATAGTAAGGAAATGGAAGACCACAGGGACAGTTCTTGTTAAGCCCAGAAGTGGCAGGCCAAGAAAAATATCAGAAAGGCAGAGAAGAAGAATGGTGAGAACAGTCAAGGACAATCCACAGACCACCTCCAAAGAGCTGCAGCATCATCTTGCTGCAGATGGTGTCACTGTGCATTGGTCAACTATACAGCGCACTTTGCACAAATAGAAGCTGTATGGGAGAGTGATGAGAAAGAAGCCGTTTCTGCACGTACGCCACAAATAGAGTTGCCTGAGGTATGAAAAAGCACATTTGGACAAGGCAGCTTCATTTTGGAAACAAAAATTGAGTTGTTTGGTTATAAAAAAAGGCGTTATGCATGGCGTCCAAAAAGAAACAGCATTCCAAGAAAAACACATGCTACCCACTGTAAAATTTGGTGGAGGTTCCATCATGCTTTGAGGCTGTGTGGCCAATGCCGGCATTGGGAATCTTGTTAAAGTTGAGGGTCGCATGGATTCCACTCAGTATCAGCAGATTCTTGAGAATAATGTTCAAGAATCAGTGACGAAGTTGAAGTTACGCCGGGGATGGATATTTCAGCAAGACAATGATCCAAAACACCGCTCCAAATCCTCAGGCATTCATGCAGAGGAACAATTACAATGTTCTGGAATGGCCATCCCAGTCCCCAGACCTGAATATCATTGAACATCTGTGGGATGATTTGAAGCGGGCTGTCCATGCTCGGCGACCATCTAACTTAACTGAACTTGAATTGTTTGTCCAAAATACCTTCATCCAGGATCCAGGAACTGATTAAAAGCTACAGGAAGCGACTAGAGGCTGTTATCTGTGCAAAAGGAGGATCTACTAAATATTAATGTCACTTTTCTGTTGAGGTGCCCATACTTTTGCACCGGTCAAATTTTGGTTTAATGCATATTGCGCATTTTCTGTTAGTACAATAAACCTCATTTCAATCCTGAAATATTACTGTGTCCATCAGTTATTAGATATATCAAACTGAAATGGCTGTTGCAAATACCAAAATATTTAGAACTAAAAATGATTAAGATTAATAGGGGTGCCCAAACTTTTTCATAGGACTGTATTTCATGCCACATGTTAATAATAGACATCTATTACTGTATACAAGAAAATAATTAAACATGAACTTTTTAATAATTTCCTAATCTGTTCCCATCAGATACAACAGGACTTTTAGACAGCAGGAATATTACAGGAGATGGATGTGACTGTGACAAACCAGATGAATGTGCGCTTTGCATTCATTTCTTACTTCCCATTGCTGCTGGAGAAAACATATTAATAATGAAAATTACATTTACCATTAAGTATCAGATGGAAGTGACTGTGACAGACTGGAGATCATGTCCTTCAACTGCATTCATTTCTTCAGTTTTGCTGCTGGTGGTGTAAAAAATTGTCAGTACTGCTGTAAACAATATAACTTCATGGTGTTTTAGTATCGAAAGTATAAACTTTATTATGAGAATAAAGAAATAAAACATAAGAAACATCTTGTGATACCAATACAAACATATGGTCTATATCAGAGGGTGGATACAGATCGGTAGAAATTCTCCTAACTAGTTGGTAAGAGCGGGGTTAATGTTCGGAGTTAGATAAGCTATAGTAAAGCAATAGCCTGGTACTATTGTTACAAAGTAATATAATATCTAGAATCCTGGGTGTAAGATGTCCACGGCTGCCACACTTGTCTGGAATTGTCCACTGTGTCTGTATGGATCAAATGGAGTTTTTCATACAACATAGAAGAGTTCATACTAGAGATCAACATGAAAAGTTATAAGGTAGGTTTATGCCACCTCGAGGCTATAGGAACCCATACTGCTATGAGGATATGCTGCAACGGTTCGGTACTCGTGGTGCCTTGTCGCCCAACAGAAAGATAGCTGGAGTTCTAGAGCACTTATGTCTGGTAATCTCCTGGATGATGGGATGTAGTTGGGATTATATAAAGGCCACCACTGGGCATGTCCACCACATAGCTAGCATTGTGCCACTACTACAGCCTCTAAAACACTAAGGTGAGACAGTGCAGTACATTACATTGAGACTAGCAGGCACATTATAGAAACAGTGAAGAAAATTTAAGGCTAAGGCCTCACGTTGCGGAAACGTAGCCTCTTTTGTTGCGTTTCTTTGAGCCAAAGCCAGGAGTGGACTGAGCAGAAGGTAGAAGTATAAGAACTTCCTATATATTTCCCATTTCCTCTGTAGACATTCTTGGCTGTGGCTCAAAAAACCGCACCAAAATCTGCAGTAAAAGAAACTGCATTTCTGCAGCATTGGGGCTTCAGCCTAAGGGCCCCTTCACATGGAGTTTACGCTCCGTGTATTCTGTCTACGCGCTGTGTATTCTGTCCATTTTACACGTGTAAAATGTAGTTAGCCATTGAGTTCGATGGCTTTTTCGTATAACGCGCGTCTTTTTGTGTGCGCGGTAAAAGACGCGTATTATACGAAAAAGCCATTGAACTCCATGGCTAACTACATTTTACATGTGTATTTTTACATGTGTAAAATGGACAGAATACACAGCGCGTAGACAAAATATACGGAGCGTAAACTCTGTGTGAAGGGGCCTTAAAGGGGTTTTCCCGGGCAATTTTTTTTTTAACCCTTTCCCGCATTTTTTGATTTTCGTTTTTGACTCCCCTCCTTCTAAACCCCATAACTTTTTTATTTCTCCGCTTCCAGAGCCATATAAGGTCTTAATTTTTGCAGGCCAAATTTTTCTTCATGATGCCACCATTAATTATTCTATATAATGTACTGGGAAGCTGGAAAAAAATTCAGAATGGGGTGGATTTGAAGAAAAAATGCATTTCTGCGACATTCTTACGGGCTTTGGTTTTACGGCGTTCACTGTGCAGCCAAAATGACATGTCCCCTGTATTCTGTGTTTTGGTACGGTTCCAGGGATACCAAATTTATATGGTTTTATTTACATTTTGACCCCTTAAAAAAAATCCAAAACTGTGTTAAAACATTTTTTTTCTAAAAGTCGCCATATTCTGACAGCCGTAACTTTTTTATACGTCCGTGTACAGGGATGTATAGGGCGTCTTTTTTTGCGGGGCCAGATGTACTTTTTAGTTCTACCATTTTTGGGAAATGCTATTGCTTTGATCACTTTTTATTCAAATTTTTATCAGAATCAGAACAGTGAAAAAACGGCGGTTTGGCACTTTTGCATTTATTAGACCCCCTAGGGGTCTTGAACCCCAGGGGGTCTGATCACTAATGCAATACATTACAATGCTAATGCATTGCAATGCATTGCAAAAAAGCATCCTTTCTTTTGCAGGCTGTATAGACCAGCCTTCAAAAGATAGAGATTGCAGACCAGCTGGGGAGCCTTGTAAAGACTCCCGGCTGTTATGGCAACATAACGTCGGCCCTGGAGCATGCTCCAGGAGCCGGCGATCACCAGCAAAATGGTGGCGCCCATGCGCCGCCGGGAAAATGGCGCCTCCGGCGCCTTTGACTGTGGCACCAGAGGGGTTAATGCGGACCGATCGGAGACATTAGAGCCGGTTGTCTACTGCTTAAAGCAGTAGACACCCGGCGGCTATGACGGCCGCCCGGCTCCTGGACGGTCGCCATAGTTACACACCCGACATGCGCCGTACTATTACGGCGGATGTCGGGAAGGGGTTAAAAAAGGTTTGTTAGTTGCAGTTAATGGGTTAATAAGTGCAGCCATATACCTTTTGCAGGGACCGGAACACAGACTTCTGGGGTCAGTGGGTCAGGCGGCAAGCCAGAGTCTATTTAAGTTTAACTGGCTCCGACTTGCCGCTGGTTATTCAGTTGCCTGGTATCAGCTCCACTCTGCGTTATCCTATTTGCCCCTGACCTTGTTTCCTGCTCGCCTAATGTCTATCTGACATTTTCCTCCTGTGTATGACCCTGCTTGCCTTCCAGACCACCTCTCCTTGACCTGTGACTTTGTACCTCGTGACCTCCTGTGTATGACCCGGCTTGCCTGACTACATCTTGCCTCATCCCTGGAAACTGCGTGACCTCCTGATTACTGACCCAGCTAGTACGACTACTCTGCAGTGCTTTTGCCATCTTCTGGTGAACTCCTATTACTGCACTCCTATTACTGACCAGCTTCATCTGTTTTTACACCCACCTAGGTGAGTGGTTTTCGGGTTTCTGGGTTCTACTGTGATTTGGGGTGCGCTGTGTGTATGACTTCTTCTGGACGGCTGTGGTTCTGGGTCCCAGAATTTACCAGTCCATCAGTAGCTCTGACGAAGACCTCTGGGGCCTGGTTCTGCTCCGGTTTGGAGGGCGTTGAATACTCAGTGCTGTTTTGTCTCAGTGTGCAAGGGAGTTTGGTTGCCCGGAACTAATTGTCCATTCTATACTGTATTTGATTCCTAACAATATCTATCTGTTTGTGTCCATACCCCCCAACATAGGGACACAATGTGCGGCACGCATTACGCCCTTGAGTACACTGTTTTGCTGACTTTGAATCCCTTCCTAAATTCCAAAGAGTGAGAGTGATAATATGATCATGATTTCGGTATCAGTTATTCTGCTCCATGTTTGCCGTACACTATTATGATCTTCAAAACTTTTCAATGGCACGTTCACTCAGTTTCAATGACTCATGCATCTGCAATCTGGATATTGACTAGTTTTCCTCTTTTGGGACAGGCTTAGATCCTTCATGTTGCTTTGAGATGTCATATATCAAAGAGTTGTTTGGCAGAGCTCTTTTACTGCTTTTATTTGACATTTAACCCCTGATGTACATGTGTAATTGCTATTGTTATAGTGAGAGTTTTATTTTCAGAGCTTATACTTTATTGCTATTTTCTTTGTACTGATTCCCTGTTCTGTATCCTTGAGCGTAATAAACAGTTTTCAGATGTTTTTAACAATTTTTGGCCATATATCCGAGTTCTTTGGATATATTTATTCATAACTGGGTGTTCTGGTAACTTACTAACCATCGGGCCTGACCAGTGGGACCACCCCCGATCCTTAAGAGGGAAACTTTATGTTACTGCAATACTCTTTTAACTTGGCTCTGTTCACATGATGTTTGAGTAATATATTACATTTATTAGTATAATGGAAAAAAATGAAATATATACTGTAATATTCTCATAGGCAAATGCATTTATAAGCCTATGGGCATGTCAGGGTATGTTCACATCTGCGTTGTCATTTCTGGTTTCTTTTTCTATCATAGGAATAGAAAAATGAAAAATGCCCAATGCCTCAACAACTGACATCAATGGCCCCTGACAGACCCCACTGACTACTGTCATGTCTATCACTTTTAATGAATTGCACAGCAAGCCGTACTATTCTTCCTGTCGAATACGATACAGTTTGTGTTGAAAACTCCTTGCAGAACTTCCAACACAGATGTGAACAGAGCCTTAAGCTGGCCATACACATTAGATTTTAGACTGCCATCACTTCTATGAAAATAACCGCTGTTGATCGTACGTAGGTCCGGCTGTCCAAAACACATGAACAGCCACAAATCTTCAGACAAACATTTGACTACCCAAGAAACCTGGAAATTAACAAATGAATGTCATTCAATGCTAATGAAGTGCTGAAAATAAGAAATGACACTTTGTTGGTGTTATTAGTACAAACATATGCCCACAATACAGAAATGGTGCGCTCTAGCCCATGCACAACAGATCATGATAGATAGACGGATGAATTGTAATACAACATACTGTCATAGGTTTACGTACAACCAACCAATAGCCAACAGTCCAAAATCTGCCTGTAACATCTTTGCCAGTCTGGGCTTTGGTGTCATCCTCCAGCCGCATGCTGCAGAGCAGGAGACTTGTCTGGCTGTGATTTCTTCTTTTGGGTTCTTCTTGTACTGTACTGTCTGAACACTGTTCTATTACTTCCCCTAGGTAATTTATTTTCCACAACACCCATCTCCTTCACCTTGGTTTCCCTCTGCTCCTCTAATAGTTAGTTTTAGATTACCTGTGTGATTGACAGCCTATCTTCTTATCAGGTCTTGGGAGGGTATTTCCTTCCCATTTATTCTTGGCTCACATACACAATGGTGCTTGCTATTGCCTTGTGCTTGCTGGCTGTTATTCTTGCTGTTTTGTTACCTGTATTATTATTCTTGATCTCTGGCTTTACCGTGGACTATTCTCTTGGATTTTGACTCTATACTGCACTGCTCGATTGTTACCGAACCCCTGGATAGCTTGTTGTTGTTTGCCTTGTCTGTGTTCTGTGTCATCACATATATCTAGGAAGGGCTTGTCGACCAGTTGTCACGTGTCGCTTAGGTTCAGCTTAGGGCTCACTGTCTTGCCGTGCCCCTCCCCCCAGGGTTCACCAGCAGCTACTGGGGAATTGCTCCTATAGTAATTCCCTTACACTGCCACTTCGGCAGTCTAAAATCTAATGTGTTTGGCTTGCTTTAGGCTTAGTTATAGGGAAGACATTCTGGTGTTTGCACCAGATATAATACCGCCACATGGTATGAGCCGAACCTTGTGCTGTTTGTAAAGCTTTGGAGCAGGAGCAGGGAAGCCAAGGCAGTGCTTGAGCAATTCCAACAAAATCCATCTCATTTCCTTTGGACCTTCTCCATACCGTGCAGTTTTATTATAGTCAAATCTTGCCAGGCATTCCTGGCTAAAAAAAAACTATAAACCTGCACTCTGTGAACAAGGTCTTAGGTAGTGTACAGGATGTAGTTCCCTACAATAACTCCTGACTGACGTATCATTAGGGACACATCCCAATGTTTGGAAAGTTCTGTGTTAGCTATTATATCCTTCTTCTCTAGACAACAAGGGGCAGAATTTTTTTTTTAGTTTTTTAATTTCATAACCAAAGTTTCTTCTTTCAAGGAACAAGTAGAACTTCTTAGATCTGATATCTCATATTGATCATTTGGTACTAGGTGTAACATCCCCTCCCCTGATGTCCTCTATGTCAGGTACACTATGAGCCCTATGACTGATGACCCTTCAGGAGATAGACTATAGCTCCTCATTTTTCAGGCAGCATGTCTATATTTCTGTGATTGATCGGCCTTGCAGTCTTACGAGTATCCGAAAAGACAGGAGAAAAAAAAAATATCTTTAACCCTTTATTAAGCAAAACCATTTCCTCATTTTTTGTAATGGTAACAGATATATATATACAGTTATATTATTGCACTCATTCCTGACCTTTATGGATGTAGCAGGAAGACTGTGTCCTGACTTGTGAATATTGTATAAAATGCCATAGAGATAAAATATCAGATTTAATTTGGACTCAGTCATTACGTGCGTGAGCTTTGCCTTCTTTCTGCTGGGTGAACTTTCTGACTATCACATGTCTCAGTAGATTATTGCGTTCCCGCAGTTGTTCATTAAGTGATATAAACCTACAACCTACATCAGATTTAGCGGGGTGAAGGAATCCGAAGTCTTCTCACCTTGTTTTCATCTTAGGACTGAGATCTCGGCACTGACCTGCACTGCCTTCCTAATAAGGAGCGTTTGCAGGCATAATTGATACACACAGTGACTCTGGAGAGATACATTGTACAGAACTTGTCATCTTTTATGGATTGTATAGTTCTACTGAAAACCTCCTAACTGTCCTACCTAATTTTAATAACAATTGCACCGCTTTCTGGTAGGATAGAAGTATGTCATATTTTACTCAATCATACACTACTAAAATTTGCAGTCTTTTCCCTATATGGTTAAAAATCAGACCAAGGGCTTAAAAATAATATGAGGCAGGATACTTCTCTACCAAAATGTGGAGTATAAACGGAGTCAGCCTCACCGCCCATGTCATATTTACACCAGGTTCACACCCGCGCCTGGGTTTCCGTTCTTCAGATCCGCTTGGGGACCCAAAGAATGGAAACCTAGTTTGCTTAAGGCCTGGGCCCCATGGGACAGAAACACTGCAATTTGCCCGGGGGGGAAACGCCGCAGGAAAAATCGCAGTGTTATAGAGTAAGTGCTAATTGGATGGGATTCTAGCGAATCCCATGCCCACTTTGCGGTAAAAATCTCGGTGTGGACACACTGTGATTTCCAAAACCGGCGCGGTTTTGGAAATCACAGCATGTCAATTATATCTATGGAAATGCCAGCAGTTTCCCCATAGGTATAACTGTAACAGAAAGTCTGCGAAGGAAAACTCTGCAAACTTTCTGTTTAAAGAGCTAAGGGAAGAACCATGATGCATTGTCGCCACGATTTTTGGCTGCGGAATGTCCCATGGGGCCTTAGCCATAAAACCGGCTACTCGTGGCAACTCTCCGACTCCAATAGACTATAATGGGGTCCACCTGGTTTCCGCTCAAAAAATGTGGAAAGCAAAGTCCTGCTTGCAGAACTTTTCTCTCTGCATTTTCCAAGTGGATTCAGGGATGGAAACTCCAAATGTGAAGTAGGCGCAGGTGTGAACCCTTCCTTAGGCTAAATTCACACAGGCTATTTTGGTCAGGATTATGAGGCCGTATCCACCTCAAAATCCTGACCAAAAAGACAGCACCCATTGAAATTAATGGGAGCCAGTCAGTTCTTTTTTTCCGGGAGCCATTTGTTCTGGCTCCTGGAAAAAAGAAGCGACATGCTCATTCTTTGTGAATCCGCCTGAAGACGCTCCCTCCTTCCCAACTAGACACATTCATTGGGCCTAATCCGGAGTGGAGTGCGTGACTGGATGCTGATACACGGCATTGGCATCCAGTCATAGCTACCCGTTTTTTGGTGCGGAAACTGAGGCAGCCTCCATCTCAGTTTCCGGACCAAAAAACCCTGTGTGAACCCAGACTTACAAGGCTGAGTTCTTTGTTGCTGATCAAAGGATATATTCTTCTTTTGCTGTATTTGCTAAGAAGAAGCAAAGTGTAAATTTTATTAATTTCCTATATTGATGGCTCTATAAAATTATAATCTCATTATATGCTGTTGTCATATTCACAAATTCAGGCTGCGATCTTCGGTGCTGTTTGCAGTGTGAGACTGTATACCTGTATACCTTTTGTTCTATATATACTACTGACATATACAGAGAAAAAAAAATGTGAATTTTTAGCTGCCCTTCCTAAGTGTCTGTAGTGTTAACAAGCTTACATTTTTTGAGGTTGTGCTACTATTTTTTTGCCGTTTGATATGATATTTATTGGTAATTCCCCTACCTCTTATTCTTTCTATGTAGTGGTTTCAGCAGTATCATTTAATAACTGGATATTAAATTCCTGCGAGTATAACATTGAAGCAATTGAATATTATTGTTGTTTCCAGTTAAACTGGATTTCTGTCAAGTTTTGTTTGCGTTGCTGTGTGCATAAGGCTTATAAACTTTTGTTTCTGTTCTGTCTCTATATTTCATTCACCCGTTCTCTCATATATAAACAAGGCGCACCCACCATGTCTAAAGGAAGAAGGTTTCTATATCAATACAGAAGGGGATTCTTAAAGAGCAGTGAGACTATGGAAATCTCTGTCAGAGGAAGTTTTTATGGCCTTCTGTGGTGTAATAATATGGTTAATACACTCATGGAGACGGGTTGTTTATATTTGGGATCAGAAAGGATTTTTTTCCATTAAGATAAGCAAAATTTGCTTCTACGTCACGGGGCATTCTGCCTTTCTTTGGATCAACAATGGATGCCCTTTATCAGTCTTTCTGGGACTTACTGCTACTATGTAAAAAGCATATCCAAAATCTAATCTATCTATCTATCTATCTATCTATCATCTATCTATCTATCTATCTATCTATCTATCTATCTATTATCTATCTATCTATCTATCTATCTATCTATCTATCTATCTATCATCTATCTCTTATCTATCTATCTGTCATCTATCTATCTCTTATCTATCTATCTATCTATCTATCTATCTATCTATCTATCTATCTATCATCTATCTTTTATCTATCTATCTATCTATCTATCTATCTATCTATCTATCTCCTATCTATCTCTTATCTATCTATCAATCATTTATCTATCTATCATCTATCTATCTCTTATCTATCTATCTATCTATCTATCTCTTATCTATCTATCTATCTATCTATCTATCTATCTATCTATCTATTATCTATCTATCTATCTAGCTATCATTTATCTATCTATTTCCACCGACACTTGCTCTTAATGATAGATTGCTCCTTATTGGGAGTTTCTTCATAGAAAGTCCCTCCATACTTACCAAACAAGGATATTATGTTTCATACTAGATTTTACTACAGTAATCCTGCATTCTTTACTCAGCTTTCTATTTCAAGATGACAGATTATTTCTATATCAAACCCTAAATAAAAAGTAGTCAGCAGAACAGTCCTTATTTAACTATAAGACCAGTCAGATAGCTGGGGTCATGTCAATAATTTTTGCTTCCCAATCGGTGCCTCCATTCCTGAGATATTAGCGTTTTTCCTCATATGCAGTATTTGGAGCATGGTGCTTCAGTGGTTAGCACTGTTAGCACTGGAGACCTGGGTTCAAATCCAGCCAAGAACCACATCTGCCTGGAGTTTATACATCCTCCATGTGTTTGTGTGGGTTGACTACAGTTTCTCCCCACACTCCAAAGACATGCTAATAGGGAATTTAGATTGTGAGCCCTATAAGATAAGATAATCCTTTAATAGTTCCACAGTGGGGAAATTTCAGCATGTTACAGCAGCATAGTAGTACAGATACAGGATAATACAGAGTAATACATTACAGACGTAGGCACACATTTGCTGAGAAGAGAAGATATACTAGGAGTCCATAGCAGCTAAGGAACAGAAGAGAAAAAAGGAAGACTTCATAGTCATAATCATTAGTTTCCTGTGCGGAGTGATCTTCGCTTGGACTGATGTAGATTATACAGCCTGGTCGCGGTTGGAAGGAAGGACTTGCGATAGCGCTCCTTCTCACACTTGGGGTGAAGCAGACGGTCACTTACAGTGCTGCCAAGTCCCATCAAGGTCTCATACATGGGGTGGGATTTGTTCTCCTGCATGGAGGTCACCACGGACAGTATCCTTCTGTCACCCACCACCTGTACTGGGTCCAAGGGGCTCCCCAGGACAGAGCTGGCCCTCCTGATCAGCCTGTCAAGTCTATTTCTGTCTCTGGTTGATATACTGCTCCCCCAGCAGGCCACACCGAAAAAGATGGCTGAAGCAACCACAGAGTTGAATGGCTTATTTACAAGTAAGTAAAATAACTAAGTTAAATTAAATTAATTTTTAAATCAACTGGTGGCATTGAAAAAAAAAAAAGCATACTCACCTGTCCCCGATGCCAATTAGTGGACTCAGGAAGAGGACCCGTCATGTCACTTCACTGATTGGCCTAATTGGTCACATGACCGCTGAGGTCCATCAGCGGCTTTAGCAGAACGCCACAAGAGACCTGTGCGATGCCGCTGGAGCAGAAGAATTGGGACACGTGGGAGGTCACTGGAGCATTGGGGACTGGTAAGTATACATTTTTTTTCCTATGTACATGGCTGATTTTTGCATAGATAACCCCTTTAATGAGATAAGCTGTTTGGTACAATAAGAGCCATCACCATTAGAACTTTCCAACACCCCTCTCTGCTATGAATGACATTGCCTGGCCCTGTCAATAAGGCAGTAGCTCTGGTTTCAGGGTTGGAGCAGTGGTGATGCCTTGCTGCACCCAACAGCTCATAAGAAAATCAGGGAAAAAAGTTATCAATAGGGGCACCGATCAGGAAACGGAACAATGTGTTTCATTCATGTAACCCCGTCTGTCTGACTGTTTATATTTCAATAGGGACTGCTTTGGTAAAAGGCATCCCTTAAATCTTGTATACACTTATAGTAAGTAAATAAATGGATTTCTTCCTTATTAACATATTTGTGTCTTCCTTTTAGGCCGACCCTTTCCTGCAGTATTGAGGACTGTTCAGACTGTACTGATTTAGAATATACAAATGCAGAAGTGTCGTCTGCTGGAATAAAGTTGTATAGTGAGCTTGAAATATTCTTTTGGAAATAGTCACTGTAGCAAACATTCACAAATAAGCATTGGATATGAGGCGGGCGATGCATTAGTCCCTTGTTATAGAAGTATTCTGTTTATATGGCGGAGCAGGGAATGTTCCTGCGTTCTGACCGTCAGTTGTTAAGTGGCTTGTTCAGGAAAATGTTTATAAATGACAGTCCAGATGCACAACTGAGCCTGACTTCAGAGAATTGCCTGTTCCTTGTTCAGTGGCGGTTTAACAGCTTGCTCCATACCTCACTGCGGGACCCATATGCTTGCACTCAGTAATGCAGTTATGCTTGCTGATAAATCAACTATTATTCCTTCTGTTTTTTTTAAAAAAATGACTAAGAATGCAAAATCTGGCAAAATCTTGAGGAATATTCTGAATGGCTGTAAATTCAGGTATGCAAATGGTACCTCCAAAATAAAAATACATCTTCCCAGTAAATATAAATCCTTGAGTTGTATATATTATTTTCACTGGTAATAGCTACATTATTTAGGGGGCGCACACACTTGCGCAGGTTGGTTACTAAGTTTATTGTACTTGTTTTGTATGATGTATGTAAACCTTCTTCATATGTACAACACCATGGAATGAATAGTGCTCTGAAAAGAAATAATTACAAATAGCAGATATAAAATGACAAGGAATATAGACTGCCCTTTTTGGAGCTTTATAGTGACTGTCACTTTGCTATGTGCATAGAGGAGTTGGATAGAAGCAGAAACATCACTATGTTCAGGGGAATTGGGCAACTGAAAATGCAGTTTTTAATATGCTCAATATCCAAGCAACATGATAGGAGCAGGAGCAAATTCATGTATATTTTTGTTGAGAAAGATTAAGGCTAAGGCCCCACGTAGCGGGCTGCGGCAAAAAACGCTGCAGGAAAAACTGCGGCGGCAATGTAATACAGATTTACCTGCAATGCTTTTCACAGGAACTCTGCAGAGGTTTCCTTTGCAGTTTTTCTACTTCCATTACACCTATATGGAAACTGCTAGCATTCCCATAGGTATAATTGACATGCTGCAATTTTCAAAACTGCAATGGTTTTGGAAATCGTAGCATGTCCGTTGCACATATTTTTCCTCAAAGTGTAGATGGGATTCGCTAGAAAACTGTAAAACTCAGTGGTTATTTCTGTGGCGTTTACCAATATATTTCCTATATCATTTCCTCACGGTTTTCTAGATCTCTGTTTACTGTTCATTGTTTAGTTCAAGTGGATAAAAATCAGTCGATGGTCATGTGATAAACACACAGGTGCAAAGGTCATTGTAGTCACAGCACAGTAATCACAACTCAGTCCTGTAAAGAGCCGGGCACCTGTGTGTTAATCACTAGAGATGAGCGAATACTATTCGAAACGGCAGTTTCGAATACTACGCAAACAGAGGAATGAATGGGAGCGGATGGCACACAGGGGGTTAAGTGGCCGGACGCTGACTGCGTTTTGGCTGCATCCATTCACTCCTATGGAGCGATGTATTCGAAACAGCCGTTTCGAATACTATTGGCTCATCTCTATTAATCACACAAGACCATGGACTGTATATCACATGACCATGGACTGTACATCACATGACCATGTACTATATATCACATGATCATAGACTGTACATCACATGATCATGGACTGTATATCACATGACCATGGACTGTACATCACATGACCATGTACTGTATATCACATGACCATGGACTGATTTTTTTTTTTTATTTACTTGAATTAAACAATGAACAACAGCAGAGATCTAGAAAACCGTGAGGCACCGATACAGATAGTATATTGGACAATTATAGAACGTTTCATTGTACAAACAATAACACTAATTTGATGAATCTGGACAATCCCTTTAAACTTCAGCTAATTCTGGGTTTAGGAGTCCATTGGGTCGTCCTACTCAGTGCTTGACATGCTTGCCGTTATGAGTGTGTACAGTGACAGCTGTTAGTATAGTTTGTATTTTATATCATACTACATATTTTATTTTATATTATACTATATATGGATCACTTTAATATAGACAAAAGATCAGGTTTGCTTATAATCCTCTTTCACAAACGTTTAATGGCCATGAATTACACGCTTGGTCCAACCCCATGCAGTGTAAAATATAAAGTAGGATGGGTAATTCTGTCCTTAGTAATACAAAATACATCCGTACATATGTCACATTTTCTATTATTTGACATAGTGTATTTTCCTATAAATGCACAGCCAACATGAATTGTGTCATAGCATGGGCTGTATAGTATGTTAGTGTGCACAGAGCCGGAGCGTCTCGTGTGTGGTCAGCACTGTAATAGCACAAGTATGTGGTGTTTGTTCTTCTCACCTCCTCTGCTTATTTTGCAGTCCTTTAATCTATTAATATTGTATACAGACATAGAACAAACATGCAGACATTTTACGCACCGTTGTTAAATACAGTGATCATCATGGGCTATTGTGGATCCACCCTGTACCTCTGTGTTGCTTCGATTTTATACTGAGGCAAAGTCATTTTCCTTGTAAAAAAAACCCTGTAGAATATTGTAAGGTGTCATGCCCAATAGAGTTCTATTGGGAGGCTTTTTTGGAAGTTGATTTTGATTCGGATTCATTGTCAAAATCCTCACCAAAAAACTCTGTGTGCACTGACCCTCCGAAAGCTGAAGGGGCAGAAATGGAAGAGGAATTTGAGTCAGAAATTCACCACAAGTTCCTCTTCCATTTCTGCTGTGCGAACATACCCTAACACTATTTGTTTTTATAGATTACTAGCTTCTGCCTGCAACTTCGTCTGCGGGTTTTTGGAGTGGATGATCCGCCTATATTCAGCAAATTGCTGCCGTCGATGGTTTGGCATCTCTTAAGCTGTCCTGCTGCTGAACTTGTTCCTCGCGCTGTGCCTGTAATTTTTCAGGCATCTCAGCAGCTCACTGGGACACCATATAATGAGCGTGTTGTTGTGTTGATGATCTGCCTGCTCTGGTGGTTCGAGAGCTGTCAAGCTGGCCTGTCACTGAACGTGTTCGTTGCGCTGTGCCCGTGAATGTTCCGGCATCTCAGCAGCTCGCTGCGACACCAAATAATGAGCGTCTTGTTGGTGTTGATGATCAGCATGCTCCAGCGTTTCGGCAAGTCTCAAGCTGGCCTGGCACTGAATTTGTTCTTCACACCGTGCCTGTAATTGTTCCGGCATCTCAGCACCTTGCTGCAATGGCATATAATGCATGTGTTGTTGGCATTGATAATCTCCGTCAGGTCCGCATGAGGAGAACTCTGTGACTTCTGGCTCCTTCATAACTCTCGTTGTTTGTGACAAATTAGATTTTCTGTTTCCGACATGTTTAAAATTGACAAACTGACAATTTGGTTGAAGGTGTTTGCCCATGTCACTTTGTCTGCAGTGCCTGGACCAGATCAGATAATATGCAGATGTGTGTACACTGAGGGTTAGCGTGTGTTTATACAGAGAGATAACAGCCCTGGCTTTCTCAGAAGCTGTGATAAGAACAGTGTAATATAGTATGTGACTATAAATTCATAACCGTCGCAAAGCCATGTCATTTACCGGGATAGCCTATGTTTTAATTGAGGTTACAATCTAGCTATGTGCCGAATTTCATTCAAATCCGTTCAGCCGTTTTTGCGTGATCGAGGAACAAAATATTTAAATAATAATAATAATAATAATAATAATAATAATAATAATAATAATAATAATAATAGGATAATAGTAGGTTTATTATAATAGTAGGATAGGACGGATAGGATTATTATTATTATTTTAGAAGTATCGTCATGAAACAGAAAACATTGGTTGCAAAAGTTTACCTTCCCTTTAGTCTTGAATAGCCAGCAGCAGCTTAAGGGGGAGTTCACACGGAGTATTCTGGCTCGTCATTTGGTCCGTAGACGCCGCGGGAGGATTTGCGGGCCATATACGCTCCCATTGTATTCAATGGGAGCCGGTACCGTACACGCGGCGCTATTTTGTGGCCGCCGCAAAATCACGGCCGCAAAATAGCGCCGCATGTATGGTACCGGCTCCCATTGAAAACAATGAGAGCGTATACGGCCCGCAAATCCTCCCACGGCGTCTACGGACCAAATGACGAGCCAGAATACTCCATGTGAACTCCCCCTAACTCTACTTTGTCTCAAAGGAATGGCATGGTCCTGAGACTAGTTCTCCTACGCTTTGTTACTAATGTTGTGTAAATGGGTTATTGTGGTATTGTATGGCACAGATTCCTGCATAGCATGGATGGGGGAAGAATTGGTCCTTCTTGACTTCCTCTTATTGACTCCTTGGTTGAATTTTATTCTAAACCCTTATATGCTTTATGCTTAAAATATGTATGCTTGCTAAAGTTGTAAAAGATCTGAGCTTCTACAGATCTACCGCAGCAACCAATCCACTTATCATAGGAACCCATGGAGCGCCTATAAAAGCTGCTGAAAAATGTTATAATGCCAGTAATCATTTCAGCTGCATTATTGATTATATAGCGCCCCCTTCATTTAGGAAATATTAATACCATAAATTTTCTAATTCTATATTTGGTACGGCTCTATTTCAGAATATACACATTAATACCCCATACATTATACATATACCTTAGTAAGATTCTCAAATAGAAGCCAGGGAAACACAGAAAATATATGTTACTCTCAGCAAAGTGTTACTGTGTTTCTTTTACTTGATGCCCTTGAATACTTTACATACCACACAATGAGACTTACTAAGAATATAGGTTCCTGAACTACTTATTTGCAATAACATATGTCATGAGAGAAGATAGGACCTCTATAATTCTCCAAAATTCCTTAAAGGGATTCTACCATTAAAACTCTTTTTTTTCTCGTTCACACATAAGGCTATTTGTCTCCAACCTTTAGAAGCTGTTCGGTTAAAAACCCGGTTTTCTCTCGCAACTCTGGGGGCGGACCTCAGCGCTCAAACAGCACTGGGGGCATCCCCAATGCTGTGAGAGAACTCTCTCCAGCGACGCCTCCATCTTCTTCAGCAACCGCCTCTTCACTCGTCTTATTCCAGCTGGGTTCACATTTTGACATCTGCTCAGTCGGCTCTGCCATCGGGCCACAGGCAAAGCCGAGTGCAGAGACCAGCGGCCATTTTTTGGAGGCCGCTTACGTGCGCATGCGCAGTACGCTCCTGTAGTTCTATGGAGTACAGAGCGTACTGCACATGCACGCATAAGTGGCCTCCAAAACATGGCCGCCGGCCTGTGCACTTGGCTCTGCCTGCGGCCAGATGGCAGAGCCGACTGCGCAGGCGTCGAAGTGTGACCCCAGCCAGAAGAAGACGAGTGAAGAGGCGGTTTCTGCAGAAGATGGAGGCGTTGCTGGAGAGAGTTCTCTCGCAGCATTGAGGACGCCCCCAGTGCTGTTTCAGCACTGAGGCCTGCCCCCAGTGCTGCAACAGAACTCATTTGCATACCAAAAAAAACCGGGTTTTCAACCGAACAGCGGGCCGGATACGACTTCTAAAGGTAGGAGACAAATAGACTTTCTTAAGGCTATTCCGACATGTGAACAAGAAAAAAATTAGTTTTAATGGTAGAATCCATTTAAAGTCTTGAGTTACCTTTAATTTTAGAGCATTTATCTAGATATAATTTCATATTGTATTACATTTCTTATATCTCAGATGTATTCCCAGCTCAAAATGTTGCTGAGGTCAAATTCCCAGAACCCCGGCTCTGCCTCAGAATCTAGACAGAGCTTGCTATGATAATTTCTGGTTCTGAAACATGCTGTTTCCCTTCCAAGCAGTGTACGGTAACTTGTTGTACTGAAGGAAAAACATAACTCCCAGAATACCGTGCAGTACAGAACATTGCATTATGCTGTTTCTATTGTTTGTGCCTATCAGCAGAATGGGACTCTGGACAAGATATGCTATAACTCAGAACCATGGCGTAGTATTCAGGCATATAACATAGTGCTTACATCTAAATTCACATTTTCACTTCAAACTTTCAGGCTTGCCAAGGCAGCATGAGACGGAGTCAAGTCTAACTGAGGAAATGTTTCTAAATGGCCACCTACCATCTATACAGAACAGGCATGTCCAGCTTCAATTACATTGTAATCTTTGTTACCATTGTATACACAAGACATACAGTCAATAAGATATAACATGTTATTTGTAACTCAACCTAAAAGAAATAGATCATAGTGAGAAGTGAGCATCCTCTATTTTTTCATGGATCATGGGCACTACAGGGCCGATGACAGTGGTTGTCTGAACCCCGCTCCTTGGAGTGCTAGCCTTGGTGGTGACTGATAGAATCTCACCCAAGAGATATCAATCTGGATATTGCCTACTTGTTAGAAAGGTCCTTTGACAATAAACAGATCACAAATCTTAAGCCAGTTGGGACCTCCAAAGATCAACAGTAATCTTTGGCTAAGTTAGGCTGTAAGGGTTCAATTTCCCTGTAACACCACAACAGGGAAAAAAATTAACACTATTCAGTGTCCGCTCAAATCAATTGTTTATGGGCATAATGCAGGACAGGTCCTTCGGGGCAAGAGACTCTCTTTTTAATCAATCTCCAAATAGACAAGGAATCTGAACAATGGATCCCTCCAAACCACCGGAGTAATAAAAAGCAATAACCACAACACACAAGAAGCTTGCAGTGATTTAGAAATCTGTGGCAGGGGACTGAAAATGCTATAAAAGAATAAAAGGACTTACACTCACCTCACTTGCTGATCCTCCGTCTCCACTGATCTGACGGTATTTGGTCTTCCATTGTTCCATCTACTTCCTGTTCCATCTAACAGTCTGGCATTGAGAAGTCCCTCCAGCACTAGCAAGACCAGGCAGGACCGGCATCGGCACCCAGCAAACCCAGGCAAGTGCTGGGGCCCACCCCAGCACCACCATTAATATATCTTTTACTTTTAACTAGACTGGTGTCTGCAGAATACTGAACATTCCAAATTGTTTAGATTTTATAACTAAATCAGACTAAAATGCCTGTAGCAATATATTCTGCGGTCTCTTCAGATCCCAGGGTATAATAGGTGGAGGCCCAGAAGAAAAAAAACAAAACTATTCATACTCACCTTCCATTATCTATTTTGGGCATGCTCACAATGTCTGGTGATCTCCTGGTGATGTCTGGTGCTCTTCTGTGATGTCATCGACCCACTTTTCACTTTGACGTAACTTTGTCTGTGTTTGCCTTAGACAGCTAGAAACCGGATCGATAGGATCCTAGGAACACTAAGAGTGTTCTACTCTATGTTTTACATAGAACCGATCTGCTGGACATAAAACGAATCTTGAGAGGTTCACCCATCTCAAACCAGAACCAGATGCCTCCATCCACAATGTAGTGACTGTAGTGAGTTACTGCAGCTCAGCTCACAGGGCCCACAGGTCCCTCTGTAATACGAAAAAGATGCTGCCAATATATAAAGAGAATGGGAGTGCAGAATTTGCATTGGGACCCAGAGCACATGGTGCAAGGGCACCAAAATCATGAGAACGTCCTGGATGTTTTCCCCAGACACAGTGTAATCCTTTTCAAAATAAGAGGGTTTTACTAACAAATTAGATCCATATGTAAAAACTTGGTGAAACAAAAAAAAGAGAAATAAGAGGAAAACAGAGAACAACAATTTGTTCTCCAGGATCCATTTACATAGGGTAATGGAGCTTTATGCCACCGGTTGACAAATCTATTTTTCTGGATTAGTTACCAAATACTACAGCTGAATTTGGTAAATTGGTTTCAAATTGGATTTTAAAAGCTTTGCACATCTGTAATGCTTACTTATAGACAGGCACCAACCCAGGCTGGACCTCAGTGATGGATGAGCAGCGGAACTCCCTATGACTCATGGCTGTCATCATGGCCTTGGATATAATTAGTATGGATGATGTGATTTATCTAGAACATACATTTCCATGAAGGAAGCTCAAGTCATAAACAAGTCATTTGTTATATGGTTTATAAATGTGAATTCATCTGGTATTATTCTGAATCAGAAGCTGACCCCACTGCAAAACCTGTAACACGGCCATTCACCTACTTTGTGTTATCATCTTATGGGGGCCTTTAAGATTCACTCAGACAGCAGGCCTCCCTGCAACTGTTACCTCTACCATAGAATAGCTATAAGTGGAAGTGACATACGGTACATGTTTTTTTTATTTTTTTTAATTAAAAATATGACACTTTGACATAAAGTGTTTCCTGTGTATAAAATGCTGAGTGGTATTTTTACAATGTGGCTAGTATCTACTTTTAGAATATAGATGCGATTTGGGGTTTAGTATTTTTTATTATTAGATTAGAATTTAGTTTTTAATTTGAGCATATACAAAAGTGTGAACATAGTCCTATCAGGTACAAGATTTCCAAAAAGCCCCTGATAGCAAAAGGGTTAAAGCAGTTGACAATATGCTTGTTGAACAAGGGAACCTTCTTGCATTAAAGGGGTTTTCCGGGCAGAAAATCTTTTTTTATAAAGGTCTGTTAGTGCTAGTGATGGGTTAATAAGTACACCCATATACATTTAGCAGTGTTTGGAGTGATTTCTGGATGTTTCTGGTTGCTGCTGGCATTTCCTCCCTTTGTTTACCTGGTGTAGCTTCCTGCTGTGCAGCTTCCTGTGTAGCTGCTGCACTAACTCCTTCTCACTCAGCCCCTCCTCCTCTCTCACTCCATTACAAAACCCTCCGTCTCACTAAGCCTAGCCCCTCCCACACTCCCTATCGATCCCGCCAATTAATAGTCCCTCCCATCCTACCCCGTCTCCCTGGCTAACCTATTCTGCCCACTGCTAGAAGACAGGAAGACAGAGAGAAGCCATCCCTGGACACAGGAAGGCTTAGTAAGTATTGATGGGGATAGGGGAGGGGGAAGCATAATGATGATGTTCTGTTTCGGAAGCAGTGAAACAGAAAATCACCGGATTATCAGAAAGTGTCCCTGGAATGGTCACATTCACATGACTGCTCCAGGGATATGGGTAATTATAGAATTTTTTTTTAATTGAAGTAAATTACAGTTAATTATCAGTTTATCCTGGACAACCACTTTAACCCAGAATCTCCAACTGTGCTAAGACAGTTATTGGCTAATGTCCTGCTTTATAGGCTCTATACACACTACATAAATACAGTAAAGTGCTAATTTCTATAGGCATCTTACTGTATATATGTATAGTGAGCTAGCTCCATCCAGTGTGATTATATTACCGTGCAATCATTTATTTACTAATCTTTATATTGCAACATACCCCGCAGCAATCTACATGTACTACATTATAAAAGCACATCTTAGATACCCATCTCGGGTCCAAGTTTTATTTAGAGGTGATGTCCAGGGAGTTACTTCCTTCCCTCCGAGTTTATTTGATGCTGGACCTGGGAGTTCTGGGCTGGCTCTGACCGGACTGTAGCGAGTTATTGCAGCTCAGCTCCCATTCACTTAGAGTATTCGGTAATGGTAATTTACTATTTGTCATGAAAGGAATTTGAACCTTTTCACCGAAAGGAAAGAGCCCAAATACCGCTCCCCTTCCAGAGAATATGCAGATTAATATGAGTAAATTGACTTCATCTCTGAAAACATGTAGAAATGAGAGCGCAGACATTCCACCTCTCATGCTTTGCTTAAAAAACAACACCAAGGATCAGGCCGGTTGCTATGGCCATCTCCACTTATGTCTGCACTGCTATTAATGCATTAACATGGGGATATAGACAGTAAGAACAGGATCCCTGAGCATTAATAAAAGCCATTTACAAGAAGAAGTCTGGTAGACGGCCATTTATATCCTCACTGCTACCGTACTATACAGTTCCCTTTCCCTTTAGTAGTAGTGATATAATGACAATGAAATCTCTGACATTTGGACCATATCACACAAATCCAAAGGATCATTTTTATGTGTGTATGATCTGTGAAAGATTCCAGAAAAAGTTTATTATCAGTGCCGGTCTTAAATCTTCAGTGCCTGGTCCCAGATATTGTCTGTCTGTCTGAAGTCTGCAATATCATCTGCATCTGAGCCCTGGCCCATTCAGCCCTTGCTGCCTGTTCACACTATCCAGACTTGGCTGAGTATTGAGCTCCTTCTCCAAACATAGTGTTCGGGGTGCAGTGAACCCTAGGTTATTTTTGCTGTTTGGAGGTTTGGATTTTTTTGTTAAGTTTTTTGTATGTGATACTAAGTTCTGTTTATCCTATCCCTTTGCTTTAGTTCAGTTTTCCTGTGTTTCACATTTATTTGCTACACAATACTTTGTGTTCCCTCACATTCACCGTGTCCAGTCGGGCCTCTGTGGGGGGCTTTTTCTGTATCTGCTTCTCCTTCATAAATGTGAAAGTAGTCAGGGGTTTCTGTTTCACTATTAGGTTAGTAATTAGAGATGAGCGAACACTGTTTGGATCAGCCGATCCGAACAGCACGCTCCAATAGAAATGAATGGAAACACCTGTGACGCAGACTTTGCCGGCAGCCGGCCGACGTCACAGGTGCTTCCATTCATTTCTATGGGAGCGTGCTGTTCGGATCGGCTGATCCGAACAGTGTTCGCTCATCTCTATTAGTTATCTCTCCGGCTGTGTCCGCGCCCACTCAGGCTAGTTAGTCGGGCCCACGGCTACTTCTAGTTGTGCAAGGCAGGGTATAGGAGTATCCCCACTAGTGTCCAAACTGCTCATACTTCTGCTTTTTGTATGTTTTTTTGTTTATCTCTTGATCGTCCGCCTCAGACCGGGGGGGGGGGGGGGGGGGGTGTTTGGGGATGCTAGCGGTAACAGTACAATAAATGCAATGCAGTAATATTTTGTGCAGTAATACTCACAGGAGACGTCTTCCCACATTTCCCGTCTCTTCTCACACAGATATCTTTGATTCCTCACTTCTCCACGCACCCAACCCATATATATATATATATATATATATATATATATATATATATATACATATATATATATATATATATATATATATACATATATATATATTCCCACAATGGCCCCTGCAGCTTATATTATGCCACACAGTGGCACAATAGACTGTGGGGCATAATAGCGGTTTCAGGGGGGCTGCTGTGGGGCATAATAGAGGTTACAGGGGCCACAGTGGACCCTTCAAGCTCTATTATGCCCCACAGTTGCACACCCATGAACTATTATTATACTCGGGTCTTTTCAGACTCCCGAGTATAATAATGGGAGCCTCAGGGGAGGCTTTGGGCCTATATGGTAATGTGTCAGATGTCATGTGGTCTGGGATATTATAATTTTGGCCCAAAGCCTGTGCTATCATTACCATACAGGCCCAAAGCCCGTGCTAGTAGTAACAGCCTGTTGCCATATAAGCCCAAAGCCTGTGCTGTGCTAGCAGTAACAGGCTATTACTACTTGCACAGGCTTCGGGCCTATATGGTACTGCTAGCACAGGCTTCAGGCCTTTATGGTAATATCCCAGACCACGTGACGTCTGGGATATTACCATATAGGCCCGAAGCCTGCTAGGATCAACATCGGATCCCAGAGAGGTAAGTAACACTGTTTATTATGTTCTCTCACCTCCCCTGGGGCCCCGATTATTATACTCGGGGGTCGTGTGTTTTCCGGCCGGTGTCCACACGAGTCATGTGGAGCGAAAAGTGGTTAATGAAGTACTTTTCTCTCTGCATGACTCGACCAGACACCACGCAGAAAACACACGGACTCCATTATAGTCTATGAGGTCCGTGTGCTTTCATTGCTCACCACTTGTCAATGCGTTCAGTATTCCTTTTGGGGGGTCCCAAAGTGGAATACCAAATGCAGATATGACCCAGGCCTTATTTAATCCACAATAAAGTTGTTATGTTTTTATTTTAGTATTATTAAGTAGTTAAATAATGAATTGGAGTTGGGCCTGTGACACCATGTGTTGGCCTGATGAAGAAGTCGGTTCGGCGTTGAAACGTGTTGCCTCATTTTATGTCCATTGGAACCAATACATTTCTCTGCTTGTACATTATCCACTCATCGATTGATTTACCCTCAGCAGCGCTCTTTAATTTTCCCAGTTATTTCCTTTGTTTTCATTACAAAGAATGAAAGCTATAGATGACATGTAGCAGCTAGGCCAGGGTTGTGACCTTTTGTAGCGCAACTTATTTATTTTAACTGTTGAGTGACAGGTGCAGAACATGAGATCGAATGCAGCTAGATGCCTTCATTTGGACTGCAGCTGTAGCTTAATGGCTAAAATTAATTAGTAGAAAATTGTCAATGTAATGCCGGCTTTATTGATGTGCTTTGGGTTTACCAACTGGTGCAAAATGAATGGGTTTTAGTCACAGCACATAAATGTGATATAAATCTCATACTGTACTGAGGATCGCAGCAGGGTTTTTTTCAGGTATTTTAATGCTGGGGCCCCACGTCACGTTTTACAGTCACTGCAAGGTGTATGGGATTCTAGCAAATCCCATCGAAACCTTCCAAAAAAATACACGCGGTTTAACACAGGATTCTCTATAGAACTGGAAAAAATATATAGAAAAACACATATAAGAAAGTACATGTAAAGATCTGCTTTTTTTGTGTTATTTTTTTCAGATTTTTTTTTACTGCATTTTCTGTCTACATATGAAAGGGGCTCTATCATTGGGAAAAGTCATTTTTAACTAAGCACATACTTGCATATCCTTTAGATAGGCTATTTCACATGTACCTTTCATATGTAAATCGCCTCAGTAGTTTTTGAATGAGCCCGTTTTTATTCATATGCTAATTAGCTTCCAGCCAGCACAGGAAGTTCACAGCAGCCTCCTCTCTGCTATTGTCTCCTGTGTGTGTGTGCAAGCAGGAAACAGGAAGTCAGCAGCAGCAATAGCAGCCTGCTGGAGAGAATAGCAGAGGGTGCACGATGACACTACCGGAGTGCACAGTGGAGGCTAATTAGCATATAAATAAAAACAGGCTAATTCAGAAACCACTGAGGCGATTTACATACTAAAGGTACATGTGGAATAGCCTTTCTAAAGGCTATGCAAGTATGTTGTTAGATAAAAATGGCCTTTTCCAATGATAGAGCCCCTTTAAGGGTATTTTCCAGCTCCAAAACCTATCCTATTTGATCTGTACAATACCTATCCCCCATACTGATTTGGCTGCCTCCGGGCGGTGGAATATATAGCAATGGCCAGGGACCAGAACTCTGTTCCTATTTAAGTAATAGGGGTAGAGCTGCAGGTTCACTGGCGATGCTGCTACTCTGGCAATACAATGGACAAGAGTGTTAGATCGCCAGGGGAACAGGCAGGTAGGCAATTAATCTTTTTATTTTAATATATATATATTTATTTATTTTTTTGCAACAGGCTTAATATATAGGATCTACGTCTACGTTCAGTCTTTCTGACTTCTTATAGTTCTAATTATTTGCGATGCTCATTATATTTGGTGTCTGAGTCACAAGAAGCCTATCAAATAATATAGAAATTAATAGCATAAACCATTACAGCAATAATACAGTTCTATGTGTATGAGTCTAGTACTGAGAACTATTACTGCTGTACCATGAGTCACGTTCATCCCCAGGCTGTACATGATGGTACTTACATGTTTCCTTGTATACTTAGCTATTATTCATACAAAGACTCAGTATAAGTCAGTAGGAGAGTGTGATACATGTGGTAATAATATCAATTATACTATAGTCATACAGTCATCTTTATTTGTTACTAGGTGCCTATTATTTCCTCACCAGCCCATATATTGTAATCCTATCTATGAGGCTATACATCTCATTGACCCATAATTCAATTGGAAGAGTATTAGACATCACAGAAGAGATTTGTGGCTTTTATACTTTCATATAGGTCACAGTCGAGTGAATTAATATATGGTATATACGATTATGGAAATTATATGGTTTTCTTGCAGCCACTAAAAAGTATTGAACGAAGAGAAAGCACATTGTATGACTGACAGAACTCAACACATACAGTCTATAATTCATTGCAGAACATATGTAGAAAGAGTTAAGTGGCATTACCAGCAAAGACTGGGACCCTCCCCCATAACATACCACCCCCTTTCCTGGCCTCCGCACACTATAATGTCCCAAAGTGGCCTCCAGACAGTATAATGTCCCATAGCAGCCCCTCCACACAGTATAATGTCCCACTGTGGCCCCTGCACAAAGTATAATGTCTTACTTTAGCCTCTGCACACACAGTATTATGCTCCATAGTGGCCCCTGCACACACATTATTATGCTCCATAGTGGCCCCTGCACACAGTATTATGCCCCATAGTGGCCCCTGCACACAGTATTATGCCCCATAGTGACCCCTGCACTCACTGTATTATGCCCCATAGTGGCCCCTGCACACAGTATTATGCCCCATAGTGGCCCCTGCACACACAGTATTATGCCCCTTAGTGGCCCCTGCACACATTAGTATGTCCCATAGTTACCCCTGCACACAGTATTATGCCTCATAGTGTCACTATCCATGAATAATTATTACACTGTGGGGTCTTTTCAAACCAAAGAGTAAAATGATCAGAGACCCAGGGGAGGATATAAACATAAAAAACTGGGGCAACATGGTGGCTCAGTGGTTAGCACTGCAGTCTTGCAGCGCTGGAGTCCTGGGTTTGGATCCTGCCAGGGACAACATCTGCAAGAAGTTGGTATGTTCTCCCCATGTTTGCATGGATTTCATCCCACACTCCAAAGACATACTGATAGGGAAAAAAATATACATTGTGATCCCTATATGGGGCTCACAATCTACAAATAAGAATAAATAAATAACAAACTTAAAAAATTGTTACTTACTTCTTTCTGGCTCCAGCCTATTCCCTGCTGCTTTCAGCCTTCTTCAATGTTGGTACAGATGTCACTTGAGCAAAGCCGGCATCGCTACGCATAATGACGCCGGCCTGGCCCACGTGACGTCTGGGACATCACTAAAGAGGCCAGAAGACTGCTGGAGCACAGGAGAGGTAAGTAACAGTGTTTTTTTTATGTTCCCTCTCCCTTTCTGAAAAGACCCCAGAGTAAAATGATAGCAGTGTTTGTTGGGGTTTGCAGGCCCACAGCCTCACTTACCAATCCCTGCTCCTGCTACATCCACCTTTGCCACAGCCACCTGTGAATAGGGCCCGATGCTTGCTTTGGTCACTCCAGCAAGTAACAGCCTATTTAAAAAATTAAAATAAGCATCTAATTTTCCGGGCCCTATGGCAGCCGCTACTGCTGCTACCCCGGTATTTACGCCACCAGTAGAGAGCTATATTTTGTAATACATTTACATCGCGGCGCCCGGATTCTATACGCGTATTTTGAAAAATGTGGAGAGAAGGCCTGCAAGCAGGAAATTATAGTCTATGGGATCTGTGGGTAACTGCTTTTTAGGCGGTTTTGTGTTTCTGTTTTTCGGGTCCCCAAGCGGACTCGAAGAACGGAAACTGGGTGCAGGTGTGAACCTAGCATCACTTGTTCATAAATCTGCAATGTGCCATTCCTCTGTTATTTCTCCTAGAAATCTATAAATAAACTGCCAACTGTTATGGTAGAGTCCCCGGAGCAAATATCAGGAAATAGCAGGATCTGGCTGATAACAGAGAGCAGTAGAACTAGATGTTTAAATCCTATACAGCAATGAGAGATACGTCCCAGTGACCTAAACACCTTCACTTGAGCCAGTGCCAGCCACCAAGCCAGATGGACTTTATTGAATATGGGGTCCAAATTATCAACACAGAAACAGTACGTTATATAAATATCCAAAATCAAACAGAAATCACAATAAATGTACAAGGCCATTCAGGATAATGAGGAAATCAGGAGAATGAACGTCCAGGTCAGTGGTTAGATCCAGAGGAAATGTCTAAGCCCAAGTCAGGAAGACGGCCCCAAGGTAGAGCTGGGTGATGCAAAGAGGCCCAGGAGAGGCGAGGGATGGTCAGTATAACTGTTTTCACACCTTCCCTGAGCCTCCACTTATTATTTACTGGTATAAAATGGTAAGTTACTGGTTCATAAGTGCTGAACCTCTAACATTTGGCTTGAACCCAAAATGTTTGTAAATTTCTGTTTAATCCTTTTTTCTCATCTGTAGTGCGCACACAAACTGGTAACACGTGTTAATTTATTCCTAAACAAAACAGAGTGAGGGCAAGTTCACACAGAGATTTTTGGACCGGAACCTGAGGCGGAGGCCACCTCAGGTTCTGGTCCAAAGACCGGGTAGGCACAACTGAAAGTCGGTGCATTGCACCGACATCCAGCCGCACACTCCGCTCTGGATTAGGCCCAATCAATAGACATGCTGAGATTTACAAAAACAATCCCATCCACCTTGCAGGTATTGTAAAATGTTGCAATTTTTGCAGCGTGGGGCCTTGACCTAAAGATGATCCAGAATTGTGCAGAGCCCAAGATATAAGTAAAATTGATTTTTACAATTGTATTTCAATACAGACCCATCGATCTAACTAATTTACTCATTAATCTAATAAATTGCCTGCTTGGCAAATGTATGTTATTCCAGTAGATAGACCCAACCATGTGTGGGGGCCTACAGCTGCCGCATCCTTTCCTCTCACCCCCGCCATTTACACTTCACTTGACTTTTATTATCAGTCTTTAGTATAGTACATATTAATGTCTTTTAAGAAGATGTTTCACCAACACTGTCAAGTCCAGCTCTTTGCTTCATTTAATAGGTGCCGTTCCATTGATTCCGACACAGTTGGATTTCTTCTCTAGCCCCCACTGTTCCTGAGCTGTTAATGCTGTTAGTTTTGGTTTCTGACATGCTGTTTAGGCTCTGGACTGTGATATGGGTGGTGTCAGGAGGGAGCAGACAAGGGGTCTGATTTCTGCACTTGCCCGACATTGCCCATCTGTGAGTACTGAGCGTAAGTAACATATCAGGCACCATAACAAAACAATGAAGTGATATTCCTTATGGCTTCCTTTAATTACTTTACTTGTACTTTGTTTATGTGCTTGGCTTATAACTTGTATATTGCGTATACACTGATGGGAAATGAATTTCAATACAAGGTCAAAGCTACGAGTCGGGATAATATTACGCCTTAACTGCATTGAGCAAATAATTCCGATCAATCTCCTAGTCTTACAAGTAGACTCTCAAAGTAACAATTAACGATTGGCCATAGCCACCACCCGCAGACTATAATGTACTAGATTAACAAGCACGTGGTGTCTGTGTATGCTTCCCCATCACTCAAAGCGCATCAGTCTTAAAGCCAATATAGAGCCAATATATAGCCAACATTGATTAAACCCAACGCGCTTCAGTCACATCAATAGCAGCCAATTATTCCATCGTGCTGAGAGCTTGTTTATGAATGGTATCGGCAGCCTGAGGTTCAATACTCACTATGGTGTCAAGGTAGAGACTCGCGCAAAATAAACTTATGGTTGCAAAGGTTTTCTCCTAAGTTGTACATGAGTGCTTGAAATATAGTTATGAATCTATAACATTATCAAATGCCTGCGGCAACCAACAGTGTTGTCACTGACAGAAGCAGATCCAAGGGCAGAGATGGGGGGACATGAATCTGGGGGCAGAGATGGAGGGGACATGATTCTGGGGGCAGAGATGGGGGACATGATTCTGGGGGCAGAGATAGAGGGGGGACATGAAACTGTGGGCAGAGATGGGGGGACATGAATCTGGGGGCAGAGATGGGGGACATGATTCTGGGTGCAGAGATGGAGGACATGAAACTGGGGGCAGAGATGGGGGGACATGAATCTGGGGGCAGAGATGGGGGACATGATTCTGGGGGCAGAGATGGGGGGACATGAATCTGGGGGCAGAGATGGGGGACATGATTCTGGGGGCAGAGATAGAGGGGGGACATGAAACTGTGGGCAGAGATGGGGGGACATGAATCTGGGGGCAGAGATGGGGGGACATGAATCTGGGGGCAGAGATGGGGGACATGAATCTGGGGGCAGAGATGGGGGGACATGAATCTGGGGCAGAGATGGAGGAAGGATTATACTGTGTGGGGGCACATGAAAAATGAATGAGAATGGGCGGAGTCAACTTAAAAGTGGGTGGAGCTAAATTTTCCAGGTGTGCGCCGCACACTTTGTCCCTCTTTCAGTTCTTCGAAAGTTGGGAGGTATGTTGATGCCTGGCTGCCATCAGCACCCACCTCCCCCTACCATGCGGACTCACTCATCGCTCCTGCGTGATGTCACTCGCTTCGTCCGGCCGCAGCGGCGCGCAGTGTCCCGACTCCTGCCTCCTACAAGCAAGAAGGACAGGACCGGGCTCCCCGCTGGAGAGTATTCTTCAGGGGGGAGCCACCAACATATTTCACCTTTAAAAATTTACTCTGCACAACTATAAATAAGGTACAATGCAGGACTTGATACACTATGCAAGACAAGCACTGCCTCCATTATTCTTAATGGAAGTTCTTTCTCTATTCTCTGGGTGAAAGTGAACATTGGGGGGAACATTGGCTGGTTTTTGTTGACATATCTGATATATAATGTATGAGGCCAATAAAGGAGGTAGTTATTGCATGGGACTACACAATTTTTCCAGTTTTTTTAACCAGCAAATGGGTAGGGTGCTGGTAAAAAAGGGGTTTGACCTAAAAAATTTGATTAGCAAGGCCCCCAGACATTGTTTTGCTTGGGGCTTGCCTTGTCCATCCCTGCCTGCAGGGCTTTTTTGAAGGCGACCCAAGCTGAAAGATGGAGCAAAGAGTTGGTGGGCTGTCTCTGGATTTTAGAAGCCCTATATATCTCCCAGCTATACTTACTAAGATGGCGCAATTCCAAACATGTTACTGGTTTATGATTCCTCAATATATTCTGCTGTGACTCATAGATCAGGCTGTGGGGACTATTGTACATTCACAAAACATGGGAAGCCGGGCACCCTACGCATGTTATCTGATACCCAGGAAGGACGTGCTGTAATGATATAGACATATTTTAATGAAAGCTCTAGGCAAGATCTATAAAACCTAATGCTGATGTCCAGCTGCTGGCACTCCTATCTGCAGAACACAGGATTAGATTACAGAAGTATTACATTAATATAATGCTGTTCTGACCAGTTTCATTTTTGACTACAATGTTGTAATGGACCAGATTTCCATTTCTGCTGCTTGACCAGTATCCGATCTCCATTAGGGCGTGCTAGGAAATGAAATGCTTGTCTTTAGTGTACAAGAGTATAATAGTCTGGTGTCATCCTATAGACTAAATGGTAGTGGAAAACGTAGTGGAAATGTAACTACCAGTGGAAATGTAAGAATGGGAATAAGAGCTGGAAATGGACTGTGTGTAAAAGGAAAAGAGGTTGTGGGATTTGGGGAATTGAATTTATAGGGAGAAAATGATAAATCAAGTCATGGCCTTTTCATTATATTATGCTGTATTTATGAGGGTGACAACTCGCTGTTCTTAGGATACATGGTTGTACCCTGTTTCCTCAAAAATAAGATATCCCCCCCCCTTCACCTCCTGGACCACCTACAACCGTCAGTCATGCCAGCGCTCTGCTAAGGAAACACCGGCATGACTGCAGATTGTCCCCCGCTCCAGCCGCTGCATAAGACATCCCCGAAAAATAAGACAGATCATATATTCCGGAACATAATTTAATATAAGACACTGTCTTATTTTCAGGGAAACAGGATAGCAGTTTTATTCCTTGTCTCTGTAAGTGTTTTTTTTTGTTTTTTCTCAAGAAAACAAAAATTGTAAATAATAATAATAATTACCGTAATAAAATAAAAGGTAATGAAGTAAAATCAAAGAGAGACATCCAATTACAGGGACACAATTATCTGCTACTTTGTGTTGGTCTATCACTTAAAATCTCAAAGTTCAAGGGGTATGAATACTTTTACAAGGCGCTGTATATACTTTGCCTCTCTAGCAATACAAAGTTTTGTATTAAGTGCTACATAAATCTCAGTTAATTGTTATTGTATAGCATGCAAAGTTTTTGAAAGGAACTGAACAACCTCTTGAGGGTTCCCCTCCCCTACAAGCAACAAACCAAAAACCTCATCCTGTCACTTCTTGGTTTGTATTTTTGGGCAATGGATTACATTTTTGTACATTGGAAAATTAGATATAAAGTAGATATTGATTCCTGTATCTTCCTCTGATAGCTGGTGAAAATGACATTTCTGATATAACAGAATAACACGGCAGACGAAATGTTCTTAAAATCAATCCTTCTACTTCTGTCATGTCCTGGAGATTAATTAGCTCCACTGTACAATATGTGACAGCTATGCAAGGGCTAGATGACAGATCCTCGGACAGGATAGTGTTAACCCATAATGTGTTACAACCTACATACATATGTACCATGTCGGATACTCTCTTAAAGGGGTTGTCCCATCACAAGGATCCTATCTATACTGCTTGTGAATGTGGATGTAAGACTTTTCCTAAATACATTGCTTCAGGAAAACTGCTTTGTCTGTCCACTATCTTACTTTATTCAATTCTTTGTGGCCACAGCCCTTGACTTATCTGCTCATGAGTCAAGTGATGTGTCTTCTGCTCTCAAGGGGGAGGGAGGAGGGGCTAAGTGCACGGGAGCGAGCCTGTGTATCTAGTTATTCCTGTGTCTACACCACGTGACCTAGCTTCCTGCTCTCAGATAGGGGAGAGGAGCTGCTTTCATTTCTGAACGTCTTCTGTTCTCCCAGTTATCAGGCTAGCTAATTCAATTGTGTTCATTATGGCAGAGACAGGCAGTCTCTGTATGTAACACAGAATGGAGTTGCTGCTGCCTGTACTTCATATTCCAATATGGGTGGGCGGAGCTACATGTGAATTTGGGGGTGGAGCTAAATGGCAGGTTGCATGTGAAACCCCGCCCAGCAAACCAGGAAGAAAGAAGATTTTACAGGAGTGAAGACTGGTGAGTATGCGACGTGGGAATACCCCTTTAACTATCAGTAACTTTGGTTCTCCACATAGATGTCCCACCACAACAAAATCGACAACAAAAAAGTTGCATTTAGGGTTGATTCACTCGGAGGAAAATGGTGAGGAATTCAGTGAGGAATTTCAGCGCTGAAAAAAAGCCTCCCATTGACTTCTAAAAGGAACCCATTGAAGTAAATGGAAGGCTTATTTTTCAGCGCTGAAATTCCACACCAAATTCCTCACCATTTTCCACTGTGTGAATGGACCCTTCGTGTACAACATTAGATATTACAGAAAATAGTACTATTAAGAACTACAATTTGACCTACAAAAAAAAAACCTTATACAGCTATCCCTTAAACAGCAAAATTTAAAAACATTTTATCAGAATATAATGATGTACAATTTTTTTTCAAAGTTTTTATATATTTGTGAAGGTATCCAATCATAACAAAAATGATATAAATTTGATATATGACCTATAAAATAAAGGTAACTTGTCATTTTCACTCCACAGTAGACGCCACAAAAGCAAAGCCACGAATATTTTTTTTCAGTTCCATCCCATTCAGAATAATTTTTTCCATCTTCCCAGTACATTGGATAAAATATTATATGGTGACATTAGAAAATACAATTGTCCCACAAAAACAAGCCTTCGTATATATATGTTGACAGTTGGATTAAAAAGTTTATTGATCTTGAAAGGCAGGGAGAAAAAAATCAGAACAGTAAATATGAATATTGGCCTGGTTGTGAGGAGGTTACAATGGTATAGGTCTAAAAATCAGAATAGATCTGGATTATTTTGCTCACGCAGTATTACCCCAAACCATTCAGTATGACAACATGAATAATGGAATGGGATACATTCGCTCAGGTACCTGCCATGTTCCCCGATGCTGTTACTAGATGATCTATGTCATTCCTTATGTATGCATTTCGGTATTTACAAGCTGTCACTAATACAGAGTGTCAGTGGTTGTGGGTGTTACATATTGCACATTTTACAGCACAAACTAAACATTAATTCCCATTTTGGTGTTTTATTTTTGCTGTTTTTCCAAAGCTTAATTTTTATAAAATTTCCGATAATTATTTTCATTTCCTAAATGGTTGCTAAGGCAGCCTTTATTATCTAATGAGTACAAATGGGTGCGGTCACTTTATCCTAACACAGATGAGCACTAACAGAATGGAGCATGGTAAGGACTATGCCGGCTTTACGCGTGCTCCCATTGAAGTGAATGGGAAGTGTTTAGAAGCGCTCGCGTGTACGGCTCGGAATGAGCCGAGTGCTTACGCCGTGTGAATCCTGCACATGGACCACATGGCATATACTCTCAGTGAATTCACTTATTCATGAGTATAGGGGTTGTTCTGTGACTAAATATTACATTTTACAAAATTTCCACAACCATTTTTTTTATTCCTAGACACAAGAGGATTCTGGAAGTTAAACTGAGTTACTGAGCATATATGACCACTAAAACTAGATAAATATATGACCATTAAATCTACATACATCTGTGAAAATGGACGTTTTTCATGGTTGTTTCAAACCTCGATTGTCTAAGTGTATCATTAGGCTCAGGACCCACATTGCAGAATTGCAGCTTTTTTTTTGTTATAGATTTTGCTGGGTTTTTTTTGAGCCAAAGTCAGGATTGGATTGAGCAGAAGGTAGAACTTCCTATATATTTCTCATGTCTTTTGTAGCCATTCTTGGCTAGGAGTAACTGTACAAAAGCAAACAAATAGGGGGGGGGGGGGGCACACGGTGGCTCAGTGGTTAGCCTTGCAGCGCTGGAGTCCTGGTGCTCAAATCCCGCCAAGGGCAAAAAACAATCTGCAAGGAATTTGTACGTTCTCCCTGTGTTTGCGTGGATTTCCATCCCATGTTCCAAAAAAGACATACTGATAGGGAAAAATGTACATTGTGAGCTCTATATGAGGCTCACAATCTATATTTTAAAAAAAACAAAAACAAATAGCTGAGAAAAGCCCAAGTGGCCATCATATAAGGGATCCAGGAACAATGTACTGCAAATATAGGGCGAATAGATGCAGGTATCCGCCGCATTCCTGGTAACACATTGCATTACATGTTGGTCCAGAATCACATGCTCTATGAAATAAGTCTAAGGGGGCATTCACATTTGCGCCTGCTGTCCATCTCTCATGAATCTGCTGAAATTGCAGGAAAACAGATTGGGAACGATTTGCAAATGGTCTGTTTAAAAACCCATCCACTTCAATGTTTTTTTTAAAGCAATCCGCAGGTGTCTATTTGTAGTCTCTCTGCTGTGAATCCACTTTTTTTGGACGGACACAAAGTCCTGCAAAGTCCCAATGTGTTTTTCTGCAATTTCGGCAGATTCACAACAGACGGACTGTAGATGCAAGTGTGAACAAGCCATTAGTTGTCTGACAGTGAGTGACCATTTAATAAAGGTGTCCATTAGGTGGACGTTCTGGTGGAATAGGAAGCTCACTCCCGGTATATAACATTGGTGCCTAGAAGATGTTTTTTTTACTTGTTAAATTATAATTATGTTTTTAGAATCCAACAGAAAAGATTAGCAGATACTTTTAGGAGTTGTCAGGTTGGTTATAATTAGAATTGGGGTACTACATAGCCAAAAGTATAACAATAGGTTCAGTTGTTCCAGACCCACTATAGTAAAAACAGCTGCTAACAGGTGCCTAAAATCTAACGTACAGTTGAGTGAACTTTGATATATAGCTGGTGAATCGGAGACAGTGTCACCTCCTTCCATAATCTTATAGCAGGCAGTCACATCACACATACACAGCACCACAGTACAACACAAGCAAAAGCCATTCAGTATGCCCCTGTCCAATGGTGTCTCCATATGTCACTGATCCTGGTTTATTCTATTGGAACATTCTGTGACTTCCATCTGGCTTCTATGTAAATCCTGGCTGTCGTCATACCTATAACAGCAATTTGCCACCTGCCTTTGATCATTCAGACACATAACACCAAACAGATGCTCTCTAAATTCTTGAATGGAGACAATAAATTTTACATGCAGTGGTGCTGAGGGGGGGCAAAACTTCTAAGAAGTGAGCGAAAGAATTTCTGTATAAAATACCCTACATTAGTCTCATAGATTGTAAGCTCTTGTGAGCAGAGCCCTCAGTCCCATTGTGTGAAGTGACTATTACTCTGTAATGTATCTTTTTGTCTGTACTTGAACCCTACAAATTGTACAGCGCTGCGGAATATGTTGGTGCTATAGAAATAAAATGTATTATTATTATTATTATTATTATTATTGTATTTTTATTGTTACTATGGATTACTATCGACCCTGTATGACTGTATTATACAGCCATGTCCTTTCCCATCTCTTGGTTGAACTTGATAGATTTACAGTAGGTCTTTTGTGCTGGATGCCAATACAGATGATTATGAATTGAATCATAATGGGGGCAAGTGTGCAATTACTTGCTGCTGGGCCCCTTGCAGCCTCAGGCCCCAGGGAACCACACATTTCATCTAATAGAAGTTAATAGTTTTTACAGTATAACGTAATACATTGGTATTGCAGCATAGTTTATGGCTGATCATAACCCTAGGATTGAAGACCTAAAGGATCGAAAAATATAATTTAAAAAGAACAACAACAAAAAAATATAAAAATTCACATATAAACATAAATGAACAAACGTAAACATAACACAGTGAGTGCTGTAGTAGCAAGAAAAAAGACCCCAAAATGGCCAAATCGGTGTTTGAATAAAAGTGGTCAAACTCAATACCTAGAATCAATAATCCCCCCCCCCCGAACATGCCCCTCATTATAATATCCATCTTACATCATAATGTCCCTTTCAATGTGCCCCCACATTATAATGTCCCCCTCCTGGAGTCCCACACCACAGAAAAACTAAATAAATAAAACTAATGCTCACCTAACCCCATTCCTCCACAGTCCTCCTTAATTTGAGTTGCTGGCAGCTTCCGGAAGCAGCAGGTGCGATGTAGTAACATCAGTATATCTCGTCTACTGCTCCCACGATGTAGCAGAAACAGGGCTCGAATGGTGAAGCAGAATGGTGAATCTGTGGACAAACTACATTTCCCATGATTCATCTCCGTGTCCTCACTCTTTGTGTACCCCTCCCCTTTCCACTCTGAAATTGCGGGTAATAAACCACTCCTACATCTGAGGTCAAGTGCTGCTGCAATGTTTGTGATGTTTCATTTGCAAACTCATCCCCTTCCCTTGTGAGCAGCAAACACAGAGTGTGAGAGGAGATAGCTCATTCAAGGGAAATGTAGTTTGTTCACAGATTCACTGCATGTATATATCAGTGATACAAGGAGGAGCAAGTAAAATAAAGCCAAGCAAAGGGTGTACAAGGGTATAGTGAGTTCTTAGCACTGCTGTGGATGTATTTGCAGATAATTTTTAGAAGCTGGATAACCCCTTTAAGCCATCAGCTGCCTGTTGTTAAGACTGTCCTCTTGGTGCCAAATGAGAATACAATGTTATAGTTTCTTAATTCCATCGTTAGTCATTCTTCCACATCTCAATAGGGTAACTACTCCACACAATTGGGCTAAAGATATATTTAAGATATATTTAATGGGGCACAACAACTCATGTAATTTGTGACCACATTACAGCCTCAGGGGGCATTCACACGGAGTAACGCCGGGCGTGTATCACAGCCGTACACGCCGGCGTTACGGCAGACTGCTGAACACTTCCCATTCACTTCAATGGGAACGCTCGTAAACGCCGCCGTTACGAGTGCTCCCATTGAAGTGAATGGGAAGTGTTCGGCAGTCTGCCGTAACGCCGGCGTGTACGGATGTGATACACGCCCGGCGTTACTCCGTGTGAATGCCCCCTCACAGTGCAATAATACAATGGCTTGTAGGTTTGTAATGACAATTTACGATAAGGGCCGATCAAAGGATGATAGGAAAAGAATAATCGTTCCGGCATACTACAGATTTACATCAGATCTATTACACATTGTTATAGTATCATACTGTACATTAGTATACGTGACCAGAGGCATATATACTTTCAGGTTATGATGACTAAGGACCCACAAATCTGTAAGATGTGTCACTCTTTGCCATGATGGAATTTATGGAATGTTAAAATAAAAACTTCCACTAGAATCTTTGTTTTAGCAAATCCAAAAGAAAAATTGGCATTAAAAAACTAATCTTTGTTGATATTACCATTAAAAATAATTCCCTGGGTACAAAAAATTTTTTTTTTAAATAGTCTATTTTCATGCACCATTTATTTCTAAACACCAAGGGGTATCTAATAAGCGTATGAGAGCCCCTCTATTCAATGGGTGTTTAAAAGAAACAACTACAAAGCATTGCCTATAGATAGCATGGCTATAGTCAAAGACTATTGAGTGGGTGCTAGTTCCAATCCCCAATCTATCTGTTTTGAGGATCAGTTAGATACAATTCATCTCAGGCTAAATGACTGCTGAGTTGTAATATATATGACTGCTTCTTGCTCTTAAGAATTCAAAGAAGCATAGAGTAACTTTGTATCAATATTGAAATAAATTTCCTGCACTCAAATTAATGCTTCCAAAATATTGTGAACTTTTATTAACATCCGACAAAAACGTTTCGGTCTTATATAGACCTTCTTCAGTTTGTCGGTGGGGTATAGTGGAAAGTGGAAGCTTCTGTAAGGGTCCAGGTCAGAGGGTGCCCTCTGACCTGGACCCTTTCAGAAGCTTCCACTTTCCACTATACCCCACCGACAAACTGAAGAAGGTCTATATAAGACCGAAACGTTTTTGTCGGATGTTAATAAAAGTTCACAATATTTTGGAAGCATTAATTTGAGTGCAGGAAATTTATTTCTATTTTGCTATGGCTATGAGAAGCCTTTTCCTGGCACCAAACTTCTTGACCGAGTGACGGCACATTAAGATTTTAAAAGTTTGTATCAATATTGCCACGAGTTTGTTCATAGCAAATATATATCTAGTTACTATGCCTCTATATTTTGAAGAGACGTCTAATTTTGAAGAGACGCCTATTCATTAGACATTTGCTTGTTATTTAAAATCCTAACCATGCCATCAGCTAACCTATTGTGCTGCTGGCATGCAATATAGAGTCATAGTAACTAGATATATATTTGCTATGAACAAACTCGTGGCAATATTGATACAAAGTTACTCTATGCTTCTTTGAATTCTTAAGAGCAAGAAGCAGTCATATATATTACAACTCAGCAGTCATTTAGCCTGAGATGAATTGTATCTAACTGATCCTCAAAACAGATAGATTGGGGATTGGAACTAGCACCCACTCAATAGTCTTTGACTATAGCCATGCTATCTATAGGCAATGTTTTGTAGTTGTTTCTTTTAAACACCCATTGAATAGAGGGGCTCTCATACGCTTATTAGATACCCCTTGGTGTTTAGAAATAAATGGTGCATGAAAATAGACTATTTAAAAAAAAATTTTTTTGCACCCAGGGAATTATTTTTAATGGTAATATCAATAAAGATTAGTTTTTTAATGCCAATTTTTCTTTTGAATGTTAAAATAAAACCTTAAGATTTTATAGCCATTCCTAATGGTGGATTCCCCTATTTCAATTGTTTCATTGCTTCAATGCACATAAAGTTGACCAATTTTGAAAGATGTCTAAAAACAAAATGTTCTGTTAATTTACGTTTTCAGCTCCCATGCTGATCTATGTGTTGCCATCCTGTGTACTCTGATCCTGATTTTAAGAGATGAAAATAAGTAAATCAGAGTTTTAGTAATGTTGCTTCATTTTAAATTTTAGATGCATTGGAAGAATAGAACAGTTGGATCTGAACGTGGACCATCCCTTTAAGTAACATTAGGTTTCCTAAAAGTACGGTAATATTAGTTTAATATCATAAATGTTCCCACCACTCTTAGATTTTTTGTTTTTTGAACACTGTCCCTAAAATTGCTTCAATTTATGAAGAATTGTGACAGCATGTGGGAGATGTACTGCTGTGCATATCTTTATTTATATAGCGCCAATAAAATTGCCAACTTAAAAATATGCACAGATTGATGTGTGCCCGAAGCATGCAGTTCTGCTAACATTTGTATGAATGTGATTAGAAGAGAAGAACAAGAAAAATGTCCTTGGACTGTTAATGCCGCTCTGGATGAATGTGAGATGTAAGCATGCTACAGCCAGGACTTTGCTGACAACTGGTGCCTGCCTGGTGCTGTCCTTATATTAGCAGTTGTGCCATTGGCAGGTTTATGCATCACTGGCCAACACAGAGAATTAAGGAGATACAGTGAAAGTAGTATTTTTCCTAAAAAAAAAAAAAATGTGTTGACAGATTCTTAACCCTTGTGAGAGAGTGAAGGGTGTGGTCTGGGAAGACAGGTATGTCCCAGCCAGGCAGCTAAAGGGTGTTTGGTAAAGGCCCACACCAGAGAGGTCAGCTGACTAATCAAGGCCTGATAATAGTCTGTGTGTGAGGACTAGTAGTGGAGCACCACACAGACAGAGCTGACCTGTCCAAACTGAATCTACATATCAGGTACTGTGCCACCCGTTGTTATTGCCAAGGTGGAAGCCTGGTAGCCAGTCTCCTGTATAGTCAGGGAACAGTTTTCCTATGTTTAGTGAGTTCTCAGCCGAGGAGGGTTTTGTTTTGTTTATTCTGTGCCTCTGCAAAAGCAGTGTATGCGCTACAATTGAATAAAGCCTGAACTTGTGTGCAACCCAGTGTCTGTGTCCCTGTTTCCTGCACTGCTACCGAGCATCTACCTGAGCGATTCCCCACACCCTTTAATGACCTGGCCTAAAAAGACCTTAATGACTAAACACACTTCAGACTGAGGCCCCACGTTGCAGAAATGCAGCTTCTTTTATTGCAGATTTTGCTGTGGTTTTTTTGAACCAAACCTAGGAGTGACTATAAAAGGAATGGGAAATATATAGGAAGCTCTTATACCTCTCCCTTCTGCTCAATCCACTCTTGGCTTTGGCTCAAAAACAAACAAAATAAAACGCAACAAAATCTGCAAGAAAAAAAGCTGCATTTCTGCAATGTGGGGCCTCAGCTTTAGGGTCCATTCACATGGAGTAAACGCACACTCATTTTGGCAAGATACACGTGTAAAGAATACACGTGTAAAAATAAGACTTTTACATTCTTTACACGTGTATTTTGCCAAAATGAGCGCGCGTTTACTCCTTGTGAATGCACCCTTAGGGTGCTGTAAAGTACAATAAAGTACTGCGGGGAAATACACGGTGGCAATGCATTGCGATTCATCCTGCAGTGATTTAGACAGAAAGTTCCTGGAGTTTTCCTATGGGGAAACTGCCGGCATTTCCGTAGGTATAACTGACATGCTGCGTCCGCACCACAGTTTTTACTGCAAAGTGGGCATGGGATTCATTAGAATCCCATCCACTTTGCCATTACTGTAAAACACTGCGATTTTTGCTGCGGGGTTTCCACCAAGTGGGGCCCCGGCCTTAAGAGAGCTTTTCGTATTTGATTTTTTTTGGTGGGCTAAACTACCAAAAGTTCCAAAAAAATTGTATGTATTTTTTACTTATTAATTTTATTACAGACTTTTTGATATATATAGTATTGGGATTATTAGGGTGGTTATGGTTTGTGTCAGTGCAGGCATCTTTTTAACGCTTTTCCAAAACTAGACATAATAGAAACTTTAACTTCCTTCAGTCGGTCAAAGCTGACAGAATTTTCCCAGTGGCACATGGGTGTATTGCCGGCCTCCGAAATGAGATCTAGGGCCAGTAATCCATTGCCATGACAGCTCCGAGCCTATTGAAGGCTCTCAGGCTTGTTTGGCATGACATCCTATTACATTCTATGCAGCCTGTAGTAAAAGTGCTATTTGTTTACAATGCATTGCCATTTATTATATTCGTGATCAGACCCTCTGGAGTTCAACACCCCTAAAGGGTTCAATAGTTACAGTAAAAAAAAAATAATAAAAAAAAAATTATATATATATATATATATATATCAATTAAAATTGCCTCCTTTCCCTAGAACACATATAAAAGTACATAGAAAAGTGAAACACACATATATTATCGACCTTCTGTCCACAAAAGCCATTCTACAAACTTATATAACTAATATTTTCACAGCGTGCGAACGCTGTAGTAGGAAAAAAAAAATCAAAAAGCTGAACTGACGTTATTTGACTGTTTAGTCTCCATAAAATTTTTGAAAAAATGTGATCACAAAATTTGAATTCCGCAAATTGTTCTAAATAAAAAGTACATCTGGTCCTGTAAAAACGGCAGCTCATGCATCCTAGTACAGAGAAATGTAAAAAAAAGTTATAGGTGCCAAGTATTTTATTTTTGCAAATTTTCGGACCTTATTAAGGGTTCAAAACATTAAAAAAATATATAAATTTGGTATCATCAGACTCTTCTGACCCATAGAATACAGATGACATGTCATTTTATCATGTTGCGAAGTCAAGGAGGCAGTCCTATGAGTGATTGACAGCCATCTCTGTATATACAATCACTGATAGCTCCACCTCCTTGACCTCTCAACATAGAAGAGATTTTAAAGGATAAATGACAAATTATACCAAATCTTGTCCCACAATCCTATACATCTACCTGCTCAGCTCCTCCTGCTCTATAACATGCTGCCTACGGACTGGACTGTATTTTTCAAGTGACAGATTCCCTTTAAGATACCACTGTATGGCATGTGCAGATTTTGATGTGGTTTTGATATTTTTTGTGGTCTTGAGGTCATATGTGACTACAACCTCTATGACAGGAGATTGCTTTTAATATAAAGGTTCATAACAATTCTCACCACTGCAATATTCCTCTGAAGACACCAAGTCACTTGTGATCCTATTAACCTTTGTTCGTCAAGGTTATGGGATAACTCATAGAGCTTCAGGCCCCATGGGACAAGTATTATTTTCTCTCTAAACTCTCCTTTTTAGAGCTGATCTTGTTGATGACTAAAATTGATCAATGAACTTCAACAATTTGATCATCATGAGGACCTAAAAATGAAAAAGTTTTTATGGTTTTACAAAATTTTAATTAAATTATAATATAATGAAAATATTTTCCATTTTTTTTAGTTTCATTTTATCTGCGGAATTGCATGTTTATCTTGTATAATTAATAAAGGCTTAAAAGATAATAATAATAATAATTAATAATAATAATCAATAATAATAATAGGAGCTATTAATGAATTTGCTACAATGGTATCAACTTATGGAACACGAATCAGTCTGGAGTCCAGGCTCACAAGAGATTGCTTGGATAGAATTGTAGAAACTGTCTGTATCGATTTTCTCCAGGTTTTAATCTCTGGACCAGGGCCAGGATGAATTCTAAGGAGCCGCTTACATTGCTGTTAAGGTTGTGTGGCGCAGTTAAGAATTACACAAAAAAAAGGGGAAAATGATGAGCATGTCCTAGAGACTGGTGGGGAGACGAGTAATCTAAGTAGCTACCATACTGAATTTCAGGACTGATGGAGGTGACATGCTTTCTCTTGGCAGCAAGAAATACTCTACCCCCTATACATGAGGCGTGCTAATAGAAACTGTTCACCATAAAATGATTTAGCTGTATATGAGGGGGTCTACTTTTTTCTAGAGCCAGAGTCACAATGGCTATTAGCACCTTTGACAAAGAAAAATTATATACTAGGCATAACAAACGTTGCACTTAAGCAGTGACGTAACTAGGAATGGCGGGGCCCCGTGGCGAACTTTTGACATGGACCCCCCCCTCCCCCGACCGACACCGAAGACCTCGACCGACCCCTCCTACACATTCATGTATGCTCTATTATGCCCCATAGTGGCCCCTACACACAGTATTATCCCCCATAGTGGCCCCTTCACACAGTATTATCCCCCATAGTGGCCCCTACACACAGTATTATCCCCCATAGTGGCCCCTTCACACAATATTATACCCCATAGTGGCCCCTGCACACAGTATTATCCCCCATAGTGGGCCCTGCAAACAGTATTATGTCCCATAGTGGCCCCTGTACACAGTATTATGCCCCATAGTGGCCCCTACACACAGTATTATCCCCCATAGTGGCCCCTGCACACAGTATTATCCCCCATAATGTCCCCTGCACACAGTATTATCCCCCATAGTGGCCCCTTCACACAATATTATACCCCATAGTGGCCCCTGCACACAGTATTATCCCCCATAGTGGGCCCTGCACACAGTATTATGTCCCATAGTGGCCCCTGTACACAGTATTATGCCCCATAGTGGCCCCTACACACAGTATTATCCCCCATAGTGTCCCCTACACACAGTATTATCCCCCATAGTGTCCCCTGTACACAGTATTATCCCCCATAGTGGCTCCTGCACACAGTATTATGCCCCATAGTGGCCCCTTCACACAGTATTATCCCCCATAGTGGCCCCTGCACACAGTATTATCCCCCATAGTGGCTCCTGCACACAGTATTATCCCCCATAGTGTCCCCTGCACACAGTATTATCCCCCATAGTGGCCCCTGTACACAGTATTATGCCCCATAGTGGCCCCTTCACACAGTATTATCCCCCATAGTGGCCCCTGCACACAGTATTATCCCCCATAGTGGCTCCTGCACACAGTATTATCCCCCATAGTGGCCCCTGCACACAGTATTATCCCCCATAGTGGCCCCTTCACACAGTATTATCCCCCATAGTGGCCCCTGCACACAGTATTATCCCCCATAGTGGCCCCTGCACACAGTATTATCCCCCATAGTGGCTCCTGCACACAGTATTATCCCCCATAGTGTCCCCTGCACACAGTATTGTACCCCGTAGTGGCCCCTGCACACAGTATTATGTCCCATAGTGGCCCCTGCACACAGTATTATGTCCCACTGTGGAGACCCATAAACAATTATTATACTCTGGGGTCTTTTCAGACCCCAGAGTATAATAATCGGAGACCCAGGAGGAGAAAAACATGTGGCAACATGTGGCCTCAGATTAAAAGCAACTTTCACATTTCTTGGACTAGATTTTGGCTAGATGCAGAATAAACTCCACATGCAAATCTATGACAATATCTCCTTTCCTCTCTGTCACTAGCTGCTCCTTTTCTTCTGCCCTCTTCCTTTACCCGGCCTCAAGTAACCCCAACAGGATTTGCACAAGCTATGAAGGTGGTCCACAGTAAATGTGGCATTATCTCCATGACTACACCGTAATAGTGTTATAGGCTACAAGCAGCCAGTGCGGTTTTAATAGTATTGAAATGTATGGGATAAATGTGACCATTCATCCCCTGACACTCTGTAGGGACACTTTAAGTGCAGGCAAATGTAATATTCATTTCCTTATCCACCAGAATAAAACAGTATATGACCTTTGTCGAGTTGCAAAGACTTTACGGTGACAAGATATAACAGCGATTGTCCCTGGGTCAAGTGGAGGTTAGATGGAAGTGTGGATAGGAAATACAATGGATTATTATTGGACAGTTTTTGCTTTACTGATCCAAGGTTTCGCGGTTGTCCTTGATGTTCCTTGCACTTGCAGGAAGCCTTCGTGTAGTATTTCCACATTGTTGTGAAGCTTTGCTCTACAGTTTCATAGTGATAAGAAGATTGATCATAAAAAAGTCAATGCCACATACAGTTCAGCCTTGCTATTTGATATCCGTGTCCCTAGATAAAAGGTTGCCAATGCTGGATGTAACGTGTACTGCTCTGCAGAATATGCTGGTGCTATATATGTGACGTGCACCATAGTATAACACAGATGATGATGGGTTAATACAATGGAAAGTTTTTTGCATTTTTACTGCAGACTCTGACCATCCCCCCATGCCATGCAGACAGCCCCAGAAGGTGTCACTTATGGTTTGCTTGGAGGAAGTGTGACTGGCACATCACCGTGTGTTTATATGTCAAAGGTGGCAGCAGCAGCCGCTTCCCTCTCTGTGGCAGAAGATCAAAGTCTGCCCTCCTTTTACTAGACAGATTCGCTAGTGTGACATAAGGCTGGGTTTACACATCGGGATTTTATTTCCAATCAAACTGATGTCCTCAATTGAACTCTGTGATTCCCCATCGTGGGGTTAGTGATAAGGATATAGGAGATTTCTTTGTAGCCTAATGTACTAGATAATGATTTCCATTCACACATAGTATATATATATATATATATATATATATATATATATATATATATATATATATATATATATGTGTAAGTGTGTCTAAACCCATTCACATATATCACTCCTCCCTTATTACTATACAACCTAAGGGGTAGGGACAGCAAGTCATGTGCACAGGTCCTGTGTAGCGGCACATACAAACTGTACAGGAAGGGGGGCTCAGTACCAGACTCTGTTCCCCATTTTACTTAAAATATGTGGAGAGAAAAGTCCTGTGAGGAAGACTTATCTCTCATCTGTTTACCGCGGAAACCCGGTGGACCTCATTATAGTCTATAGGGCCTCCACATTTAACCACTTTATAAGCAGATAGGGTTTCTGTTTTTTGGGTCCCCAAAGGGTGGAAACCCAAGCGCTAGTGTGAACCTAGCATCATCCGGTCAAGATAATTTACATCATATTTATAAAAAGTCACAAAGTTGTTACAATTTCACTTAACATTACTGTTACTTAAGTCCGTTGCTGTCTTCCATTATAGGACGACAACAATGGACTTTAGGTGTCACAATGGACCTTAGTAACGGTAGTGTGAACTCCCCCTTACACTTAAAGGGGCTCTATCATTGGGAAAAGTAATTTTTAGCTAAGCACATCCTTGCATAGGCTTTAGAAAAGCTTTTTCACAGCTATCTTTTGTATGTAAATCACCTCAGCAGTTTTTGAATGAGCCCATTTTTATTCATATGCTAATTAGCCTTCTCTGTGCACTCCGGAAGTGTCTGTGAGCACCGTCTGCTATTCTCTGTGTGTGTGATAGCAGAGAGATAAGTCATCATCATCAGCAGCCTCTCTGCTCTCATACACATAGAGAATAGAAGAGGGTGCTCACAGACACTTCCGGAGTGCACGGGGAAGGCTAATTAGCATATGAATAGGCAATTTACATACTAAAGATAGGTGTGGAATAGCCTTTCTAAAGTCTATGCAAGGATGTGCTTAGCTAAAAATGACTTTTCCCGATGATAGAGGTCCTTACTAACTAAGGGCTTAGTGTCACAAATCATAGATTTTAATGAGGCAATGCTTCAGTACCCACACTCGCCACTTCAGTTTATATGGCAAGTGAGCAGTGCGGCTCTCAGTATGTAAACAATGCCACGAACTACACTGTCTTGGTACCAGTGACTTGCGGAGGTCCCGGGTATTGGACCTATCCAATTTGCCAGTGGCGCCATTATCCCAGGGATCTGGGGCTGTCGTCCCATTGGTATGAAAGCCAGGAGCTTATTGAAGGCTCTGATGCTTGTCTACCATTTACTTCTATTGTAGGCTGCTCTATGCAGCCTGCAATAGTAGTGCTGATATTTTGCAATGTACTGCATTAGTGATCAGACCCCTGGGGTTTATGATCCCTAGGGGATCTAATAAATGAAACAAAACCACCCAAAAAAACATATATATATATATATATATATATATATATATATATATATATATATTAAAAAAAATTCAAATCCCCCCCCCTTGACCACATATACAAGTACTTAATACTGTGAAACACATACGCATACACATATTCCTGTGTCTGAAAATGCCTTATCTACAAACCTATAAAAATATTTTTCCTGTATGATCAACAGCGTAGTGAAAAAAAATTCAAAATCCCAAACCACCGTATTTTTCACTGTTTTGCCTCCGATAAAAATTTAAATAAAAAGTGATCAAAGCAAGAAACAGTCCCCAAAGTGGTAGAACTAAAAAGTACACCTAGCCACCCAAAAAACAATGCCATATCCATCCCCTTACACGGAAATATAAAAAGGTACAGGTGTCAGAATATGATGACATTAACCAAAAATGATTTTTTGCAATGTTTTAGATTTTTGTTAAGGGGTTAAAATGTAAATAAAGTTGTATAGTTTTGGTATCCCCAGAATTGTACTGAAACTTAGAATACAGGTGACTTGTCATTTTAGCTGCAGGGTGAATGCCGTAAAAAGGAAGCCTTTCAGAAAGTCTCACAAATGCACTTTTTCTCCAGTTCTGAATTCTCTTCCAGCCTCCCAGTACATTGTACAGAATAATAAATGACACCATTATGAAATACAACGTGTCCTGCAAACATTACGCCCCCATGTGGCTCTGTTCATGTAAAAATAAAAAAGCTATGGGGTTTGGGAGGTGGGGAGTCAAAAACAAAAATCGAAAAATGTCACCGGCAGGTAAGGGGTTAAGCTGCACAAGCCTTATTGAGATGCCAGTCTTGATAAATTCCCCCTCCACAAAAAGGTGCAATACAGCAAAAATAAAGAAAGAAATGCAGGTGTGTGATTGAATTAAACATACCTAAAGAAAACTACCCCCGACTCTATATAGTAGTAGTAAAATAGAAATTTTTATTCACATCATTTAAAAATAAAGTATAAACGTACACAAGACAACATGTAACATATATGAAACATGGAAAGAGAGGGAACTGAACTGCACCCAGACCGAAAGGTAAGTGGTATAGGGATGTACAGTTAGGGCCAGAAATATTTGGACAGTGACACAATTTTCGCGAGTTGGGCTCTGCATGCCACCACATTGGTTTTGAAATGAAACCTCTACAACAGAATTCAAGTGCAGATTGTAACGTTTAATTTGAAGGGTTGAACAAAAATATCTGATAGAAAATGTAGGAATTGTACACATTTCTTTACAAACACTCCACATTTTAGGAGCTCAAAAGTAATTGGACAAATAAACATAACCCAAACAAAATATATATTTTTTTTCAATATTTTGTTGCGAATCCTTTGGAGGCAATCACTGCCTTAAGTCTGGAACCCATGGACATCACCAAACGCTGGGTTTCCTCCTTCTTAATGCTTTGCCAGGCCTTTACAGCTGCAGCCTTCAGGTCTTGCTTGTTTGTGGGTCTTTCCGCCTTAAGTCTGGATTTGAGCAAGTGAAATGCATGCTCAATTGGGTTAAGATCTGGTGATTGACTTGGCCATTGCAGAATGTTCCACTTTTTTGCACTCATGAACTCCTGGGTAGCTTTGGCTGTATGCTTGGGGTCATTGTCCATCTGTACTATGAAGCGCCGTCCGATCAACTTGGCAGCATTTGGCTGAATCTGGGCTGAAAGTATATCCCGGTACACTTCAGAATTCATCCGGCTACTCTTGTCTGCTGTTATGTCATCAATAAACACAAGTGACCCAGTGCCATTGAAAGCCATGCATGCCCATGCCATCACGTTGCCTCCACCATGTTTTACAGAGGATGTGGTGTGCCTTGGATCATGTGCCGTTCCCTTTCTTCTCCAAACTTTTTTCTTCCCATCATTCTGGTACAGGTTGATCTTTGTCTCATCTGTCCATAGAATACTTTTCCAGAACTGAGCTGGCTTCTTGAGGTGTTTTTCAGCAAATTTAACTCTGGCCTGTCTATTTTTGGAATTGATGAATGGTTTGCATCTAGATGTGAACCCTTTGTATTTACTTTCATGGAGTCTTCTCTTTACTGTTGACTTAGAGACAGATACACCTGCTTCACTGAGAGTGTTCTGGACTTCAGTTGATGTTGTGAACGGGTTCTTCTTGACCAAAGAAAGTATGCGGCGATCATCCACCACTGTTGTCATCCGTGGACGCCCAGGCCTTTTTGAGTTCCCAAGCTCACCAGTCAATTTCTTTTTTCTTAGAATGTACCCGACTGTTGATTTTGCTACTCCAAGCATGTCTGCTATCTCTCTGATGGATTTTTTCTTTTTTTTTCAGCCTCAGGATGTTCTGCTTCACCTCAATTGAGAGTTCCTTTGAGCGCATGTTGTCTGGTCACAGCAACAGCTTCCAAATGCAAAATCACACACCTGGAATCAACCCCAGACCTTTTAACTACTTCATTGATTACAGGTTTACGAGGGAGACGCCTTCAGAGTTAATTGCAGCCCTTAGAGTCCATTGTCCAATTACTTTTGGTCCCTTGAAAAAGAGGAGGCTATGCATTACAGAGCTATGATTCCTAAACCCTTTCTCCGATTTGGATATGGAAACTCTCATATTGCAGCTGGGAGTGTGCACTTTCAGCCCATATTATATATATAATTGTATTTCTGAACATGTTTTAGTAAACAGCTAAAATAACAAAACTTGTGTCACTGTCCAAATATTTCTGGCCCTAACTGTATATGCAATTTCAACATGAGGATACCAGAAGTCAAATACAAAATCACATATTACAAATCACATATATTTGGCGTCTTCATGTGGGGGAGTGGGGTATACTTATACAGTGTTTCAGGTAGTGCTTTGACTCACCTTAATAGTTATTATACCCACTGCTGTATGTCATTTTGTATTTGACTTCTGGTATTCTCCTGTTGAAATTGCATATACATCCCTATACCACTTACCTTTAGGTCTGGGTGCAGTTCAGTTCCCTCTCTTTCCATGTTTCATATATGTTACATGTTGTCATATGTATGTTTATACTTTATTTTTAAATAATGTGAATAAAAATTTCTATTTTACTACTACTATATAGAGTCGGGTGTAGTTTTCTTTAGGTATGTTTCCCTTCCCTCCCCAAAAAATATTTTTTTATGTGAAGAAGCAGCTAAAATGAATTCAGTAGAAACCATATAAATATATATGAAATCTGCTCCCTTACCATATAAATATACATGAGGTGTTCCCATCCAGCGGTGGCCTAGGGACACTGGGATCTGATGGTAAAAGTGGTGGCAGATAACAGATAGAAGCAAAATCCCAGTGACTGTATGTAATAATGTATGAACATAACTGCTGGGACAAGAGCGATCCTTTATGTACAGCCCAGATTATCACATATAAAAAGTTTTAGGCTGACGCTAGGTTCACACCTGTGTTCCGGTTTTCATTCGGGGGGCAGGGCAACTTTAACCATAGGGCCAATGGTGCTCTTGCACTAAGTCCTATGGTAGCGACGGCCCCTTTGGACAGCAGGACAGTTCTACATTTGCTGTCCCCTGGATACCGATGAGTTGAAAGCATTGATGAAATAGGGATCTGTCCACTCCCTACTTCATTATCCAGCCCCTGTCTTTACTCCCGGTGTCCTGAGAGCAGGAGGCGCAATGAAGTGACGTCGCTTACATTGCGCCTGTTACTTCTTACGGACTCCAGGACCAGAGAGAGGAGTGAATGGGGAAAGCTGAGTATTAAGGTTTGTTTTTCTTTGATACATACAGTGGAGGGACATGAAACTGAGGAGGCAACCTGGGCGGGGGGGGGGGGGGGGGGTATGACACTATGGGGGCAACCTGAGGGTTAGGGGGGACACAAAACTGGGGAGGCAACCCGGGGTGAGGACATGACATTGTGTGGACAACCTGAAGGGGGCATGTCAGTGTGGTGGGACATGATACTGTGGGAGCAACCTGGGGTGAGGACATGATACTGTGGGGACAACCTGAGGTATGTGACAGTGGGGGCAACTTGGGGTGTGTGACACAGTGGGGGCAACCAGGGGGGTGGGGGACAAGAATTTTTTGGGCAACCTGGAGGGCGAAATTATAAAAGGAAAATTGTATGGGGCCATTAGGGAGCCATTATACTGTGTGAGAGCCACAGGTGTTATACTATGTGGAGGCCATTGAGGGAGCATTCTAATTTGTGCAGGTCAGGTATTTCTAGGTGGTGGCAATGGGGGGGGGGAGGTGTCCTTAGACAGGGTGCGTCTAGCAGCAAGTGGCAGAAAAAGGTATTCTGGTGATTAGAAATCATTCAATAACTATGTAATTTGGAGGGGGGAGTTTAGTTTAGTAAGTGATGTACTAAACTTCTCTTCAGCGGTTCCATAAAGATGAATAGAATGGCAGCATACATGCACAACCGCTGCTCCATTCCTATGGGGCACAAGGCACCTTCTCACTTATGATCACTGTGGGCCACATCGGTTAGACGTCCATCAGTCACTCAGTTATCCCCATCCTTCAGACAAGGAACAACTTGTCATTACTGGAATACTCCTTTATTACTCTGTGACAGGGGTGTAACTTGAGAGGGTGCAGAGGGTCGGGTCACACTGGGGCCCAGGAGTGTTAGGGGGTCTATAAGCACTGACATCAGTATTGAGGTTGCAGCTTCCATCTACCTATAAGCCAAGGAGACCCACAGATTACCCTAACCACACTAAGGTGGATTAAACTCCTCAGCTCCCATAACCATCACTATCAAGAATTCACTGTAGGGATGAGGTAGGGGGCCCCGGACAAGACTGCGCCGGGGCCCACAAGACTTTAGTCACGTCACTGCTCTGAGAACTCCTCTAACTCCTCCTCTCACAAGTACCGTATTTTTCGGACTATAAGACGCACTTTTTTTCCCCAAAATTTTTGGGGAAAAGAAGGGTGCGTCTTATAGTCTGAAGGTGGCGCCTGGCATCCGCTGTAATAGAGAGGCGGAAGCCGGCAAGTGATAGACGCCATTACAGGTGCCGGGGCCTGAGACATCGCTGCGCTCCTCTGCCATGCATGAAGCCAGCAGCGGCAGGGGCTCCTCCGTGCCCCCGCCGCTGGCTTCATGCAGGGCAGAGGATCGTAGCGATGTCTCAGGCCCCGGCGTCTATCCCTTCCCGGCATCCGCCTCTCTAGTACAGCGGATGCCGGGTCAGTATCCGTGGCCCCTTCTCCCCCGGGGCCGGTCCCCACCGGCCCCGTACCTGTAAAGTTGCAGGCCGGCTCCTGCGCGGCGATATCGCAGGAGCCGACCTGTTCGGGTGACAGCCGGGAGCCTAATGAGGCTCCCAGGCCTGTCACTGCTATATTAGTATTGCGGCTGGTCTCTATGACCAGCCGTAATACTAATAGACAGAATGTCCCATAGACGGCAATACAGTTGTATTGCCGTCTATGGGACTTGCGATCAAGTGACCGCAGGTTCAAGCCCCCGGGGGGAATAAAATAGTAAAAAAAATAAATAAAAAAAAATAAAAGCTTTAAAAATATGAAATAAATAAAAGTTCTAAATCACCTCCTGTTTTTTTTTCAATACAAGGTGATCTAAGCAATAGATATCCCCCAAAATGGTATAACTAAAAATTACAGCTGGCCCCGCAAAAAAAACGCTCTATACATCCCCGTACAGCTGAAGGGTCACCTGTCAATGTGGCCTTGCAGCTGTTGCAAAACTACAACTCCCATATATTAAATATTTTACCAGTTTTTGCTTCAAAATTTTTTTCCCCTATTTTCCTCCTCTAAAACCTAGGTGCGTCTTATAGTCCGAAAAATACGGTATACACCAAGTTATCAATATATAAATATCCAGGAAGAATAACAGAGGAACGTGCTCTCATGACAAGCAATGCTCCTGCAATGTTATTACTAAAACAGATGTATTTACTAAAAACACAGACGCCAAGTAGGAAGACAGGTAGATTAATACACCCCAATGCCCACCCCAGTCCCAATTATAGAGGAGCTGGATACAATGCATTGTTCTATGTTATCAGCCACTGTATACAGTCTGTCATATAAGTGTCTACCCCATGATCCCTGCTGTGTATCCTTCTGTCCAGGTCTCAGGGGCAGCAGATCCTTAGCACTTCAGGGCTCCTTTAAGAAGAGACAAGTTGTTGCTGAGCACAGGGGGTCCCTGGTCTCATCTGCTCAGCACTGATGGATCTACAGGGGCTTTTCCTGGCACATGCCCAGCTCAGCTCTTCCTAGCATGAGAGTGGCCAGCTCCACACACAGGAAACGCCTTCTGCCTGACAAGAGCCGCAGCCCCCTCTCCTGTGTGTATGGGAAGCGATGCTGGCTCCAGGAGAGGCTCCAGACACCCCGGTGCTACCTGCCAGCTCCTGGGCAGCAGCCAGAGGAAAGCCCCGGTGCCCCCTCCCCTGCTCAGCCCCTCCTGAGACTGATTCCTAGTGCAGGGAGTCTGTGCCGAGAGGCTGAGACTTGTCTGTCCTTCCCCCTCCCCCTGTCAGTAGAAAACCTTCTGCTGCTCCCGGGGCTTCACAAGGACGTGCAACAGTTTAGTGTGGACTCCGCAGGTGACCGCTGCCCTCTAGTCTGCACAGTGTCCTAAGCGCTGCTTCCTTCTTGTTTTGGAGGTTCGCTAGAAAGTTGTGTAGTCTGGGGGGTCGCGGGGGGCGGGGGCAGCTTTGTGTTCCCTAAACAGTAGCCCCCCTAGGAGGAGGAAGCGCCACAGGGATCCAGCTGTGCACACTGGAAACAATGTTGCGATTCTGGAATCTCCCGGACGTGTGCGGATTCTCCATCCCCTTCCTTGTGATGCCATTGCTGGAGTGACTTGTCTCTCTGGATCCCTGACCTGTTGCATGTGTCATTCAGCTTCACATTTGCTCTGCTGTGTGAACCCACCAGGATTATTTCGGATGCCTCTCCTGAGGGTTCCCTATTACCATCATGGGCACCAAGCAGACCAAGGTGTGCCAGGCTTCCAGTGCTGGGGGGGAAAGCCCTCAGCACCCCCCCGGATCCCGGAGGAGCACCCCTGCCAGGGAAAGAGGAGACTTCTGGTCTTTTGGGGTGAAGTCTGGGGATAAATTTGGAAAAAGCGGATCCTCCAATCTACCCCCTTATCATAGGAGGATCAGGATGATCCAAGACATGATGATGTTGGTAAAGCAGGGGAGACAGGAGGAGGCCACTGAGCTGCTGCGACACCTGAGACAGGTGAGTGGTGACCCCTGACCCCAGTCATATTCTGTATCAATATTTAAGAACATTATATGGTGATGGCACGTGCCATGGGATTTCTGCTTTGGTCAGAGTTAAAGTAGTTTTCCAAAATATAATGGTTGTAAAAAGTTAGAAGTTGGATAAGTAAAGTCTATAGTTACCTGATGTAGAATTACTACATTATAGATTGTAAGCTCTTGCAAGCAGGACCCTCAGTCCCATTGTGTGAAATGATTTTCTTTGTAATGTATCTTTCTGTCTGGATTTGAACCCTACAAATTGAACAGCACTGCGGAATATGTTGGCGCTATATAAATAAAATTTATTATTATTATATGACACGATGTGGCAGATTTATCGTTGTTGTGCCAGAACTCGGACATTCATTGCGACATAGTTTTTTAGAATTTGCCCCCAAAAGGAATAGATGTTTGCACCTTACCAGACACTTTCAAAAGGGGGCGACTGTGTCAAGTTGTAAAATTATTACAGGTGTGCATCACTTTGTAGGTGCAAAAGACAATGTAAACAGTGCTTGCAAAAGGTGTCATAATGAAGAACAGAGTCTAATAAGTGCAAAGGATGCGTCATATTTATTAAACAGCATCGCCACCGTCCGTGATACATTTGTTGCAACTCCTGAATATCCTGACTCTATATCTGTCAAAGTGTTAGACAGTAATAGTAAATCTGTGTCAATGTGCGGCACCATAAGAGACACTTGTACGCACTGTGCACAATCCATGACAGGGGCAATAAGACACCACGCTCCAAAAACTGCGGTGAATGTAGGCAGATTACTGAAGTTTTAAGCCAGAGGGCAGAGAGAAAAAGAAAAACTAATGGTGTCACTATATTCAGCCGAGATCAGTGGTTATCTCTATTGGGCTCCAATATCGCATGGGCATGGCGGGTTAAAAAATACAGATGAAATGAATTATTAAAGGGAGCCTGTCAGCAGGAAAACCAGTATCAGACTAATGGTAGCGCCTTGTATAGCGGCTTCTACACTTTCCAATATTGTCTTTCTTATTCTGCACCGCAGCTCCAATTTCATGAAAATCAGGATTTTACTCTTCTGTAGATTAGTTAAGAAGGGCTTTAGGGGTGTTTTTCTGCTGAGGCTAAGAAGAATAAGAAAGGCGTTTCTGGAAAGTATAGAAGCGGCCCTACAAGGTACTGTCATTAGTTTAATACGAATTTTCCTTCTGACAGAATCCCTTTAAGGTAGAGCACCCGTAACATATTGTACATTGGATATTGTAGGAAGGCACATGCAGTAAATTACAAAGCATTTTATGTAGGATTTAGAAATAGAGCCTCCTTTGAAAAGTCCCTAAAGCAGAACAGTTTGGAAATACCACATAGCATTACAATTGCACAATACCACATGCAATGTTAAAACAAACCTGGAGAAAAATTGCACGTAATTCTTATTTATTGTAATGTGGGATGTTCTGAAATTTTGCTCACATTGTTGAAGTAAAGGCGCTAGCCAGGAATTTTAAAAATTTGGCTTAAAGGGGCTCTATCAGCAAAATCATGCTGATAGAGCCCCACATATGCGTGCATAGCCTTTAAAAAGGCTATTCAGGCACCGTAATTGTTAAATTAAACTACCCCCCCGTTTTAAAATAATAACTTAAAAAAGAATGTGCTCTACTTACGGAACGTGCACCCTGGGCGGGCATTCAGGGCGTGTCTTCATCTTCTTCCCCGCCTCTTCTTCCTCTGACGTCTTCGGGTCCCGTCCTCCTCCGGCGCTTGCTCGCAGACACTAATAAAAAAAAAATAGCCCGGGCGCATGCGCAGTAGCCGTAGTAGAAGCCGCGTGCTACTGCGCATGCACCCGGGCTATTTTTTTTTTTATCAGTGTCCGCGAGCAAGCGCCGGAGGAGGACGGGACCCAAAGACGTCAGAGGAAGAAGAGGCGGGGGAGAAGAAGACGGCGCACATTCCGTAGGTAGAGAACATTCTTTTTTAAGCTATTATTTTAAAATGGGGGGGGGGGGGTAGTTTAATTTAACTTTTACGGTGCCTGAATAGCCTTTTTAAAGGCTATGCACGCATATGTGGGGCTCTATCAGCATGATTTTGCTGATAGAGCCCCTTTAATGTGCTAAAATGAAATATTAAATAATAATAGTAAATGTTAGAAATCCCTGTTAAGACCCTTCACCAATCCACCCCTTCACCATTCTGGTAATTCCCACTGGTTTTTGCAGCAATGAGATGCCATACATCTGCGTGAACACTGCTACAGGACACTGGCCTCTGTGTTCTACATACACATATACATGAGCTGAATTATCCTGGGTAATTCCTTTAGAGAGAGTCTGTCAGCAGAATGCAGCATATCAGTCTAGCCCTGCAGATACATAGGTTAGGAACAAGTGAATCAGGGGCCATTCACACGGAGGAAGATGGTGAGGAATTTGGTGTGGGATTTCAGCGCTAAAAAAAAGCCTCCCATTGACTTCAGTGGGTTCCTTTTTCTGTGCTGAGATTCCACACCAAATCCCTCACCATTTTCCTCCGTGTGAATGGACTTTGCAGATTTTCTGTTTCAACTATACCTATGGGGAAACTGCCAGTATTTCCGTAGGTATTATTGATATGCTTCAATTTCCAAAACTGTGCCGGTTTTAGAAATCACCGTGTCCACAGTGTGTTTTTTTACATATCTCTTCCATGTCTCTTCTGGTAGTCTAATAGTTTGTTATACCATGTTTTAATGAAATAAGTGTTATTAGGCAACATGCAGCTTTCTCCTCTGGACGACATGACATATGTATTAAATGTTACAGCAGGTTATTAGCTTCCAGCTCTCTCCAGCTCACTAACCTTGTTAGGCTGGGTGTATAACTCAAGGCTGATGTGAAAATTTGTGTAGCCTCGCAATGAGTAGCAGAAATCACTTGTGATTATTACAGAAGACGTCGGCCCATCTTTACTAATAGTTTATGTAAACTTGTGCAGTCTGAGAGTACTGTGCTTGATGCTGGATAATACATTTGATGAATCTCAAGGCTATTTTTGTTTTATTCTACTTGTTAGTTTGCCATAGATCAGAATTTTAAGTGTTAATTTTGGTGTTTTCTCAATTTTTTTTTTAAAGTCACAGCTACTTGTCAGGTAACTCAGTAATATTTTATTTCAATCTGATGTTCCACATTTTGGCTATTGTTATACCAGGGTCGAGCTGTAACCACAATAGTCAATCTGTCACACTATAGATATTGTTTCCTCATGCTTAGCAACTTTTCAACAAGTCTGATCAAAAGCTCCCAAAATAATCCCCATACAGATGTAGCATAGGTACCGTTCTGGTTTTGTGCTTTTTATAAGGTACTGCCACAGACAAACGTATCATGGTTTTTCCGACAACGCATTTCACAGAAAGTCTGCAGAGGTTTCCACTGCGGATTTTTTGCTTCCTTTCCACCTATAGGGAAACCGCCACCGTTTCCATAGGTATAATTGACATACTGCGATTTCCAAAAACGCTTCAGTTTTGGAAATAACAGCGTTTTCGCTGCAGGCATTTTCCTGCAATGTGTGAATGGGTTAGCTAGAATTCCATCCACTTTGTAGGGAACAGTAGAAAGCCACAGTATATGCCACAGTGTTTACACCGCATGGTGTCCCGGCCTAAAGACGACCTTTCACTACTGTCACCAACTTAAGCTCTTTGCATCCTTTAATAAGTCCCACTTCACTGATTCCAGGGCAGCTGGATTTTTTTCTTTAGCCTCCACCATTCCCAAACAATCAGTGCAGTAAGTTTTGGTTCCTGATATGATCCAGTGATGCATGGACAAGACAAGCTGTGTTTGTTACATGAAATCACCAATAGTCTGGCTGGAGCCGCTGCATGTGACAGTACTTGTATTGGCAGCATATTGTGAAAATGATAATCCATGACAGAGCTACTTTATAGAATCGTCTTAGGGATCTGCCTTAAGGGCTTTTTCAGCCTGTCATAATGCCTCTGTATTATACAGACCGTATTACGGCCACCAATCTGGTCTTGACTATGGATTGAATGAGTTGAACAATCTGCAGTCCTATAGTCCATATAACACAGATGCATTATCACCATCTAAATAAGCCCTAAAAGTAATGCTCTAATATATTTATATTATTATAAAAACTTTCTTCACAGCCACTATTGGCTTATACAGGACTGCAGGGAATTCAGATGTCTCCTCCCTTTCCAGCAGACTTGGGACAGTTTATATGTAAAAAATGGCCGCTTCTGCTGGCATTGCGTTCTTACAAGTCCCATAATACAGGCCACTGGTATATCTGTATACACTACTGTTCCTTCCAATCTACCTAGAAGAATTATGCTGTTCTGATGCCAAAGGGCGGTCACCCATATGGTGTAAACAACGCAGTAAAAACCGCAGCATTTTACAGTCAGCGAATCCCATCCCCACACTGCGATAAAATATGTGCTGTGGACACGCTACGATCTCCATTGCAGTTTTGGAAATCTGAATTAAACTAAGACCCCACGTAGCGTCCCGGCGGCAATGCATCGAAAGTTTCCTCTGCTCTCAATTATACCTATAGGGAAACCACCGGCGTTTCCGTAGGTAAAGTTAACTTTACCTACGGAAACGCCGGTGGTTTCCCTATAGGTATAATTGAGCGCAGAGGAAACTTTCGATGCATTGCCGCCGGGACGCTACGTGGGGTCTTAGTTTAATTTAGATTTCTCTTTTGTTCACTTACTTCACTTTTTTTTTTTTTTTTTTTTTTAATTGACAAAAATCATCTGTTTCTAAAAGCATATCTTACTTTGCAACATTTTTACATACTTATACGCAAGGCATTTGCACAGCACTGTATTTTGGGGCAATTTTGAGTGGAGTAAAAAGTCACAAAAATGGTCACAATTGGCGTTCTGACAATGCCCGTACTACATTTCTAGCGGGTGGTAGGAACGTTTTGTGGACAGGACCATTGATAATTTTCTGGAGTTAATAATACCAGTTACAAGATAGCATAGATATCAGTGTAGGTGCACGGCCTGTACCTCATGATAAATCAGGCAAATTCTCCAGCGGTGCAGGGACTGTCAAGACCGATATACAAAATCCTTGTCTTGATAAATCCCTCCATTGATACAATATACTGACCTACCTATACAAGTGTGGCTCAGTAGGTCCCTGACCACTTTTGCAGGTGATGTACAATTTGTGTATCAGTTACAACATATATTAAGCGAATTCTGCGTGTTCTATATAGGACGGAGCATTGCTGGGATGTGCAGGGTCGGGGTTTAGGAGCTGTGCAAGAAACTAAGCGATGTGTATAGATGTAACGTGTACTCACACACAATAGATCAGAGGTGACAGAGAGGTTGTGTCTATTTTCGAGCTCTCTGTAGTATTGGAGCCGTTTATCGTGAGGCCTGTGACATATAAACATAAAGCAAGTCATATGTTACCCAAATTAATAGCAGCTTTTCACTAGCGCCAGAAATAGTCCCGCGCCAATGTGGATAAATCTGGATGACTTCTCACTGAGTGAAGGGACATTCATAGCGTAACATTCTTTTATGTCTTTCACCGCCAAGTCCTCGATAGTTAATTCCTGGAAATAATGGGACCTAAATACAGACAAAGCGGTGGAATATTTTAGAGGTTATGATCGGAGTAACCAAATTCTTGGTTCATCTCCTTATTAACCCCTTCCCTCACACTTTAAACATATTGTACAGCCAAAAATGGAGACGGCAATGGTCGATGGGCAGAACATTCAAAGGTTTATCCATATTTAAGTGTTGTTATGGTGGCCATAGCTATAGTAATTATTATCAGCATTTGTGGGGCCAAAATGACCAGGAATGACCACATTTGGTTGTTACTTATGAGTTGGTAATAATTTTGTCTGTTAAGAGACAGTCGTGTGTATTAGGGGTAAAACTTCTAAAGGGGTTTGCAACATGGAAAACTGGTAAATGGTCCAAACCATAGAAAGTGTGGTTCAGCATTTCCAAATGTAAGATGGAGGGAAGGAACCCTCTGTATGGGTATTATACAGGCAGTTCTGTGTTAGGCGTTCACATGGAGTTTTTTGGCGAGTATTTTGGTCAGGAAAAATCTGCTCAGGAAAAATTGTGAGGCGTTTTTTGATGCTTTTTTTCTGCTAGAGAAAAAAAAAGTGACATGACCTTTCTTCAGGCAGATTCTGCCTGAAAAATCCAACGGGAGTCAATGGAAGGCGGAAAAATCGCTTGCGGTTTTTGACAATTCCAAGTCAAAATCCACATCCAAAAACCTTAACACGGATTTTCCGGCTCCCATTGACTTTTTCAGGTGGAATCCGCCTGAAGTAAGGTCATGTCGCTTCTTTTTGCCACGAGAGGAAAAAAATTACAAGCGACATACATACATAGGACTGTATTGTGAGGCGTTTTTTGGAGGCTGAATCCGTGTCAAAATTCTGACCAAAAACTCTGTATGAACTTAGCCTAAGGCTACATTGGCAGAATTGAGGAGCAAAACGGCTGTGATAAACATCCATATTTCATGGCCTTCTTGCACCTGTGGGGCAGTTATTTTCACAGATACCCCATACATTACATTGTATGGACGGACATATTGCTAATAATATGTCAGTACATCTTCGATAGGACTAATGGTGAACCTATCACAAGGAGTTGTCACATGCCGCATCTATTATGACAAAAAAACCCAAATATTTTATAATCTATTTTATAGCCAAGTAATAGTATGTGGGCTTGTAAGGGCATTTTATTTGGTAATTCAGAAATAGAATGATACATTATATACATACATTTGTAATTATTAGCAAGATCCCAGATGACAGCCATCTTTCTCATGCATAGGTAATATATTTGGTATTGCAGGCAGTGGCGGCCACCAGTTGTATATCTATAGGCTTAGATTTACAGTCCATCAATATATTGTAAAATGCAGAAAGAGATTGTGAAGAATAGAACGGTCTGAGATGTGGAATGGCATAGTGGGACTGATGCCAAGCTGCTCTTCCCTTCTCTCATGTCAGTACCAATCCACTTTTGACCTGAGCAGCTGAGTCATTTGCAAGAGATTGGTTGCTAGGGATATACTGTCTAACAGCTGCAGGCTTTTAAGGGTGGATTCAGATGTGGTAGATTTTGTTGCAGAAATTTTGCAACCGAAAATCAATTCCATTCGACAGGGTAATTTGGCATCAAACACAAGAATTTTTAGAAATTTTATACAGATAAATGGGGGGATAGGACTGAATTTTTTGCAACAAATTCTGCTACTTGTGAATTAAATGATTTTAGATTTTTTGTGTTTAAGTCCTTTATTTTTTTTTTTTTTCAATCTCTACTTTCACTCAGTGGGGGAAATTTATTATTTGCAATTTTTTGGTTTCCAGTTTCTAGTTTCTATTTCCATGCGCCTGATGTATTAAAAAGACATGAAAATGTTGCATGCTTTGCTTAGATCAGGATTTTGTACAAAAATTTGCATGAATGGCCTCTGAAATGTGCGACGGCTACAATGTGGTGCGGATTTCAGTGGAGGTGCCCTGCCTGGTGAAAGGTGCATCTGATTTATGAGGAGGTGTGCGCCACCTACGCTGGTTCAGAGGACATGAAGACTGGCATTGAAAAATCTGACCGATAATGTCTAATCAGTCTTGCACAAGATTTGATACAAGATGACAATGTGATACCTCTACTGTGAGAGACTTAAGGCCCTTTGTTCGGTATTCCGTTTGGGGTCTGCAATATATTCAATTCATTCTTGGATGACATGGATACCAATCAATATGTCATCCGTGGGGGCAACACTGTGGCTCAGTAGTTAGCACTGCAGCCTTGCAGTGCTGGAGTCCTAGGTTCAAATCCTGCCAAGAACAACATCTGCAAGGAGTTTGTATGTTCTCCCCGAGTTTGCATGGCTTTCCTCCCATTCTACAAAGACATACTGATAGAAAAAAAATGTACATTGTGATCCCTATATGGGGCTCACAATCTAAATAAAAAACAAAAAATGTCATACATGCCCCATACATTGCACGTGCAGGTCGCCTTACTGCCGCATTAATGGGATTTCTGTACATTTATACATAAGGAAGTTACTGATCCTCTGCCTTTAAGGTGGCATCCATTAATAATGTTCTTCTGTGCATGTAAATATTACAGACCTGGTCTAGAATAGCAAAAACGTGTGACATTTCCTTTCTGACATATTTCCTTCCTTGAAATTCTAAAGCAATATCCAGATGATGAAGCAAATGTTTCACAAGAACACAGAGGACATGAAAAAGGAGCACATTACATTCTCATTCATATGGGTGTATTGTACGCCACTGTGATTGTGTCCTGTAGTAGCCCTGCAGGGAGACTGGGTGACACACCCAAAATGGGAACAGTTAAAGGGAGTCTACCACCTCCACCAAGCTTATTCACTGTCCCCACAGTGTTACATTACACATGACAGTGATAAATAACTTATCTTGGCTATATATGTCACTTTTGTAGATTTAGGGTTGGTTCACACTAGCGCTTGTATTCCGTCCGCAAGGAATCCGCATGGAGACCCCCCCAGACGGAATACCAACGCTAATGCAAGAGCTGTGCAGTTAAGCACATGGAGCCCATAGACTATAATGGGCTCCGTGTGCTTGCTGCGCACTGCCCGCACAATTCATTCATGCCCATTATAGTTTATGGGCTCCATGTGCTTTGCAAGCACATCACTTGCAATTGCGATTGCATTCCGTCCGGGGGGGGTCTCCATGCAGACTCCTTGCGGACGGAATACAAGCGCTAGTGTGAACCAACCCTAAATCTACAAAAGTGCACTGGGGGCGAGCCTTCAGCTCCCTAGAGCACTGTTATTGCCACTCAGACCCCTATCAATCAATTATACCTACAGACATGCCGGTGGTTTATAATGGAAGCAAAGGATGATGTCATAGCAGTTACCTGACTTACTCTTGTGATGTCATAGAAGTCTGTCCAAATAAGATGCTACCTGAATATACACCATGTGTAACGTAGTCTACGGATTTGGATTTTTTTGTCTTATTTAATAGCAGTCAAAAACTTTTTAGGTAACACAAGTTTTCTTTAAGTCTTCACCCATGACACAACCTGTACTTTTAACCAGTCGGAGCATACTGGCATTTTCATTTTCGTCCGTTCTATAGAACATGGCAGCGATACTTAGCTATTACAGAGGTCATTTGTCAATGATTTCTCTGGTTTTCTCAAAGCGTATAATCCCATTCAGCTGACTGGATATTTGTATAGCAGTGAGCAGACATTGATGTATGAGTCATGTGGAGTGGTAGGGATAGAGAGCTGCCCCCATTGCTATGGCTTATTTATGGTGCCATTTTTATAACGAATTGCAATGTCGTTGCTAATAGAAGTTTTAGGCTGCTACAATGGCTTCTAGTCATTTCTAGCTGCTTGTTGCGGTTTTGTGATTTTCTCATATAGTGCAGGGTTTTTTTTAGCAAGGTTAAAAGCTCCTGAATATGTCTGTATGTGTTTCATCACTTTGTCAGTTTTGTCTTTTCTAAAATGTATCTGCTCTGCTAAGGTTGTCACTTTTCTCAGATGATGACTTTGCCTCTTATTTCAAAAGCAAAATTGACACCATAAGCGACAGTCTCACCCTACACCCCTGGCAACCCCTCTACCCAACTGTTCGCTGCTCTTCATCTTTAACCTGTTCCTCCACCGTCACTGATGATAAGCTGTCCACCTTAACCTCTAAATCCCACCTCACTTCCTGTGCGCTTGACCTGATCCCTTCACATCTCATCCATAAACTCACTGAAGTCATTACTCTGGTCCTAACACATCTCTTTAATCTATCCCTAACCAATGGATCCTTCCCCTCCGCCTTCAAACATGCCACCTTCACACCTATACTTAAGAAACCATCCTTCAACCCGTCCTCTCCAGCCAACTATTGTCTCATCTTACTGCTCCCATACGCCTCAAAACTGCTTGAGCAACACGTCCACTCCGAACTCTCCTCCTGTCTCTCGTCCAAACTGCTCTTTGACAGACTACAGTCAGGCTTCAGACCCCGTCAATCCACAGAGACTTCCCTAACCAAAGTCACTAATGACCTTCTAATCGCCAAAGCCAAGCGCCATTACTCTGTCCTCCTCCTTCTTGACCTCTCCTCTGCCTTTGACACAGTCGACCATTCCCTTTTGTTAGAAACACTTTCATCCCTTGTCACCTCAGACCTGGCCCATTCCTGGATCTCCTCATACCTCACCGACCGCACATTCAGCGTCTTCCACTCACACACCACCTCCTCACCTCGCCCTCTCTCTGTAGGTGTCCCCCAAGGCTCCATCCTAGGACCCCTCCTGTTCTCCATCTACTATCTCGGCCTTGTCCAACTATCAAAGTTAATGGAACCACACTTTTCCCTTGTCCCACGGTTGCGTTACCTTGGGGTAACCTTGGACTCTGACCTATCCTTCAAATCGCACATTCAAACCCTCAACACCTCCTGCTGCCTCCAACTCAAGAAAATCCATCGAATCTGCTCCTTTCTCACCCTTGAAACTACAAAGATGCTAGTCCATGCCCTCATAATCTCCCGCTTAGACTACTATAACACCCTTCTCCATGGCCTCCCAGCGAATACTCTTGCCCCCCCCCCCTCCAGTCCACCGTAAACTGTGCTGCTCGCTTAATACACCTCTCCCCCTGTTCTTCATTGGCCCCTCCCCTCTGCCAATACTTTCACTGGTTAACCGGCGCAGCGAATTGAGTTACTAACGCTGCCAAACTGTCCCCTCCATATATCCCTGACCTAATCCCCTGCTACCTGCCCACACGTAACCTCAGATCCTCCATCACCTTCAATCCCCCTAAGACCTCCTACTCCACTCTTCTCTTATCCAGTCTTCACACAACCGTATACAAACAAATGTAATACTAATAGAGACCAGTTGCAGTTTAGTTTTATTATTTTCGTGCTGTTTGCAGCTCCTTCACACAACAACTTTCTCCTATAAGCGCTCTGCGCAGACTGATAAACTGGGTAGATACGGTTTTATCCAGCAGCAAATAAACAATTTCATTAAGTCTCCTGAGTCCATTACTCAAGGGCTTTACCTAATGCAGCTGCCTTTCCTGTAGCTGAAGTTTCCAGCCTGTGCTGCGGAGATTTCCTTCCTCACCCTGCACTTTCTCTCTTACTTTTAGCCTGAATGTTGATGGTGATTGAGGCTGCAGTTAGTAAAATGAGCCAGAACCGCTCTCAGGGCCCAGCTGTCGGATGTCCGCTTAGAAGCATCGCCGGGATCACTGTACAGTAATGGCTTTGCCATCTTCCTATGAATTACTGTCAGCCTGATACTTGTTTCCACTTCCTATCTTCTTAGATTATAATTCACAGTCATTTTGCTGTATTTTCATATAGTTCTTTTGCTTCTGTGTCAGTGTTCATGATTATTTTTTTTTTTTTATAAAACATAATCTCATGCACAAAGTCTAAGCCAACTAAAGGTCAACCACGTTTGAGAGAGCACGCGTCTTGTATCTATGACATTTATTGACGGAAATGTGTGTTCTTAAGTTCTTAAATTCATATTAGTTCCTGTAAAGAGAAGTAAACATTCACACTTTACACATACTTGTATCTTTTCTTAGAATTCTGCATTGAGGCGTTCCTTCTATTATTCCTCATGTAAGGGTGCATTCATTGATTTCAATGTGTTATGCGTGTTAAACGGAACCTATTGAAGTCAATGGGATTCTGTTTTGCAGCGCTGAATCTTACACAAGTTTTCGTGCCAGAATCAGCGCCGCTATACATTGTGTGAATGCTGCCTAAATGTATGAAAATGTAATAGATTGAATGTATGATTATTCCATCAGCACTATTTGGGGGCACACCGCATTAATGAGGCAGAAACAGTTTTAATTGGCTCATAATAATAATAAATTGTATTTATATAGGGCCAACATATTCCGCAGCGCTGTACAATTTGTAGGGTTCAAATACAGACAGAAAGATACATTACAAAGAAAGTCATTTCACACAATGGGACTGAGGGCCCTGTTCACAATGGCTTACAATCTATGAGGTAGAGGGGGTGACACAAGAAGTAGCAGGGGCGGCATTACTTATGCAGAGGTCAGACACTTTTGTAATAGAGGTGACTGTCATTACACAAACATAAAACTTTATGAGCCGTCACCAGTCGTGTCCTGTAACATGTGGATGGAGCTTGGACCTATAAACTTAGTCTGAGATGGCATCATATCATGTGGGGAAATGTGGGAGCGGGGACAGAGGAGGGTTACATTTCGGGGATTCCGCATTATTTTGCGCCCGTGATTTTGCGTCTGCAAAATCATGGGGGCAAAATAACGCAGCGTATACGCTCCTAACTCCCATTGAAATGAATGGGAGCATTTTGAGCACGTCATCTGCTGGCACGTGTATACGTGCCAGATCACACTCAACGTTACATCGTGTGAACTTACCCTAAGGGAGCCTTCACACGGAGTAACATCGGGCTCAATGCCGCGTATACGCTCATAGTAAAAAAAATGCTGTGTATACGCTGCCCTCGCATTTCTACGGCAGTAAAAATAAACACACATTGAGCCCGGCGTTACTCCGTGTGAAGGCTCCCTTATTTTTACATGGGTATTTTGCAAAAATACACGTGTGTTTACTCCGTGTTAAGGCTCCCTAACAGCTCCAGCTGTATCAATGCTGTTTGTCACTTTTCGGGAAAGCTCCAATCTCGAACTTCTTGCACATATCATTGAGGAGCTGATTATATGTCGTGTCTTTCACAATCCACCACATGTTTAGTAGATTTAACCTATACAGGGATTTTTAACATGGATTGAATGTGATTGCTTTGGAAATGAAGATAGTAGGATGGATTTTACAAACAAAAGCTTGTAGCAAGTTGTGTGCCTGCCATAAAAATGTCCAAAACACTTGATAGATATGGCACACGACATGTTAGACAGTTTTTGGCAAAAATTCTGACATAATTTTGGCTCATTTTGCTCAGTAAATATCCTCCCTATTCACGTAAATGTTGGTATAGGAGCAGCATTTGGATCCTTTACCACAGCAATTAATATAATGTTTTACGTATGGGCAAATCTTGTTGAGATAACCCCTTTTATGATGAGAACTAGTCCATATTAGTAAGCATGAACTCAATGCCTTATCACTTCAAATTGATAAAAATCTTTTTATATTTTGTGTGGTGTATATTAATATACATGGGTCAGAAGGGGTAATGTCTTTCATTGGGAAAAGACTGACACAGGAATATGCAAATAAGGGCTCGTTCACATCTGCGCCCGGTCTCCGTTCTACAGGTTTTCGTTTCCTGCACAAAACAGAGCAGGAGACGGAATCCTGCTGGCATCTTTCAATCCCATTCATTTGAGTGGGTTTGAAAAGTGTTCGGCCGTGAGCGCCGGTGAGCGTTTTATGCTCTCCACGGCGAAACTGTTTTTTTTAAACCGGACACAGAGTCGGACATGCAGTACTCTGTGTTCGGTTTAAAACAAAACGGTTTCGCTGCGGAGAGCTCAAAATGCTCACCGGCGCTCACGGCCGGACTCGGCATGACAGGTTTCCGTCTTCTGCATGCAGAAGACGGAAACCTGATAACAGAGTCCAGACGCTGGTGTGAACCCAGCGTAAGATCTCATTGGTAAAAATAAAAGAATTTGCCCACCTGTTGGAAGCTAGCTCCTAAAGAGTAAGGCTAAGGCCCCACGAGCCGTATCCGCAGCACTAAAGCACTGCGGGAAGAACCACTGCGTGCATTGCGGTTCTTTCCGCAGCGCTTTTAAGAGAAAATTCACAGTTTTCCGATGCAAACTTTCTCTTAACATTATATCTATGGGAAAGCTGGCGGCGTTTCCGTACATATAATAGACATGCTGTGATTTGCAAAGCCGCAACGGCTTTGTAAATCGCAGCGTGTCCGCGCTGCGATCTTTTTTCCGCAAAGTGGGGATGGGATTTGCATGAATCCCATCCACTTTGCCTGCACTATACAACACTGCGATTTTTCCCGCAGTGTCTCCGCTGCGGGCATATCGCGGTGTTTCCGGTCCATGGGGCCCCGGCCTAATACCTGTTTTTTAAAGAAATCTAAGGGCATAAACTGGCAGTAATAGATAAGGGCAGGTTCACACCTGTGCCTGGTCTCCACTTTGTAGGTTTCTGTCTTCTGCCCGAGAAACTGGACAGGAGACAGACACCGGCAGTCAGTTTTCAAACCCATTCACTTGAATGGGTTTGAAAAGTGTCCACCCATGAGCGTCTTCTGCATTGCCGTGGCGAAACTGTTTTTTTTTAACCAGACACAAAGTCGGACATGCAGAACTTTATCTCCGGTTAAAAACAAACAGTTTCGCTGCGGAGACCAGAAGACGTTCACGGGCGGACACTGACTTCCGGGTTTTGGTCTCCTGTCCAGTTTCTTGGGTAGAAGACGGAAACCCACAAAGCGGAGACCGGGCGCAGGTGTGAATCCACCCTAAGCCAGTATATTGCATCCAAAAAGAAAAAGTTCCCAACCACAGACAATTGTTTTGAGCAGAGAAGGTGCAGGCTGTGTGAAAGGTCTCCATGTGGGTCAGAAGGGCTAATGTCTCATTTCCCTATGGTGGGACTATTAAATGATTATCTTATCTTATCTTATTAGAGAGACTGGTACACAGATTTATTAGACCATGAATGCTCCATTAAGAATTCTGGGTAAAGAGTATGTAAATAAGACCTCATTGCTGGAAAAGGTATTGATCTATATGGAGCTACCTTCCAAAAGGTGGTGCTAGAAGCAAATTCCTCTTTTTCACCTGAAGATGTTACTTGCATATTCCTTACCCGTAATATCCATGTGGCATGTTTTTCTTTTCTAGTCTGCCTTTGAGTGAAAATCTTTGTTTGCAAGTGAAATAAAAGCTTGTTCTAAGATACTATATATCCAAGTGTAATGATATGGTTCTTTATGCATCTCTTTATGCATCTCTGATTCAACACAATAATAAGTGGCGTGACTATTTTAGGGATGATTTGGTTGATGACCATGTGTGATTTTCATTTTTGGCACTCAAAACACATTATAAAAGTTACCTCCAAACATAAAACAACTACAGATGAATCTGAAAAACTTTGCAATATCTCTTATTTTAGAAATAGGTTCATTATATAATAATTTATATTCATTCTCTTTTTACCAAGCTAAGTCACTGTTTAGTCTGTGGGGAGGCGCTGGAAAAGACATAACTACAGAAGCTACACTCTGCTATTCTGAGACCGGCCGCTCTTTTAACACTGCTCTCTATCAAGATAAGAGTCTACCAGTGCACAGAATAATGCAAAAAATATCAATGAAATGCCTTCCCCTCCCCTCTCCATAGATTTCTGTAGGTGAGGTGGATAGGGAGATGGAGTCTTACCATGTTTCCCTGAAAATAAGACAGTGTCTTATATTAAATTGTTGTCCTAAATATAGGACCTGTCTTATTTTCAGGGGACATGTTTATGACAACTGGCAGTCATGCCGGCACTTCCGTAGCAGAGCGCCGGCATGACTGCCGGTTGTAGGTAGTGTAGGGGAAGGGGGGGAAGGTATACTACTTACCTTTCCCATCTTCATAGCAGCGCTTGTGCTGCTGTTCGTCCCGGCAGCGGAAGTGGTGGGCGGGGCTTAGCGAGGCTTCTGGCGGTTGCGCTGGAGAGCCTCACTTCACTGGCATTGCAGCCGGCTGGATGCTGAGCACTGTGCTCTGTGTGCACAGTAACGCCTCTGCTGTATGCCGGCTGCTGCCTCTTCTGTATGCCGGCTGCTGCCTCTTCTGTATGCCGGCTGCTGCCTCTGCCTCTGGGATGAGTTGGGAGAGCTCATCCTACAGCAGCAGGGACAGTGGATACTACAGCAGAGGCAGCAGCCGGCTTTCCTTTGCACAGGGAATACATTTCACAGTGTTCAGTCGGCTGCAATGATTTTTGGGCATGCCTTATTTACGGGGGGAGCCTTATATTAGGCAATTCAACAGAAACCCCCCGCATGCCTTACTTTCGGGATGTATCCTATTTTTGGCGAAACACGGTATGTAAACAAACAGGCTGAGTGAAGATAAGAAGGAGAAGAACAGCCTAATAAGTGTAGAAGAAAGCAGATTTCCTTAATAAGATAAATTACAAAGTTTCTTACATTCACCTGTACTATTCATTTATGGAAAGTGGTTTTAGAATTGGAGGTAGACTTTTTCAGTTGACTTCAAGGATTGGATTTATGCTGACCATAAGGACAAATGATACAAAGAAACCTGTGTTTTCTTCATAAAGTGTCAGTGGTGAAGAGAAAGCGGATATGTGAATTTTGCTGTGTTAGGGATTCCTCACTGATAAAATATTCATCACTTGTCTCAGTGTATGAGCAGCTGTTCTTCTCCGGTAGTCCCATCTTCTTTCTCCAGAGATTAATGTGTGATGGACTTTTCCTGTCTTATTGGGTGAGTGAGGTTTGCACTAGATGTAGACTCTCGTCTTATCTGCTGTTCGCTCTATTTACTATCCTGGATACTACTACATATCCTTTGTATCTCGTTCATTCTCCGCACCAATAACTGTCTTCAGAATAACATCATCTGAAATGAATTTAGAAACTCCCTCTCAGTCTCACTGCCACGTGACGGATCCTAGTTATGACAGTCTTCTTCTGTTTTTTTCTTTCTCTAGAAAATAATAATCCAGATCACATTAAAATTAAGGCACAAGAGAACCTACAGATTGCACCTATACAAAAGCATATGATGTCACATGCAGATGTATGACGGGCAAGTAGATTGGCGTAGCTTGGAGGTGATTTACCGATAGCCGCAGTTGTCATGTTTGGATTGTCTCTGTGTATTACTAAGTAACAGTGACAGCAGTGGCATAATACATTGGGATTACCAGTGAGGATTCGCATGGTAGCTTCTGTTCTCATCAAAGTTTTAATCCCTTGTTTTCCTTTGTGTAATTGTCATCTACTTAGTATCTTCGAACACGAATCTACTTTTTCCTACAACGTGTTTCAAATAGGGAAAGACATATGCCAAGAAAATGAAATTCTTAGTGAAGCCTAAGAAATGTAAAATTGGATCCAGAAGCGATTTCACTAGCTCCAAAAATCGACAGTATTTTCTTGGCCCCTGTTTAAAATTGAAGTTTTTGCGACTTGGTCCTCTCTGCTAAGATGTGATTATGCAGCTCGGAGTCAGGAGAGGTAAGAGCACAGAAAGTAATGTAGGCTGCGGACAAAAGGGTGCAGAATTGTTGTCTCTTGCTGGGTAGCCTACTTTTTTGTTTTTTTAAGACCTTTTTTATTTTAAATTTCCAAAGAATTTTCTTGACATTTTCAAAAACAAAAAGGAAAAAAAGAATTTACACAATTTAACATGAATTGCCAAAATGTAAGCACTGCATAGACAAATCCAACCTATAGAGGCAAGAGACATATAGAGGAGCCTGCCTCAGCTTCTAGTTTGGGAAAAATCAGACTAGCAAACAATGAAAGTGTCTGCAGACATCAGTTCTATTAGGGTGTTGCTGCAATGGGGCTATGACACAGCCGTATATGTATACAGTGAGAATACCGGGCATCAAAGAATATATAATCTGGTAGTTAATCTGCGTGGAATAAATCAATTAACAACCTTCTCTTCCTCTCACCTCTTCTCTTCATAGAGTTGTGTGTGTGAGTTGGGCCCAGATACAGAGTCTATGTAAACAAACAGACAAATTAGAATATAAGGAGGAGAAGAGCAGTTTAACTGGAGAAGGAAACAGATTTATTTAATAAGATATATTACAAAGTTTCTTATATTCACATGTACTATTCATTTATGAAAAGTTGTTTTATGATTCAAGGTTTAAAGGGGCTCTATCAGCAAAATTATGCTGATGGAGCCCCACATATGCGTGAATGGCCTTTTCAGGCACTGCTAAAGTTATATTTAACTACCCCCCCCCCCCCCCCCCCGTTTTAAAATAAAACTCCAAAAAAGAATATGTTAAACTTATCTATCATATTATCTATCATACACGGTGGGCGGGCATTCATGGTCTGACGTCATCTTCAGCCACGCCTCCTCTTCCAGCGATGTCTTCGGGTCCCGTCTTCTTCCGGCGCTCGCGAACTACCATTGATAAAAAATTGTGTGGGAGCAGTAGTAGTAGTAGCAGTAGTTTACCACTGTGTCCTTATGGGGACACAGTGGGGAAAAAAAATAGTAGAAAAATATATATTTTTTTTAAAAAAATAAAATAATTAAAAAATTAATATATAAAATAATATGTCAATAAAATTCCCTTATTAAAGGTTCTAGCCCCATCCACAATGAAACCATAAAAAATAAAAATTACTGTAACGGAGAGGAAAAACTATTTTCAGTTTTTGTGTTATTAAATAAAAAAAATTGAAAAATGAAAAAAGACACATTTTCCCTCCTCTTTAGTTTATATTTTCCCGGATACAAAAAAAAAATGAAAACACATGCAAAAATAAAAAAACATAAAAATATAGCCCTATGTGTCAACGAAAAAAAGACGCAGAAATTAGTTGAATGTCGCAAATGATAAAAATGTTACAGCCCTCAAAACCGCACATACATAAAAAGACCGAAAATGTGTCTCGTCCTGAAACAGAAATTGTTGTGGTACTGAAGTGATTAAAAATAAGGAGAGTTGTGCCCTTAGTGCTGTTTGTTGGAAGATTGTTACCCCATAAGTCATTACCCGTATCTGGGAGATTACCCTTCATCTGGGTGGACTTATGACATTGATTTACTGTGTAGCTTTCTATTTAGGAAGGAGAGCTAATTTGCATACCTATTTCTGGAAGGAGCCTTGTATAGCCTATAGGGCTCCTTGGCAGTCTCCTTAAGGAGAAACAGTATTCCTTAGATTAGTGAATGTACTGAATGATAAAGTAAAAGACAATCTCAGATACGTGACTTTATGGAAACAACATGAGTGAACATTTTTGACATGATAGATGTTTCCAGATTCTTAGGAGATACATTTCCAAGCCCTGCAAATAAGAGAGCCTGGATGTAATTATGTGTAGTGTGTATGGACGCCAGAGGTGCTGGAGTGTTCTCATTGTTTACCTTCACATCTCCGCCCTGATGTCTGTAATATCAACTGTCCAGATTGTCCAGAGAGCTGAGAAAAATGGAGCTCTGCAGTGGTGTCATTCTTAAAGGGGTTGTCCAGGATAAATTGAGAATTAACCCCTAAACTAAACTCTCTCCCCCTGCCTGACTTATTTACTTCAATTAAAAAAAAATAAATCTATAATTCCCCATATCCCTGGAACGGTCATATGACTGCTCCAGGGACACTTTTTGATAATCCGGCGACGTTCCGTTTCATCACTTCTGAAATGAAATATCACCATTACCCTTCCCTCTTCCCTATCCCCATCAATACTTAGCAAGCCTTCTTGTGTCCTGGGAACGGTTCCTCCCCTCTTCCTGTCTGCTAGTAGTGGGTGTAATAGGTTAGCCCGGGAGACTGGGGAGTGGTGGGAGCGTGGGAGTGGCTAGTAATGGGCGGAATTGCTGGGCTTGGTAGACGGGGAAGGGTGGGAGGGGCTAGTAATGAGTGGGATCGCTGGACTTGGTAGACAGGGAGGATGGGAGGGTATAGTAATGGGTAGGATCACTAGTCTTAGTGAGACAGGGAGGGTTTTGTAACAGAGTGAGACAGTGGAGGCTGATTGAGAGGAATCTAGTATAGAAGCTACACGAAGCTGCACAGCAGGAAGTTACACCAAGATGAAGATGCCAGCAGCTGTCAGAGACACCCAGAAATCACTCCAAACACTGCTAAAGGTATGTGGTTGTACTTATTAACCCATCACTAGCAATAACAGACCTTTCTAAAAAAAAAAGAAAAAAAATTCTACCCAGAACACCCCTTTAAAGGGATTCTACCACTAAAGCAACATTTTTTCTAATTACCACGTCGGAATAGCCTTAAGAAAGGCTATTCGTCTCTTACCTTTAGACGTGGTCTCCGCGGTGCCGTTCCTTTTTGGGAGGCCGCTCTTGCTCTTGTAGTTCAATACAGGAGCGTACTGTGCAGGCGTCGGAAGTTGGACCGAGACGGAAGACAGAAGAGGTGGGGTTGCAGCTGAAGATGGAGGCGGCGCTGGAGTGAGCTCTCAGGCAGTAGTGGGGATGCTCCCATCGCCGTTTGAGCGCTGGGGCCCTCATTGCTGCAGAGAACTCATTTGCATACCAGTTATAACCGGTATTTCTAAGGAATGGCGCCGTGGAGACCACATCTAAAGGTAAGAGACGAATAGCCTTTCTTAAGGCTATTCCGACGTGGCAATTAGAAAAGATGTTGCTTTAGTGGTAGAATCCCTTTAAGTGTATGAGTAAAACCTTCAACATTATCATTTGCCATCCGAAAGGCCTGAACGATTGACTTTGTGATCTGCTCATGTTTTATCTTAAGGGAACACTAAAAATAGAAAATGATGACAAAAGTAAACACAAAATATGGTAGTCGGAACTGTCAGAGAAAAAAGGGGTTAATATCTTGCTGATCAATTCCTTCATCGCTGGTTGTCTAGAGGGGAGGGCTTAGCAGACAGAGCAAATGAGGGCAGTCTGCTCCAGCCAGGGGTCTTACAGACTGTCATAGCTCCTGTGACACAGAGAGAAGGCTTCTGTATAAATGTCTCAGTTCTCAGTTTTAGAAGAGAAAAGTCGGACCAATTAAAACAATGACATGATAGGAGAAAGTGCTGGACGTTTTTTTTTGTTTTTTTTTTGGCCACTTTCTTTGTATAGTGTTCCTTTAAGACATCTTCATTTGGTCTTTGTGACTCTGTTGGGAGGTCTTTGCAGATATTGCCATAGATATTGTGTGGACGTTGACTATACACATATGATGTCAGTCATTAGCTATCTAGTATTTTTGCCAATTTGCTGATAGCGGAGCCAGTATATTAGGGTTTGGTCAGCAAAATAAGTCCCATGAACCCCAAAGTTAATTGTTTAATTCCCACTGATTCTTGGACACCATGTGAGCTGTATAGAAGTACGGGCCTATTGCTGGCATCCATTCGGTACTGGTGGAGGTGCCAGATTCTTGTAGTAATACATACAGTTTAGCACACTCAGTCCAGGCAAGTTTTCAATGGCAGCAGTCAATATTCGCTTTTACAGGAATGTAATATCACACTCATAGCAAAACGCAGCTGAAAAACGCCACAGAAACAAAATGCAATGATTTTCATAGGGAAAATGCTAGCGTTTCTGCATATATGATTGACATGAGTTCCAAAAATACTGTCGTTTTTGAAAACACAGCTTTTCCTGAGCTGATATTGTTTTTTGCATTGTGTGCCAGAATCTCATACACTTTGCAAGTGCTGTAAAATACTGCAATTTCACAATTCAGGGACTTAGCGTTAAGGCTGAGGCCCCACATCACAGAAACACAGCTTTTTTTTGCTGCAAATTTTGTTGCAGTTTTTTGAGCCAAAGCCAGTAGTGAATTAAGCAAAAGGGACAAGTATAAGAACTTCCTATATAGCTTCCATTCCTTTTGTAAAAAAAACTTTTTAAGTCTTCAGTAGGTGATACCTTTTTTAATGGCTAACTCATAATGATGACAGAATATGACGTTTCGAAGCTTCCTCTGAGCTCCTTCTTCAGATATATCTAAAAACACTTTCTAGAGGCTGCATATTTATAACTGGACATAGGGGTAGGGTTCATTTCATTTCATAACCACTGGCTAACACGGTACCAAAACAAACATTTTCCTTATTCCTTTTGTAGCCATTCTTGGCTTTGGCTCAAAAAAACCACAATCAAATCTGCAACAACAAAAAAAGCTGCGTTTCCGCGACATGCGGCCTTAGAAATTGTTCACAAGGTAAAATTGTCCCACAGAGTTTGATGCTTATTCTAATGTGAACTCAGTCTGAAATTCGCCTCCCATTATTTGCATTTGGAAATCTGTGTTGCCATACATATGGACATTGTATTTTCACTGTAGATTTTAAATCCATGTTGACAAGAGACGTCACTTAGTGAAATGGATTCTTCACAGAAACTGTCACTTGTAACCAAACATGAATTAGCCCTATTTATATGAATTTTTTGTATATTTTTTGCCTTTAAAGGTTTCCCACAGTGTACATTTATCACCCATCAGCAGAATAGATGATAAATGTCTGATAGCTGGTGGTCCCACTGCTGAGACTCCTGCGTATCCTGTGGATCCTGTCAATCTGCTGTTATTGCTAGGGAATACATCAGCTGCCCTTACATTTCACTGTAGTGATCGATGCTGTGAAAATGTAGTGTTACATGCTGGTTATGTAAATGAATAAGCAGTCGTGTTATACATTGATTCCACTGGAGGCCTCCATAAACATGAGGTCATTGGGAGGCCCTTCTTTGAGTCAGATCTGGTATCCACTAAGTGAAAATAGGTAAGCGGCTGCCAGAAGTGTCTATATCTGTGTCTCTGTATTGTACCTTCAAGGGATATTCCCATAGTTAGAGGATATCCCCTATAATGTGAACTGGGTTTCTGTGTACCCTTAATAAGTCCCATTCAATGCAAGCTGAAAGCGGTGTTGAAGACTTTTCCTAAATATATTGCTTTAGAAATGCTGCTTTGTCTGCCTGCTATGTGAACTTATTTCTCCCATTGTTTACACAGGATTGCTATAACCACGGAACTGCGAGATAGGACGAGTAATGTCACTTACTCAGTGCTGGCAGGACAATCAGACTCAGCTTTATTAGTAAACTGCAATTAGCTGAAATGTTTATTTCTCTATGTAGACACACAGATAACATGGAGTCCTTTCTGTACAGGCATCTGCATATTATCTGATCTGCAGAAGGATTGTCATACCTCATAGAGTTGTTCATCAAGCTGGGATGGGGGGAGAGATACAAGAAGTGAAAAGAAGAGATTGCAGGCAAAACTGAAACAGTGAGATAGGAAAACGCCTTTAAGACTTTTCAAATAGGAAAAACAGAGGATCGGCAGATTGCAGGGTGAAGAAATGTTCCAGGATTGTTATATTATCAAAATACCATTATTTGCAAAACACAAATATCTGCGCTAATGTAACTATAGGGGTTGCAGTTGTTACACCTCCAACCTGGCCCAGGAGCCTAGGAGGCCTAAAGGTCACCCTACCACACTAGGGCTGATCAAACATATTCGATGTCTTTTCTGATTCCCTTTAATTACTGACAGTGTGTGCTCATAAATGTATCACCCCTGCCCTCTAGTTAGCTGGAGTGAGAATATATATGATATATATGGCTTTCCACTGCCATGAACCCTTTCATTGCAGAAATAGCAGCTGGTCAGCAGCATGTGTTTAAAGGGATCCAATCATTAAAATCAAATTTTTTCTCGATCACACTTAGGAATAGCCTTAAGAAACGCTTAAAGGCTATTCTTCTCCTACCTTTAGATGTCTTCTCCGCCCGGCCGTTCGGTAGAAATCCTGGTTTTCGTCTGTATACAAATGAGTTCTCACGCAGCACTGGGAGCGTCCCCAATGCTGCGAGATATATGTCCAGCGCCACCTCCATCTTCTTCAGGAACAGCCTCTCTGCGTCTCTTCTTCCAGAGCTGGGTTCAAACTTCTACGCATGCGCAGTCGGTTCTGCTCGGGCACATGCGCATGGCCGTCTGCATATGTGCCGCTTACACCAGATGGGCATGCACAGTCGGCTCTGCCCGAGGCCAGACAGCACAGCCGACTACGCATGCATAGAAGTTTGAACCCAGCTCTGGAAGAAGACACGCAGAGAGGCCATTTCTGAGGAAGATGGAGGTGGCGCTGGGGATTTCTCTTGCAGCATTGGGGACGCCCCCAGTGCTGCAAGAGAACTCATTTGCATACAGACGAAAACCGGGATTTCTACCAAACGGCGGCACAGAGAAGACATCTAAAGGTCGGAGAAGAATAGCCTTTCTTAAGGCTATTCCTACGTATGATTGAGAAAAAATGGGATTTTAATGATAGAATCCCTTAAAGGAGGGAGATTCTGTGGATAAGGCTGTGGCAAAAAAGGGGACAAGATTACTACTTGGGGGCCACCAACAGGGGATGGGAATGATAAGGAGCGTGTGGAGATATTTGGGCAGTCTTCATGGTGATCTGTCAGAAGGAAAGAAAGATGTAAATATGTAGCCAGGGGACATGAAGTTGTGTAGGGGGCGCAGACTGAGCTTTTAGGGCCTGTAAGTCTTTAGTTACACCCCTGAATGTCTGTTAAACTGACAAGCCTTCTTTAGCATCATTTGCCATAAAAAGTTAATAAATGTTTTAACTTTTGACATTCCTATTCTGTTTAAGGGATTATTTAACTAGACAGAGGAATCCCTTCTATATACACTGTAGTACTGCGAAAAATACTTAAAAAATCTATTTAACAAAATACAATGCCCTGCCAGAATCTATTGTAACACCACAGAAGTGTTCTTAACACTTTTATGATAATCTCCTTTCTCCTGCCCTCATTGTCATCTCATTTTACTATGGCCTTTTAGTAATTCTAGATTGATTTCTTTAGCTATGGCACATAATGTGATAGGAGTTACTTTTAATGCTGCTTTCCCTGTAGAATAGAAGTCTTCCACAATGGTACTATGGAGCTATATCAACTCACCCACAAAGTGGCAGACCATGAAAAGTTACAGATCGGGAATCTTCCCTAGAGCCCTAACCCTAAAAACAAAAAAAGTTACAGAGTGGGGTTGAAAATTGCTGGGGTACATAGTGCATAAAAGTTGTCAGCGCATAAGGAGCCACACGGTGGCTCAGTGGTTAGCACTGCAGCCTTGCAGCGCTGGAGTCCTGGTGTTCAAATCCCACCATGGGCAAAAAACATCTGCAAGGAGTTTGTATGTTCTCCCCGTGTTTGCATGGATTTCCATCCCATATTCCAAAAAAAAAAAAAAAGACATACTGATAGGGAAAAATGTACATTGTGAGCTCTATGTGGGGCTCACAATCTACATTTAAAAAAAAAAAAAAAAAAAAAAGTCAGCGCTCTGAGGAGTCACTGCAGAGTTCCTCACCTCCAAGACATTTTGGACATTTGTATGCGTCCCATTTTGTGGGACAGTATGGGGAAGATTTTTTAAAAATTATTTTCATGACCAAGCCCTAGTGCACAAATCAAGTTCCTTAAAGTCATGATTGTTTGAGTTTGGTGCGGAAGAACTTACTGGTCCAACAGCGCCCCGAACTGAACCACATCGAATATCTCTGGGGTGAACTAGAATGGAGATTGTGAGCCTGGCACTCGCATCCAACAGACTTCACAAATGCCTTTCTGGATAAATGGTCAAAAATTCCCCCAAAATACTCTCTCAAATGTTGTACAGAGCCTTTCTAGAAGAATAGAAGCTGTTTTAGCACCAAAGTGGGGGCGCCTCTATATTAATGTCTATGGAGTTAGAATGGGACTTCATAAAATCTTGTGTAGGTGTAAATGTGTAGGTGTCCTAATACTTATGTTCATATGGTGTACAGTATGCTCCAGCTTCTTATCTTCGTATATGTTAATACATGCAGCATTAGGCCAGCAGTTCAGCTGTGTTCAGTCGAGTGGGTTGTTCTACGTCCTTGAGTAGAAGTTCTTCGATATCCATCACTGATTCCTATGGCCACATATTAATATATGAAATCACTTCTGTAACATGTGTGACCTGTTTATTCTGTACGTAGGACTACTTCAAGGGTAAAGTGAATTATTGTCTTATACTTCAGTTACCTTTAAATGTATACATTTCAATTTCCTGACAATGACATTAATGTAGGAGAGAAATATGACATTGTTGCTGTTTCTTGTTCAAAATGGGATATTGGATGTTCTGTTTGTGATTACTTAACCTTAGTGCCCAAGATTATAAGGATGTATATTATGTCTTGAAGAGACTTACGAGGATATCTTGTTTTCTTGAGTGTTTCAAGATGCTCATGTGTGAAACCCTTGTTATTGCTGGATTATGAGTTGTCATGGTTCATATTATGTGGGTGACCTATGTATATAATTGCTACTTTTACCTATGTATAGATGTAGCAGAGTTGAATTTGTCCCATTATTTATTTTTTTTAAGGCACAGAAACTTTTCAGTTTTCATTTGAATGGGTTTTTAAAGTTGACCTCCGGTGTCCATATGCAGCTTCTCCGCCTGGAAACAGTTTTTTTTCCACGGACACAAAGTCCTACATGCAGGACTTTGTGTCCGTGCAAAACAAAATGGTTTCCAGAGGAGAGGCTGCATATGGACACCGGAGGTCAACTTTAAAAACCCATTCAAATGAATGGGTTTTAAAGAGGACCTTTCATCAGATCGGGCACAGGCAGTTCTATATACTGCTGGATAGCTGACAGTGCGCTGAATTCAGCGCACTATCGGCTTTCCCGATCTGTGCCTGGTGCAAAGCGCTATCGGTCCCGGGACCGTAGCGCTTTAGTGTCAGAAGGGTGTTTCTGACAGTTAGCTAGGGACGTCCTTCTACCCAGCAGCGCCTATCGCGCTGTACTGTATGAGCGGGGAGGAATTCCCCCCTCCCTCTGCTCACACAGCTCGTCCATAGAAGAATATTATCAGGAGGGGAGGGGGCGTTCCTCCCCGCTCCACAGTACAGCGCGATAGGCATTGCTGGGCAGAAGGGCGTCCCTGGCTAACTGTCAGAAATGTCCTTCTGACTGTAAAGCGCTACGGTACTGGGATCGATAGCGCTTTACACCGGGCACAGATCGGGAAAGCCGACAGTACGCTGAATTCAGCGCACTGTCAGCTTTCCAGCAGTATATAAAACTGCATGTGCCCGATCTGATGAAAGGTCTTCTTTAAAGCTGATCACCAGCAAGCCGTCCCCTGTCCTGTCCAGTTTTCCTGGGGTTTAGGATGGAAACCCCGAGGTGGACAGCAGTGATAGTGTGAACCCAGCCTAATAGTTTTCCCTTATAAGTAATAATAAGTTCCCCTTATCCTATCCTTCCTACTAATATAAGTTTGTGTGTTTGGATGTTTGTTCCTCAATCAAGGGCAAACGGCTGAACGGATTTGGCTGAGATTTGACACGTACCTAGATATTCAACAGGAAGGAAATATAGGCTACTTCATATGCTGCACACTGGCCCGAAATCCCGACCCCGACTGGCGAAAGTATGCTCCGGCTCCGCTGCAGGACTTGAGATGACGTTGCCTTTGGGGGCGGGGGCCCTGGGCATTTGCCCTCTTTGCTTGCCCCTAACACTGGCCTTGGCAAGACCCATGACCTGCGACTGAGACCAAGCTTTCTGACACTGGGCAGTACATTTCTCTCTAGAATCCCTTGATAGTCTTGAGATTTCATTGTACCCTGCACAGATTCAAGACACCCTGTGCCAGATGCAGCAAAGCAGCCCCAGAACACAACAGAGCCTCCTCCATGTTTCACAGTAAGGACAGTATTGCTTCATTTTTCCATCTGTGAACATAGAGCTGATTTGCCATGCCAAAAAGTATGATTTTTGTCTCATCTGTCCATAGGACATTCTCCCAGAAGCTTTGTGTCTTGTCAACAACGTTTATTCATTATTACTTTTGTCAGATTCAAGTTTTTATTTGATTATTGTGGGCTTTTCTTTCATTAAACAAGGGATACCAACAATTTTATCACGTGTGTATGTCATACAGTAGCTGTGAATCAGACAGCATATGATGTATACAGTGAAGAGGTCACTGTACTTGCACAATTGCCGTGGGCCTTTCACACAGCTGATTAGAGGGGGTTCCTGGTGTTCAAACTGTTGACAGACCTATAAAATGTAATATCACAGATTCCTGTTGCTATCACTAGAGGGAGCCTACTACAGTTTTTCTATTGTTTAATACATAAACAAAGGCAGTTTGCTCAAGTGCTCCCTCTAGGGGTAGTACCAGGTAGCCATAATTGTATTGTTTCTCTACGTTAGAGCTCTGATCACTGTAAAATATATTTATATACGGTATTATATAAAAAGTAATCAGCACAGAAGTTTTTACTTATTTAGATAAAAAAAAGTTCAATGATGAATAATTGTTTAGCTTTGTATCCACATTCCTAGGATCTAAGCTGACAAATGTTATCATTTTGTGATTTTTTTTTCTATGTGACAGTAGTGCAGAATTTTTATATTTTAATCCCATGTTCATTCATTATTTGTTTTTCTAGTTACACAGAAACCAACCAGCATTTACACCCAAGCAACGTAGTATAGTCAAATATATGAGCAGATCCAGCACAGTCTTGGAAGGGTTAGTTCTTGGCCATGCTGCTTTGTTGTATGTGTGTAGCATACAAAGAAAGAAGTGTATGACGATAGGTCACTGTTGGCACTTTGATAGATCAAAGAGGCTGGTCCCCTGCCCAATGAAACTGGCAGTGACTAAGCTGGACAACATCCAAGGCGAACTCATTTCTAGCTTTTCCTTGGTGGTGAAAGTTAAATGTCCACATGATTTGCATCTAAAAGCCATTCTCCAATAGAACAGGCAAAATGTGTAGTCAAATATATGGTAATGAAAATGCAGTCGAAAAACATTGGTGGATTATTTCCAAACTTCAAGTTGTTTAGATCCATTCCCAAAAAGGATGCAATAGAGCGCCCATTCAGATATCATGCATGCGAGTTGTTAGTCACATAGATCTGACACATTTGTGTTGACCATTATATGATGTTTATTAGTTCAGAATTATTATTGATCATTTTTGCATATTGAACCCGTGATATTTAAAGGGAGTCTACTACCACCAAAATCACTTGTACATCACATGTATATTCTTTTGCATATAGATGAAAATGTTGAAGGTTACACATTGAAACAAAAATAAGATACTGTGGGGGGTAACCTGGGGTGAGGACATGGTATGGGGGGTCTGGAGATGACACTATGGGGGCAATCTGGGGGGTGGAGGGACATCATAATGTGGGGGCAACCTGGAGTGAGGTCATGGCACTGTGGGGGCAAACTTTTGGGGGCATGTCAGTGTAGGGGGGTCATGTAACTGTAGGGGCAATCTGGGGTGAGGACATGTCAGTGTAGGGGGGCATGACCCGGTGGGGGCAGCCAGGGGGGTGTGTAGACATGAATTTGAGCGGGAAATCTGGAGGAGGACATGAATTTGTGGGAGGCAACCTGAAGAGAGACATTATAAGGGAAATATTGTAAGGGGTCACTAAGGAGCCATTATACTGTGTGAGAGCCACTAAGGGGTGTTATACTATGTGGGGGCCATTGAAGGAGCATTATAATTTGTACAGGTCAGGTATTTTCTAGGTGGTAGTGATGGGGGGGGCACTTATGAAATCTTTACACAGGGCCCACCAATGTGTTAAAAATAAGATATGGAGCCCGAAAGTCACAAGTTCATAACATTGTTACCCTCGTAATAATCTCCACATATAGACATACACTACTGTGCAAAAGTTTTAGCTGGGGGTAAGAATGCTTTCAAAAATTAGGTGAATGAACAAATGAGAAATGTAAATCACGTCCGTATTTGGTGTGACCCTTTTTCAAAACACATCAGTTTTTTTAGATACACTTGTAGACTGTTTTTGAAGGGAGGTTGTCCTAGACATCTTGGAGAACTAACCACAGATCTTCTATGACTGTAGGCTTTCTCCAATCCACAGCTGTGTAAGGGTTCTTACCGTTCATGAGTGAAGACTAGAGATGAGCGAACACTAAAATGTCCGAGGTTCGAAATCCGATTCGAACAGCCGCTCACTGTTCGACTGTTCGAACAGATTTCGAACCCCATTATAGTCTATGGGAGGAAATGCTCGTTTCAAGGGTAGGCAACATTCGATAAAATCATACTTACCAAGTCCACAAGTGACGGTAGGGCTGGATTCTTCTTGAAGTCTTCTCCCGGCGCAGGGTCCCTGCGTCCTCTTCCGGGTGGAATTCACTCTGCCTAGGCATCCGGCCTAGGCAGAGCCGACTGCGCATGTGCGTGCACAGTCAGCTCTGCCCAGGCCCGATGCCTGGGCAGAGTGAATTCCACCCGGAAGACGACGCGGGGACGCAGCGCGGAGAAGACTTCGGAAAGGTAAGAGAAGAACCAGCGTTGATTGGCAGAATGTATAGCATTCTGCCAATCAACGCTGGTTCTGCATCGAACCTTAAACTTCGAACAGCTAGTAGTCTTCGATCGAGTACGAGTATTTCGAATACCGTATTATTTGATCGAACACCTACTCGATCGAACACTACTCGCTCATCTCTAGTGAAGACCACTGAATACTCATAGTCACTTATCAGTCCTATATCTTATACCTACTTGTAATGAATTGCGTGTACTAAAGTCTTTGAGTTTTTATTCACTGTGAACATGAAGTGAACATCTTCATATGGTTATTAGGAAACACTTCCAGTGATTAGAAGTACTCTCCATTCTCCCAGAGAGCTCTTCTACATCAAATATGATGAAATAAGATTTCTTACAAGATTTCTTAAAGAGGACTTTTCATCAGATTGGGCACAGGCAGTTCTATATACTGCTGGAAAGCTGACAGTGCGCTGAATTCAGCGCACTATCAGCTTTCCCGATCTGTGCCCCGAGTAAAGCACTATTGGTCCCGGTACCGTAGCGCTTTACAGTCAGAAGGGCGTTTCTGACAGTCTGTCAGGAACGTCCTTCTGCAAATCAGTCCCTATCGCGCTGTACAGTCTGAGCGGGGAGGAACGCCCCCTCCCTCTGCTCACAGAGCTCGTCCATAGACGAGTATTATCAGGAGGGGAGGGGGTGTTCCTCCTCGCTTACACTGTACAGCGCGATAGGCACTGCTGTGCAGAAGGACGTTCCTGACAGACTGTCAGAAACGCCCTTCTGACACTAAAGCGCTACGGTATCGGGACCAATAGTGCTTTACTCGGGGCACAGATCGGGAAAGCTGATAGTGTGCTGAATTCAGTGCACTGTCAGCTTTCCAGCAGTATATGGAACTGCCTGTGCCCAATCTGATGAAAGGTCCTCTTTAAATTAATCAGTTACAAAAAGTGCTGTAAATTTAGACGTGATCATGTACATTCACAACACAAATTTATATGCTGAAACAATGTGGACTGCTTGTATCCTGGTGACCGGGACAAGATGTTATAGTGGTGATATATCACGGTTTATTGTCATTTACTATAGTTTTGTCAGATGAATGTATTTGGAGTCCATATTAATCGGTTAAAGGGGTAGTCAGGGATTAAAAAATTGGCAAAAACAAAATATATCCCTTGCAACTCTAGCGCCACTCTGGTGGTCCATACAAGTCTCTTCTTACTGGTCCTGCCATGATCAAACTGTTGAGATATAACCAGGAATAGACCAAGAATAGACCAATGTCTATATATAGCAATGTCTATATTTTTTGTCTTAGCGCGTTACATGCCTATGAATTGTATTTGCCCATCTGTTTCGTGAGCCTTCAGCCGAAGGAGACCATTGAAGATCTACTGTAAACGCTTACTGTCTTTTTTCTGGAAATTTCATGGGTCACAAAATCAAAAAAAATATTCCTGTTTATAGCAAAATATTTAGACACTAGTAAAGTATTCACTTACTATTTCAAGGCTTTGGAATGACACTTTGCTTATTACTGACTTATTTTTAGTCTTGGGCTATTCATATAAAATGTAGAAAGCAATATTAATGAATAGCTGGAGTGGCCGGAGCAGAGAACAGCAGGCCGAGGTTATTGTTGCAGAGCAGATCGGCCAAGAAGAAATTAAGAAAAACAAGATATTTTTCCCTGGGGAATTTGTAATCTTAGCTAAAAATAGGATGATGAAGTAAACAAATAGAATTTTCCGGGGACAGATGACTTTGTGACTGAAATTTGGATTTTGAGCTTTACAGATAGTGTTATATGGCACAATGTACTTAAAGGAGGGCTGCTTTCTCCATGTATAGCACAGACCACTAGCACATATTTCAGGAATAAACAGTAGCAGTAAGTTTTTATACAATTTTAATAGCTGTAAAAAGGGCTGTGGCGTCATGGAGTTGGTTTTGGATGAAATCAGAAGATGTGTTCAACTCCAGCGTAAAAATAAATATATTATATTTTATACAATTATTTAATGCAAGGCTGATGATGAAAAGTCGGATGTTACAATGTTACTACAGAACATTTGTTATAAGTTATTATTGTACGTGTGCCAAGTTGGAGCTGTAGTCGGAGTGTGTAAAGATAAAGTTAGGAGTCAGACATTTGGCAGACCAATTCTCCAGCCCTGACTGTAAACCATCAGCTCATTGATCAGCATATTAAACATCAAACCCCCACAGTAGAAGGGCCTAGTGTTTGTGCCTCCCTGCATTTGCATGGCCCTTTCGTTAATTTTCCAGCTTTCCTAGAGTACTGCAATAGGTTTTCACCTCCTAGTAGCAAAGGGAATGGGATCAGCTGGACAAGACACCTCTCTTTCCAAGGGCCCAAGAACAACCACATGGTCTCGCTTTATGGCATGTATGCGGTTGTATTGCAAGACCCTAACTAGACATTATACAGTATTTAATTTAGGAGTATACTAAAAAAAATGGAAACATCTTCAGTAGTATGATCGCCTTCAGATAGTTTCTAGCTTGTATGCGGGTCACTTTAACAATAAGGACACTGACTATAGCTGTCAACTTTCAGAGGTATGAAAGCGGGACAATGTCTGTGGCATCTCATCAGTCCCTTTGTGCCCCCACACAGCAGAATGCCCTTGTAATGGCTCTGACACAGTATAATGCCCCTGGAATGGCTCTGACACAGTATAATGCCCCTGGAATGGCTCTGACACAGTATAATGCCCCTGGAATGGCTCTGACACAGTATAATGCCCCTGGAATGGCTCTGACACAGTATAATACCCTTGTAATGGCCGTGACACAGTATAATGCCCCTTTAGTGTCCTTACACAGTATAATGCCCCTGTAATGGCTCTGACACAGTATAATGCCCCTGGA